>NC_047019.1:28722147-29405480 GCF_902652985.1 Pecten maximus
TTTTTTTTTTAAAAAACAAGAAAAAAACAAAACCCTTTTTTTTTTTAAAAAACCCCAAAAATTTTTTTTCGGGGGAAAAAAAAAAATTTTTCCCAAAAAAAGGGGGTTTTTTTTTTTTAAAAATTTCTTTTTTTTTTTTTTTTTTAAAAAAAACCAAAGGTTTTTTGAATTTTGGGTTTTTTGGGGGGGGGGAAAAAAAATTTTTTTTTGGTTTTTTTTAAAGGGGGGCCCTTTAAAAATTTTTTTTTTTTTTTTTTTGGGGGGTCTTTGGGGGGGGGGGAAAAATCCGGGGGGGGGGGGGGGGGTTTAAAAACCGAAAAAAAATTTTTTCCCTTTTTTTAAAAAGGGAAAAAAAAAACTTTTTTTTTTCCTTTTTTTTATACCCACACCTTTACCACAACTTTACCACATGCATACATTTTGCATACATGGGAGGCTGTCTTTAAATGAACTTAGCCGTTGATGAGATATTAAATACAAAACCAAAGCAGTAAAGTTATGAATATATAGTTAGTTAATCGTCAATAATCTATCCAATTAATTTTTTTTTTTAATTTTAAAAGGTACTACAATATAATTGTCTTGAACATATCCAAAATAAGATATAGAATTATGGTTTTGGTGAATCATTTGTAACCCAGTTTGGTTTTAGTATTTATAGCTATGATGTAAGTATCAGCCTTAAACATCATACCTAACTTATAGTTTAAGTGATTTGTAGCCCAGTATGGCTTTATTATTTGCTATGGTGTAAGTATCATAGCCTTAAACAGAGATCATACCCAACTTATAGTTTAAGTGATTTGTAGCCCAGTATGGTTTTATTATTTGCTATGGTGTAAGTATCATAGCCTTAAACAGAGATCATACTGTACATATGCTTTTAGTGATTTACTACTTCAATATCCCAAAAAGCATGCATTTCTATTCCAGGAATAATAAAATTTAAAGTTCTTTTAGCAAATGACCAGAGAAGAATTTTGAATTCATTTGAGGATAGTTCGTGGGATGTTGGCAGACGTTTTAATGCTTTAAGCAAATCTGCTTCGCTTACAGTATGTAGTAAGCCTTGGTATTTGTAAATGATAAATAACATATTCCAATGTTTTTTTTCCGGATTTTGTCTTTCTAGGTGCTGACAGGGGCCCATTAGGACGATTGCCTGATGTTAGGCCTGGAGTGACAGTCATATAGGGAGGGTCGGTACAGCAACCAGGATCAGGAACATCGCACTCCGAGCACCACCTACCCTTGCTGTTTGCAGTACAGTGAACGTATGTAACATATAGCTGACACTATTGTCGCTCTTGCATTGTTCCTTCTTGGCATTTGTTCTTCAACATGGAGGGGGACTCGTCAACATTTCTTTGTGGTTTACGTGTGTAGAACTATTTAAAAATCTAATGTGGAGTTGTTTTGTCAGAAGGCTCACGCTGCTGACTCTACTAAGTGTTGATTGGTAAAGAGTGTTATCCGTGTGTATCATTGATAGCGACTACGGCTCTTTCTCCTCCCACTTAAACAGGTTGTGAAATTACAGCAGTTGGTTCATTGTTTAAAAGGATTTATTGCACCTACTTAATCTCAAGGTAAGTACATTTTCATAGAACGCAAATGTCACCATTCTATTTAGTACATGTGTAACATTTTTCCTTTGCCATTCTCAAGAATTTTTCATCTTTATTTATTTCACTTGTTTCAAAATATACCCGTGTTATGGCCAGAGTCAAGAAATATGATCACTACGTAAATAAAGTACTTTTATATACTTACACAATCAGGAAGAGCTGAAAGACATAGTAAAGTTATATAACGGCCATTGATTTTCATGGCTGTGATAGCCTTAATGCAGTATTGATTGGTTTGCATGGTACAGTGGGAGAAAGATGTCTTACTTTTATAAAAATTTGACAATTTTGGATATATCGGTATTTTTTGTCCATCACAAGAATGGACAGAGATAGAATGTTTCATATTTGATCAATGACTTTTTCATTGTATGTATATATACAAAAATCAGGTTATCTTCAAATATAAGAAAAAAAGGGGGAAAATGTGTAAAAAAATACCTTTGGTCAAGGCATGAATGACATCAGTGTTTACCTGTGATCAAGGCATGACATCAGTGTTTACCTGTGATCAAGGCATGACATCAGTGTTTACCTGTGATCAAGGCATGACATCAGTGTTTATCTGTGATCAAGGCATGACATCAGTGTTTACCTGTGATCAAGGGATGACATCAGTGTTTACCTGTGATCAAGGCATGACATCAATGTTTACTTGTGATCAAGCCATGACATCAGTGTTTACCTGTGATCAAGGTGTGACATTAGTGTTTACCTGTGATCAAGGCATGACATCAATGTTTACCTGTGATCAAGGGAAGCATCAATATTTACCTGTGATCAAGGGATGACATTGGTGTTTACCTGTTTACCTGTGATCAAGGGATGGCATCAGTGTTTACCTGTGATCAAGGCAGAACATCAGTGTTTACCTGTGATCAAGGCATGACATCAATGTTTACCTGTGATCAAGGCATGACATCAATGTTTACCTGTGATCAAGGCATGACATCAATGTTTACCTGTGATCAAGTCATGATATTAGTGTTTACCTGTGATCAAGGCAAGACATCAGTGTTTACCTGTGATCAAGGCATGACATCATTGTTGACCTGTGATCAAGGTGTGACATTAGTTTTAACCTGTGATCAAGGTGTGACATTAGTGTTAACCTGTGATCAAATCAGAACATCAGTGTTTACCTGTGATCAAGCCATGACATCAGTGTTTACCTGTGATCAATGCATGACATCATTGTTGACCTGTGATCAAGGTGTGACATTAGTTTTAACCTGTGATCAAGGTGTGACATTAGTGTTAACCTGTGATCAAATCAGAACATCAGTGTTTACCTGTGATCAAGCCATGACATCAGTGTTTACCTGTGATCAAGGCAAGACGTCAGTGTTTACCTGTGATCAAGGGATGACATCAGTGTTTACCTGTGATCAAGGCATGACATCAGTGTTTACCTGTGATCAAGGTGTGACATAAGAGTTTACCTGTGATCAAGGTGTGACATTAGAGTTTACCTGTAATCAAGATGTGACATTATAATTTACCTGGTTATCAAGGTGTGACATTAGAGTTTATCTATAGTTATCTAGGTGTGACATTAGAGTTTACCTAGTTATCAAGATGTGACATTAGAGTTTACCTAGTTATATAGGTGTGACATAAGAGTTTACCTAGTTATCAAGGTGTGACATTAGAGTTTACCTAGTTGTGAAGGTGTAACATTAAAATTTACCTAGTTATCAGACTGTGACATTATACAATTATTGCCCTTGTTCCGGGTTGACATGAATATTTGACCACCCGAGAGGTGTCATGTCACCCGAGGGCGTAGCCCGAGGGTGACATGACACCTCAAGGGTGGGCAAATATTCATGTCAACTCGGAACAAGGGCAGTAATTGTTTTATTATACCGAAAAAAACATAAGTGAATTAATTTTGGTATCAATAAGTTTATTTATTACTATCAACAGTTTTTAAGAAAAGTTTTTAAGAGGTACCCCATCGTCTTTCTGGACCCGGCATAAAATTCTCCCAGTTGAACTTTCAATGTATGGACGTCGAAGTTTTCACAATCCTTTGGTCTAGGCCTACCTGTTGCAGATAGGAAATGTCTAAAGGAATCCACGGCCACATTGATGACCCTTTTGGTGTTTTTAGAATCCTTTTCTTGCAATAATTTCGCCAATTCCTCCTCTGCAGACGATAGCGTCCGCCGGCAGCCATTGTTGTTGTCAAGCAGAATACTCGGAACTTCTCTGATTCGACTACTTTTGAAGACGTTACGGAAGAGAGTTCCGAGTTGGGGCTCACGAGAGGGTGACATAACGATTTTGGAGGGCTCACGAGAGGGTGACATAACGAATGTTTTTAATCACGTGACATGGTTTTCACTAATCAGAAGCTGTGATACAAGTCTGAGGTATAATAATAGAGTTTACCTAGTTATCAAGGTGTGACATTAGAGTTTAATTATGATCAAGGTGTGACATTAGAGTTTACCTAGTTATCAAGGTGTGACATTAGAGTTTACCTAGTTATCAAGATGTGACTTAAGAGTTTACCTAGTTATCAAGGTGTGACATTAGAGTTTATCTATAGTTATCTAGGTGTGACATTAGAGTTTATCTAGTTATCAAGATGTGACATTAGAGTTTACCTAGTTATCTAGGTGTGACATTAGAGTTTACCTAGTTATCAAGGTGTGACATTAGAGTTTACCTAGTTGTGAAGGTGTAACATTAAAATTTACCTAGTTATCAGACTGTGACATTAGAGTTTACCTAGTTATCAAGGTGTGACATTAGAGTTTAATTATGATCAAGGTGTGACATTAGAGTTTACCTAGTTATCAAGGTGTGACATTAGAGTTTAATTATGATCAAGGTGTGACATTAGAGTTTACCTAGTTATCAAGGTGTGACATTAGAGTTTACCTAGTTATCAAGATGTGACTTAAGAGTTTACCTAGTTATCAAGGTGTGACATTAGAGTTTATCTATAGTTATCTAGGTGTGACATTAGAGTTTATCTAGTTATCAAGATGTGACATTAGAGTTTACCTAGTTATCTAGGTGTGACATTAGAGTTTACCTAGTTATCAAGGTGTGACATTAGAGTTTACCTAGTTGTGAAGGTGTAACATTAAAATTTACCTAGTTATCAGACTGTGACATTAGAGTTTACCTAGTTATCAAGGTGTGACATTAGAGTTTAATTATGATCAAGGTGTGACATTAGAGTTTACCTAGTTATCAAGGTGTGACATTAGAGTTTACCTAGTTATCAAGATGTGACTTAAGAGTTTACCTAGTTATCAAGGTGTGACATTAGAGTTTACCTAGTTATCAAGGTGTGACATTAGAGTTTACCTAGTTATCAAGGTGTGACTTAAGAGTTTACCTTGTTTTCAAGGTGTGACATTAGAGTTTACCTAGTTATCAAGGTGTGACATTAAGAGTTTACTTAGTTTATCAAGGTGTGACTTAAGAGTTTAACTTGTTATCAAGGTGTGACATTAGAGTTTACCTAGTTATCAAGATGTGACTTAAGAGTTTACCTAGTTATCAAGATGTGACTTAAAAGTTTACCTTGTTATCAAGGTGTGACATTAGAGTTTACCTTGTTATCAAGGTGTGACATTAAGAGTTTACCTAGTTATCAAGGTGTGACATTAGAGTTTACCTAGTTATCAAGGTGTGAAATTAGAGTTTACCTAGTTATCAAGGTGTGACATTAGAGTTTACCTAGTTATCAAGGTGTGACATTAAGAGTTTACCTAGTTATCAAGTTGTGACATTAAGAGTTTACCTAGTTATCAAGGTGTGACATTAAAGTAAGGTGTGACATTAGAGTTTACCTAGTTATCAAGGTGTGACATTAGAGTTTACCTAGTTATCAAGATGTGACTTCAGAGTTTACCTTGTTATCAAGGTGTGACATTAAGAGTTTACCTAGTTTATCAAGGTGTGACTTAAGAGTTTACCTTGTTATCAAGGTGTGACATTGGAGTTTACCTAATTACCAAGGTGTGACATTAGAGTTTACCTAGTTAGCAAGGTGTGACATTAGAGTTTACCTAGTTTTCAAGGTGTGACATTAGAGTTTAGCTTGTTATCAAGGTGTGACATTAGAGTTTACCTTGTTATCAAGGTGTGACATTAGAGTTTACCTAGTTATCAAGGTGTGACTTAAGAGTTTACCTTGTTATCAAGGTGTGACATTAGAGTTTACCTAGTTATCAAGGTGCGACATTAGAGTTTACCCTGTTATCAAGGTGTGACATTAAGAGTTTACCTAGTTATCAAGGTGTGACATTAAGAGTTTACCTTGTTATCAAGGTGTGACATTAAGAGTTTACCTTGTTATCAAGGTGTGACATTAAGAGTTTACCTAGTTTATCAAGATGTTGCTTCCAGATAAATTGCAGGATGATGAAATGTTTAGGATTGTATGAAGTCTGAATTTGTCTTTTTGAATCACAACAACCATGTAAGATCTGCTGTTTCTCCTGTTTATGTTGAGATAGTCAAATTTCAAGTTATGGGCTTTTGTCAATTCTCCCATTTGGACAGAACATTTTGATTTCTAAAAATCAAATTCCGTTAAAGACGGATGACAGACAGTTCATCACGACCATCTAATGTAAGTCAAATGTTGATTGTTATAAATGGACTTCTGGTGTATATTCTTAACTTTAGTCTTCAAAAACATAGTCGTGTATCTCTGATTGTACTTTTAACATGTGCAGTGTAGAGGTCAAAGTCACGTATATATTGTCTTTCATTTCCCTGTAACTGCGCATCTTCACATGCTTGTTGATTTTGGAACCATGATGTCTACAGAAGATTGCATTTGATGTCTTTAAGGTCAAGGTTGTCATTTGCTATTTGGATTTCAGATTCTGGGATGTAACTGCCTTAAGCTGACACTTTGCTGTAGACAGACAACACAAAAACTTTTGCATTTGTGCTGATTCAATTTAGCTGTTACCATCAAAGTGACATGCAGTGTTGAATCTCAATGTTAAACTAAGTCAGATTTCCTTCTCTTGGAGCAACTTCGACAGGACTATAACATTTGCGAGGTGACACAAGTAAAACGTTTGTCGCCGTGTAAATTTCATTGTATTGTTTCCTGCCATGCTTAATGTTCTTTTCTGAATACAGATGACTTCTGTAAATGTTTTGTCAGTGCTAAAATTGTCCTCAAATGGCATGGATTTACGATGAAGACTCTCAGAAAGGTATTATTTTAAGAGCTCAGTGTTGGAACATGATAGCTCTGCGACACAAACCAGACTTTAAACAACAAAACATCAACCCCGACATATTCCGTAACGTTTTATATTCAACTGGGAGGAAATCTATTTACAAATAGATCTCAGAGAATAGATCAATATTTGTATCCCTAGAAAAGTTTACTACTAGGTATTATTATGTTGATTTTTTTTTTTCATTTTGATTGAATTTTTACTACCTCCACGTCGGCTTTGGGAAATGGTTTTAATGGTGACAGTTGATTTATATAATGTCATGGGGACTTGATATGAATTCACTGTTCACATGTTTGGAGATATATAAATGGAGATATGTCTTTTTATTAATTTGGAATCATCTCACATCATCACACAATTAATAAATGGAATCTATAAGCTCTACAGTTTGAACCTTTTGGAGATTGGAATACAATAACAAGTCATTGTATGTTTTTAATTTGATTTCTTAACAACATGTCAGTGAGAGCTGGTTTTATTGGAACAAAAGTCATTATGTAATTGATCTGACCCTTGTGTAATTGATCTGACCCCTAGAGTAATTGATCTGACCCCTGGTGTAATTGATCTAAACCTAGAGTAATTGATCTGAACCCTAGTGTAATTGATCTGGCCCCTAGTGTAATTGATCTAACCCTAGAGTAATTGATCTGGCCCTAGAGTAATTGATCTAACCCTAGAGTAATTGATCTGGCCCTAGAGTAATTGATCTAACCCTAGAGTAATTGATCTAACCCTAGAGTAATTGATCTGAACCCTAGTGTAATTGATCTGACCCTTAGTGTAATTGATGTAACCCTAGAGTAATTGATCTGGCCCTAGAGTAATTGATCTGGCCCTAGAGTAATTGATCTGACCCCCAGTGTTATTGATCTGACCCCTAGTGTAATTGATCTGACCCCCAGTGTTATTGATCTGAGCCCTAGTGTAATTTATCTGACCCCCAGTGTTATTGATCTGAACCCTAGTGTAATTGATCTAACCCTGGAGTAATTGATCTGACCCCTAGTGTTATTGATCTGAGCCCTAGTGTAATTTATCTGACCCCCAGTGTTATTGATCTGAACCCTAGTGTAATTGATCTGGCCCTAGAGTAATTGATCTAACCCTGGAGTAATTGATCTGACCCCCAGTGTTATTGATCTGAGCCCTAGTGTAATTTATCTGACCCCCAGTGTTATTGATCTGAACCCTAGTGTAATTGATCTGGCCCTAGAGTAATTGATCTAACCTAGAGTAATTGATCTAACCCTGGAGTAATTGATCTGACCCCCAGTGTTATTGATCTGAACCCTAGTGTAATTGATCTGACCCCCAGTGTTATTGATCTGAACCCTAGTGTAATTGATCTGAACCCTAGTGTAATTGATCTGACCCTAGTGTGATTGATCTGAACCCTAGTGTAATTGATCTGACCCTAGTGTGATTGATCTGACCCCTGGTGTAATTGATCTAACCCTAGTGTAATTGATCTGACCCCTAGAGTAATTGATCTGGCCCTAGAGTAATTGATCTAACCCAAGTATTATTTGTCTGACCCTAGTTAAATTGATCTGACCCCTAGTGTAATTGATCTAACCCCAAGTGTAATTGATCTGACCCCTGGTGTAATTGATCTGACCCCTGGTGCTATTGATCTGACCCCCAAGTGTAATTGATCTGATCCCTATTGTAATTGATCTAACCCCAAGTGTAATTGATCTGACCCCTGGTGTTATTGATCTGACCCCTGGTGTAATTGATCTGAACCCTAGTGTTATTGATCTGACCCCTAGCAATATTGATCTGATCCCTAGTGTAATTGATCTGAACCCTAGTGTAATTGATCTGACTACTAGTGTAATTGATCTGAACCCTAGTGTTATTGATCTGAACCCTAGTGTTATTGATCTGACCCCTAGTGTAATTGATCTGACCCCTAGTGTAATTGATCTGACCCCTGGTGTAATTGATCTGAGCCCTAGTGTTATTGATCTGACCCCTAGTGTTATTGATCTAACCCCTAGTGTAATTGACCTGACCCCTATTGTAATTGATCTAACCCCAAGTGTTATTGATCTGACCCCTAGTGTTATTGATCTAACCCCTAGTGTAATTGACCTGACCCCTATTGTAATTGATCTAACCCTAGTATAATTGATCTGATCCCTAGTGTAAGAGTCAAACTAAAAGATTTTTTGGGGTAAAAAACCCCCTGATTTTTAAAACTTTTTGGACTTGGAATATTTTTGTGTAAAGTTTTGATGCAAGTGTTGAAAGGTATTAATACATCACTTTATGATTGTACTAGGGTGCTGATATTTGGCAATAGAGTCCCTCCGGAGTAAGACTATCCCTTGCTTGATTAAAACGGAAAAAAAAGGCATAGTAATACATGGTATTAGGGTCCCTGTTGGGGTGAAACTATCCCGTACCAGAGTTAAACTGAAATATGTTTTTGGGAAAAAAACAGATCTTTTAAATTTTTGGACTAGATTTATTTTTTTGTTAAGTTTATGGTGCAGGTGTTGAAAGCTATTAACACGTCACTTTATAATTGTACTAGGGTGCTGATATTTGGTAATGGGGTCACTCTGGAGATACACTATCCCTTTTTGGAGTGAAACTGAAAAAAACAATGTGAAAATACTCACATTAGACAATTTATACGGTTCCACATTTTTCAATGGAGACAACTCTCATTAGGATAACTTTTTATCAAAAAATAAAAGAAATAGGTCCAAAAACTATTATTTAATATATTTATTCAATTTCAACAGCATAGCTCGATCGTCTCACAAATGTTTGTCAATAAATAATTAACGTATATTTATAAATTGGTATGGTTTTGAAAATTGCATTAATACACAATACACAAATCTGATCAAGTACACAATATAAACATTAATGCAATTTGCGAACCATACCAATTAACATATTTAATTATCTATTGACAAACATTTGCGAGACGAGCTATGCTGTTCTCCAACAGCTCTTAATTGTTATTGTAATGAAGCTCGTAAATGAATTGTACAGAATTGACTCGACACCTCTGTGACGCTACCTCTATAAGAAACAACCTCTATTACCCTACCTCGAAAGACACTACATATTCAAGAGGCCAAATCTATGACCTTACCTTTATACGACACCACCCCTCTATAAGATACCACTAATATAAACATTGCTATAAGAGACCACCTCTAAAAGACACTTCCTTGGTAATTGGCATTACCTCCATAAGAGACCATGCACTCTATATAATATTATATGATATATTATATGATATTATATATTCGACACTAGTAATATTATATATTATATGATGTTATATATTAAACACTAGTAATATTATAAAATTTGTGTGTAAGATATCTCATGAACCACTCAGCAGATTTAGTTCATATTCTGTTAAGATCTTGGTATGTGCACATGTATATAGGAAGCATTCATGTTTTTGTAAATAACATGAACTAAACATTTAACATTAACAAATGTCACAACTCTCTATATATATATCACTGTTTATAGATTATAAAAGCACTGAACTTGTAAATCAGTCTGTTGTGAAGTGGATTGCTAATATAATACATGTTTATTATGTTTTGAAATGGTGTTGAGAGTAAGTTGACAGACCCCTGGGACCTTTTGCAATTACTGATGAATCATGAATCAAGACATTTTATTTCAGTGGTAAAATAGGAAAGAGGGAAGGTTGGAGTTACAAGTAAGGGGACACATAAGGATGAGGGCTGGTACAGTTAATTGTAAAAACTATTGGTATCATACCCCAGGGACCTTTTGTGATGAACGGTTGTGTAGTGGACTTTAATGGCACAGATTAATGTGTTAAAAGTTAATGTAAAATCCATTCTTTAATGCTTAGTGCTGCTCCAGAGTAGCAAGTCTTCTTATGATTGATGTTTGTAATGTATGGGTGCTTCAACTATAGCTTGTATCCAGCCACCTGTACTGCTGTAGGTTAGCTTATCTACAGTCAGGATCTGTAGGGCTTGGAAATGTATACATATTTACTTGTAAGGTAGTGTATACAAATGTAAATAGGCTGTAGGTAGTTTACTAATATAGGCTGTAGGTAGTTTACAATATAGGCTGTAGGTAGTTTACTAATATAGGCTGTAGGTAGTTTACTAATATAAGCTGTAGGTAGTTTACAATATAGGCTGTAGGTAGTTTACAATATAGGCTGTAGGTAGTTTACAATATAGGCTGTAGGTAGTTTACTAATACAGGCTGTAGGTAGTTTACTAATATAGGCTGTAGGTTGTTTACAATATAGGCTGTAGGTAGTTTACTAATATAGGCTGTAGGTAGTTTACAATATAGGCTGTAGGTAGTTTACAATATAGGCTGTAGGTAGTTTACTAATATAGGCTGTAGGTAGTTTACAATATAGGTTGTAGGTAGTTTACTAATATAGGCTGTAGGTAGTTTACAATATAGGCTGTAGGTAGTTTACCAATATAGGCTGTAGGTAGTTTACTAATACAGGCTGTAGGTAGTTTACTAATACAGGCTGTAGGTAGTTTACAATATAGGCTGTAGGTAGTTTACAATATAGGCTGTAGGTAGTTAACTAATATAGGCTGTAGGTAGTTTACTAATACAGGCTGTAGGTAGTTTACTAATATAGGCTGTAGGTAGTTTACTAATATAGGCTGTAGGTAGTTAACTAATATAGGTTTTAGGTAGTTTACTAATATAGGCTGTAGGTAGTTTACAATATAGGCTGTAGGTAGTTTACTAATATAGGCTGTAGGTAGTTTACAATATAGGCTGTAGGTAGTTTACTAATATAGGCTGTAGGTAGTTTACAATATAGGTTGTAGGTAGTTTACAATATAAGCTGTAGGTAGTTTACCAATATAGGCTGTAGGTAGTTTACTAATACAGGCTGTAGGTAGTTTACTAGTACAGGCTGTAGGTAGTTTACTAATACAGGCTGTAGGTAGTTTACAATATAGGCTGTAGGTAGTTTACAATATAGGCTGTAGGTAGTTAACTAATATAGGCTCAGTGTTCGAAAGTAAAGGTGGTCCGATGGCCCGAGGCCACAGAAAATCTGATCGGTCTATGTAAAAATTCATTGTGTTGGACCGATTGGCTATGCAATTTTTCAGTCTTGATATTAAATTTTCCTCGTGACACATGATAACAAAATCTTTCCTTGTCTTTTGACTAATGATCCAGTAATAAATGAGCACAAAATAAAAGTAAATCTTCCGAGAAAAGCGCGTCAGCAGGGTGTATTTGCTTCAAGCGTCTGAGTGATTTGACACCGAACGATGCAAGCGTTTGCATGACGCAGTTATTCAAAACAACATGGCGCACATGTTAAAGTATTATGAAGGTGCTAAACCAAATACGAAGCGAAAACATTCCTCTGCTTATTCCTCGGCGACACAGTTACATGCTAAACGAAAGGCATATGACGACAACACCAGAGAAAGGACTTTTCAACGCCACTGGCTTGTTGGAAGAGACTGGTTATGTTACGAGGTCGAGGACAACGTGATGAAATGTAGGTACTGTTGTGAAAAGAAAAATAAGCATGGTACGGGAAATTCGCTGTCCCAGATATGGGTTGATGGTACAAATAACTTTAAATTAGATAGTGTCAAGGCCCATGAGAAAGTATAAGCCATAAAGATGCCGAGAAGGCATTCTTAAACAAACGAGAGCCAAATAAGTCGGAGGGAGTCACAGCAATGAGACAGCTCAGCTTAGCTCAATTACAAAATCTGAGGAACAAGTTCAGAAATGCCCATGCGGTAGCAAAACAGGATTTTTCATTTCTTGATTATGTTGCACTTTGCCGTCTTGATAGAGCAAAAAAACTAGACAATGGGATCACATATGAGAATGACAAATCCTGCCGGATATTTGTACACAATATAGCTATGGTCGAATCAGAAAAAACTGTCAACATGTTAAATGATGCCAGCTTCTTTTCAATAAAATAAATTTAAAAAAATAAAATTTAAAAAAGAACTGATTAACAATCACAAATAAAAATCTTATTAACAATTACAATTGATTCTCATTTTTTTATTTCATTAACAACATTGCACTTATTTCACAATAAGTTTAACGACTATCACTCTGCTACTAAAAGCATGTTGTAAAAAATGGGTCTATGGAAAAATTACTTGGGCTATGGAATTTCAGTTTTCTGTAGACCTATTGTCTATGGAGAATTCAGAGTTACTTTCAGACACTGTAGGCTGTAGGTAGTTTACTAATACAGGCTGTAGGTAGTTTACTAATATAGGCTGTAGGTAGTTAACTAATATAGGTTTTAGGTAGTTTACTAATATAGGCTGTAGGTAGTTTACTAATATAGGCTGTAGGTAGTTTACAATATAGGCTGTAGGTAGTTTACAATATAGGCTGTAGGTAGTTTACAATATAGGCTGTAGGTAGTTTACTAATATAGGCTGTAGGTAGTTTACAATATAGGCTGTAGGTAGTTTACAATATAGGCTGTAGGTAGTTAACTAATATAGGTTTTAGGTAGTTTACTAATATAGGCTGTAGGTAGTTTACAATATAGGCTGTAGGTAGTTTACAATATAGGCTGTAGGTAGTTAACTAATATAGGTTTTAGGTAGTTTACTAATACAGGCTGTAGGTAGTTAACTAATATAGGTTTTAGGTAGTTTACTAATATAGGCTGTAGGTAGTTTACAATATAGGCTGTAGGTAGTTTACAATATAGGTTGTAGGTAGTTTACAATATAGGTTGTAGGTAGTTTACAATATAGGCTGTAGGTAGTTTACAATATAGGCTGTAGGTAGTTTACAATATAGGCTGTAGGTAGTTTACAATATAGGCTGTAGGTAGTTTACAATATAGGGTGTAGGTAGTTTACAATATAGGCTGTAGGTAGTTTACTAATATAGGGTGTAGGTAGTTTACTAATATAGGCTGTAGGTAGTTTACAATATAGGCTGTAGGTAGTTTACAATATAGGCTGTAGGTAGTTTACTAATATAGGCTGTAGGTAGTTTACAATATAGGCTGTAGGTAGTTTACAATATAGGCTGTAGGTAGTTTACAAATGTATGTAGACAATGTGTACAAATGTAGGCTGTAGACAGTGTGTAAAAATGTAGGCTGTAGACAGTGTGTACAAATGTAGGCTGTAGACAGTGTGTACAAATGTAGTCTGTAGACAGTGTGTACAAATGTAGGCTGTAGACAGTGTGTACAAATGTAGGCTGTAGACAGTGTGTACTATGTAGTCTGTAGACAGTGTACAAATGTAGGCTGTAGACAGTGTGTACAAATGTAGGCTGTAGACAGTGTACAAATGTAGGCTGTAGACTGTACAAATGTAGTCTGTAGACAGTGTGTACAAATGTTGGCTGTAGACAGTGTGTACAAATGTAGGCTGTAGATAATGTGTATAAATGTAGGCTGTAGACAGTGTGTATAAATGTAGGCTGTAGACAGTGTGTACAAATGTAGGCTGTAGACAGTGTGTATTGATGTTTGCATTGTGTACTGATTTAGGCTTTATGCATGCACTGTCAGTGTACATGTAGTCAGTTTGAGTGTGTATGATATTGAAAAGAGATGAATTATTTACACTAGGTGTGTGGTACCACAGTTAATAAGTGCACTAATCAAACCAATTCATGCTATAGATCCAAGAAAATGTAGTTCATAGCTTGTAGTTTCTGCCATGACACTCACAGTTTGTGAAATGATCATCTTTCAACATGTATCAAAATTATTTAGAATTTATAGTTTTGTTTTGAAGTATTTTACTTTCACCTATCATGTTTAAGTGAAAAAAAGAACTTCAGATTTGTAAAGCTGGTTTTGAGATAGCTGTGATATATTCAATTGAGATAACAGATACAGCAGGCTCTGCAGAAATAGTTAGTTACATGTGTATAGACTTCAAAGGGTCAGAGAGAGAGTGTTAACATGCTAGCTATTCAGCCGTGATGACAAGGCTCTTCTAAACAGCTCAGCTAATACACAAAGTAATTATCTATTCATTTAGATGTTCAGCCAGGTGATAGGAAATCACACTATTTCATTAATTACAACTGATATTGGTAAAAGTCAGAAGCAATGCGCCCTCACTCCTCAATGATCGAAAAAAAGGTCAATGGGTGAGCTATGATAATCAATACGACAAATTCTGCCACAGCCAGAGTTCTGTGGCCTAATAGTTTTCTTCCAATGTATGTTTATGTCTTAAGTTGATTACTGTGTTGTAAAAGTCTAGCAACATGAGAGGCTATTTTATCATGTTGTCAAATTTCAGTTTCTGAGTGTGTCCTGCACGGAGCTCGATCAAGCTACTCCTCAGCTAGGCAGGCTAATGGTGCTTGGTATAAAAATGTTTTAAACCATGATCTGACCTAGTCTTGAGTGGTTATTGGAGGATTCTATGTGTATACAGCTATAGGATATGATGGCATTTCAGTGAGATTACACTATAGGATATCCTGAAAACAGTCTGTTCTGTATTTTGACCGATATCAGTGGAAAATTTTTGACCATTTCCTCTTAGAATTTGATCATTTGTCTGTACATGTATCAAGTTAATTGCTGTATAAACTTTTACTCAATGTACATAAAGGTTTTGGCTTATTAGTCCCCAGCCCGTGAAACCAGTGGGGAATGGTCGGTTCCCTCTGTCCGTCTTGTATGTGTGTAATGTATGTAATGTAATGCCAAAGTTTGTCAGCAAACAAATGGCTTCATTCCATGAGGAATTTGATTTAATTCACACAATAATAAGATATCGTAATATCTTGGACTAGTTTAAGTTAAAATGTTGTTGGGTCAAGGTCAATGTCACCATCAGGGTTGTTGGGTGAAGGTCACCATTACAATTTTAAGAAAATCATTGTTAGTACTCTAGAGACTTCACCCCATGTTGCTTGTTGCAATTAAATCACATTTACTTGTTAAAGTAGGTAGACCTTACTCTCAGGATTCTTTCTCTGTACACACTGCTCAATAAATGCATTAACAAAACAGTAAATAAGTCACCCAAATGAAGTTTGCAGACTTATTGTTTTTACCCCGATTCTTTTATTCTGTCTTCAATTTTTTCTCGGATAAAACATTATAAGCCATAACTATCATATATATATTTGGGGCATCAAAATGAAAATTCTAGGAATGGATGAGCACATTGGCATTAATTTCGAAAAGTTTGGTTGCTATAGTAATGAAATGGAAGTCTCTGATCGGTCAAAAATGTAGAAATTGTACAAAATGTAGGTGATTCATGATACTACAACTAGAACTGTGGCTTCAATTTCTGGATTTTTAAAAAAAAGGTCGTAAATTTTTGTTCTTCTGATTTGTGGAAATGTAGATGTTCAATTTACATGAAATGTGGTGTTAATTAAGGTATGATGACTTTAAGAATCAATATTGTGGTGTCTTTAATCTTGAATCGTTCAACTGTGGGGGTAAATTTTGAGGGACTTTTGTAATGGGCGTCGTTACAATTAACACTTGTTTAATTCCAAATTGCTAAGTCATAGTTTGATCATGGAAAGTGATTGTTTATCAAGTTGTTTGTCAGGAAAGCTGTTTATCTAATTGTTTGATCATGGAAAGCAATTGTTTAACTTATTGTTTGATCATGGAAAGCAATTGTTTATCAAATTGTTTATCAGGAAAGCAATTGTTTATCTAATTGTTTATCTAATTGTTTGATCAAGGAAAGTAATTGTTTATCTAATTGTTTGATCATGGAAAGCACTTGTTTATCAAATTGTTGGATCATGGAAAACGATAGTTTATTTTTTTGTTTGATCATGGAAAGCAATTGTTTATCTTATTATTTGATCATGGGAAGCAATTGTTTATCAAAATGTTTGTCAGGAAAGCAATTATTTTTTAATTGTTTGATCATGGAAAGCAATTGTTTATGAAAGTGTTTGTCAGGAAAGCAATTATTTATCAAAATATTTATCAGGAAAGCAATTGTTTATCAAATTGTTTTTCGCATTTAGTTGTCCCATAATGATGTATGAACAGGACAATTAAGTATGATCACACTTGTTTGTCAGTACATTTGTGGAGTAATTTGGTGCTAGGTGGGTACTATCGGTATGTATCGCCCAGACTTCTCAGCTACATGCAATGTAAATGTGTTGGGATGCTCGCCTTCCTATGGTTGACGCCAGGAGGCGTGATTAGGAAACAATTAGCTGCTTACAGACGTACACATCACAGTTATCGCAGCCAAGCTGGGTAACAACATGATCAAGACAATGTACTGGGGTATATCATTAGGTTTAGCGGAGCTCTCCATTCAGTTAATACAGTAGTAAAACTGCAACACATCGGCCAGTACTGGCTCGAAATGCCACCTCTGACATTCCAGATGACGTTTCCTGATGAAATTCTGGTGAAGGTGATAAACATTGGTCTGTCTATAAATAGAAATAGAATGGAAACAATGAATATCAATTACTTATTGATATTTCTAATTTTAGCTTATCTAGCTCTGGTCTGAAGGACTGTTGAGGTATATTATCCTTGGATGACGCCTGTCCTCCATCTATTGGCTTTTACAAATAAAGGGGTGGTGTGGGTGGGGTGAGTGGGATGAGATGGGGGCCTTCTAGTCAAGAAAATGTCGTATGGATATACGTCAGCATGACTTAAAGTGGAGGGAATTCAAATTTAGCAGACTACCCTACCCTCCACCCCCCACCCCCCACCTCCCCACCCTTGACCAAGCATCCTTCTGATGATTGGGTAATGTGGATTGATCGGTGGCAAGGCAGAGCCATTATACAGGTACGAACCTTGGAAGTCTTGCTTCTCTTCGGATTAAAAGGTTTTAGATAAGTTTGGTATGGGGAATTCATTTTGCATGGAAAAAGCATCAATCTTTTTAAAAGCTGGAACTTTATAAGAACAGAATGACTTTCTCTTATTTGAAGACTGCATGGATTGTTAGGGTCTGATCCAGCAGTTGGTATAGGGTTCTGATTAAGTGACTTGTTTTTAATGGGAAATTTTGAAATTCAAGATGACCATTGTTTGTTGATTTTGTTGTTTATTTTTAACATCCTGGCTACAGCCAGGGTAATAAGAGGACAGCTACACAGATGGAAACTCATATAACATCTGGGATAGTGATACTACACAGACAGGTGTATATAACATCTGGGATAGTGATACTACACAGACAGGTGTATATAACATCTGGGATAGTGATACTACACAGACAGACAGGTGTATAACATCTGGGATAGTGATACTACACAGACAGACAGGTGTGTATAACATCTGGGATAGTGATACTACACAGACAGACAGGTGTGTATAACATCTGGGATAGTGATACTACACAGACAGACAGGTGTATATAACATATGGGATAGTGATACTACACAGACAGACAAGTGTATATAACATCTGGGATAGTGATACTATACAGACAGGTGTATATAACATCTGGGATAGTGATACTACACAGACAGACAGGTGTATATAACATCTGGGATAGTGATACTATACAGACAGACAGGTGTATATAACATCTGGGATAGTGATACTACACAGACAGACAGGTGTATATAACATCTGGGATAGTGATACTACACAGACAGGTGTATATAACATCTGGGATAGTTATACTATACAGACAGGGTGTATATAACATCTGGGATAGTGATACTATACAAACAGACAGGTGTATATAACATCTGGGATAGTGATACTATACAGACAGACAGGTGTATATAACATCTGGGATAGTGATATACTACTACAGACAGGTGTATATAACATCTGGGATAGTGATACTATACAGACAGACAGGTGTATATAACATCTGGGATAGTGATACTACACAGACAGACAGGTGTATATAACATCTGGGATAGTGATACTACACAGACAGACAGGTGTATATAACATCTGGGATAGTGATACTACACAGACAGGTGTATATAACATCTGGGATAGTGATACTACACAGACAGACAGGTGTATATAACACCTGGGATAGTGATACTATACAGACAGACAGGTGTATATAACATCTGGGATAGTGATACTACACAGACAGGTGTATATAACATCTGGGATAGTGATACTACACAGACAGACAGGTGTATATAACATCTGGGATAGTGATACTATACAGACAGACAGGTGTATATAACATCTGGAATAGTGATACTATACATACAGACAGGTGTATATAACATCTGGGATAGTGATACTATACAGACAGGTGTATATAACATCTGGGATAGTGATACTACACAGACAGACAGGTGTATATAACATCTGGGATAGTGATACTATACAGACAGACAGGTGTATATAACACCTGGGATAGTGATACTACACAGACAGACAGGTGTATATAACATCTGGGATAGTGATACTACAAACACAGACAGGTGTATATAACATCTGGGATAGTGATACTATACAGACAGACAGGTGTATATAACACCTGGGATAGTTATACTATACAGACAGGTGTATATAACATATGGGATAGTGATACTATACAAACAGACAGGTGTATATAACACCTAGGATAGTTATACTATACAAGTAGACTGTGTAACATTGGTAACTCCTATGCACTCTTCCATGAAACAGAGTGTCAACATGGAACAAAAAGTCTACATCACTCACCCTGTTTTATATTGCAAAAATTAGCATTAGGAATGGGGAATAAAATCACGGCTCTCATTAATTAATTAATTGATTTAATAATCAATACCATTTCACAATCTAATGCAATTCATGGGAAAAGAGATTTTGTGAAATAGTTCAAAACATTGGCTTGCGGGGACAGAATTTGGTTTTAATTGAGTACTTTATCGTTATTGCTTCCTGCGTGCTATTCGCCATGGTTACCGTTTGCTGTGGATACCATCACATGCAATGTCCCATTACCATTACAGTCGTAAAGTTTCAAAGAATCACAATTTTAATTTGGGGTTGGCTCCGCTTTCTGTTTTATGATATGTCATGAAGAAGCCCTAGTACAGAAAGGGATCAAGCCAATCATCCGAACCATTCATTAGTCCGGTTTAGTGGTTTTACAGGAGTTAAACACTTCTGATGGTTTTACGATGTAATGGGAAGTGTGTAACACATTCTGTTTTATTTCTTTTCTTAAATGTCCATGTGTCTGTAATAATCCAATTCATCATATGTTTTTGGGGACCAAAATTTTTATCCTTACTTTATTTAGTGTCAAAATTACTCCAGAAGTAATTGTTTCTTTCATTGAAATTCCATGAGAGTCAAATATTGACTCAGGCTGTCATATGGACAAAGGCTGGCAGGATGTCATGTGGACAAAGGCTGGCAGGATGTCATGTGGACAAAGGCTGGCAGGATGTCGTGTGGACTTACACTGGCAGGATGTCGTGTGGACAAAGGCTGGCAGGATGTCATGTGGACAAAGGCTGGCAGGATATCATGTGGACAAAGGCTGGCAGGATGTCGTGTGGTTAAAGGCTGGCAGGATGTCATGTGGACAAAGGCTGGCAGGATGTCATGTGGACAAAGGCTGGCAGGATGTCATGTGGACTAATGCTGGCAGGATGTCATGTGGACTAAGGCTGGCAGGATGTCGTGTGGACAAAGGCTGGCAGGATGTCATATGGACGGATAAAGGCTGGCAGGATGTCATATGGACTAATGCTGGCAGGATGTCATGTGGACTAATGCTGACAGGATGTCATGTTGACTAATGCTGGCAGGATGTCATGTGGACTAACACTTGCAGGATGTCATGTGGACTAATGCTGGCAGGA
Source organism: Pecten maximus (assembly GCF_902652985.1). Classification (NCBI taxonomy): domain Eukaryota; kingdom Metazoa; phylum Mollusca; class Bivalvia; order Pectinida; family Pectinidae; genus Pecten; species Pecten maximus. Next base: position 28,742,789 of record NC_047019.1, read on the forward strand.
TGTCATGTGGACTAATGCTGGCAGGATGTCATGTGAACTAATGCTGGCAGGATGTCATGTGGACAAAGGCTGGCAGGATGTCGTGTGGACAAAGGCTGGCAGGATGTCATATGGACGGATAAAGGCTGGCAGGATGTCATATGGACTAATGCTGGCAGGATGTCATGTGGACTAATGCTGACAGGATGTCATGTTGACTAATGCTGGCAGGATGTCATGTGGACTAACACTTGCAGGATGTCATGTGGACTAATGCTGGCAGGATGTCATGTGGACTAATGCTGGCAGGATGTCATGTGAACTAATGCTGGCAGGATGTCATGTGGACAAAGGCTGGCAGGATGTCATGTGGACGGACAAAGGCTGGCAGGATGTCATGTGGACAAAGGCTGGCAGGATGTCGTGTGGGCAAAGGCTGGCAGGATGTCGTGTGGACGGACAAAGGCTGGCAGGATGTCATGTGGACTAAGACTGGCAGAATATCATGTTGACTAATGCTGGCAGGATGTCATGTGGACAAAGGCTGGCAGGATGTCATGTGGACGGACAAAGGCTGGCAGGATGTCATGTGGACAAAGGCTGGCAGGATGTCGTGTGGGCAAAGGCTGGCAGGATGTCGTGTGGACGGACAAAGGCTGGCAGGATGTCATGTGGACTAAGACTGGCAGAATATCATGTTGACTAATGCTGGCAAGATATCATGTGGACTAAGGCTTGCAAGATGTCATATGGACTAATGCTGGCAGGATGTCATGTGGAGCAACACTGGCAGGATGTCATGTGGACTTACACTTCCAGGATGTCATGTGGACTAAGACTGACAGAATATCATGTTGACTAATGCTGGCAAGATATCATATGGACTAACACTTGCAAGATGTCATGTGGACTAATGCTGGCAGGATGTCATTTTGACTATCACTGTCCTGTAAATTGACTTACCGCCCATTTATAATTAAGGGGTTGTCTTCTCATTTGATCCAGCAACAATATAATGTTTTATTCCATATTGTATTTTTATAAGAATTTCGTCATCACTGTCTGATAAAGTACAGGTACTTTGACTACCTATGATTGTATCATTAATTAATAGAGATTTCCCTTTAAAATCTGAGGGTTAGACAATCAAGGATACCACCATGAGGATGTATCTGTCATATCCTCAAAGTTGCCTAAGATAATATTTATATTTTCTCTTGTCGTAATGTTATAAAAAAAATACATGTGAATTGATGTATATTGTAATGCAACACAATGATGATGTGACATGATTGAATTGTTAAGCTCTGATGTTAGTGTATTGTCAGCATAACGTTATTGTTTTGTTGACAGAATAAATACCCTATCCAGGGGTCTCCTCTGAGTAATTGGAGAAACATGTACCTCAGAGCATTTCATCCTGCCTTGTCTAATGAGCATTAGGGAATGACAGCATCTACTTGTTATATGTCAACTGATTGCAGTTTAGACGGTTCATTTAATGATATTTCAGCTGCCTTGAATTTAAAGCTGACAATGGCAGACTTGTGACTATATCCATAGGGCAGATAGTTGTAGCCGATCCTGTGTCACTATCCCCAGCTCTTTGATTCTTCCAAGAAAATTGAGTCTGATTAGAAAATTGATTGTTGCTAGCCTAGACATAGTCTAAATTCCTGGCCTTCTCAATTAGTTGTGTTGTCTGTCGTGTAATTAAGGCTTCTGATCTGTGTCAGTTGTACACTTAACTCAACACAGATGATTCATTCTTTCTAAACAAACTTTTGCATGACCAAAACAATTTATCACTGTTTGTTAAACCAATTCAACTTAGAGATTTACTGATTTTGATGACATTTCCTGTGATTTATTGTTCTTCAGACCACTAGCTGTAACAACAACTCAGAGACAGTGAAGACATTTTACATGATAGGTTGGCAGTGACATATTTGTTTTTAGACATGCTCATTGATCAGGTCAGGGATCAGGAATCGTGCATGCATATAATGAGTATAACTCTAGTGTACCATTCTTGGCTAATTAATTTTTGACGATTCTTGTTGAATATGGTCTTATGATTCATAGTTACTTTCACTGTTAATTGTGGAGTGGTATTATACAGATATTATAATTATAGCCCTTTAGTAGCGTGTTACTGCTGTCACCACTTAATATGAAATTGTCTCGCTGTCTAAAACCATCACTATAATTATAACGCTCCACACTAATCTCTATGTCCCTGGTGACTATCTTAACTACCACTAATCCCTGTGTCCCACTATCTTAACCACCATTAATCCCTTTGTCCCACTATCGTAACCACCACTAATCCCTGTGTCCCATTATCATAACCACCACTAATCCCTATGTCCCACTATCTTAACCACCATTAATCCCTGTGTCCCATTATCATAACCACCACTAATCCCTGTGTCCCACTGTCTTAAAAACCACTAATACCTGTGTCCCACTGTCTTAACCACCACTAATCTCTGTGTCCCACTATCTTAACCACCATTAATCCCTGTGTCCCATTATCTTAACCACTACTAATCCCTGTGTCCCACTGTCTTAAAAACCACTAATACCTGTGTCCCACTATCTTGACCACCATTGATCCCTGTGTCCCACTATCTTAACCACCACTAATGCCTGTGTCCCACTATCTTAACCACTACTAATCTGTGTCCCACTATCTTAACCACCACTAATCCCTGTGTCCCACTGTCTTAACCACCACTAATCTCTGTGTCCCACTATCTTAACCACCACTAATCCATGTGTCCCACTATCTTAACCACCACTAATCTCTGTGTCCCACTATCTTAACCACTACTAATCTCTGTGTCCCACTATCTTAACCACCACTAATCCCTGTGTCCCACTGTCTTAACCACCACTAATCTCTGTGTCCCACTATCTTAACCACTACTAATCTCTGTGTCCCACTATCTTAACCACCACTAATCCCTGTGTCCCACTGTCTTAACCACCACTAATCTCTGTGTCCCACTATCTTAACCACCACTAATCCCTGTGTCCCATTATCTTAACCACCATTAATCCCTATGTCCCACTATCATAACCACCACCAATCCCTGTGTTCCACTATCTTAACCACCATTGATCCCTGTGTCCCACTGTCTTAACCACCACTAATCCCTGTGTCCCACTGTCTTAACCACCAATAATCCCTGTCCCACTATCGTAAACACCACCAATCCATGTGTCCCACTATCTTAACCACCACTAATCCCTGTGTCCAACTATCTTAACCACCACTAATCCCTGTGTCCCACTATCTTAACCACAACTAATCCCTGTGTCCCATTATCTTAACCACCACTAATCCCTGTCCCACTATCGTAAACACCACCAATCCATGTGTCCCACTATCTTAACCACCACTAATCCCTATGTCCCACTATCATAACCACCACCAATCCCTGTGTTCCACTATCTTAATCACCATTGATCCCTGTGTCCCACTGTCTTAACCACCACTAATCCCTGTGTCCCACTGTCTTAACCACCAATAATCCCTGTCCCACTATCGTAAACACCACCAATCCATGTGTCCCACTATCTTAACCACCACTAATCCCTGTGTCCAACTATCTTAACCACCACTAATCCCTGTGTCCCACTATCTTAACCACAACTAATCCCTGTGTCCCATTATCTTAACCACCACTAATCCCTGTGTCCCACTATCTTAACCACCACTAATCCCTGTGTCCCACTATCTTAACCACCACTAATCCCTATGTCCCACTATCTTAACCACCACTAATCCCTGTGTCCCACTATCTTAACCACAACTAATCCCTGTGTCCCACTATCTTTACCACCACTAATCCCTGTGTCCCACTATCGTAACCACCACTAATCCCTGTGTCCCACTATCGTAACCACCACCAATCCCTGTGTCCCACTATCGTAACCACCACTAATCCCTGTGTCCCACTATCTTAACCACCACTAATCCCTGTGTCCCGCTATCTTAACCACCACTAATCCCTGTGTCCCATTATCTTAACCACCACTAATCCCTGTGTCCCACTATCATAACCACCACTAATCCCTATGTCCCACTATCTTAACCACCACCAATCCCTGTGTTCCACTATCTTAACCACCATTGATCCCTGTGTCCCACTGTCTTAACCACCACTAATCCCTGTGTCCCACTGTCTTAACCACCAATAATCCCTGTCCCACTATCGTAAACACCACCAATCCATGTGTCCCACTATCTTAACCACCACTAATCCCTGTGTCCCACTATCTTAACCACCACTAATCCCTGTGTCCCACTATCTTAACCACTAATCCCTGTGTCCCACTATCTTAACCACCACTAATCCCTGTGTCCCACTATCTTAACCACTAATCCCTGTGTCCCACTATCTTAACCACCACTAATCCCTGTGTCCCACTATCTTAACCACCACTAATCCCTGTGTCCCACTATCTGAACCACCACTAATCCCTGTGTCCCACTATCTTAACCACCACTAATCCCTCTGTCCCACTATCGTAAACACAACTAATCCCTGTGTCCAACTATCTTAACCACCACTAATCCCTATGTCCCACTATCTTAACCACCACTAATGCCTGTGTCCCACTATCTTACCACCATTAATCCCTGTGTCCCACTATCTTAACCACCATTGATCCCTGTGTCCCACTATCTTAACCACCACTAATCCCTGTGTCCCACTATCTTAACCACCACTAATCCCTGCGTCCCACTATCTTAACCACCACTAATCCCTATGTTCCACTATCTTAACCACCACTAATCCCTGTGTCCCACTATCTTAACCAACACTAATCCCTGTGTCCCACTATCTTAACCACCATTTATCCCTGTAGATGGTTGTCTATTCAAATGGCATTGCCAAGTCTTAGAGCTGCCTTAATTCAGTGACTGTTTGAGTCAAAACAACAACATTAATCAAAAACAATACATACCTTTCTGATTAAGGATCTCTTCTGTCAATATATTCTAACTTGTATGGATGGTTGAATTTGGTTTTGTATTGTGAAACATCCTATAAACAATTTTGGTAATTTAAGGATGCTTTATGGAAGGTCTCCAATAGCTCACTCAGAAATCTAGGACTTAACAAAAGCTAGAAGATTTTGAGATGTTTGATATTACTTAAGGTCCTTTAGGATTCGCTTTCAATTTGACAATGATTTTAAATTTCCTTACCTGTTTTATGGTGTAAAGTACGAGGGATGTAAAGTTGAACACATAAGGTAGTCTGGTACCTGACACTTTAACTACACCTACATCACTTTCCTTGTTGAAACCTTGTTTTACAATTTGCTTCTTAAACCCATTTTGTGTTCCTAACCTATTCCTTTTTTTAAATGATTATAATGTAAAACTGCTGTAATTATTGCTGTTTGTTTGATCCTTTGGAATATGTACGGTAAATCATACAGAGCTTGACAGTTTGGGTCTCTCTTCCCGTAGTACTAATGAATGCACAGTCATAAAACTTGATGATTGTTTTTATGGATTTTAGACCCACATGGAAATTGCAATTAAAAATTTGATGATATAATAAAAATTAAAAAAAAGAAATTAACTTTGTCAGTTTTGATTATAGCTGCCTTGACTTCAATCATGTTTCAGTGGTGAATTCTGTCTTTCAACTTTTCAGTATTTGAAACAAATACTCTCAATATATTTTTAATTTAAGACAGTTTTATGCTGCAATTTAAAACAAAATTAATTAATTTATCTATTACATTTTAGAATAAACCTGCTACATTTGAAAAAAAATTAGAAATCAGTAACTAAATTAATTTTGTGCATTAAAAGTTTTGTCAAATAAGTGTAATTTTTTGAGTAAAATTTAATTCGCCCTAGCCTGTGAACAACATCCTGAACTGTGCGGTTCCAAATATTTGGAAATTAATTGTAACCAGATAAATCTTTATAATGATTGATGTATGTTGATGTCTCCCTATAATCTTGTGTAATCAGCACAGATTAGTTTGTATCCGGTATAATAGTACATCACGTTATAAAATTGTGACTGCTCATTTGCTGGTTTTTGCACATGACTGCATGGGGCGATGGTGTTGAGAATCCTTATATATGTGGTGCACATTATAAGTTTGTTAATACAAAGCACAGCTAAAAAGTATGATCTTACCCTGCTGTTAAAGTATATGTAGTTCCAGCTCTGTTTTGTAACTCTTAAAGAAAAGAGTTCAAATTGGGTAACACTATATGCCTATAGGCCTCCAACATCAATTGTATAGAATTAAAATTTGACTAGAAAAAACATGATGATGATGATGATGATGATGATGATGATGATGGTGACATTATGCTCATTTGTTGTATTAAAAATCTTGAAAAAAAAATACATAAAACATAATTTTCCATTTTTCAGACATCAGTAAAAAGCTGGTTAAAGATAGAATTTCTGGATTAGAATTGAAATAATTCCATTACTGAATCAACTATTGTATTCTGATGAGTACATTTTCGATCAAGGTCAGCTTTTATTATCTTGCGTAAAGACCACACTAATTAACAATACATGCTAAATGCAGCAGGATATATTAATGTACATGTCACATGATGTTACCTTGGATGCTGATTGGATGATTTAACTCTGTTGGGATGGTTTCTCAAGTGATTTGAGACAATCTTAACCAGAAACAATTTCCTTTTTTTAATTGGAACATTAAAATCCTTATTTTCAATTTTTCATTTGAAGGTAAAATTTTGATGCTAAATGAACCACAGTGGTCTTCTGTTTATATGATTATGTACAAGTCAGCCATGGGAAAGATTGATATGTTAAAGGAATGGAAATATATGCTATGTACAAGTCAGCCATGGGAAAGATGGATATGTTAAAGGAATGGAAATATATGCTATGTACAAGTCAGCCATGGGAAAGATTGATATGTTAAAGGAATGGAAAAGAGATGCACTACGTTAGGAGTTACAAAACTTTGATTCTACCATATTTGGAATATGTATGTTAAGTATCAGATTCTTCGAAATAAAAAAAAACACACACCGAGAGACAGCCTGAATTGTCACAGGTTTACTGTCATACATGTATGTGAATGTTTTGACTTTCTATTGAGGACAAGCCTGGAGACACTTCCAGAGAGGAGAAAAACAAGAAACCTAAGTCTGATTTACAAAATGGATAATAAATTAATGCCAAATTACCTCCATTCATTTCTACCTCCTGTAGTTATAGCAATGCTAACATCTGTACTTTAATATTTAGCTGACAACAAATATAGAATGTCACACTGCACCTTGTCTAAGGTTTATTGTATACGTTTTATTTGTTTTTATATATGTCGGGGCAGTGCATTTTGTAAGTTGTAATAATTTGTGCCCAATCCCTTTGTCACTTTATTAATTGACAAAAAATATGTTAAACCTAAAATCTTCTGCTGAAATCATCACTGATGAATGAAAAAGTTAGGTTGGAATTAGTGATCATTAATGTCTTAGTTTTAACTGCACTTCAGTTATGTTGCACAAAAGTAAGAAATATAGAGAAAAAAAAACGTAATAAAATTACGAGAAAATCCACTCTAAATGAATATTATAAGATCTATTGTAGTATCTTTGTACTCAGGCCATTATAGTGTAAAATAATAGGAGGGTGTATTTTTAAATTTAGGGAATCAATATTCAGAGAAAATTAGGGATTATAGTGGTAAGACTTATATAACTCGTAATAAAAGTGATCATAATGTGGAAAGAAGTATAAGATAAAACTCAACAATCAAGTTTATAGCAGAAAGAATCCCATCAATTGTTTTAACTCAGACGTAAATCCACTGTTGAGAATTCAATCCAAACAGTAGGAATGAAAAAGCAGTAAAAGGCTTGCCATCAGTGCTATTTAATGGTATCTTGTGACACAAACTGCGTAGCGCCACATGGGGGTCTCCATAGAGACCAAGTCACTTCTCCACATTTCATTGTCTTCGCTTCGAAAGGAACATCTGTAAAAGTGCATCTCTATACAACATTTTATTAATAAATGCAAATTTTAACTCACCTGAACTAAGGGGTTTAGTAGTTTGTTGTGTACAATTTTGCTAAATTTGGCATGTATTTACATTGTCATGGCGTCAGGATTTATTTTATTTTAGGTATTTGAAAGGTTCTTTGATGATTAACGTTATTTAATGACCAAGTTTGTGGTATCTTAATGATCGATTAGACAATTGCTTGGGATTAATGGGGTCAGTTCAACTAAATAGATATGATTTTTGGCATTTCAAACCAACTGAAATCATTTCAGCATTTCAAAACCTGTTATTATCTGAAATGAAAACCATATTGGACATGAAAATTCCAACAAACATTAAACTATAGGCTTTATAGTTAAGGGAGATAACTCTAACATCTCAGTAATTTAACTGTTTGAATTTGGTCAGTGTATATATATATATATACATTCTCTTAAAAATCATTAAATTAAGGAGCCTCAGAAATTTTGGTTTTCGTGACCCTTTTTGTCTGAAATAGTTGTACGTTACTATATTTATCCTCAAATAAGCACCTGGGTAACCATGTCATAGAAGGTGTGGAGAGGGCTTATTTGCAGACAGCTGTTTAGGTGTTTGGTTTCTAATATATTCCCCAATACTATACAGACTCCTATTTGTAAGTGGGGGGTTATTTGCAGATAAATAAGTTAGTATGGTTTTTGTTTTTATGATGTTAAATGATGATGAGTTGACAGTAAATAGGACTTGATTGTTAAGTAATATTGCCTCTCAGATTTATAAACCACCGGTACCCATGGCTCATTATGGGGCTTTCTAGTTTCATAGTGACAGGAAGATTACCTCTCGACCCCATACCGTTATTGTTTTATTCTCCAAACAAACGTTTACGGTAAACATAAGGATGCCATTTTTGACAGGGCCAGCAACTGTCTGTGTGTACCAAATCAGCAAAATACCTCACTCGGCTTTCCCAAGTTTTTATATAAGACATGTTATTTAAATGTCAACTGTTTTAGATGGGTGTCATCAATAGGGCGTAACAGTATTGTAGCAACATAGAAATGACACTTCCCGGAGCAATGTAACTATGTACTATATGGCAGCTGAAAAGCCTTGCATGACAAAATTGAATTGAATTGTACCACATTGACAAATATTGGGGTATAACAGTTCATGTACACAGATGTTCTAAAGTGATTTTGTTTTTAGTATTCTGGGCAATTATAAAAAACAAAACAAGAAACAAAACAAAAACTGAAGGGCGAAAAAGGGGGAAAAATAGAAAGAAGAAGCCATAAATTGCCGTAAAATTCTGTGTCCGGTGTACATAAGTTATTGCCCTTGAATTGACCTAGATATTTTAATTTTAAAGTTTTTAAATAGTAATAAACGCTCTTTATTTTAAATTTTTAATCAAGGTTTTGAGTTTATCCAAAATAGTCCCATAGTCGAACTAACCGGAGGTTTACCATATATAAAAGACAACTGTGTTTATCATGTTATTTTCCAATTCCTGGTTTGATAGTTTCTTAAGGTGCTAATTATTGATCTGAGTCATAAAGGATTATTGTACAAATTGAAAATTACACAGATGATTAGCACCCTTCAAGTAAGCTATATGCTGAATATTGAAAACCAAACTGTATTATACAGCTGTTCCATCCTTCCTAGGACTCACAGTAGTTATACCCAAGTGTTCTAGGAAAGTGAGGGGAAAATAGAGAATTTAAAGTATCAAGTCTGTCAAAAGGTGATCAATAGAGTTCTTATCTGAAGCTTGAGAATTTTTACATGCTCATGCAATCTCCCAAATGGTAAGATTAAGATATCAAGCTGTCACGTATATATATGCAGATTCTGCTTTTCTTTCTTTTGATAACTTTTTTTTATTTAATCCTTTTTCAGATAGCCATTCCTAAAAATCTTGTAACTGTTGCAGAAACATTGATGTCATCATAGAAAAACAGGAACAGTTATGAAATGTTTATAGTCATTTACTAAATTGAGAAGGGGAGTTAACTTGAGTGAGAAGACATTATTAAGTTTGTATTAAAAAAACAAAAGATAAATCAATCAATCAATCATTAAAAATATATGAATAAAATAAAGATTGAAAGTTAATCAAATTCATTATATATCAGTCATTCAGCTAGGTGTTCAGATATGAATATGTTGCTGTCAACTTTAGGTAGTTATTGGCTGTGCCAAAAATGTTATTATGTCATAATTAGAAAGTCTGGTTTGAATAAATAGTTAGAATTGAAAGGTGTAAAAGAATATGTACCAGGCATTGAATCTGATCAGAATTAGACTGCAGTTATATTATAATTGAAGATGCAGGTTTGGTCTTCATCAGAGCTAGAGATTCCTTTAGGCCTTCTGCTACAGCATTCTAACCTCCTTTGTCAATATCAGATTAAATGGAGAGAAATTTCTGTAATTGGAAAGGCACAAAAAATCTCTTTGCATTTAATTATTTTGATCCCACAATGCAACATAAATAAGAATGGGGAAGAATGCATTGGCTTGCAGAACATAATTTAAGTCCAAATAAGGGATGTATATTTTTAACAAGCTGCAGTCAACCAATAATTTAGGGATAATTACAGATATCAGATGGGGTCATGTCACGAAGATCCATGGTACAAAATTACACGAGGTCTTTTCAAACTAATGACCCTTTTAGACGTTGGAGTTACAAAGTACCTGGAGGATTGAAAAAAGGTGACTCTCTTTTATCATTTACGGAAAAACTCTCTTCTGTTTCCTGGAATTTACCGGTGTTGTGTGGTAACTTGATATTGCTAATCAGCAAACGAGTTAGAGGAATGTAAAGGAGATCTTAGAGAGGCCCCAATTCTGAAGTTAATTTTTTAATAATTGTTGGAATTGTTATGAACTATTTTCAATGCAATCATTATTACATTGATACAGCTAGGTGGTACATTGATACAGGTGGTCTCTTAGTACAGGTGGTCTCTTAGTACAGGTGGTCTCTTGATACAGGTGGTCTCTTGGTACAGGTGGTCTCTTGGTACAGGTGGTCTCTTAGTACAGGTGGTCTCTTAATAAAGATATCTCATGGTACAGGTGGTCCTATAACACAGGTGGTCTTTTTCTAAAGGTGGTAGCTTAATATAGGTGGTCTCTTAATACAGCTAGGTGTCACATATACATAGAGGATCTTTTTATATAGGTGGCATGTGCATTACAATCGATAGTTACTTACTACAGGCAATGCAATTTAATTTAATACAGGTGGTCTCTTAATACAAATGGTCCCATACTACAGGTGGTCCTTTAATACAGGTGATCCAGGTGGTCCCTTAGTACAGGTTGTTTCTAGCTAGTGGAGGTCTCTGGTGCAGTGTTTCAACCTGAAAAACTTAGATATACATATCTGAAACTGTGCGTTTTTCTGGAACAATGAAAAGTTTAATTGATGATTGATGTGAAAATTATAATATGCAGGGTCTAGTATTAGGAGGCTTTCTAATAAACATAGAGGGTTGGGAACCTGATGGAGTAGGATTGTCTGCAGTAGAAAACAAAAGATTTACCTATCTACACTAGACTGCAATGATGCTCTCAGGGTGCTTGAGAGGTTCCTTTTCACTCGGAAGTCCCTCCAGGGACTTTCCTGTTACGCAAGTGGCTATATCATATCTCCCTACTAAAGGCATAATGATGTGATATTGACGTCACTGTAATAATCTATCATCAACCCGACATATCAAATCCAATATTTAACCTTATTTTCCATGCATTGAAGATTTTACTATTGATTGTAAACATTTGTACTTCCTTGTTTTAATACGTTGAAATTTTCTGTCTAAAATTCAGCAAGAGTAGTTATTGTGCTTTTGTCTGTGCAGCTTATCTTGGAAAATTAGATGCAAATTATAATCGGGTTTGTTGGCAGGCTTTGTGTCTGGGTACAGAACGATGGTACGGAAATGTGGCGTGTGGTGAAAACATTAACGGCCACGGACGTAAAATCGTATGTCATCGTTATAACCACTGACCTCGAAATCAAATTGAGCTTAGTGTTGCGTCCAAAACAGACGCCGAAACTATGCAACATAATTAACTTATTCGTAAATGAAACGATATTCAGGTTCAACTAAAGGGATAAGGTATTAATTAGTTCTCTCGTAATTTTGGTAAAAGCTGAAATAATATTCTGTGCATTCTAAACAAAAGGTGTCAGCTAGCTCTGAACTTAGGAGAATAGAACAAATATATTTGGAATAGATTAAAACATTAAAACTGCAACTTAAATTTGCAAGTTGCTGTTGACAGCCGTTGTATTGTTATGCTAAGTTAAACATACGTTTTGATCATGTGATGGTGAGTATAGAACTGAAATAGCTGATATGACACAAACATAACAGTTAATCTTATTTGAACATTTCCATTTCAAATCACAATTTCAATATAATTTTTCACAAGGACGGTGTCGACACTTGATACTTCTTACCTGTCTTTGTGCTATAATAGATAATGTTTTGAGAATCAAGGAGAACTTACCGATGTATTCACCGGATATGAAATGTAACCACCGGATATGAGATGTACCAGATGTACCTAATGGATATGAGATGTACCCACTGGATATGAGATGTACCCACTGGATATGAGATGTACCCACAGGATATGAGATGTACCCACTGGATATGAGATGTACCCACTGGATATGAGATGTACCCACAGGATATGAGATGTACCCACAGGATATGAGATGTACCTAATGGATATGAGATGTACCCACAGGATATGAGATGTACCCACTGGATATGAGATGTATATATACCCACAGGATATGAGATGTACCCACAGGATATGAGATGTACCTAATGGGTATGAGATGTACCCACAGGATATGAGATGTACCCACAGGATATGAGATGTACCCACAGGATATGAGATGTACCCACTGGATATGAGATGTACCTAATGGATATGAGATGTACCCACAGGATATGAGATGTACCCACAGGATATGAGATGTACCCACAGGATATGAGATGTACCTAATGGATATGAGATGTACCCACAGGATATGAGATGTACCCACTGGATATGAGATGTACCCACATGATATGAGATGTACCCACATGATATGATATGTACCCACAGGATATGAGATGTTTCCATTGGCTATTAGATGTACCAATTGGATTTGAAATGTAAAAATTCCATCAGATGGAAACTACACAAGTCTGGACTGAAGCAATATTTAATAACTCTCGTGTGGTATCCCTCTAATGTAATGTCGTGTCAGATTTGATCATCTGATCGGAATAACAGATTTTTTTCCCATCAAAATTTTACATAGCAGGGAATGACTTTATTAATAATTCAATCTTGCAAATACAATTTATCGATGATGAAGTCCAATGCATAAACTGTTGAAATATGCTGCTGAATGAGCTGAATTATATCATATGAATAAAGGATTTATGCTATATACGTTTTTTTATACAACACACAATCCGAGTAAAAGTTGTCAGGGTTGATGTGAATAATTGATATGACAATCTCTCGAATATCCCCCCTGAATATCATTTGCATATATATACACAATAAGCTGTTGGCGTGTCTTGTTGGATAGCGACATATAGAATTAAACATTGCATCTGATTAGCAGGAACGAAATATGATAATAAACGCATTTGATAGTTTTAAGCTATTGTTGGATACCATGTCTGACTGTGGTCAATCAAAATATAACAAGTTTAAATCAGATAAGCTTCATAAATTTATAATGAGCAAATATTTTTTGAATAAACCTGCAGACTTGTTTATAGTTTTTGTTTGGATCTCTTTGTCTTCATTTGAACTGATTAATTTACCCTTCAGTGACTTTTCCTGAGAATGTAATTACATGTTTACCACCTCCAATTTATGGAAGCATTTGGTTTTCATTGGTTGAAATAATGATTTATGATGGTGGACATATCAACTCCAAGATGTCTAGTTATCATACAACTTGTCTAGCTGTGTTGTCTTTAGGGGGAGTTACCTGATATATTGTTATGTTGTCTTTAGGGGGTGTTGCCTGATATATTGTTATGTTGTCTTTTGGGGGTGTTACCTTAGATATTGTTGTGTTGTCTTAAGGGGGTTTTGCCTGAGATATTGTTATGTTGTCTTTTGGGGGTGTTGCCTGATATATTGTTGTGTTGTCTGTAGGGGTGTTACCTGATATATTGTTGTGTTGTCTGTAGGGGGTGTTGCCTGATATATTGTTGTGTTGTCTGTAGGGGGTGTTACCTGATATATTGTTGTGTTGTCTTTAGGGGGTGTTACCTGATATATTGTTGTGTTGTCTGTAGGGGGTGTTACCTGATATATTGTTGTGTTGTCTGTAGGGGTGTTACCTGAGGTATGGTTGTGTTGTCTTTAGGGGGTGTTACCTGATATAGTGTTGTGTTGTCTGTAGGGGGTGTTACCTGATATATTGTTGTGTTGTCTGTAGGGGGTGTTACCTGATATATTGTTGTGTTGTCTGTAGGGGGTGTTACCTGATATATTGTTGTGTTGACTGTAGGGGGTGTTACCTGAGATATTGTTGTGTTGTCGTTAGGGGTGTTGCCTGATATATTGTTGTGTTGTCTGTAGGGGGTGTTACCTGATATATTGTTGTGTTGTCTGTAGGGGTGTTACCTGAGATATTGTTGTGTTGTCTGTAGGGGGTGTTACCTGATATATTGTTGTGTTGTCTGTAGGGGGTGTTACCTGATATATTGTTGTGTTGTCTGTAGGGGGTGTTGCCTGATATATTGTTGTGTTGTCTGTAGGGGGTGTTACCTGATATATTGTTGTGTTGTCTGTAGGGGGTGTTACCTGATATATTGTTGTGTTGTCTGTAGGGGGTGTTACCTGATATATTGTTGTGTTGTCTGTAGGGGGTGTTACCTGATATATTGTTGTGTTGTCTGTAGGGGGTGTTACCTGAGATATTGTTGTGTTGTCTGTAGGGGGTGTTGCCTGATATATTGTTGTGTTGTCTGTAGGGGGTGTTACCTGATATATTGTTGTGTTGTCTGTAGGGGGTGTTACCTGATATATTGTTGTGTTGTCTGTAGGGGGTGTTACCTGATATATTGTTGTGTTGTCTGTAGGGGGTGTTACCTGATATATTGTTGTGTTGTCTGTAGGGGTGTTATCTGATATATTGTTATGTTGTCTGTAGGGGGTGTTACCTGATATATTGTTGTGTTGTCTGTAGGATGTGTTACCTGATATATTGTTGTGTTGTCTGTAGGGGGTGTTGTACCTGATATATTGTTGTGTTGTCTGTAGGGGGTGTTACCTGATATATTGTTGTGTTGTCTGTAGGGGTGTTACCTGATATATTGTTGTGTTGTCTGTAGGGGGTGTTACCTGATATATTGTTGTGTTGTCTGTAGGATGTGTTACCTGATATATTGTTGTGTTGTCTGTAGGGGGTGTTGTACCTGATATATTGTTGTGTTGTCTGTAGGGGGTGTTACCTGAGGTATGGTTGTGTTGTCTGTAGGGGGTGTTACCTGATATATTGTTGTGTTGTCTTTAGGGGGTGTTACCTGATATATTGTTGTGTTGTCTTTAGGGGGTGTTACCTGAGATATTGTTGTTATCAAGGGAAGGCTGAAGATAATATGTATAATATTTTATGTTTTAATTGATTTGTCTTGGTTGAATTTTAATTGTATGCTAATTCTACAGATCTGAAGAAACTGTTGTTTGCCTTTTGAAGCAGTTTACAGAGGCTTTCTGTTTCATGAAGGATATGAATTAGCATTGGTTGTGAAATTTCCTTCATGGCATGCTTCCTGTTTTTATAGACGATGAGCTCATAATGGCAGAATTCATATTTTACACTGGATTATTAAGATGATTATAAGGGACTGACAGAGCCATATTGCTCCTTTGGGAACCCCTTTGTCGTCTTTTCTCTTGCCCTGCTCGATTATGTAACTCAACGTCTATTGGGTTTTTAGAGGAAAACAAAAATTGAGACAATCATAAGAGATGACCTTTTCTGTTGAGCTTAAATTGATGAATAACCTTCCCTGATATTTGTACAAATCTTCAGTAAGATTTTACCTAGCAGAAAATTAATCTAGAGCTATAAATCTTATATAATTTTGATATATCGAAACAATAGCTTTCCATGTGAGAGCAATTTATTTAATGATGGATATTAAAATGAAATGACTAAATGTGCTATTTCCCATGGTGTTATCAAGTAATTAGATGCCTTATAAACAATTGTTATTTTTAACAAAACTTATTTGGAAGGTTCAATACTACATGCAAGATCCCAACCTCTGTTGGATACAAAGGAGGCCAAAGGGGTGTTTTTTTTTTGCATTTTTAGCACCAAGACAGGACACTGAATCCTTTGACAGAGTGCAGTTTAGAATTTTGAGTGATTGTTGGACTTGAGAGTGAAGATCACAGAAATGTTCTTGTAAATACATGTTTATATATTTAAAACTTCCTCTCTCACCTTTCATTCACTGATGTTCTTCCATGTAACAGTTCTTTGGCTGACAGCTTGTCAATTAAGTTCAATAGCTGTAACCATATCTGTTTGCTGAGTTTTAATTGCCCGTTAACAACTATGGTCATTGTGTAGTAGCTGGTGGCTACAGTCAAGAAGTATATCATTAATAGGCAAGGCAAGTCTAATTGTGCATTACTACTAATATAACATAAAATAAATAAATAGATATAAAACAGAGTGTGTATCTCTCTACCCATCATAGTTGTCTTTTTACCGTGCCTAGACCCTTACTATGTGTATTTTATTACATTATAAATTATATTGTCCTTTGAATAATTTTCTCATGGCAAATAGGAGAAGTGTTGGATATCTAAAAGAGGGGCAGAATGGGTTATATTATAGCTCAAATATGTTTATTTTCTAAATTGACTTTGGGGTATAAATTACTCAAGTGTTATAAAATCTAAGTATCTAATAAATATTAGTTATATTGAACGACAGCATACTTTGTGAGACAAATAGCAATGTTTACAGCTGAAGCATTCCAAATAGAGGCCTAGATGGTTGACCTGTACACTAGCTAACAGCCTGCTGTCAGTGCCAGTTCTCCAGCCTAATGGTGTTTGTCTGTCGAGTGACAGAACACTATAGAAGTCGGGACAATAAGCATTTGGAGGAACTGAGCATGCGACTAATTCTACAGAACGAGCCTGGTGTTCTCAAGAGGACTGTTTTAAATAGCATTTACTCTGCGAACTGTCCAGTTTGTTTTCCTCTCTAACAAACGTGAAAAATTCAATGCATAGATTTTTAGCTCAAGTCATTCAGAAGGTCTTTCAAAAGAAATGAGATGGATATAAAACCTCTAATAGGGTGATAAGTTTTGATTGGCTTGATCCATTGAGGGCTGACAGGCGTATGAAAACTCATTGGTTGGCCAAGACATTGGTCAAGCAAATGACACTGGTTTCTGTGAGAGATCTGTGGTCATACTATTTACATAGAAAGCATAAGGACTTGGCAGGTGATTGATTTTGTCATTAACTCAACACTGAAACTAACACCAGGAGTTGATGGTTCTGAAATAAACACCAGGAGTTGATGGTTCTGAACTTGTCACCAGGAGTTGATGGTTCTGAAATAGACACCAGGAGTTGATGGTTCTGAAATAAACACCAGGAGTTGATGGTTCTGAAATAAACACCAGGAGTTGATGGTTCTGAAATAAACACCAGGAGTTGATGGTTCTGAATTTGACACCAGGAGTTGATGGTTCTGAAATAGATACCGGAGTTGATGGTTCTGAAATAGATACCAGGAGTTGATGGTTCTGAAATAAACACCAGGAGTTGATGGTTCTGAAATAAACACCAGGTGTTGATGGTTCTGAATTTGACACCAGGAGTTGATGGTTCTGAAATAAACACCAGGAGTTGATGGTTCTGAAATAAACACCAGGTGTTGATGGTTCTGAATTTGACACCAGGAGTTGATGGTTCTGAAATAGATACCGGAGTTGATGGTTCTGAAATAAACACCAGGAGTTGATGGTTCTGAAATAAACACCAGGAGTTGATGGTTCTGAATTAGACACAAGGAGTTGATGGTTCTGAAATAAACACAAGGAGTTGATGGTTCTGAAATAAACACCAGGAGTTGATGGTTCTGAAATAGATACCAGGATTTGATGGTTCTGAAATAAACACCAGGAGTTGATGGTTCTGAAATAAACACCAGGAGTTGATGGTTCTGTAATAAACACCAGGAGTTGATGGTTCTGAAATAGACACCAGGAGTTGATGGTTCTGAAATAAACACTAGGAGTTGATGGTTCTGAAATAGACACCAGGAGTTGATGGTTCTGAAATAAACACCAGGAGTTGATGGTTCTGAAATAGATACCAGGATTTGATGGTTCTGAAATAAACACCAGGAGTTGATGGTTCTGAAATAAACACCAGGAGTTGATGGTTCTGTAATAAACACCAGGAGTTGATGGTTCTGAAATAGACACCAGGAGTTGATGGTTCTGAAATAAACACTAGGAGTTGATGGTTCTGAAATAGACACCAGGAGTTGATGGTTCTGAAATAAACACCAGGAGTTGATGGTTCTGAAATAGACACAAGGAGTTGATGGTTCTGAAATAGATACCGTAGTTGATGGTTCTGAAATAAACACCAGGAGTTGATGGTTCTGAAATAGACACAAGGAGTTGATGGTTCTGAAATAAACACCAGGAGTTGATGGTTTTGTAATAAACACCAGGAGTTGATGGTTCTGAAATAGACACCAGGAGTTGATGGTTCTGAAATAGACACAAGGAGTTGATGGTTCTGAAATAGATACCGGAGTTGATGGTTCTGAAATAAACACCAGGAGTTGATGGTTCTGAAATAGATACCGGAGTTGGATGGTTCTGTAATAGACCCCAGGAGTTCATGGTTCTGAAATAAACACCAGGAGTTGATGGTTCTGAACTTGACACCAGGAGTTGATGGTTCTGTAATAAACACCAGGAGTTGATGGTTCTGAAATAGACACCAGGAGTTGATGGTTCTAAAATAAACACCAGGAGTTGATGGTTCTAAAATAGACACCAGGAGTTGATGGTTCTAAAATAGACACCAGGAGTTGATGTTTCTGAATTTGACACCAGGAGTTGATGGTTCTGTAATAAACACCAGGAGTTGATGGTTCTGAAATAAACACCAGGAGTTGATGGTTCTGAAATAGATACAGGAGTTGATGGTTCTGAAATAAATACCAGGAGTTGATGGTTCTGAAATAAACACCAGGAGTTGATGGTTCTGAAATAGATACCGGAGTTGGATGGTTCTGTAATAGACCCCAGGAGTTCATGGTTCTGAAATAAACACCAGGAGTTGATGGTTCTGAAATAAACACCAGGAGTTGATGGTTCTGAAATAGATACCGGAGTTGATGGTTCTGAAATAAACACCAGGAGTTGATGGTTCTGAATTTGACACCAGGAGTTGATGGTTCTGAAATAAACACCAGGAGTTGATGGTTCTGAAATAAACACCAGGAGTTGATGGTTCTGTAATAAACACCAGGAGTTGATGGTTCTGAAATAGACACCAGGAGTTGATGGTTCTAAAATAGACACCAGGAGTTGATGGTTCTGAAATAGACACCAGGAGTTGATGGTTCTGTAATAAACACCAGGAGTTGATGGTTCTGAAATAAACACCAGGAGTTGATGGTTCTGAAATAGATACAGGAGTTGATGGTTCTAAAATAGACACCAGGAGTTGATGGTTCTAAAATAGACACCAGGAGTTGATGGTTCTGAAATAGACATCAGGAGTTGATGGTTCTGAAATAAACACCAGGAGTTGATGGTTCTGAACTTGACACCAGGAGTTGATGGTTCTGTAATAAACACCAGGAGTTGATGGTTCTGAAATAGACACCAGGAGTTGATGGTTCTAAAATAAACACCAGGAGTTGATGGTTCTAAAATAGACACCAGGAGTTGATGGTTCTAAAATAGACACCAGGAGTTGATGTTTCTGAATTTGACACCAGGAGTTGATGGTTCTGTAATAAACACCAGGAGTTGATGGTTCTGAAATAAACACCAGGAGTTGATGGTTCTGAAATAGATACAGGAGTTGATGGTTCTGAAATAAATACCAGGAGTTGATGGTTCTGAAATAAACACCAGGAGTTGATGGTTCTGAAATAGACACCAGGAGTTGATGGTTCTAAAATAGACACCAGGAGTTGATGGTTCTAAAATAGACACCAGGAGTTGATGGTTCTGAAATAAACACCAGGAGTTGATGGTTCTGAAATAGATACCGGAGTTGATGGTTCTGATATAAACACCAGGAGTTGATGGTTCTGAATTAGACACAAGGAGTTGATGGTTCCGAAATAAACACAAGGAGTTGATGGTTCTGTAATAAACACCAGGAGTTGATGGTTCTGAAATAAACACCAGGAGTTGATGGTTCTGTAATAGATACAGGAGTTGATGGTTCTGTAATAGATACAGGAGTTGATGGTTCTGAAATAGATACAGGAGTTGATGGTTCTGAAATAGATACAGGAGTTGATGGTTCTGAAATAAATACCAGGAGTTGATGGTTCTTAAATAAACACCAGGAGTTGATGGTTCTGTAATAAACACCAGGAGTTGATGGTTCTGAAATAAACACCGGGAGTTGATGGTTCTGAAATAGACACCAGGAGTTGATGGTTCTGAAATAAACACCAGGAGTTGATGGTTCTGAAATAAACACCAGGAGTTGATGGTTCTGTAATAAACACCAGGAGTTGATGGTTCTGAAATAGACACCAGGAGTTGATGGTTCTGAAATAAACACCAGGAGTTGATGGTTCTGAAATAAACACCAGGAGTTGATGGTTTTGAAATAGACACCAGGAGTTGATGGTTCTAAAATAGACACCAGGAGTTGATGGTTCTGTAATAAACACCAGGAGTTGATGGTTCTGTAATAAACACCAGGAGTTGATGGTTCTGAAATAGACACCAGGAGTTGATGGTTCTGAAATAAACACCAGGAGTTGATGGTTCTGAAATAGACACCAGGAGTTGATGGTTCTGAAATAAACACCAGGAGTTGATGGTTCTAAAATAGACACAAGGAGTTGATGGTTCTGAAATAGATACAGGAGTTGATGGTTCTGAACTTGACACCAGGAGTTGATGGTTCTGTAATAAACACCAGGAGTTGATGGTTCTGAAATAGATACAGGAGTTGATGGTTCTGAAATAAACACCAGGAGTTGATGGTTCTGAAATAGACACCAGGAGTTGATGGTTCTGAAATAGACACCAGGAGTTGATGGTTCTGAAATAGACACCAGGAGTTGATGGTTCTGAAATAGATACAGGAGTTGATGGTTCTGAACTTGACACCAGGAGTTGATGGTTCTGTAATAAACACCAGGAGTTGATGGTTCTGAAATAGATACAGGAGTTGATGGTTCTGAAATAAACACCAGGAGTTGATGGTTCTGAAATAGATACCGGAGTTGATGGTTCTAAAATAGACACCAGGAGTTGATGGTTCTGAAATAAACACCAGGAGTTGATGGTTCTGAAATAGACACCAGGAGTTGATGGTTCTGTAATAAACACCAGGAGTTGATGGTTCTGAAATAGACACCAGGAGTTGATGGTTCTGAAATAAACACCAGGAGTTGATGGTTCTGAAATAGACACAAGGAGTTGATGGTTCTGAAATAGATACCAGAGTTGATGGTTCTGAAATAAACACCAGGAGTTGATGGTTCTGAAATAGACACAAGGAGTTGATGGTTCTGAATTTGACACCAGGAGTTGATGTTTCTGAATTTGACACCAAGAGTTGATGGATCTGAAATAGACACCAGGAGTTGATGTTTCTGAATTTGACACCAAGAGTTGATGGATCTGAAATAAACACCAGGAGTTGATGTTTCTGAATTTGACACCAGGAGTTGATGGTTCTGAAATAGATACCAGGAGTTGATGGTTCTGAAACAGACACCAGCTATAGGCCAAGATAAAAATTTCTGATATAATTATGCAATAGAAGTTGATGATTTTGAAAGTACTAATGTGACAAAACTCAATAATTATTAAGCAAATGCAAGTCTGAATGATTCTAAAGCAACTGCCAGTCCCAAATGATTTTGTAACAAAAGTACAGGATATATGATTTTGTAACAAGCATGCAATGTTAGACAAACATTTCCACTGAGTTGTATAGGTATGCCCTAAAGTATCCTAGCAATTCACAACGTACTGTTTTAGACCAAATTAAATATTAATCGACTCGTTAAGATATACCCGCCTCGACCCGTCAGTAAAGCAAAGAGACCAATTTCCCAGCTCATTAATTTCAAGTTACAAGCTTTACTGATTTCCCATTTCTGTGGACTGTTTTTGAAATTAGCAATGTTCTAACTTTAGACATTCAGAAAAGTGTATAGAAGAAATACTGTTTGTCAAAGAAAGCTAATAGATTTGGTTTCTATGGTAACAATTGGTTTCAGGATTAGATTGTTTTTGTTTTAAGACAGAAAGATGTGCTTCTCCAGAAGTGCACTCATTTTCTTTGTCGGATTTGAAAAATATTTTTAGAAGTTTATGGATAAATTCTGTACCAATTTCATGGGGAAATATTGAATTTTACACAAACTTGTATAAAGTGTATCAACTTGAAATTTGAGACACAAATATTTTATGAGGTTCCGTTGATGGCTTCCCTTTAAAATGGCTTTTGAGTCGAAAGGAACATGATTTCTGAGCCTTGAATGGATCTCGGTATGTATATTTTAAAATATCTAGTACACTCCCCCTCCCCTCCTGGCTGTAATTATACAACATATTGTACATCCTCCTGGCTGTAATTGTAGAACATCGTGTACATCCTCCTCACCTGGCTGTAATTGTAGAACATCTTGTACATCCTCCTCACCTGGCTGTAATTGTAGAACATCCTGTAAATCCTCCTCTCCTGGCTGTAATTGTAGAACATCCTATAAATCCTCCTCTCCTGGCTGTAATTGTAGAACATCCTATAAATCCTCCTCTCCTGGCTGTAATTGTAGAACATCTTGTACATCCTCCTCACCTGGCTGTAATTGTAGAACATCCTATAAATCTTCCTCTCCTGGCTGTAATTGTAGAACATCCTATAAATCCTCCTCACCTGGCTGTAATTGTAGAACATCCTATAAATCCTCCTCTCCTGGCTGTAATTGTAGAACATCCTGTAAATCCTCCTCTCCTGGCTGTAATTGTAGAACATCCTGTAAATCCTCCTCTCCTGGCTGTAATTGTAGAACATCCTGTAAATCCTCCTCTCCTGGCTGTAATTGTAGAACATCTTGTAAACTCCTCCTCCCCTCAAGGCTATAAGTGTACACCATCTTGTACATCCTCTTCCCCTTGAGGCTGTAATTGTACAACATCTTGTACATTCCTTCCCTTGACTCCCCTCCTTGCTGTAAGTGTACAACATCAATGACACTATCCCATCTCATCTTTGCTGTAAGTTTACAACATCCATTACACTCCCCCCTCTCATATAAACATACTGTACCTCTCCCCTTCTGTCCCCTCCTGGCTGTCATTGTGTAACAACAGTAACACTGTAGCACCCCACCTCCACCCTTCTCACATTATTTTAAAAGCATTAATAGATACTTCAAATATGGGATTTGACCAACAGAACTGCAACCAATCACAATTATTGGTTGCCTGATTTCAGACCACCCCTTCTGTATATAAACTGACCAAACTCGTGTATAAACAGATATAGACAATGAGAGAGTAGGTCTATGATCTGTTGTTGGTTAGATAAACCTGGGGTTTTTATGTCTTTGGGACAGACATTGAGAGAGTAGGTCTGTGATCTGTTGTTGGTTAGATAAACCTGGGGTTTTATGTCTTTGGGACAGTAATGAGATAGTAGGTCTATGATCTGTTGTTGGTTGTTGGTTAGATAAACCTGTGGGTTTTTATGTCTTTGGGACAGTAATGAGAGAGTATAGGTCTATGATCTGTTGTTGGTTAGATAAACCTGGGGGTTTTATGTCTTTGGGACAGTAATGAGAGAGTAGGTCGATGATCTGTTCTTGGTTAGATAAAACTGGGGGTTTTACGTCTTTGGGACAGCAATGAGAGAGTAGATCTGTGATCTGTTGTTGGTTAGATAAACCTGGTGGTTTTTATGTCTTTGGGACAGCAATGAGAGAGTAGATCTGTGATCTGATCTTGGTTAGATAAACCTGGTGGTTTTATGTCTTTGGGACAGACATTGAGAGAGTAGGTCGATGATCTGTTGTTGGTTAGATAAACCTGGGGTTTTATGTCTTTGGGACAGACATTGAGAGAGTAGGTCTGTGATCTGTTGTTGGTTAGATAAACCTGGTGGTTTTATGTCTTTGGGACAGACATTGAGAGAGTAGGTCGATGATCTGTTGTTGGTTAGATAAACCTGGGGTTTTATGTCTTTGGGACAGACATTGAGAGAGTATATGTCTATGATCTGTTGTTGGTTAGATAAACCTGGGGGTTTTATGTCTTTGGGACAGCAATGAGAGAGTATATGTCTATGATCTGTTGTTGGTTAGATAAACCTGGGGTTTTATGTCTTTGGGACAGACATTGAGAGAGTATATGTCTATGATCTGTTGTTGGTTAGATAAACCTGGGGTTTTATGTCTTTGGGACAGTAATGAGATAGTAGGTCTATGATCTGTTGTTGGTTGTTGGTTAGATAAACCTGGTGGTTTTATGTCTTTGGGACAGACATTGAGAGAGTATATGTCTATGATCTGTTGTTGGTTAGATAAACCTGGTGGTTTTATGTCTTTGGGACAGACATTGAGAGAGTATATGTCTATGATCTGTTGTTGGTTAGATAAACCTGGTGGTTTTATGTCTTTGGGACAGACATTGAGAGAGTATATGTCTATGATCTGTTGTTGGTTAGATAAACCTGGTGGTTTTATGTCTTTGGGACAGACATTGAGAGAGTTATAATATGTCTGTGATCTGTTGTTGGTTAGATAAACCTGGTGGTTTTATGTCTTTGGGACAGACATTGAGAGAGTATATGTCTATGATCTGTTGTTGGTTAGATAAACCTGGTGGTTTTATGTCTTTGGGACAGACATTGAGAGAGTTATAATATGTCTGTGATCTGTTGTTGGTTAGATAAACCTGGTGGTTTTATGTCTTTGGGACAGACATTGAGAGAGTATAGGTCTGTGATCTGTTCTTGGTTAGATAAACCTGGGGTTTTATGTCTTAAGGACAGCATCAGTAGATGCTACATGCAGACTCTGCTTCATAGAATTGTGGATAGCGAAGTATTGTGACGAGATAACTGTTGATAGGGATACAACTGAAACTGTTATCCATCAATAGATTGTATGCTGTATCTATACACTGTAAGTTTACTACCATTACCCACGGAGAAGTTTTGGGCTTTTGTGGATCTGTCGATAGGTAGTCAAAAGATTGGTGTAAAGATATTGCTGCCCAGCACGGATACCCTCAGGTCTGAATATATACATGTTGGCAGCTTGTACTGTTAACTTGAATATTGGTATCGTTATATATAAATAAAGATTCAGTGAGTACAGAAACTGTATCTGTACATGCAAAGTTAAATTATCGACTCTTGTATCGAGTTATGGTGTTTTATTTCTTTCTAAATAAAAAAAAGAGAAAGTTTCAAGGATGAAATGCATTTTGATAATTACATATTGTCACTTTTGTGCTAAGCCAATCTGATTTCATGCTTCAGCATCTTGCAGATGTTTTGGGATAATTCATTACAAATTGAATATTTTGTGAAAATATATTTATTCAATTTAGCTTGAAATATAAATAATTAAGTTATGTATGATTTGTTGTGTTGGTGTTTTAATTTGTTTCCCTGACATTCCGACAGAGCATTGCATGTTGGCAAGATTTTACTTCTGTCAGAGTTCGTCTGATATGGATTATTTCTGGGGTTTGGTAGATCTTCATTGGACGAACCATTTGTGACATGCAAGTGAGACAACTTGTCCTCGAATCTAATTACCAGAAAAAATTGGCATTAATGAGAGTACGTACTACTAGCAAACCTTACCTGGTCTAGCTGTTTACAGTGTGAACTGAAAACTCTCAGGAAATAAAAAAATTGTTCCTTGAAAGTAACGGTAACTGGCAGACGCTACTGATAAGTGAGGTGTAAAATTGGAGATATGATGTTATACCCAGGCTCTTTCCTTCTGTAATTGTTGGTAGTGCTAATTTCACGCAATATGCTTCCCCCAAACATGGCTGTCTTACAGCATGACTTCAGTACATAATGAAAACTGTTTGTTTTTTACAACAAAATCAGAAGCTCATTTACTTGCTGGAATTAAATATCTTTATAATTTAGAAAAGGAAAATCACAACTAGGGAATTACTGAATGTCTGAAGAAAATGTCCTACAAAGAAAATTACTCACTCCTTAGGTAATGATTTGGTTTTCAGGACTTAAGCTCTTTTGTGAAATATATAATCTTATTTTCCAAAAGAAAGTTTCTTCATCAGTCATGACCATATATGGTATCTAAAAAAATAACGATTGTTCAGGTGCTATTATAGTTAGCTGTTTGACTGTTAAAGTACACTTTCATTGCTAGAATATTTTTGAAATTGTTCATAACATATTGCCAAGACTTTCTGAAAGATTTTTGAATCATTGCTAAGAAGTTAGTGCATTTTTACTGAAACATTTTACAATAAAACATTGCTTCACTATTTCTCCAGTATCTTTTAACTTCAACCTTATTCAAATATGGCTGAAATAATGTCAACCATTAGGACTGCTGAAGTATTACTGAACATTGCTGAAGTATTGCTGAAGTATCACTGTTACATTGCTGAAGTATCACTGCACATTGCTAAAGTGTTGCTGAACATTACTGAAGTATCACTGTACATTGCTAAAGTGTTGCTGAACATTACTGAAGTATCACTGTACATTGCTAAAGTGTTGCTGAACATTGCTGAAGTATCACTGTACATTGCTGAAGTATCACTGCACATTGCTAAAGTGTTGCTGAACATTACTGAAGTAT
Organism: Pecten maximus; assembly: GCF_902652985.1. Taxonomy (NCBI): domain Eukaryota; kingdom Metazoa; phylum Mollusca; class Bivalvia; order Pectinida; family Pectinidae; genus Pecten; species Pecten maximus. The sequence continues at coordinate 28,769,901 of NC_047019.1, forward strand.
CACTGTACATTGCTAAAGTGTTGCTGAACATTACTGAAGTATCACTGTACATTGCTAAAGTGTTGCTGAACATTACTGAAGTATCACTGTACATTGCTGAAATATAAAAATATTACATTGATGAAAAATTACTGCACATAGTAGAACATTGCTGAAAGGCTAAAAGCATTGCTGAACACAAATGATATGATGCTGAAATGAACACTGAACACTGTGTTTATAGAGACAGATCAGTACACTGTGTTTATAGAGACAGATCAGTACACTGTACCCGTGTTTATAGAGACAGATCAGTACACTGTGTTTATAGAGACAGATCAGTACACTGTGTTTATAGAGACAGATCAGTACACTGTGTTTATAGAGACAGATCAGTACACTGTGTTTACAGAGACAGATCAGTACACTGTGTTTATAGAGACAGATCAGTACACTGTGTTTACAGAGACAGATCAGTACACTGTGTTTATAGAGACAGATCAGTACACTGTGTTTATAGAGAGAGATCAGTACACTGTGTTTATAGAGACAGATCAGTACGCTGTGTTTACAGAGACAGATCAGTACACTGTGTTTATAGAGACAGATCAGTACACTGTTTTTATATAGAGACAGATTAGTACACTGTGTTTATAGAGACAGATCATTACACTGTGTTTACAGAGACAATCAGTACGCTGTGTTTACAGAGACAGATCAGTACACTGTGTTTATAGAGACTGATCAGTACACTGTGTTTATAGAGACAGATCAGTACACTGTGTTTATAGAGACAGATCAGTACACTGTGTTTACAGAGACAGATCAGTACACTGTGTTTATAGAGACAGATCAGTACACTGTGTTTACAGAGACAGATCAGTACAATGTTTATAGACAGATCAGTACACTGTGTTTATAGAGACAGATCAGTACACTGTGTTTATAGAGACAGATCAGTACACTGTGTTTATAGAGACAGATCAGTACACTGTGTTTATAGAGACAGATCAGTACACTGTGTTTACAGAGACAGATCAGTACACTGTGTTTATATAGAGACAGATCAGTATACTGTGTTTATAGAGACAGATCAGTACACTGTGTTTATAGAGACAGATCAGTACACTGTGTTTATAGAGACAGATCAGTACACTGTGTTTATAGAGACAGATCAGTACACTGTGTTTACAGAGACAGATCAGTACACTGTGTTAATAGAGAGACAGATCAGTACACTGTGTTTATAGAGACAGATCAGTACACTGTGTTTATATAGAGACAGATCAGTATACTATGTTTATAGAGACAGATCAGTACACTGTTTACAGAGACAGATCAGTTAACACTGTGTTTACAGAGACAGATTAGTTAACACTGTGTTTACAGAGACAGATTAGTACACAGTGCTTACAGAGACAGATCAGTACACTGTGTTTATAGAGACAGATCAGTACACTGTGTTTATAGAGACAGATCAATACACTGTGTTTACAGAGACAGGTCAGTACACTGTGTTTACAGAGACAGATCAGTACACTGTGTTTATAGAGACAGATTAGTACACTGTGTTTATAGAGACAGATTAGTACACTGTGTTTATAGAGACAGATCAGTACACTGTGTTTACAGAGACAGATCAGTACACTGTGTTTACAGAGACAGATCAGTACACTGTGTTTATAGAGACAGATCAGTACACTGTGTTTATAGAGACAGATCAGTACACTGTGTTTATATAGAGACAGATCAGTACACTGTGTTTACAGAGACAGATCAGTACACTGTGTTTATAGAGACAGATTAGTACACTGTGTTTACAGAGACAGATCAGTACACTGTGTTTACAGAGACAGATCAGTACACTGTGTTTATAGAGACAGATTAGTACACTGTGTTTACAGAGACAGATCAGTACACTGTGTTTATAGAGACAGATCAGTACACTGTGTTTACAGAGACAGATCAGTACACTGTGTTTATAGAGACAGATCAGTACACTGTGTTTATAGAGACAGATCAGTACACTGTGTTTACAGAGACAGATCAGTACACTGTGTTTATAGAGACAGATCAGTACACTGTGTTTACAGAGACAGATCAGTACACTGTGTTTATAGAGACAGATCAGTACACTGTGTTTACAGAGACAGATCAGTACACTGTGTTTATAGAGACAGATCAGTACACTGTGTTTACAGAGACAGATCAGTACACTGTGCTTATAGAGACAGATCAGTACACTGTGTTTATAGAGACAGATCAATACACTGTGTTTACAGAGACAAGTCAGTACACTGTGTTTATAGAGACAGATCAGTACACTGTGTTTATATAGAGACAGATTAGTACACTGTGTTTACAGAGACAGATTAGTACACAGTGCTTACAGAGAGAGAGAAAGAAAAAAAACCAGTTGTTGAACAATGGTTAGGTAAGCAGTGATGGAGGGAGTGTGGTAAAATACAAATGATGTCATTTGTTTGGGACTTGATCCTCCCTCCTAATTGCAGCGTGAAATGTAGGAGATTGCTTGTTGTACTCAATCAATAGCAGGCTTATATCTCTAGCTTTGTTGTCAAAGGAATTGGAGTGTTTTGTTTATGATGCTGTTGTCTCATTGTCTGAATACAGGAGTAAATAACTGTAAATATTCTAAACAGATTGAGCTCCTAATGAGATTCTCAAAAAACCCTCTTTGCTGACTGAGCTGCTGACTGAGCCGCTGGCTGAACCATTGTTGATATCATATTGTTTGTCTGACCTTCATCCTTTCTTCCAGTTGTTAACACCCAAGGTCAAACCACTGTCGTATAGACTGGCCCAAATTTTTAACATTTTCTTCAAACTTTTTTTCCCCACAAATTAAATGAAATGGTAAAATAAACTTTAAAGGTTGTTTTGACATTTGTTAACAAAATTAAATGCAACATTTATAGTTGAGTGAGCTGTATTATGTTTAGAAGAGTATATCCACAGTTCATAGAAATCATACAACAGTCATTTCTTGTCATAAATATGTGGTTTGTTGTAGTTTATTGAAGTTCATTGCAATGTCCCTGAATTATCTGTGCATTCAGATTTTTCTAAACTGAAAATTTTGACTTAAGGTAATACTATCAATATTCATATAATTTTCATATACCCTTACTAGATGTATTGTTCTCTAGTATGCATATACTTTTAGCTTTATATACCCTAACTAGATGAACTAGATGTATTGTTTCCTTACCTAAGAGCTCACCACTTATCAAATAGCTAATATTCATTTCGGCTTGGACATGCACGGCTCTGTAATGGCACAAAAGCTATATGAATATGAATATTAATTCATTAACTAGTTTGTAAACACATGGATTTTTAATTAGGCAAACTACACATGGATTTTTAATTAGGCAAATTCACATATGTTTTAACAGAGATAACACTTATAAAAATCACAGCTGTAGTTTCTAAGAAAAAAAATCACCATGGTAACAAAGTCCAGATTTAACACTCAGAGCCTTGTGGAAAAATTTAAATTCTACATGATTTTGACACCACAGAATGAGTTTAAATCCAAAAATGATTTTTGATTTACTGTGATGGTCTGAAAAATTGATCTTTGATGATTACAAGAACCAATTTAAAGGATGATTATGAATTTTTTGGTGTATCCATGGTAACCAAGACTCCTTATTTTCTAAGAATTCTAAAATTGGAACTTGATGTTTCCAGGCAGCTGTCGAGGTTATATAGAACTATTGGGCTTAATCAGTGAAATTAAATTGTTCTGTTTAAGGGAATAGTCAGAGAAACCTGATGTATGAACTCCATCCATTTCTATCCTCTGACAAGTACAGTAGAATCATTAATAATGAAATTTATATATTACCAGACAGTGGTAGTTAATCATTCTCAGGTTCAATACCTTTCAACACTAGATCATATTTATTTTTTACAATGCTTTTAGAGAGAAATTGATGAAATATTTTTTCTATTAAGTTCATGCATATCCTAGGTTCTGATACGTAACTAGAAATGCATTTAATATCCTTGGGAATGCCTGTTATATTTGATCCAGAAAACTTTGTCGATAAGAAGCATTAAATTCACTTCATGTCATTTTTCAGCAGATTAATTATCAGATTTTCTTGAAATACTGTTTTTCTGCTTCATCAGAATTAAGAATATTTCAAGCAAGCTCTAACTAATAGTCATCTGAATCGATTTTGTCACTCTGCTGGTCAGTACCGATTCAGTTTCAGAGTCACCACCAAAACACCTGATAATTAAGTGAGCAATGTTGATTAATGATAATGGGGGCACCTGTTGGGGATCTACGGCAATTTTAGAAGAGTAAAAGATTTTGAGACCTTGTACTATACTCAGGGAATGTGTGTCCTCTGGTATAGAGAGGTTACAGTTTGTGACCTGAAGTCAAATCACCTTGTACAATCCTCAGAGAATTTGTCTCCTTTTAGTATAGAGCGGTTAGTTATATTCTTACCTGAAGTCCATACCTTGTAATTAGTCTACCCATATCTATTGTATTTCATTAAGAATTGAAACAGTTTACATGCTTCTTTTTAATGCTAATGCTATCTTGATGTCCTACAATAATCCCATTCCCTCAAAGTTTATATTGTAACACTCTGAGCTTTTGAAGAATTAATATGGTTTAAAAAAAAAAAAAATTCTTGTACATTACCAGTTAAGTTGCAACAATTTAAATTAATTAAATGTGTTTACTACAACACTATGTAAAACAATGAATCCCTAAGTGGTACTCTTTTTGTACATGAAGCTCCATCTTAGTGTGCTTTTGATTTGTACCAGAACCCATATGATGACTCGGAAATAGAGGCTATTTCCTTATCCTCTTTGTAGATCAAAATGGCTGTGAGAATTTGTTGATGTGATTGTTGATAATTTAGGCTTTCCGGTGTTAAGGAACAAAGAATCTGTTGTGATTCCTGGTGTGGCATTGCTCAGTGACAAATCATTAAAGACTGACTTCAATAAGCCAGTTTTGTATGTTCATTAATTTAATATGCAAATATTCGAGAATCCTGGGTGAAAATAGCTTAAGACTTACCACAGATTAATCCAATCGTTGTTTGGAAGAAAGTAGTTCAGAAACACATTTGTAGGCAATCAAATATTCGGAAACGGTCACGAAGAATAATCAGATGAGACTATACCAAACCTATGTAAATACGGAGACAGGAGCTGGGCAAACAGGAGACACGATTATATCTCACCATTTTACATTGTAACTGTACAAGATGGCAGCGTCGGAACAAAATTAGCCGAGGCTCGGTGATCTATCACAAGTCCATCAGGGTTTCAATTGCATTGATACCGCAGGGCTGTTTGTAATATATTCAGCTGCAGCTTTTAAAAACAGATTGATATCTATTACAACCTGCAGTGACCCTGATAGTTTATGATCTTTCAATCATTTGACTTGAACATTTTTTGGAATGCTTAGTTGTGAAATGAAATACAACAAAATGCTCGTTCAGAAAGAACGCTCACACACTAATTGCTGCTCTTCCATCATTGGGTGTGTGATTCTGTGCTAAATAGTACTGATCACCACTGGATTATTCTCGGTTTCAGAGGCAACCCACCTTCGTTTTCCAAACTGTTGTGATGTTTTTGATGGTCTTACAATCTAAGGCTTTCAGAGAATAGCTTAAGATGAAATCTCTTGCGGATTTAGAAATAGCCTCTTTTTTTTTTTACATTATGCAGCATTGCCACTAGGATACAGAGCGAAGAGTTAAGTGAAAGATTCAAAATCACAGCTGAAAAAATGTTCCAATGTGATTAAATTGTTACATAACAGAAAACGAACACATGCTCATAGCCGATTTTAACTTTCTAAATACTTGAATTTCACTGGTAATGTGCTCCCTGCTTAAACCATGATGTATTTCATTGACTTGAAATTAAAGTGCAACGTTCAGAATTCTGCTTCAAACTTTGTCCTTTAATTATAAAATGGAAAAGTATTGTCAGCTTTAAATGAATTTAATCTTTTATATTTTCCTGGTAAATATTTCTAGAAATCTTTCAAAAAATTAAATAAATAAGCAATTTATAGATAATCCTCATTTAGTTATCTCACACATTAATTAGAATTTGTTTGTCTAAAGTTCTTTTGCTATAGCTTTATAAGATACAGCCTGTTTAGGTGACAATTAAACTGACAAAAAACTTCACTGAGTCTGCTAAATTATTTGTTTTTTATTGTATATCTCATTATGTGGTCATATAAGTGCACCGATTGACCTTTGTTGGGGTTAAATAGAAGACATGCATGGTTCCACCAACTTATAAAATATTCAAGTTCTTTGCAAACATTAATTTCACGGTGCAATATAAAGATAGTGATTCACTATTGAAGCCTGATGATGAAACCCGATGTCGGGCTGTTGAAAATGCTAATAAACTTGTTTACAGGAAGTTCCATCATCTCGCATCATCTGAAGCAAACTCTCTTTAAATATGTCAAATGATGTTAAATTATTAATTTCTATAAAAAGGATTTCTTTAAATCTGGTCTTTGATGCCTGGTCCCATTGGGCCTTGTGTGTTTAATAGTATAAACTTGTCTTGCGTTATCTGAAAATCTGAATTTCAACATTTGTAATGTTAGGTTGGGATTGTTTTTAATAAGCTTGATCGATTCAGTACAGGCAGATTTTGCAATTTCACTTGAGACAGTTTACCTTTAAGACAGTTTGTTTTCTGTCTGTTTTGCATGCTGTTCATTTTAAGCCATTTTAGTTGTTCCCTCCATCAGTTTCGTATTCAGTTTGATGGGCTCTGATATTCAAAACATATTCAGTTATAATTATGTTCATCAGTCATCCATAATTTACCAGAGTCATCTGGAGTGGCTCTAGGTGCCTGTTACATACTTGTCATCAGTAGTCTAAAATTCTAATCCGATATAAGATAAAAGATCTGAGCAAACATAAGACATGATTATATCTTGCCATTTTACATTGTATGTGTCCAAGAAGGTATCCGAGACATTATGAGAAAATGCACCGATTGACCTTTGTTGGCGTTAAATCAAAGACGGGCATGGTTCCACCAACTTATATAATAATATAGTGTTATATTTTTGGGAGTTGATCAAGGTACTGTGTCATGCAAGTACCATACCTCCTTCAGAAAAACTTTCATTTTCTGTTTTATTGCCAGAAAAAAACTAAATCTTGCTCTTTAGGAAGTTTATAGATTATGATTTACAGAACTCTTTAAGAAGTTTATAGATTATGATTTACAGAACTCTTTAAGAAGTTTATAGATTATGATTTACAGAACTCTTTAAGAAGTTTATAGATTATGATTTACAGAACAGTGTTCTTCCTCAGTCATGTGGCTTGAGAATTTTGTTCTATCCCTGAAATTTATCAAAAACTTGACACTCCATGAGAGTCGGTTTGAACAATATCAATAACTAGCGCAGGGGATGAAGTCCCACTCCCATCTCTGGTTTAATTAGAAATGATTCTTCTGTCAATCATAAAGGAAGCGGTAAGCCTTGACAAATGGTCCCTATGGGGCTTAGATGACAACCATTATTTATTCATGAAGGCAATTTGGCCAATAGAGTACATTTACACAAGTCTGTTTTTTATTGTTGATTTAATTAATGTATCACACATTGTTGGGACATGCTCTCATATCAAACTTAATGTTGGATCCTCATGGCTATACAGTATGGCTTGATGACCCCTGTATTAACTCTTAAGATATTGTTTTCACTTCAGTAACAATTAACAACAGTATGTCTCTATGCTTCTCAGTCTTAATGATGATGGAAATGTTTAGTTATGGTCTCGCTACACAATTTATTGATCTCTCATATCACTGGGGTCTCACTAGTCATACTGATCTCTCATATCATTGAGGGTCTCACTAGTCATACTGATCTCATATCATTGAGGGTCTCACTAGTCATACTGATCTCTCATATCATTGAGGGTCTCACTAGTCATATTGATCTCTCATATCATTGAGGGTCTCACTAGTCATACTGATCTCTCATATCATTGAGGGTCTCACTAGTCATATTGATCTCTTGTATCATTGAGGGTCCCACTAGTCATACTGATCTCATATCATTGAGGGTCTCACTAGTCATATTGATCTCTCATATCATTGAGGGTCCCACTAGTCATACTGATCTCTCATATCATTGAGGGTCTCACTAGTCATATTGACCTCTCATATCATCGAGGGTCTCACTAGTCATACTGATCTCTCATATCATTGAGGGTCCCACTAGTCATACTGATCTCATATCATTGAGGGTCTCACTAGTCATACTGATCTCTCATATCATTGAGGGTCTCACTAGTCATACTGATCTCTCATATCATTGAGGGTCTCACTAGTCATACTGATCTCATATCATTGACGGTCTCACTAGTCATACTGATCTCTCATATCATTGAGGGTCTCACTAGTCATATTGATCTCATATCATTGAGGGTCTCACTAGTCATATTGATCTCTCATATCATTGAGGGTCTCACTAGTCATACTGATCTCTCATATCATTGAGGGTCCCACTAGTCATACTGATCTCATATCATTGAGGGTCTCACTAGTCATACTGATCTCATATCATTGAGGGTCCCACTAGTCATATTGATCTCTCATATCATTGAGGGTCTCACTAGTCATACTGATCTCTCATATCATTGAGGGGTCTCACTAGTCATACTGATCTCTCATATCATTGAGGGTCCACTAGTCATACTGATCTCTCATATCATTGAGGGTCTCACTAGTCATACTGATCTCATATCATTGAGGGTCCCACTAGTCATACTGATCTCTCATATCATTGAGGGTCTCACTAGTCATACTGATCTCTCATATCATTGAGGGTCTCACTAGTCATACTGATCTCTCATATCATTGAGGGTCTCACTAGTCATATTGATCTCATATCATTGAGGGTCTCACTAGTCATACTGATCTCTCATATCTTTGAGGGTCTCACTAGTCATATTGATCTCTCATATCATTGAGGGTCTCACTAGTCATACTGATCTCTCATATCATTGAGGGTCTCACTAGTCATACTGATCTCTCATATCATTGAGGGTCTCACTAGTCATATTGATCTCATATCATTGAGGGTCTCACTAGTCATATTGATCTCTCATATCATTGAGGGTCCACTAGTCATACTGATCTCTCATATCATTGAGGGTCTCACTAGTCATACTGATCTCTCATATCATTGAGGGTCTCACTAGTCATACTGATCTCTCATATCATTGAGGGTCTCACTAGTCATATTGATCTCATATCATTGAGGGTCTCACTAGTCATACTGATCTCATATCATTGAGGGTCTCACTAGTCATACTGATCTCTCATATCATTGAGGGTCTCACTAGTCATACTGATCTCTCATATCATTGAGGGTCTCACTAGTCATACTGATCTCTCATATCATTGAGGGTCTCACTAGTCATACTGATCTCTCATATCATTGAGGGTCTCACTAGTCATACTGATCTCTCATATCATTGAGGGTCTCACTAGTCATACTGATCTCTCATATCATTGAGGGTCTCACTAGTCATATTGATCTCTCATATCATTGAGGGTCTCACTAGTCATACTGATCTCTCATATCATTGAGGGTCTCACTAGTCATATTGATCTCTCATATCATTGAGGGTCCCACTAGTCATATTGATCTCTCATATCATTGAGGGTCCCACTAGTCATATTGATCTCTCATATCATTGAGGGTCTCACTAGTCTTACTGATCTGATATCATTGAGGGTCTCACTAGTCATATTGATATCTCATATCATTGAGGGTCTCACTAGTCATATTGATCTCTCATATCATTGAGGGTCTCACTAGTCATATTGATCTCTCATATCATTGAGGGTCCCACTAGTCATACTGATCTCATATCATTGAGGGTCCCACTAGTCATACTGATCTCTCATATCATTGAGGGTATCACTAGTCATATTGATCTCATATCATTGAGGGTCTCACTAGTCATATTGATCTCATATCATTGTGGGTCTCACTAGTCATACTGATCTCTCATATCATTGAGGGTATCACTAGTCATACTGATCTCATATCATTGAGGGTCCCACTAGTCATACTGATCTCTCATATCATTGAGGGTATCACTAGTCATACTGATCTCTCATATCATTGAGGGTCTCACTAGTCATATTGATCTCTCATATCATTGAGGGTCTCACTAGTCATATTGATCTCTCATATCATTGAGGGTCTCACTAGTCATACTGATCTCTCATATCATTGAGGGTCCCACTAGTCATACTGATCTCTCATATCATTGAGGGTCCCACTAGTCATATTGATCTCTCATATCATTGAGGGTCTCACTAGTCATATTGATCTCTCATATCATTGAGGGTCCCACTAGTCATACTGATCTCTTAAACTTGTGTAAATGGTTGATATCTGTCTTGAATATTATGAACAAATTGTCAGTGTTTTTTTTGTTTTTTTTTGTGTGTGATTGATATAAATAAAAATAAAGGTAGAGGTTGATGTTTGTGAATGAGAAATTGAAATCGTGTTTCACTTCTGCATAGTGCCCCAAACGGATTTAGTGTTTAAAAGAAAATGATAATAATAAAAAAATACATGCACAGTTTTAGAAAAATATTTGTGTTACAGATGAAATTTTGTCAGATTTTTTTTACAGGTTTGTAAATTGTATTTATATTTCGCTGTGATATTTTCCAGAAGTGTCCTCGCCCGCAGAGTTGACGAATCAATAAATGACACGCTTCATTGACCTCGTAACCTGTAAACTTCTGGTCAAGTGTCTTCACATGTTCAGTCTAATTTAGCTTCTATCTAAAACTCCTGATTACAAGGTATTCCACCATAAATGCAATGTGAATCGTCTCTGATCAGTCGATATATCTGAAATGATGTATAATGGTATTAAGATGTCTGGTAGATACTGGTCCTGAAAATCGGAGAGCTGTTCTGGGCTTATCTTCACAGAATGATAGGAAACGCAGAATAAATAAATGACATTTTATCGTGCAATGTAATACCACTGATGTACTTTACGGGTATTGGAGGGAGAAGGAGAGAAATTACTTCATCGGTAATCAACACCTCAATAAAAATGTTAGTGTTGATTTCATGTTTTAATCTTGCCAACTGTGGACATGCTTTTCCTGTTGAGTGTAATTGTTGCCTGGGTTTTGCTAGTATATTTTAACAGTTGATATGCAGTGTGAATACTTGTACATATTATAGCGGCAAAGATTGATGCGATTTTTGTGTGATCCATTGCATTATGGGATTGAAAGATCAGAAGGTATTCTTTGCAGACGGTTATCAAAGGGAAACAGAGAACTGATGATAATTCGTGCATATGAGCATTATATATTATGCTGGATACAGAAATCAATGATAAGCCTTAAGACAATGTAGGTAGGGCTACATGTTTTATGATGACATTAATACCAGCAGAAATGTTTTTCTAACTAGTCTTCATCACCTAATCACTGGAATTAATAACTGATGCCACGCCCTTTCACCACTCCCCCTTCCACCAACCCTTTCCCATGCTTATATATATATATATGAATGCCTTCTCCATTCTACTGACCTCCATCAATAGAGGTCCACTCCATCAACAGAATCTATAACAGTTGTGTGAGGTAAAAATATTTTTGTGGCATGTGGTTATTGTTAGAAACAAAGTATCAATATTTGATAACACACATTGTTATGGTCGACTTAGAATCGTGGTTAAACTTAATCTGCCAGCTGATCACTTTTCCTTTGTTCTGAATCAAACCGATCTCCATTAATTTCATCAACTGGCAGTGTGATTGATGTACGGTGATATCTGGGGCAGCAGGGTGGAAGTACCCATCCCCCACAATACCCTAGGGACTCTGTAGGAACAGTCGAAACTCCAGTACACGTGATCAATGTACGGGGATATCTGGGTATCTGGTAGTAATGTTTTATTAGCCCACTGTCATCAGATGGTGGGCTATTCAATTCGCCCTGCGTCTGTGGTCCATCCTCCTTCAGTCGTCTATCTGTTGTCCTTCCATCTGTAACCTATTTTTGTCATCATTATTTCTTGAAAATCTTGGATTTTGATAACTGAAGTTTGTTATCAGTAATTCTTGAAAAGTATTTGAATTGGAAACTGGAATTCCATAGGCATTCCACTGGCATATTACTGGAATTCCATTGACTTTCCACTGGCATATTATTGAATTCCATTGGCAATCCACTGGCATATTATTGAATTCCATTGGCAATCCACTGGCATATTACTGGAATTCCATTGACTTTCCACTGGCATATTATTGAATTCCATTGGCAATCCACTGGCATATTACTGGAATTCCATTGACTTTCCACTGGCATATTATTGAATTCCATTGGCAATCCACTGGTATATTATTGAATTCCATTGGCATTCCACTGGTATATTATTGGAATTTTATTGTCATTCCAATGGTATATTATTGAATTCCATTGGCAATCCACTGGCATATTACTGGAATTCCATTGACTTTCCACTGGCATATTATTAAATTCCATTGGCAATCCACTGGTATATTATTGAATTCCATTGACTTTCCACTGGCATATTATTGAATTCCATCGGCAATCCACTGGTATATTATTAGCTCACCTGGACCAAAGGTCCGGTGAGCTTATGTCATGGCGCGGCGTCCATCGTCTGTCGTCCGTCGTCCGTCAACATTTGCTTCAAATCGCTACTAGTCAAAAAGTTCTTATTGGATTTTGACCAAAACTAGTCAGAAACATCCTTGGCAGAAGGGGATCAGATTTTGCATAAATGGTGACTCTGACCCCCAAGGGGCCTGAGGGGCGGGGCCCAATAGGGGAAATTGAGGCAATTCCTTTAAATCGCTACTAGTCATCAAGTTATGAATGGATTTGAACCCAATTTGGTCAGAAACATTCTTGGGGGAAGGGAAACAGATTTTGCATAAATGGTGACTCTGACCCCCAAGGGGCCAAAGGGGCGGGGCCTAATGGGGAAATAGAGGTAATTCCTTCAAATCGCTACTAGTCATAAAGTTATGAATGGATTTGAACCCAATTTAATCAGAAACATTCTTGGGGGAAGGGGAACAGATTTTGCATAAATGGTGACTCTGACCCCCAAGGGGCCTGAGGGGCGGGGCCCAATAGGGGAAATTGAGGCAATTCCTTAAAATCGCTACTTGTCATAAAGTTATGAATGGATTTGAACCCAATTTGGTCAGAAACATCCTTCAGGGAAGGGAAACAGATTTTGCATAAATGGTTACTCTGACCCCCAAGGGGCCAAAAGGGCGGGGCCTAATGGGGAAATAGAGGTAATTCCTTCAAATCGCTACTTGTCATAAAGTTATGAATGGATTTGAACCCAATTTGGTCAGAAACATTCTTGGGGGAAGGGGAACAGATTTTGCATAAATGGTGACTCTGACCCCCAAGGGGCCTGAGGGGCGGGGCCAAATAGGGGAAATTGAGGCAATTCCTTAAAATTGCTACTTGTCATAAAGTTATGAATGGATTTGAACCCAATTTAGTCAGAAACATCCTCCAGGGAAGGGAAACAGGTTTTGGATAAATGGTTACTCTGACCCCCAAGGGGCCAAAGGGGCGGGGCCCCATATGGGAAATAGAGGTAATTCCTTTAAATCGCTACTAGTCATACATTTATGAATGGATTTGAACCCAATTTAGTAAGAAACATTCTTGGGGGAAGGGGAACAGATTTTGCATAAATGGTGACTCTGACCCCCAAGGGGCCAAAGGGGCGGGGCCTAATGGGGAAATAGAGGTAATTCCTTTAAATCGCTACTAGTCATAAAGTTATGAATGGATTTTAATCCAATTTGGTCAGAAACATTCTTGGGGGAAGGGGAACAGATTTTGCATAAATGGTGACTCTGACCCCCAAGGGGCCTGAGGGGCGGGGCCCAATAGGGGAAATTGAGGCAATTCCTTAAAATCGCTACTTGTCATAAAGTTATGAATGGATTTGAACCCAATTTGGTCAGAAACATCCTTCAGGGAAGGGGAACAGATTTTGCATAAATGGTTACTCTGACCCCCAAGGGGCCAAAGGGGCGGGGCCTAATGGGGAAATAGAGGTAATTCCTTCAAATCGCTACTAGTCATAAAGTTATGAATGGATTTCAACCCAATTTGGTCAGAAACATTCTTGGGGGAAGGGGAACAGATTTTGCATAAATGGTGACTCTGACCCCCGAGGAGCCAAAGGGGCGGGTCCCAATAGGGAAAATAGAAGTAATTCCTTTAAATCGCTACTAGTCATAAAGTTATGAATGGATTTGAACCCAATTTGGTCAGAAACATTCTTGGGGGAAGGGGAACAGATTTTGCATAAATGGTGACTCTGACCCCCAAGGGGCCTGAGAGGCGGGGCCAAATAGGGGAAATTGAGGCAATTCCTTAAAATCGCTACTTGTCCTAAAGTTATGAATGGATTTGAACCCAATTTAGTCAGAAACATCCTCCAGGGAAGGGGAACAGATTTTGGATAAATGGTTACTCTGACCCCCAAGGGGCCAAAGGGGCGGCGCCCCATATGGGAAATAGAGGTAATTCCTTTAAATCGCTACTAGTCATACATTTATGAATGGATTTGAACCCAATTTAGTAAGAAACATTCTTGGGGGAAGGGAAACAGATTTTGCATAAATGGTGACTCTGACCCCCAAGGGGCCAAAGGGGTGGGGCCCAATGGGGAAATAGAGGTAATTCCTTTAAATCGCTACTAGTCATAAAGTTATGAATGGATTTTAATCCAATTTGGTCAGAAACATTCTTGGGGGAAGGGGAACAGATTTTGCATAAATGGTGACTCTGACCCCCAAGGGGCCTGAGGGGCGGGGCCCAATAGGGGAAATTGAGGCAATTCCTTAAAATCGCTACTTGTCATAAAGTTATGACTGGATTTGAACCCAATTTAGTCAGAAACATCCTCCAGGGAAGGGGAACAGATTTTGGATAAATGGTTACTCCCCCCCCCCCCCCTCCGAGGGGCAAAAGGGGTGGGGCCCCATATGGGAAATAGAGGTAATTCCTTTAAATCACTACTAGTCATAAAGTTATAAATGCATGTTGTAAACTCAGAGAGATACCCACGCTATAACCAATAACATTGTTTGAGGTTAACAAACAAAAGGAATTGAACATGAACATTATTTTGACATTTGGTCAAATCCAACCAGGTGAGCGATACAGGCCCCATGGGCCTCTTGTTGAATTCTATTGACTTTCCACTGGCATATTATTGAATTCCATTGACTTTCCACTGGCATATTATTGAATTCCATTGGCATTCTACTGGCATATTACTGGAATTCCATTGGCATTCTACTGGTATATTACTGGAATTCCATTGACATTCCACTGGTATATTAATGGAATTCCATTGACATTCCACTGGTATATTAATGGAATTCCATTGGCATTCCACTGGTATATTAATGGAATTCCATTGGCATTCCAATGGTATATTACTGGAATTCCATTGTCATACCATTGGTATATTACTGGAATACCAATGGAATTCCAGTAATATGCCAGTAGCAAGTTCTCCAGTAGAATTCCACTTTTTTTTTTGCTGGAATTCAATTGAAAAATCACTGTAATAATTAAAGCAAATGAATTAACAATCCTGATTGACTCTGAAATGTTACAGTCAAAGGGATGAAATGTGGGATTGGTCTTAACATGGAACATACTTCAGCTACAGAAAACGTAAGTGGGCTTATTGTCGTACAGATGCATTCTAACAGTAGATAGCTTACTATAAGACTGCAATGCCAAACTTAAATGTATATACTGTGCCAAGTTATATCACAGGATTTTTTCCATTTTTACATGAACCACAAGACAAGTTAGTATTATGATTTCAATAATGATGTCAGGCTCTCTACCATCTTGACAATTTTACACCCCCAGTAGACATCATTATCCATTAGGGTGAGAGCTGGCCGTGGGTCACAGACCAACGCACCAGTTAACAGCTGGAGTCTCATGATGGTGCCTGTATTCACCGTATTCCGGGGAAATTCCCCTGAGGTTTGATATGTCTGGCGGAATCAAGGACCTATGATGTCGCGTTTTGTGCACACGTGTATTCATCAGCCTTGCCAAATAAGATGTGTTTACTGTATAAACCCTCTAGATAGCCTTGCAAAATGTAATGATTTTTTTTCCTTCTTCTGAACAGCATTTCCCTGAAAGTTATGTATATATATAAACAGCAATATGGCCTTTTTGGATAATTCTTTATCAATGTTGTATTTAAAAATTTGTCTTTTTCTTGAAGAGATAATGATCTTCTTTATGTACATAACTTGGCCGACATCTGTCATACTTTCAAGGACATTTATGACTGATGTGGGATTTTATGCAATACATGGAGAGATGAAATACTTGTTGTGAGGACGTGGTCCATAAACCTAGACAGTACTGCATGCTATACCCATTGCATTTATGACAACATATTGCAAAGTTCAAAGGTCTATGAATGTTCAAATTATGCAGCATGATGAAATTATGTATCATTTATTTCCTTCCAAAAGGAAACTTTTTACTACAATATTGTTCAGTAATAAAATGCAAATGCATATCAGAAGTTTGAAAAAAAAAAGAAAAAAAGGAGCCCAGAGGACCTATATATAACGTCTTAGTTGACATATAGGGAGTTGACCAGCCTATTACAAAATAGCAGGGTGGTGTCTCTACAGAAGTGAAATAGGATTATAATGCTGACAGGAAAATAGAAACAATATAGAGTTGTTTGACATCAAAATAGATATGGATGGGCTTATTACAGGTTAATGGTCATGTCTCCTGATGAAGAGAACAATGGGTTGGTTTATTGCAGGGCAACGGGCATTTCTCCTGATGAAGAGAACAATGGGTTGCTTTATTGCATGGCAACGGGTATTTCTTCTGAAAAACAATACAATGGTCATGTCTCCTGATGAACAGAACAATAGGTTGGTTTATTGCATGGCAACGGGTATTTCTTCTGACAAACAGTACAATGGGCATTTCTTCTGATGATGAACAGAACAATAGGTTGGTTTATTGCAGGGCAACGGGCATTTCTTCTGATGAACAGAACATTGGGTTAGCTTATATATTATATTTGCAGGGCAATGGGCATTTTTTCTGATGAACAGAACAATGGGTTAGCTTATTGCAGGACAATGGGCATTTCTCCTGAAGAACAGCACAATGGGTAGGCATTAATATATAATTAACTGGCATCATGTTATTGATGGGTATCTATGGTAAATAGAATTTCTGTGGATGTATAGTAATATATATAGAATGATCTGAGATGAGGTGCATCATGAATACAATATGAGGCAGAACTGATGCTGACAATATGCATTATGTGATTGTGAAAAGTATCCAATCACATCGCTGAATCAAGCGACTATTTATGATGAGTAAAGATAGATTGAATTGTGTTAGGACAAGGTAGTAAGAGATTTATATGTCTGAGCCACATAGGAATCTTCCGGCATCCACTACGGGTTTTTTTTTTCGTTTTTTTTTCTTCTTCATTTTCAATAGTTTCAAAAAATGTTTTGCAACATTCATCAAGTTTGGATAGAATTTCCATTACTTGAAACTTACTTGATTTATTTTTATTTGCTCCATGTGAAAATTGAAATCTTGAGGATATTTGAATATTGTGTGTATAAGCGAGTGAGTTGCATGGTGCCAATTAAGGGTCTCCAGTTGGTTGGTCTAGTGTCAAGCTATTGACAGTACCCTTATGAATTTGCAGCATGATCACAGCATAGATGCAGTATGAATGCAGCATGGAATTGCAGCATGAATGAAGCATGACTGCAGCATGGTGCCTAATTTACCTCACTATATATTCTTACTAGTTAAAGCATGATTGCAGCATGTTTCAATTATGCAAATTATGCTGGGATCATGCTGCATTTATGCTTTAAGGAAGCATGGCCGCAGCATGATCCCAGCATGGTCTGTGAAGCATGATCCCAGCATGGTCTGCAGCATGATGCCAGCATGGTTTGCAGCATGATGCCAGCATGGTCTGCAGCATGATCCCAGCATGGTCTGCAGCATGATGCCAGCATGGTTTGCAGCATGATCCCAGCATGGTTTGCAGCATGATCCCAGCATGGTCTGCAGCATGATCCCAGCATGGTCTGCAGCATGATCCCAGCATGTTTCAATTATGCAAATTATGCTGGGATCATGCTTCAATCATGCTTCATGGCAGCATGGTTTACAAAATCAATGAAAATCATGCAATAAAAACTTGAAGAATACTTTTGTATTACATTTTATTTGGTAATTAACATGGTATAAAACTTTTCATACAGGCTGTTTTTTCTAGTTCAAACATTTAAAACTTATCAATGAAATGAGAATGTGACAAAACAAATTTTAATTCTAATTTACCCATGGTACTTATTTTATTAGCCTCTTATATTCTTTTTCTCAAAACTTCCATCACATACACAACACAGCTATCTTTTTCTAGTACAATTTTCAAATACAACTAATATCAATTCATCCTAGCTAGAAGTGGTTTGTTTCAACAAAAATAGTCAGCAAGATATACAAGTTCAATGTCAGTACATACTACAGTATGTATTTATAATTCTGTTTTTTTCTTCTAAAATAGTAGGAAAACAGTACAAAATAATATTTTCCAGCAGAGTTATAGTAGGATATGTATACATTTTGTCACCGACGCACAAGACTGATTTCAGACAGTATACGTAGTTTCCTCGAAGTAGCCCAGATGTACTGGAAACTGTTTACATGTGTGTCTGTGAACTTAAAATAAACAAAAACAAGCAACAGTCGAAGACTTCTTCTATCGAATTTAACATTATTTCTAATAAACTGTGAAAAGATTATCATAATTTTGGAATCAATTCTAAATACTGACTAAATGAAATGTTGATTGACAATTTGAACAATGGTGTGTTGTTTGATATGTAGCACATACTGTAGTGATATATCTCTGTCACTGTCCCCGGGGATTTCAATACAACCAAGCTTGAGACGACTATATTATATTTTTTGCTAGTACAACAAATAACTAACAAGGATTTTTAGATTATATACATGATTTTTTTTTTGTATATATATTAATGTTTACACTTTTATTATGAAAGGAAATGTTGTATACCTCGACAGATAACATATCTC
Source organism: Pecten maximus (assembly GCF_902652985.1). NCBI lineage: Eukaryota > Metazoa > Mollusca > Bivalvia > Pectinida > Pectinidae > Pecten > Pecten maximus. Next base: position 28,789,156 of record NC_047019.1, read on the forward strand.
AAATAATCTTAATTAATGTGAAACATAAACTTCTTAATTTCTCTTCATTCCTTTCTGCTTTGTGTTAAGTCAATGCCATCAATTTGGACCACAATGCATGCGGTGTTCCTAATTCCAGATGTACTGCATGAAGACTCAGTCTCTGTTGGAAGAAAGAAAGACTTTTAGAATATTCTTTTATTTCAAAATTAGAATAATTGTCAAGTTTTTGAAGATAATGTATGTATTTAACTTATGTACTTTTCATGATCACTTTGCTATCATTTTCATTAAGTTTGCTTTGGAAGCCTTTTTATCAAGAAAATTTAAGCCAGCCACACAAAGCTACAAAATAAAACTTGCCAGGATGACTTAATTACTAATTAAATCAAGCTACTCCCGAATTCTCCATCAGTTCATATCAATGTGAAACTGCAATATACTATACATAAAACAATGTTACTTACTTATAATTCATCTTAATTCACTTATTTCATTTAATCGTTTCAATTTGATGCAATAATCTGCAAACATCGATCCTCAAAAAATGTGGAGGTAAAGATCTTTCACGAAAGGTTTCATTATCCAAAACACACATTTTCCTCACCATTGTTTGTGAATACGTATGTACGTCATAATCATAACAAGGGTTGTGTGAGTGGGGAAAAAATGCAATTTAAGTCGGGCCGAAGATCGTTAATAATAAATAAATAAAATTGAAAACTTACGATTGTAACACATGGATCGGTACTGCGTTTCCTTCGGCCGTGTAATCTGTGATAAATTAATCATCAAAACCCTGAAAAATAAATAATTAGGTATTATTGATATGAATAGATCTATATCAAATTCATCGCCGTATAATGTGAAACGATGTCAGAACGTGAAGAAGATTATATAATTAAAACTTACCCTGTCTCGTAACGATGTTTGTCGGTAAAAATATGCATCGGTCGTCAAAAACAACGAGAAAGCTGATATTCATTCGTCTGTAACTTGAAGTAAGTCGATCTTCTTCAGTAAGACGGGAAACAAACTTCGTTTTTAGGCTATCGTCGTGTTTGTTTATACTTTTCTTCTGGAAATAAACATCCGGTGAATTCAAACATGGCTATCAGACTTCCCGCTAAACTCGTGTGTGTTGCATCATGGGATAAATATTTTACTGCCAGAGATTAACACGATTCATTTTTACTTGTGCGTGTTTTTTATTTTAAATCATAAACTTCTATTGTGTCATACTTTTAAGATAAATATTACAGTATTTAATACTTGTATCGTGCACATTTAGATCGCACGAGCTCGAGGAGCACTCTCGTCACATCTCGGGAGCAAGGTAAACAAACGAGGTCATAGGTGAACCGAACGATAAACATGTAATCTGACCAGAGGTTTTGGCCTCGTCTGTCATACGCCTATTGTTTAATATGGATGTATTTTCAGACGAGGAACCGACCAATGCACGTTTTCTTTTTATGTTCACGATTTCAAATAATTCAGATTAAAGTACGGGAATATCGTCTGTTGTTAGTAAACTCATGTCGACGTCGAGATCATCACAGCGCTTAACTTCAATATACGTTTTACAAGGAAGCGTCCGAGTGACAACATAAGTTCGACACATGTTTATTGGAGTTTATAGCGATGAATGTTGTGTCAAACACGACGTGATTTCATATGCTATTATCAGATGTAATCTTAACACCGCATATATCCAGAAAGTATGCGATACAAAGACAAAGAGCAGGTGATTTTAATCTTATTTGATTGAATTAAAAGCGATATTCCAAGCACATGTGTAACTGTTGGTAGAGTGACCCCGATTTTGTTTTGGCGAACATGTTACATGTATGGCTACCTGGCCATGGTAGTAAGCTGGTGCATGGTAAATGGCAACGTCTTGGTTTATGTCAGTGTTTGGATAAAGTGACTGATTCTATCTCCGATAAAAAGTGTATAATCGAAGCAAAAGTCAAGATACTGGTTCTTCAAAAAACGATCTAAACTCTGAAAATTTGAATGAAATTTTTATAGGGATGAGTTTTAAGTCGTCACACGAATGTACTAACTTGCAACATTCATCAATGTTTAAGTTAATTCCTTCTGAGATAGAACTACAAGTGAAAGCTGACAAAATATCACATTTAAAAGCTGTGAACCGTTATACTAACAAAGAACATACTTATAAACGAAATACTTAATTAAAATAATTGTTATTGAATTTTAAATAAATATGTGTGGTACTGATCAAGTATAAAAAGGAAATTCTGCAACACAAACATGTTTTTAAAAATTATTTTGTTATCACCATTGATACCTGGAAATTTTCTCTATTTTATTTAAAATTTAAAAAAAAAGATACTAAAATATCTAATACCAACTTTTGTTAATTTTCTGTATCTTATTTTATTAATTAATAATTGTTTAGGTTAATCTTGGTACCTGGGAAATTTGGTCCTAGATTTTGGATCCTCGCTTGGACCTACATTTCACCCACAGAAATTTTGTGATGTCCGAACAAAGGAATGCCCTTTTAAGCTAATACAGAATGGCCAAGCATATACACATTTCAACTTAAACAATTCATGTTAATACATGAAAGAATGGTGCAGTTCATTAAATTAACTAAGTTAATACAGCATAATTGCAGCATGGTACAGCTTGTATCTAAAATGGCAAAGTTAATACAGCATGGTTGCAGCATGGTACAGATCCTATCTAAAATGCCAAAGTTATTGCAGCATGGTTGCAGCATGATGCATTTCATATGATAAATTTACTAAGTCCACACAGCATGATTGCAGCATGATATAATTCGATATCCAAACTGGCAAAGTTATTGCAGCATGGTTGCAGCATGGTACATATCCTGTCTAAAATGACAAAGTTATTGCAGCATGGTTGCAGCATGATACAATTTATATGATAAATTTACCAAGTCCACACAGCATGATTGCAGCATGATATGATTTGATATCCAAACTGGCAAAGTTATTGCAGCATGGTTGCAGCATGATACAGTGCATATGATAAATTAACTAAGTCGACAAAGCATGATTGCAGCATGATAGAGTTCAGATATTCAATTACCTCAATTTTTAAAGCATGGTTGCAGTACATGCTGTACAGAAGCATGGTACCATGCTGCTATGCAGCACATGCTGCAATCATGCTGTGAAACTAGCAGCATGATGCCAGCATAAAAGCAGCATGATTGCAGCATATGCTGCATTGCAGTCCATGCTGCAAATTGATAAGGGTAGTATCTCAGAGTCTTGTAATGTTCTTAAGTAGTAAAATGATGCGTCTTTAATGTGACTTTTTGAAATGACATGTACATGATTATAAAATGGAACACATGTTACAGAGGTTCTATAAGCAGAGTTTTTTTCTAAATTCTTTTTACACAACAATTTATTACACAATAGCAAAATTTGTTTTCCCTAAATTATTTTAACATAAAAATTGCAAAAACTATCATTGTGTGGATCGACATACAGCTGTGAAACATTGCTGTTTATGTGTGTATACTGTAGGTCACATCACAAAAAACAAAAAAAAGAAACCAGGATTAAAACCGGATGATTAAAGGAATTACAAAAACGTATCTTCAAGATAGTCTACATTTATGCCCAAATCATCTCTGATGGTACGTGGACAGATATCAAGTCTATAACTATCACACAAGTCTCCCTACACCACACTCCAGAGTCGGAGTATGATCATTAGTCCTGCCCTGACAGTTTAACAGACATGATTTTGCCATGCATTGACACAGTTTCATAGCGATTCCTTTCTCCAATGGTAGATTTTTCAGATAATTTCACAGATAATTTGTAGAAAATTGTCCTTATATAATGCATTAAACCATTCAATGTATCAAGACGGATGACATTACATTGGCAATCACTGAAAGTCACCTCTACTCCATTTGAAATGACAGTGGAACACGTATATAGTTACGATAAGAAATAATCAATTTTTTCTGCCTGGCTTGTTCTGGGTATTGTCTTGTTCGTGGGTATTGTGTATGTCTTTACGGACTCATGAATAGAGAAAGACATATATAGATGATCTATGATGATCAGGCCTTCAGCCGTCATTATTAATACACACCCCATAAAAATTGTATCATCTGACTTCAATGCTCACACTTGGTAGGTAGGTGTATCGGGCTAGAATTCGCGCACGACGTAGTTCCACACCTAATGTGCAGATAGCCTGCTACAGAAGCTGCTGAGGGAAGCGTCACATTATCGTGGCGGATGTGTTGTTATTCTAAGCCTAAGCATCCTGTTTCTCTCTTGTGTGTGTTTCCACTGCTGTCTACAAGTCTATCCAACTGGAGAATTGTTTAAATGGCTAAATTGCCTCGGGTACATGTTTGGAAACCATAGAAGTTGGTAGTATGCGATACCATTGATTGGATTTCTATATGGAAAACATTTTTACTATGAACGGCCACGAAGGGAAACATCCGTCTAGCGACTTAATCTAGGTTTCATTCATGTGCTGTTTTCTTATCTGTGCTCTCTTCAAATTACCCATGGAGTTTTTGTTTCATTAAATTTTGTGACCATTTTCTATAATTAATGTTTTGGTGGATTTTAACATCTCACTTTCTTTGGATTTTAATGAAAGTTGACACAAAGGTAAGAAATTTTGTTATTACATTTACTTTCAAATTGAAAATTTTCATGTTGATCTGCTGCTTTTGGTTTCATCTCAAATATAAGCTTCAGAATCGTGAATCACGGAAACTACCAATAAACCAGGGAACGGAGATCCAAGGAAAAATTCTGTATTAGTAATTATGCTTGACTGGTGTATATGGTTTTATGGAAATGTGTGTTGTATTGATCTTGTGGAAAGATGGTATAGTACGGTGTCAAAATCCTGGTGTTCCATCCCAGAGGCATATCCTAGGGTAGGGAGTGACTATTAAAGTAGTCCCTGCCAACGTGTAGTACAGTGTAATCCAATTTGTTTTCTCTATTTAATTACTTGGTAAAGATTTGAAACTGAAGTTGTTACAGTTTATGTTTTAATATCAAGTATATTGTATTAATGCTTACATATAGAGGATATTGAATGATTTCCAATTGAATATATCATACATTATTTCATAATTATGACAGAATATCAACATTTTTCGGGATTTCAAGGTTCAAGTGAAAAATATTGCTTTATTCTTTCATATAAGTGAAATATAAATTGATAAATAATGGGTAAAACATATCATTTTCTTTTTTCTTTTTCATTTTTGAGACGAAGAAAAAAAAGAACAATTCTATGCGTCGAAACAATCAGGATTGGTAGCATAATTTTTTACGTTGTATCCTAAATGACGTTTACTCTTGACAATTTAACAAACACCACCATTTCAATGTAATTTCCATGTTGTCTGCTCTTAACATGCTCACTCTTGCTTGCAAATGAGTGTTAAATTAAAACTGCAATATATATATATTGCTGAAGTTCAGCAAACTAAACATCTATATTATTCTATCTTCGACACTTCATTTGAATCTGAAGCAAAAAATCTGTAGGTTTCTATGCGGTTAATGAAAAGTGTTGTTCTGATTGGTAAAAAAAAGTGCTATCGATCATCACCAGTGATGACAGTTTTTTTCAAGTTGATAATTTCTAACATTTCACTAGTAGAAACACCAAAAATCTGTCTCATTTGAATCAACGTAGCATTATGACATTGGAGAAGAAAACAAATTTTAATTAAAATTATTCAGAGATTGTATTGTTTGTTTTTTAATATAAGAATGCATTGGGCTGTTTAAGAAGGTAAAATGATAAATTAAACAGTTATTTCAAATACCTTTAACTTAATTTCAAACGATGTTGCGATTACTCCCCTTTCATATTTTGTAGACCATTTCTTCTAAGGAAACTTAATCAAGCTCAACTCCATCCTAAATTCTGAAATATTCTATTATGTCTAGATAAAGTGCAAGTTCACTTTTGAAATATATTTTCTGTCACATTTTTCACAAAAATTTACTTGACAAGTGATAGGACAGCAATACATATGAATACTTATATCTTTACAGTATGTCCATGAGGGTCATTGTGGCTTGTTTAGCATGTCTGCCTCCAGTGTTCAAGTTATGACCTTTTGTTGAGATGGCACTATAAGAAAAGGCCGTTATTGTCTTATTTTAGGCAGTTCTTTGGTTAGAAGTCCGAAATTGACCAGGTACTGGGGGCATACTGTATCTGTGTATATACATATATGACATTTCAGTCAGATATGGTACAATAAAAGGACTCATTGAATGTCCTATTTAGACAGCTGAGTATGGATATCCACTAATATTGTCACCTAGGGTTCCATATTATCTGGCGATATAAGCCCTTGAGATATGAAATGCAATTTTTAGTCTGTCTGGTAATACCATGACTTGCAGTGAGAGGCTGTGTGTTAGCTCCCTGGGCTTATTCAAGGAAACATACATGTAGCGACCATGCAGTATGGAGGAATCATGTTGTCATGTCCAGGTAGTTTTGGTGCATGGCACATTTTGTAGCTTCTAAGTGGCCCTATACTTTAACTGTAAGATCAGGTAACTACCCAAACAAATACTACAGCTTCTCCTGGTTATGCAGGCTTCATTTATAGTCAACATCATGCTCTCCTGTGGAGTTAAGTTATTTGTGTGATATATGAAATCAGATCTGTTCCTTAATAATCTGTATTCCTGGTGGTTCAGTTTGTCAATGCCCTGATTCCCACATTGAGGATGTGACATTATTTGGGGTCACTAAAATGTTCTAACCTTACAGAAAACCTGTCTTTCAGCAGACACTGTATGGGACGGAGTCAGTGTGTCAAATATAAGACAGTGTGTCAGTTAAGTCAGTGTGTCAGATAAGACAGTGTGTTGAATAAGTCAGTGTTGCCGATGAAACAGAATATTCTTACTTTCCAGAATACCTGCCATAACATATACAGTACAACCTGTCTTTCCCGATCCTGTGTGAAACCAAGTCAGTGTATCAGTTAAGACAGAGTGTCGGTTAAGTCAGTATGTCAGATAAGACAGTATGTCGGTTAAGTCAGTATGTCAGATAAGATAGTATGTCGGTTAAGTCAGTGTGTCAGATAAGACAGTATGTCGGTTAAGTCAGTGTTGCCTATCAAACAGAATATTCTTACCTTCCAGAATATCTGCTATTACACATACAGTAAAACCTGTCTTTACAGACCCTATATGGGACGGAGTCAATGTGTAGGACAAGACAGATATGGTTGGATGTTAACGTTTCAGAACGGCTTTGTATGTTGACATTTCCATGTTCTGTTTTCACCTCTACACTATGTATATGTTTATTATCATATTGTTGGTTCTCTATAAGTAACTGGTCCAGTGATGTTATAATATATCAGCAGTATTTAAAATTGACATCTTGTGTGAAGGTGCCTCTGGGTGTAAACTGAGGTAATAAAATTAATCACAGATGATTGCAGGTAAAGAGAAGAAAAAGCATTAATAAAACAAATGCCATTATAGTAAAAAAGATGTGACTACTGGTTGAATCACGACATTGAGTATCTGCACCCTTCAATGATGTGATTAGATAAGTTCTATCACTCGTATTGTTGTACGACTTGTCACGCTCCACTGAACATAGCGATATCATAATGTACAAGTATCCATTACAGTTTGAAAGGAATTTCAATCTGATTGAATTTTTTCCCTGATAATGATAGAAAAAGCTGCTTTGAACTGTCAATACTGGGGTTATCACAAGTGTAACTAAGTGTGTGTATTCAATATAGATTGTTTGTATAAAAGGCTTAATGGTATAATAAAAAAAGAACACATTTGTATAAAAAAACCTTTAAAATCAGCAAGAAGAAACAAATTCAGTACTTCAGATATAAGATAGAGTTCATAAAGACTGTATTAGTTTGAGTGATGTTGTTGTCAGTGATGTTGTTGTCAGTGATGATGTTGTTGTCAGTGATGATGATGTTGTCAGTGATGTTGTTGTTGTCAGTGATGATGTTGTTGTCAGTGATGTTGTTGTTGTCAGTGATGTTGTTGTTGTCAGTGATGTTGTTGTTGTCAGTGATGATGTTGTCAGTGATGTTGTTGTCAGTGATGTTGTTGTCAGTGATGTTGTTGTCAGTGATGTTGTTGTTGTCAGTGATGATGTTGTTGTCAGTGATGATGTTGTTGTCAGTGATGATGTTGTCAGTGATGTTGTTGTCAGTGATGTTGTTGTCAGTGATGATGTTGTTGTCAGTGATGTTGTTGTTGTCAGTGATGATGTTGTTGTCAGTGATGTTGTTGTCCGTGATGTTGTTGTCAGTGATGTTGTTGTTGTCAGTGATGATGTTGTTGTCAGTGATGATGTTGTTGTCAGTGATGTTGTTGTCAGTGATGTTGTTGTCAGTGATGATGTTGTTGTCAGTGATGTTGTTGTCAGTGATGATGTTGTTGTCAGTGATGTTGTTGTCAGTGATGATGTTGTTGTCAGTGATGTTGTTGTCAGTGATGTTGTTGTCAGTGATGATGTTGTTGTCAGTGATGTTGTTGTCAGTGATGATGTTGTTGTCAGTGATTATGTTGTTGTCAGTGATGTTATTGTCAGTGTTGTTGTTGTCAGTGATGATGTTGTCAGTGATGTTGTTGTCAGTGATGTTGTTGTCAGTGATGTTGTTGTTAGTGATGATGTTGTCAGTGATGTTGTTGTCAGTGATGATGTTGTTACCTGTATGTTCGTTAACCTTTAACCCTCTCGCTGCCACATAATTTACTAACCTTTAACCATCACATTGTCAAGTGTATTTACCAGTGATTACCTAGGAGATCCGTTAATCGCTTTATGTCCTTTTGATGGCCGTTGTATACTAATGCTGACAGACGAATGTACAATGTTCAAGCCCACGTCAGGAGCCCAATTAAGACCATGTTCAAGCCCACATCAGGAGCCCAATTAAGACCATGTTCAAGCCCACATCAGGAGCCCAATTAAGACCATGTTCAAGCCCACATCAGGAGCCCAATTGAGACCATGTTCAAGCCCACATTAAGAGCCCTATTGACCATGTTCAAGCCCACATCAGGAGCCCAATTCAGACCATGTTCAAGCCCACATTAAGAGCCCAATTAAGACCATGTTCAAGCCCACATCAGGAGCCCAATTAAGACCATGTTCAAGCCCACATCAGGAGCCCAATTAAGACCATGTTCAAGCCCACATCAGGAGCCCAATTCAGACCATGTTCAAGCCCACATTAAGAGCCCTATTGACCATGTTCAAGCCCACATCAGGAGCCCAATTCAGACCATGTTCAAGCCCACATTAAGAGCCCAATTCAAACCATGTTCAAGCCCACATTATGAGCCCTTTTGACCATGTTCAAGCCCACATTAAGAGCCCAATTGACCATGTTTAAGCCCACATTAGGAGCCCAATTGACCATGTGCAAGCCCACATTGGGAGCCCAATTGACCATTGTTCAAGCCCACATTAGGAGCCCAATTGACCAGTTTCCAGCCCACATTGGGAGCCCAACTGAAACCCCAAATCATTATTATTGCAAAGGGGATATATAAGTTATTACAAGGTGTATCAATATTAATTAGATCATTCAATTAGTAACATCACAAATTACCTTGAAAGGTGTCCTTATTTGTCAAAAATTTAGCTGTATAAACCTATTTTGGTATGTGCCTGGATAAGGACCATGATACAAACATGCTGATGTATGGTATGGAACGCAGGAGAGATAGAAGATTTAGGTGAGGGAAAAATTGCAGCTATTTGTGAAAATACCAATTCTGGTCAAAATATTTTTGGGGATCTTCAAGATATATCATTCCCTTCATAAAACAATTAAAAACACAATATAGGTGGAAATTCTCTTTAAAAGATACCTAAATTCTGCACCACCACCAAAAGTTGTAACAAGATATGTAAGATGGTTCAGACATTTAAAATAGAAAATATTTAACAGTAAATCATAGACACATTAGTAACAGGACACATTGATGTGTTACTGTGTATCATCTGGGGTGAAAAATCATAAGAGAAATCTTGAATATCTAAATCATTACTTGACAAGGAAACCATTTCAGTCGTAATATAGGAAGGTATATTAATAAAATATTTCCATTGATGAAAATTTATGGATCCATTAGTTCAGTGGTGAGGGACAAATGCGTGCTGGATGACTTTCAGGTCCTGTATCTATATGGAGGCTGTTAAGAGTTGCCTACTCTTTACAGACCTAAGCTAATTAGTTCTCAACCCTCATATGTATTAAGTCTTGTGAGGCTCTGAGGATATAACATAATCCTCCTGTGGGTATCCGGGTGTATATAGGATATCACAGAGATTTAGAATTGACATTGACATTTTTCTGATACTAGTACATTAGTAGAGGTGTCTTGGAATGCTGTTATAAATTTGATGAAATTGTGAAATGTATGTCTGTGAAAAGAGGTTGTATGTGGGAGTGGTGTACCCTTTAGGCTGTTCTACCTCCTACATTATAGATGTGTGACAGCTCAGTCTCCTTTGTTAGATGAGCTTTGTCTTATCCAGGGCTGATGAAGGGATGATGGCGCTGTTCAATCTGATGGCTTTCTCATCTTGTCTTGATCATGTGACGTCTCGCTTTTGACAGTCGGACTTCATCAGATAAAAGTGGGGTTGTATGTATTCCAATCATGGAGATGGGAAAGAATGGGGAGGGGATGAGGAATGACAGTAGACTGAGTGAAAGGACTTAATTTGAGGGAAGGAGAAGAAGACAACCAGTAATAGAAGAGAAAGGGAGGGGAACTAATGATTAGATAAGATAAGTTTGGAGTGAGGGGTTGGCTGGGGGCAGGGCAGGATGTGGCAGGAGTTTAGAAAATACAGGGAAAAAAAGATTAGCAACCTAGGATTGAATAGGAAAAAAGAAGGGGAGAAGGGAGGGAAGCTTGGGTTGAATAGGAAAAAAAGGGGGAGAAGGGAGGGAGGCTGGGGTTGAATAAGAAAATAGAAGTTGAAAGAGGGAGAAAGCTAGGGTTGAATTAGATAATAGGAGAGGGAGAAAGGAGGGAAGGTAAGATTTAAGTAGAAAATAGAATGAGGAGGCTGGACTTCAGTAAGAGAAAGAAGGGAAGAGGGAGCTAGACAGGCACTTGAGAAAATGGATGGATTTTACAGAAGAATAGAAAGAAGTGATAAAGGAAGACAATATTGAGAAGAGGTAATGGGTCAGATAAATCAAAGGAGTCACAATTATTGAAGGGATAGGAGACATGGCTTTATAGTTATTAAAAAGGTAGGGTAGCTCAGAAATAGAAAGATGATAGGGAAGGAACTTGGAAAAATAGAGGAATTGGAGAGAAAGATAGTGAGAAGTATCAGAGAGAGGATGTATAATGATGAATGAGGAAGGAACAAGTACAAAGTAATAGTGTTTTGAATATTTGCATCAATTAAAATTGGGATAAAAATCAGTTGTAATACTGTGCTAGTTGTAACTCATAATATGATTGATTAAAATATACCTGAACAGTGCAGATCGAGACACAGATTTATCTTGTAACTGACGTATCAGGACTATGGGAAGTGTATAATTCAGAGGTAGTCAATTTGAAACTGAAAGTAAAAGAGAAGCTTCACTATAATTAAATAACATTTAAACACAAAGAGATGGAAGATAAACTTACAAACTAATCATCGCTCATTCTTTTGAGATAATGCTTTATGTATTTTTCATTGTTTATTAAGTAGATGAATTCAGGATGGATTATCTGGAGAATTACACTTATTTAGAGCGGGTAATAATGATCTAGTGTCCAGTGGTCCTTCAGATATGGCTGTCCCAATCAATGGCCACTTCTGTATCATTGTCTGAGGGTCGTGGTTTGTGTATCCATGTGGACACCAGCAGATTTTAACTGTCCCTATCTGAGAGTGTTTATGTCTGTATAGTGAAGTTGAGAGCATCTTAATGATTTTTACAGTCTGGAAATGACATGCCTATCTATATTCTAGCTGTCAGTGGCGTCTCTACAACTTCAAAGCTTACTTGACAATGTTTATGATACAATCAGCTGTCTAATGTTGGCTTTTATCTAACTACCATCTGTGTATGAATACCATCTGTGTATAACTACCACCTGTGTATAACTACCTCCTGTGTATAACTACCACCTGTGTATAACTACCATCTGTGTATAACTACCACCTGTGTATAACTACCATTTGTTTATAAATATCATCTGTGTATAACTACCATCTGTGTATAACTACCACCTGTGTATAACTACCACCTGTGTATAACTACCACCGGTGTATAACTACCATCTGTGTATAAATACCATATCTGTATAAATACCATATCTGTATAAATACCACCTGTGTATAAATACCACCTGTGTATAACTACCACCTGTGTATAAATACCACCTGTGTATAAATACCACCTGTGTATAACTACCACCTGTGTATAAATACCATATCTGTATAACTTCCACCTGTGTATAACTACCCTCTCTGTATAAATACCACCTGTGTATAAATACCACCTGTACCTGTAAGTCTACATGTCGATGATGTTGCTGTTTCAGAAGTAAGTGAAGTATTAATAATCCTTAACTACCTGATTCTGAAAAAATCGACCAGGATTATTAATTATGTATACATGCATATTGGCATAAATGTAAATAAATTTGTTCATTTCACCATATGGTTTTAAACTGTTATATTAAAAATGTATATGACTTGGGACTTGGAGCATTATGGTGGGTATATGTGTATTGTAAGTAAAGATCATGGTGCTACTAGTATCTCTTATTAATTAATTAGGGCTTCCTGGATGTCTGTTAAGTACTTAATGAGCTGTATGATAATTGGAATAAATGGACAGAGATAATAAGTTCATACTTGATTGCCTTGAACTCCTCAATGATGGCAAGTGTATTGCTGTCTTCAATCATCTTTATATCCTCACATCTGATCACTTTAATTACGGGCTGGGTCAGATTTGCACTGACCAGATCCAATACCACTGACCAATAGACCAATGGCCTGGTAACAAATTGGCTCAACAGCTAATTAACTGATTAAGTTGACCTTTCTTGGGACGTTGACAAGATTCAATATGTTGAAAACATGAGTTTGGGCTGTACAAGTCATTTCTTGGTCATGAATACATGGAAATGATGACATCACCCACACCGAAATAAAGTACAAAAAAAGTATGGGAAAAAAGTACTAAAAAAGCATAGAAAAAGTATGCTTTTTTTTACTCAATTTGGAACCGATATTCCAACACGGTTCCAAATTGAGTCAAAAAAAGTACTAAAGTACAAAAAAAGTCTAACAAAAGTATACCTTTAGTACATTTTATTGTTTTCATTAAGTACAGAAAAAGCACAAATATAGTACAGAAAAAGTACATTAAAAGTACAATAATAGTATAAAGTGCACAGGGACAAATTGATGGTGTACTTTTTTTGTGCTTTTATACTTTTTTAGTACTTTTACAGTAAGTCCATAAAGTACAAAAAAAGTACAAAAGTACAAAAAAAGTATGAAAATGGTACAGAAAAAGCAGGAAATTAGTACTGAAAAAGTAGGAAAAAAGTACCAATAAGGTAGGAAATTAGTACTGAAAAAGTAGTGGAAAAGTAGGAAAAAAGTACTAGAAAAGTAGGAAAATAGTACTAAAAAAGTAGGAAATTTGTACTGAAAAAGTACTAGAAAAGTAGGAAAATGGTATTGAAAAGAAGGAAATTAGGACTGAAAAAGTAGGAAAAAAGTACCAATAAGGTAGGAAATTAGTACTGAAAAAGTACTGAAAAAGTAGGAAAAAAGTACTAGAAAAGTAGGAAAATAGTACTAAAAAAGTAGGAAATTAGTACTGAAAAAGTATAAAAAAAAAGTACTGAAAAAGTAGGAAAAAATTACCAAAAAAAGGGACTTAATTTAATGGTGTAGGAAATTAGTTCTGAAAATATAGGAGATGAGCTTAAATGAGAATACTGCATGCTTAAACAATACATACATCAGTCCCATTCCTAAGAGAAATGCACAATTGTATAAAGTGAAAACAAACATTGAAATACAAGATTAGTTATCCAATCACAATTCCACTGAGTATAATTTCATGCCATAGCAAAGTCTTGATCTAATAAGCTCGAAATTTGTTTAAGGGTGAGGTTAAGGATTTACAGATGGACATCTATGTATAAGGGCAAGAACTTTTGATAAATTATTCTAATATTTTTTTCAAGCAGGAAAACACAATTTTATATCATGTGTATGTAGGAGATCCAGACAAAAAAGATATACTATTCTAAATAAAAAGGGCAATAACATTTGTAAAAATTGTCGAATCATAATTCCTCTTGAGGAAACACAACAAAAAAATGTAAATAAAAAACAATGCATAAATGCATACTGAATACAATGAAGTATGGTATATGCATAATGTTGCTTGCTTAAACTGGTCAAATCCAAGTAAGTGTGAATTCGAAAAATAAAATGTCTGATTCTCTTCATTCCTTTTTTGCTTTATGCGAATCATTGCCCTCAATTCGGACCACAATGCAATATCTTTAAGCTTTCCGTCACTTCAGAATGTACTGCATAATCTGTTGGAAGAAAGAGAAAATTTTAAAATATTTTTTATATCAAAACTTAGAATAATTGTGAAGATTTGTTTAATATAAAAATGTAGATAATTTTCCTTATATATGCACCTGATCAAGAAAAGCTAGCCACAGGTATACAAGTTTAAAGCTACAACATAAAACTTTTAATTATAAGGATAAGTACTTTAATAAAAAATCAAGCTACTCCAGAATTATCTGACAGTTTGTTTCATCTTAAATTATGCAACTAACTATCAAAATACTCCAAAACACAGATCTTTTTTATTCAATCATTTCTTGATATCATTTTTTTGTGAATTGATCATGATCATGACATACAACAAATTTTCAATGGATTTTATTGACTTCGTTTTTGAATGTATTTTCTTCAAATTCCATATACTATAGTAGACAATTATTAGCTCATTTACCGATATTTTTACATATATTCCCTAAAATAGATATACACATGTTGCCCGAAATGTGACGTTACTTTCGTTCTTATATTCTAACTTAAAAATGTCATTGCTATTTTTTTTAAATTTTATGCAATATCTCTTGAAATCAACTACAAAAAATTCTGTAAATATTATCAGATGAATAAGCAAATAATTCTTTACATGTAAGTGAAATTTCAATAAATTCCATTGAAAAACGAAGTCATAAAAATTAATTGGAAATTTGTCAAAATGCATGAAATATGTAGTAAAGATAATAAGAAATAAAAATGCAATATAACTACATCGAAGTTCGTCAATAAAGAAATAAAATTCTTCTTGTTCTCAATATTTGGGTGCTATCAATCAGGATGCTTATAAAATCCCAGGCGTATGGTAGCATAAATCTGTAAATTGAATACTTACGATTGAAACACACGTGGATCTAGCAGTTCTTTGTTAATTAAACTCGGGCCGTGTAAACTGTAATCGGTGATGAATTCATTATGAAAACCCTGAAACACGAAGTAATCAAGTATTAATATTAACATGTGTAGGCCCCCATTCACCTATATAATGTGAAACGATGTAGGAACGTGCAGAAGACGAAATAGATTTAAATAATAAAATTGTAAACTTACCTGGTCGCGATATCTGTGATATTTTCGGGTGAAAATGAGCATTTGTCGCCAAAAACAACAAGAAAGCTGATATTCTTTGGCCACTTACTGACAGATAGTCGATCTTCTTCAGTTAGGCAAGAAAATGAATTTCGTTTTTAGGCTATTCTATATCAAAATCGTGTTTGTTTATGTTTCTTCCGTAGATAAACATCCGGTGAAATTCAAACATGGCTATCAGACTTCCCGCTAAAATCTCGCTGTTTGTTGCATCATGGGATAAAAAAAAAGTTTTGTCGGAGATCTACTGTATCGATTTCATTCTTTTATTACTTGTTTTTTTATATTCTACTTCCTTAACCTCTATTGTTTCATACTTTTGGTATTACTACTTCAGCATTTAAAGCTTGCACATTGCACAAAATGATCGCACGAAGCGAACTCGTCAAATCTCGGTAGATTCCGTAAACCGAAGTAAACAAACGAGATCACGGCCCCGAGGTCATAGGTGAACCGACCGATGATAATCTGACACAGGTATAAGCCTCGTCAGTACTTGTTATGTAATCCGGATGTTTTGTTTAAATGAGGGTAGGCACCTGTGATCTGATCGTAGTGAAAGGCAGTCAAGCTTGACAATATAAATTGTTATAATTAACGCCGCAGGCATAAGACTTCGTCTAAGAGGGGCAATATGTGTACAGGTGAGACGGGAGGTACACAGGTAACTCCCAATAAACAATAAAGCTAGGTATGATTTGCCATTACAGTCGACTGTCGCTTATATTAATTAACACCACGGGTGAAATTAACTTTCGGTACGGCGTTAAGCATATATCCTGATCGCTTTGTTAGCTTAACACACAGGTTTCAAGATTTAGTTTAAAACAGTTGAAATATTTTTGATCGATCTTGGTGTTGCAGTTATTCAAGCCGTCTACTATATCAATTAAAATATTTATGATAGATCTTGGTATTGATCTTGATTTTTGTATACAATAGAGTATTTTATTTGTACACACAACACTCCTACGAGATCATTCTACAACAGATTAGAGTACAGCTACATTGTGTCGTTGTCCGAATTATCGTACGATCTTGCTAAATAAATATCGGACAAATTAAAGTTTTCTTTTTGTGTTCACTTTCACCATTTCAATGAATGCGATGTAATTCTGATTTAAATACCGGAATATTGTTCCTTGATCATGCCTGTTTGTTGTCAGTCAAGCCATATCGAGATCGAGATCATCACAGCGCTTGACTTCAATATACGTTTTACAAAGAAGCGTCCGAGTGACTATATCAGTATTACACATGTTTATATGAGTATATCGGTGAATATTTTGACAGAACACGACGTGATTTCGGGTGCAATTATCAGATGTAATCTTAAAACCACGTATATCCAGCAAGTATATGATATGCAGACAAAGAGCAGGTGATTTTAATTTCATTTGAATGAATTAAAAGCGTATTACAGGCACGGGCACATGTGTGTTCGTAGAGTGATCCCCGATCTGGTAGAGGTTAACGTTTGGATAAACGAAATGTTTTAAACTCCGTTAAAGAGTTTATAATTAAAGCCAAAATACTGTAACTTCAAAGAACGATCTGGAACAAAATTTTTATAGAGCTAAGTTTTGACGTTCGTCACATGAACGTATAGTAACATTCATCAATGTGAAGTTTATTACTTCCGAGATGCATATGGAAATACAAACGAAAAGTGACAAAGAAATCACCGTTAAAATGTGTGAACCTTACTAGCAAAGTACATTGAAGTGAAATACTTATGATAATAATTGTTGAATTTTAATTATTTTTAGATAAATTTCTGTGGTACTGATCAAAGTATGAAAAGTATTTTTTAGAACATAAAAAAGACAAAAAAAAAACAACAACAAAAAACGAGATCAAAAACATTTAATATTACCAAATGATAATTTTCTGTATCTTATTTGATAGATATTTGTTGTGGTTAATCCTGGGTATTATTTTTTTAGTCTTAGATTTGTAGTCAACTGAAAAAGTCAGATTTAATTTTGAAAATATTAATATGCTATAACCCCTCGCAATGTCTGAAAATATTCTAAGTCCATAATAAGTACAAAAAAAGCACAATGGCATTAGCTGAAAAATTCTAAGTCCCAAAAAAGTAGGAAAAAAGTACATCCATATTTTCACAATCTTTCAAAAAAATTCTAAGTCAGATTTTAGCACAAAAAAAGTACTCTGAAAAATTTCAGAGTCCAAATAAAGTACAGAAAAAGTACCCTGAAAAATTTCTAAGTCCAGAATAAGTACAAAAAAAGTACTCTGAAAAATTTCAGAGTCCAAATAAAGTACAGAAAAAGTACCCTGAAAAGTTTCTAAGTCCAGAAAAGTACAAAAAAAGTACTCTGAGAAATTTCAGAGTCCAAATTTAGTACAGAAAAAGTACTCTGAAAAATTTCTAAGTCCAGAAAAGTACAAAAAAAGTATACTTTTTTGGTACTTTTTCAAAAAAGTAGGAAAAAGTGTATACTTAAAGTAGCATAAAAGTATACTTTAGTGTGCTTTATTTCGGTATGGGCAAGGCTCACTGATACAGTGTTGTCGACTTTGTGTGAAGAAGAGCTCCACAAGGGCTTAGTGACATTCCAGATACCATATATGGTCATTCCAGCTGTCACAATTAAAAGTTAGATCCCTGGTGGTTGTGTAGGATAATGTAAGGTCTTAGATTTGGATATCGTATATACCCAGAATACATGTTTGTCATTGTTTACATAAACAGTCGATCAAGTCATCATGTCAAATTTTTTTTGGCCATGTTTTGTCATTAAAGAAAACAGTGACATTAGTGACATTTATGATCCTGTATTGGAACTTATGATCTGTCAATCATATGTTACTATGTACTGTATCACTACGTCTGCTTTCCGGTCAGAGGATGTACCATGCTTGTGTTGCGGAACTGGACTGGGCTGAACATTAGTGACTATAGGTACAGAGGTCCCATGTTCAAATCCTGGTCTGGTCAATGCATTGTTGCCCTCCTGTTACATTTGATGCCTGGTATAGAGTGTTGTTTGTGTCTTCATCTGGGCTCAAAGACTTTTGGGAGGGGGAATGTAAATTGCAAGCTGGTAGGTCTGAAGGCCATGCCAAGTAGCTGAAATGGTTAAGAGTGTACGTCTTGGGTATGGAGGTCCAGGGGGCTCAGTCTGGTCATAATGATATTTCCTCTCCTGTTATACTAGCAAGTATGCATACTACTTAACTGTTTAAAGTACTTGCAGATACCAATATCACTAATAAAACTGTGATAACAACACTTACAAATATACTTACAACTGTGCTCACAACACTTACAACTGTATTTACAATGCTTACACTGCTTACAATTGTACTCAAATCACTTACAACTGTGCTTACAACTCTAATAACTGTGCTCACAACACTTACAACTGTGCTAACAACACTTACAGCTGTGCTCAAAACACTTTCAACTGTGCTCACAACACTTACAACTGTATTTACAATGCTTACACTGCTTACAATTGTGCTTACCACACATAAAACTGTGCTCATAACACAAACAACTGTGCTCATAACACAAACAACTGTGCCCACAACACATACAACTGTGCTCACAACACATACAACTGTGCTCACAACACATACAGCTGTGCCCACAACACATACAGCTGTGCTAACAACACATACAGCTGTGCCCACAACACATACAGCTGTGCCCACAACACATACAGCTGTTCCCACAACACATACAGCTGTGCTCACAACACATACAACTGTGCTAACAACACATACAACTGTGCTCACAACACATACAACTGTGCTCATAACACTTACAACTGTGCCCACAACACATACAACTGTGCTTACAACACATACAACTGTGCTCACAACACATACAACTGTGCTTACAACACATACAACTGTGCTTACAACACATACAACTGTGCTCACAACACATACAACTGTGCTCATAACACAAACAACTGTGCCCACAACACATACAACTGTGCTTACAACACATACAACTGTGCTCACAACACATACAACTGTGCTTACAACACATACAACTGTGCTTACAACACAAACAACTGTGCTCACAACACATACAACTGTGCTCACAACACATACAACTGTGCTCACAACACATACAACTGTGCTCATAACACAAACAACTGTGCCCACAACACATACAACTGTGCTTACAACACATACAACTGTGCTCACAACACATACAAATGTGCTTACAACACATACAACTGTGCCTACAACACATACAACTGTGCTCACAACACATACAACTGTGCTCACAACACATACACCTGTGCCTACAACACATACAACTGTGCTCATAACACTTACAACTGTGCCCACAACACATACAGCTGTGCTTACAACACACACAACTGTGCCTACAACACACACAACTGTGTTTAACTAAAGCACCGGCAGCCTTGTTTTTAACACATAGTACCTGTACATCACTATACTCTCCACACCTTCATGCTTTCTCACAATACAACTAAACAATCCCTGTCTAAAACATACGATACTGAAGTTGTTGGCTGACCAATAGAATAATAAGTATTTTGATATGTTGATTGGAGCAGTATTATTGTAACATTAGATCATGACTCACAATAATGGTTGGTTGACACAGATCTATACGAATATTATACACACACGGAAGTCACGTTTATTTGACTGTACTGGCACTCACTGTTGCTTAATTACTTAATTATTGGTGTAGACGAGTTCCATCAATATTTGAGTAAGTGCTACACGGAGAACAAATTAAGTTGTCATACATGTTTTAGGGTAAGTAAGGCTGTACTTGGCTTATAAAGGCTCTAGTGGTGTTTGTGTATGACAGACTGCTGCGATATTTGTACGTATCATATTAAAGCTAGCTATGAAAAGTCATTTTATAGTAACATCCAATGTATCCACTAATATATGTAGACCTAAATATAACTTCATTTAATTGTGACAAGAATTGTTGGTAGAACAACTTTTGTGCTGACAAGAACCTGATTCTGGATGAAATAATTCAAAGCTTAATGAAAATGAATTTAAGTCCCTACGTATTGTTTCAATATTCTATACATGCTTATATAGCTATCGAAAGGGCAAGCGATCTCATTTTTTGTGCTGTGTCTCTCCATCACAGCTGTCCTACTCATTTTTGTGCTGCGCTGGCCTGTCCATCAGCCATCCAATTCCTTAGTCGTACAGCACACATCCATCAGCTGCTGACTTATTCCAGCATACATCTTTCCATTTTAAATGGCCAGAGTTTATTTAAATGAATGACCTTGATCTTCTTTCAAGGACACAGGGGTAAAATGTGTTATAATCTTCAAAAGCCTTCTTTGCATTAAATCAAAAGTACCGGGGCAAGGACATTAGGCCAGTAGTATGCTAGGTTTGTTCAAATGTGAGCTTGACCTGCATTCAAGGACACACCTAGGGGTCAAAATGTTAAAATCTTAAAATCTTAAAATCTTAAAGTTACTTCTTTGCATTAAACGAAAACTCCCAGGGCAATGACACTTTCAAGGTCACAGTAACCAAATGTTCGAAAATCTGCAAATATTTTCTTTCTGAATACAAATTCTGTGGTAATTATATTAGGCATGTACTGAAAAGAAAAGAGGTATTAATGTGATTTTATTGTTCTATAACCTTAAAGTCAACTTTTGAGATTTACATGAATAAAATTTTCCAACAAAGTCATCACTTTATAAACTGCAGAGTAAGGTAGGGACGCAGACCCATTGAGCCTCTTCTAAATTGAGTTTATTACCAGTAAGGACTATATGTCATGGAAAAGTGTCATTTGTTTGTTTATAATGTCAGTCCCAGAATCCTTCCCCTTAGTGATCATACTCCTTATAAAACTTCATCCTAGACTAGGAACATCAAAGCCTGTCGTTTAGTAATACATACTTATACATTGACATGTTTATCCAAGTTTAGGACTCACGCCCTCGTATGTAGCAGCATACATCTCTCTCCCTTTAAATCCCAGATGAGGAATGTTGGTCTCCATATAGTAAGTTATCTTCTCCTTATCCTGATAATCAATATAATACTATTTCCATTTACTGGTTCAAATTGAGTCTGGAGTCTTTGATCATTTAGTTGAATCGGGAAAAGCAATGATACAGGAGTTTGGCAGGCGTTGGAAATTGTGTGTATTTTCCCTAGAGTCTGGATCCGTTAACTTGGACTGGAAGTCGGCAGCATCAGTTTCCCTCTAACTGCCTCTAGAGGGCACCCTGCATTCGAATTTCCAACGCAAAAATGCAGTCATTCTGATGAAATTTGAAATAGCAAAGCTGCAGGAACTTCCTCGGCCGACATCTTATCACTCTTGTATAGACCTTTTTAATTTTGAATAATGGAGACTCGTGATAAAAGCAAACAATTCTGTGACCATTTCTAGATTATTCTGAATAAGTGAAGTCTATAGGATGGAAGATGATTACCAGAAAAAAGCCATCTCAATTTATAGAACCCTCCACTATAGTCTTAGGGTAGTAGTATGATGTCCTTAGTCTCCCGAACCCTCCACTAGTCTTAGGGTAGTAGTATGATGTCCTTAGTCTCCCGAACCCTCCACTAGTCTTAGGGTAGTAGTATGATGTCCTTAGTCTCCCGAACCCTCCACTAGTCTTAGGGTAGTAGTATGATGTCCTTAGTCTCCCGAACCCTCCACTAGTCTTAGGGTAGTAGTATGATGTCCTTAGTCTCCCGAACCCTCCACTAGTCTTAGGGTAGTTGTATGATGTCCTTAGTCTCCCGAACCCTCCACTAGTCTTAGGGTAGTTGTATGATGTCCTTAGTCTCCCGAACCCTCCACTAGTCTTAGGGTAGTAGTCTGATGTCCTTAGTCTCCCGAACCCTCCACTAGTCTTAGGGTAGTAGTATGATGTCCTTAGTTTCCAGAACCCTCCACTAGTCTTAGGGTAGTAGTATGATGTCCTTAGTCTCCCGAGGTCTCTACTCGTATAGAAGTTAGCGGAGATATTAGCTATCAATGTGTTGTCCTTGGGTGCAGTATAGTCCCCTTTTCCTATCAACTCCCACCTCTAGTTCAAGACAAATTTTCAGCGTCATGTGAAAAATGGTGATATAATTGTTTAAAGGTTAGCGGAAAGGTTGTAGCCTTGACTTCAGTGATAACTCATTGATTTCTGCCTGTTTTTAGTCGACACTGCTCTTGTAGTTGTGTGTGTAGTCATTCCATTGTAAATCACGACACGTTTTGGGCTGGAAATAAACTGTGCTATTATATCATTTCTAATAAACAACCTTCCTAAAGACTTGTAACTCAAGTCTCTGGACAGGATAAACGTGATAGCAATGTCTATAGGGTATTACTTCATTAGCTATATTCAGCTTGCTTGGTTAGAAACCAAGGAATTTGAAAAAAATGAGGCATTCACTTTAATTAAGAGTAATTGACATTGTGTTGTGAAAATAGGTCAGACTAGATGCCAAGAGTTTAGAACAATAAGGCTGCTTTAGTTAAGGGTGCATGGTATGTTAATATTGCATTATCTCAATGCATCTCCTTTGCAAATATTTTTTTAAGAAAACTGTATGGTTCTTGAATTTGTAAAAGATCGTTATGAGGAGTTTTAAGTACTAATTTATGATAATTTTGTCATGTATCTCCATTATTTAACTGTGTGAATTTAACATAACTATTTAGTAAAGCCATACCAAACTGTATGTGAATTTAACATTACTATTTTATAAAGCCATCACATGACCTCACTCTATCTCTCTCTGCTTTATCCCTTTCCTTTTTTGTTGTCTCCTTTTTTTTTATTTTGTTTTTTTTTTGCTAAATGATTTATATATAAGTCAAAATATCAAGTAGACTATTAAATGCAATTATGTGTGAATATGCATGAGTATGTGTGTGAGAGTGTATGTTAGTGTGTGTGTGTGTGTGTGTGTAGGTAAGGTAGTTAGTTAGTGCACATTTAAGTAATTTTGAATGTGTATACATATGATATTGTTTTGAATGTGTATGTGTGTTTTGTGTGTATATGCTAGATTTAAATGGTGCAGTCAGTGTGGAGCCTGGTCAATGGTGCCGATGACTCAGTTGATGTGGCAAGAGTTGATATGACCAACACAGAAGCTGAGCCCTCGACAGGATTGATCAGGCTACCAGGAAACTGAATATGTATGTAGGTGTGGATGGATGTATGTTTATCAGAATATGTATACAGGTATAGGAGTATGTTTGGTTTGTATGTATTTATCCTTGTAGTTAAATTGATGTTGATGATGAGTATGATGATGATGATTATGGTTATATGATGATTAGTATGATGATGAGTAAAATGATGATGATGATGATTATGATGATGACTATATATACATGATATCATGATGAGATTATGATGATGATGCTGATGATTTAAGGTTTATTATTATCATTATGATGATGAAGAAGATAAGAATATGATGATGATGATGATGACTATGATGATGATGATATCAGGATGAGATTGTGATGATGACTAATGATGATGCTGATGATGATGTTATGATGGTAATGATTCTTAGGATGATATGATTGTGAAGATGAGAATATGATATAATGATGCTGATATGATGATGATGATGGTGATGATGATTTTAGGATGGTTATGAGTATGATGATTATGATGATAATGATTTGTAGGATGATTAGTATGATGATGATGATGATGATGAGATTATGATGAAGATGCCTTTGAGGATGATTATGATGATGATGATGGGGATGAGTATGTTGAAGATGACGATTAGTATGATGATGATTAGTATTACGATGATGATTTTAATGTTTAAGTAGGATGATGAGACTATGATGATGAAAAATATAAGTAATGATGACATTGAAGATGATATTAAGAATATATGTGGATAACAAACCAGTCATACTGGAATCGATGTGCGTTTGTGTGTGTGACTTTTATATATTTATGTACTGATAATGTCTTAAAAATAAAACAAATATAAAAAAAATTTTATAAAGCCATACCAATGTTACAAATTTGAAGGAGTTCCAACTCGCCTTAATATTCATGCAATGTTTCCTTGCTTGGCAAGTTAAACTATTGGGCGACATGACCACTTGCTCATAATTCAGAAATTATGACATTGATGAAATGAAAGCTAGGCATAGTGGGACATGTTTGCAATGTGCTGTTTTAAGAACAGCCTTATACTTATAAATTATTGATGATATAAATCACATTGTCTTCCAGGCCCTGAAGGTAGACAAGAAAGTAAATTCACTTATTATCAGCAAAATAGAAGTCACAGTGGTGAAATGTATAAACTGGGAGACTATGTTATTTAACTTTCTGATATTTTCTCACCCTAAGTTGTATAATATATTATGTTTTATCATCCCAATGTGACAAAGAAGGGGGCTTTATAGCATTCCATTTGTTTACTTTTTATCATCACTTTAAAGATTTTGTTAAAACTTTATATGTATATATATTGGTCAAGTATAAGAGTACCTAAAAAACCTTGAAGTGCCAAAATCCAGGTATTATAGTTTAGAGGTCAGTTACTAATTATAGTCATTGCTATAGCAATCATTTTAAAAGCAAAGTTGATCAAACTTCACTTAATTATTGGTCAAGCATGCAAATACCTCAAACAAATGAATTGCATTGTTTGCAATGCCGCTGTGTTTTAAGGGAGATAACTCTAATACCATATTATGTAAGGTATCGGATTACCTTAATATAAGACCAGCACACATGATTTTTGAATTTAAATATTGATTTATATTAGTTACTCTCAAGGGGACAATGTTATTGTGCCCAATAGGAGAGATATCAATGAGGACATCTAAAAATTCTCATTTAGAGAAAATAGCAAAGTCAAAAATTTAAAAGCTTTTTCCAGTAGGGAGATTCAGTGGGAGAAATATAGCAATGTAGAAATCAAAAAATTTCTCCAGGTCAATGTGTAATATGCTTCATATAGCTAAGTTGTACATGTGTTGGGTGGTATGAGCCACAATAAGATTTTCACTAAGTCATTGTAAATCTGTGCTCAGCAGTTAAGTTTGTTGTTGGGGCTTTGAAACTCTAGAGAGAGTTTATTATACTATATTGAGCCACTATAAGCATGTTTTTTGCGGTTATTTGTGTGTGTGTTAGGTATTAGGAGGTCTGATTTGAAAAATAACGGCTGGGGGCATCTTTGGTCTGTGGATTATTTGCTGAGAAAATATAATTATAAGTGTTCGTCCTCAACAAAACAAAGTTAACCATCTTTATAGCTTGATCTTCAGACTTGTTTAGACAATAGTTACCTTCATCTCAGATTTGCAATGTCTTCCTAATTTAAAAGTTGATATGAATGGTCCAGAACATTTCAGACCTGATATTTAATGAGTTGATTCTAAACCAAAATGGCCCTCCTAGTAGTCTTGTTATTGATTACCACATTAATAACTATATCTGTTTTAACCATACCTCATAATACAAATGTTTCTGTCGTTTCCCTTAAACTAACTTCTTTTTCATCATTTTTGGATGAAAAAGAATTCCCAAATGTCAGTTAATCATTCTTGATTACAGTGGAAACATTGCAATTTTGCATCTAGTTCATGTAACAAATCATAAAGAGGATTGTAATTGAAGTGACATCCATTTCTAAAACCAAGCAGCAACACATTATTGTGAAATTATTATGATTTAAAACAAGATTGTGCAGTTCGGAATCAGAGTGCTGGTATAAGACTTGGGGCAAAACAAGTTCCAGTCATCTCATTTATCTTTTGTGATTGTTGGGTCGACAGTGTGTTAGACTGACCAATGAGTCCATTCCCAGGATAGTGGATGACCATGTACATATCTACTCGCCAGACAATCGGACAATGGAAGGTGTTTTCAATTCAATGTGACAGCTACTGTTTTCCTAACCCACCCTGTCAGACTGCATCTGTCTGTTAAAATCAGAAGCTATTTATTCATCCGACTGGATAATCTGTTATTCTATATATACATGCAAGTCTTGTTATCTCAATAAGGACGTTAATTTGCAAAATTCTGCTATAAAGATGAGGAGGGGTGGCTTTCTCTGCACGCATAGGTATACGGTGATATCGCAGGATAAAGATATTACAGGACAAAGCTAGGTCATCTTGTGTCAGTATTGTGTATTATTATTGTTATACCCACAAAAGGTGCTGCATCACCACTACAATACTCAAGCGACACCATTGGAAATATGACACCATGAAATATTTATTTTTACGATACAGGTTACTGATCAGAACTACAAAAACTAACCTGAGCATTTACATACTGTACCACATTTACGTGTGAGTTATCCCCGTCGGTGTACAAACCAATCGGTGAGTAACACAATACAGGTTGTATACAATCTATAAAATTCAGGACGAAATTGTCTAGGGGAAAATCAAATTCCGGTCATAACGGTTACAGCACAGACTGTCATGGCTGTCACTGTGCTTGAATATTCACCGAGATACCCACAAATTGAATAAACCAATTAGTAATCTACCTTGTTTTAATGCTCCTGCCATAAAATTTGGGGTGAGGGTGGAGGGGAGTATTATATAGTGTCGCACATTTCAGTTCCGTCCTGTCACTACTTTGCATCCTGTGGCCTCATGTTCTGTTCCGTTCCGATTTATTATAAACATTTATATAAGCAACTTCATTCCATGACAGATTTTGATCAAACTTTATACAAAGGTCATGGTACTGATATTATATAGCATGCCCCTGTGCATTAAGAATTATGGATTGGGTAATTGACAGATCATTTGATATTTGAATCAGTACAGATTATAAAGCTCTCAACAACAGTATGAGATATCTTAATTAACTGTCTGAACTCTGATGTCATCTTAAATTTCTAGTAATTGCTCAGATGTACCCCATATTTGTGAGAGAAAGACAAATCTGTTTTCTAACTTTTAAACATTTTCCTGCTTAAATTAGCTCATACATTTTTTTTCTAAAAATATAATCATATTTAGAAAACACTTAAGGCAGCATATCTGCATCAAAGAAGATCTGTGTCATGAGCTTTGCCATGTAATGTAACAAAACTTTGATGATGAATTTTGGAGTCAGTGATATTGGTATGGATCTTGGTTCTATGATCTAGAGAAATTTGATGAATTTTGGAGTCTGTGATATTGGCCTTGAAAGAGGTTTCTATGATATAGTGAAATTTGATGGAGTTTGCATGGAGTGTGTGATATTGGTTTGGAGAGAGGTTTCCATGATCTAGTGAAACTTAATGGAGTTTGGAATCTGTGATATTGGCCTGGGGAGAGGTTTCCATGATCTAGAGAAAATTCATGAAGTATGGAGTCTGTGATATTGGCCTGGAGAGAGGTTCCCATGATCTGATGAATTTTGATGGAGTTTTGACTCATAATCAATTAGATTTTTGTGCTGATCAATTGCTAAAGCATGCCTGGATGGGTAGATAGACAGAGTCTGCAATATTTAGGAGTATCTATAGTTCTGTTATAGAGTAGTTTTATTTCCTTGGATTCTCGGTGTCATCTGATGATACACCATCACCTACTACCTGCAAAGATCATCAATATTTCATGGAGAATGATACATTTTTTTGTATACCCTGGTAATTCCATGCCTAATGGTACAAGGTTATGTGATAATGTTGAATGCATCGCTTTCTGATCAGAGTTTCATTTGCTTCCAATGAAATCAATGAAGCATTCATTTTGTGATTGGAAATCTGATAACTAATATTCCCTAGTCTTTTTGTGATGATTGCTAATTTACAGGGATAACTGTTTGTCGTGCTTTTTGCCTTTTGATAAATATATCTCCTGTTCACTCTGCATAATGTCAATTGGAGCATTCTGGAGAGGATTTATCCCCAAATGGAGTTTTTATGTTTAGTCAATGTTACAAATAAAAACCTGAGGAGTCCAAATTTCACACTGCTTCTGCCCAGATGTCCCTACCCTAATTCCAGATCTCCCTACACTAATTCCAGGTGTCCCTACCTTAATTCCAGATGTCCCTACCCTAATTCCAGATGTCCCTACCTTAATTCCAGATCTCCCTACCCTAATTCCAGATCTCCCTACCCTAATTCCAGATGTCCCTACCTTAATTCCAGATGTCCCTACCTTAATTCCAGATCTCCCTACCCTAATTCCAGATCTCCCTACCTTAATTCCAGATCTCCCTACCTTAATTCCAGATCTCCCTACACTAATTCCAGATCTCCCTACACTAATTCCAGATCTCCCTACCCTAATTCCAGATGTCCCTACCCTAATTCCAGATCTCCCTACCTTAATTCCAGATGTCCCTACCCTAATTCCAGATGTCCCTACCCTAATTCCAGATCTCCCTACCCTAATTCCAGATCTCCCTACCTTAATTCCAGATGTCCCTACCCTAATTCCAGATCTCCCTACACTAATTCCAGATGTCCCTACCTTAATTCCAGATGTCCCTACCCTAATTCCAGATGTCCCTACCTTAATTCTAGATGTCCCTACCCTAATTCCAGATGTCCCTACCCTAATTTCAGATGTCCCTACCCTAATTACAGATGTCCCTACCCTAATTCCAGATGTCCCTACCCTAATTCCAGATCTCCCTACCTTAATTCCAGATCTCCCTACCCTAATTCCAGATCTCCCTACCTTAATTCCAGATCTCCCTACCCTAATTCCAGATCTCCCTACCCTAATTACAGATCTCCCTACCCTAATTACATATGTCCCTACCCTAATTCCAGATGTCCCTACCCTAATTCCAGATCTCCCTACCTTAATTCCAGATGTTTCTACCCTAATTCCAGATCTCCCTACCCTAATTCCAGATGTCCCTACCCTAATTCCAGATCTCCCTACCTTAATTCCAGATCTCCCTACACTAATTCCAGATGTCCCTACCTAATTCCAGATGTCCCTACCCTAATTCCAGATGTCCCTACCCTAATTCCAGATCTCCCTACCTTAATTCCAGATGTCCCTACCCTAATTACAGATGTCCCTACCCTAATTCCAGATGTCCCTACCCTAATTCCAGATGTCCCTACCCTAATTCCAGATCTCCCTACCCTAATTCCAGATCTCCCTACCTTAATTCCAGATGTCCCTACCCTAATTACAGATGTCCCTACCCTAATTCCAATGTCCCTACCCTAATTCCAGATCTCCCTACCTTAATTCCAGATCTCCCTACCCTAATTCCAGATCTCCCTACACTAATTACAGATCTCCCTACCCTAATTCCAGATGTCCCTACACTAATTCCAGATCTCCCTACCTTAATTTCAGATCTCCCTACACTAATTACAGATCTCCCTACCCTAATTCCAGATGTCCCTACCCTAATTCCAGATGTCCCTACCTTAATTCCAGATCTCCCTACCTTAATTCCAGATGTCCCTACCTTAATTCCAGATGTCCCTACCCTAATTCCAGATGTCCCTACCCTAATTCCAGATCTCCATACACTAATTACAGATGTCCCTACCCTAATTCCAGATCTCCCTACCCTAATTCCAGATGTCCCTACCCTAATTCCAGATCTCCCTACACTAATTACAGATGTCCCTACCTTAATTCCAGATGTCCCTACCCTAATTCCAGATCTCCCTACACTAATTACAGATGTCCCTACCCTAATTCCAGATCTCCCTACCTTAATTCTCAACCCTCATCCTGACCTATGACTGTTTGTAGCTGTAGTAATTTTTTTTTTGTATTGGCCATATCAGAACATCAATCATCAGATCACAAAAAATACCTCTTAATTCCTTTTTAGGTCACCTGACACGAAGTTTCAAATAACCTATTTTAATCACTTTTTTTTTTTAGATCATGCTGCTCTATCCATCACACATTCTTAAACAATTTGTATTTTCGACTTAATTCTTTCTGATAATCAAGAGACCCAGGATCAGGATATTGGGCCAGTATGTAGCATGTTGGGATCAAGGGCTCAAAAGAATGAGTTTGAGCAACTATTAAAGTCACAAATGTCAGATGTGTTAAAATCTTTAAACAATTTCTCAATAACCAAGAAGCCCAGGGATATTGGGACAGTGGCATCATACTGGAATGAATGGCTACCTAGTTTGTTCAAATGAATGACCTTTGGCAAAAGGGTTCAGATATGTTACAATCTTTATACACCTTCTTCTCAATAACAAAGAGGCCAAGGGTAATTATATTGCGCAGAAGGCTTGATTGGAAAAACTGTTACTTAAGTTTGTTTCAATGAATGTCCTTGACCTACTTTCAAGGTCAAACGAGTTCTGATATGCCAACATATTCAAATGCCTTCTTCTCAATAAGCTAGACACCTATATATCTAGAGTCATGACATTTCTTCTAAAGAACAATGCTTCCTACAATGATATTCAGCCTCTAGCTTGTAAATAATGTTGAAGATTTATCTAAATTGTTTGTCTTGACCCAAGTCAGAGGTCACAGGTCATATGTGACCTATAGCTCAGAGTGACAGTGGCATCACGAAAGCAATATACATTGCTTGTTATCTATAGCTAGCCTGTTTGTTAGTTTACTGGCGTGTGCTCTTTGTGTGTCCAAACCCAGACGATTTGAAGAGTTATATTGCATGCCATACAACTATTGGGTTATGGTACATTTAATGTTACACAAGCTTCTGATATACCTGGATCTTCACGCTAAACACTTACTGCTAACATTCCACCATAACTTTCACTAGATATCCAATGATTTCTCACACGAAATGATTCCTGCATGATACAAATTGATTTTTTTAATGCAATTTAGTATTTTCCTGAATTTTGTTTCATTTTGGAAACAACGATAATTGATTTTGCATGCTACAAATTATCTTTATACTGTGACTATAGAAAGTTATCTTACTAGGAGCACTTTAGAATAAAGCTGTTACAGTTTTAAAGTTTGCGTGTTCTCGCTTCAGCTTTTACCAAGTTTTTATGTCTGTGGACCAATGAACATACAAGCGAAGTAACAACCGAGTTAAAATCTAATTTGAATTTACTGTAACAGTTGGAGTAATCACTCCATCAGTCTTAGCTTGGTGATTGGGATTTGGTTTATGCAGGAAATGTAAAAAATCAATTAAGCAATTTTTTTTCTTTTTTAAGTTGATAATATATGTACACTGTAGTGTCATACTGTTAATCTTAGCTTGCGAAACAATACCTAGTAATGATCACCTGATATGTTGGGTGCCTTTAGGCCTTTCTATTAGGGTTGAGGAGGCACGGTCATATAAAGCTCCGAATTATTATTATTGTAATTTTAACCTGTATCAGTGACCACCTGCGATCTAAGATCACCATTGTATATAATCCAGGAGGAGCTGTCGTACAGATCCATATCATATCACTTACCTTATTGTTTTGTTTGATGAGAAAACTTCTTAAATATCAGAAAATACTCTCTGTTACAGTCACGTTAGTGTTGATTCACTTCAATTTTTTAGTGGAAGGAGATAAGTAAAACATATGTTGGCCGATGCATCTCAAAGAAATTTTGTCAAAATAAAGGTACCCAATCCAGTTAATTAACCCATACCAATGTGTTTTTATGTCAAAAATGGTATCTTAATACAACATATTTTTACTTTAAATCTATATCATTTACTAAATGGAAAAGCTTTTTAAAAAAAGATTTGGAGATTTCTGATTTTCTAAGAGATAATTCTGATATATTTCATATGCATAACAACAATATGAGTGACATCATAATCAATTTACTCTGTTTGATATAGAAGAGGATGGGTAAAAGTATTGTCCCTTGTGTATAACTGTTTGATATAGACGAGGATCGGTAAAAGTATTGTCCCTTGTGTATACAAGTTTGATATAGAAGAGGATCGGTAAAAGTATTGTCCCTTGTGTATACAAGTTTGATCACATTGCTTCAAAATATGATTACTTAATAGCTCCTAGAACACATTTCAAACAAATTTCCCTCATACCGCCATGTATTCCAATAAGATCACAGCTTAGATCCAATCGTCCATACTCAGGGCATTGAATTGCATTTTATAAGCATGATTGCCTCTTATCATTTATCCGTTATTTATTTTTAAACCATATAGAGTTTTCATTATTCTGTCCTTGATAAACTCTTGACTAGTAGTAATGTAGCATATTATTCAAGAAGCGACGTACACATCTGTTTTTCTGCCTGTCTGTGGTCACATCAACAAGTATAGTCACATGGTCTGTTTACGTAAAGTCATATGACGTACACATCTGTTTTTCTGCCTGTCTGTGGTCACATCAACAAGTATAGTCACATGGTCTGTTTACGTAAAGTCATGTCTTCTATGATCCAAGCACTCAGCTTCAGTTGTATCATGTTTTAACAATGCTTTGGTAAGAATGACCCACATTGATGTCCACATGCTTTAAATAACAAAATATCAAGGTCATAGTGACCTAATATGTTTCTCATACAAAGTCTTGCCATTAAGAATTTTTGACATTTTGGAGGATCACTCTTGCAAGGTGCAGATCCACAATGCTTTTTGAACTGAAGGTCAAGGGTCAAGGCTCATTGACTTTGGCCTTAAAGGTCAAAGGTTAAGGCATCTGGGACTAAGGTGATATTGATTGAGGTTGTAAAGGTCAAGATAGGAAATATTTAGACATGCAGTTCCCTTGTCGATGTTTCTGAATGTACAATTATTCTTTAATATTATTTATTTTACATCAGTTGTGAAACAAGTTACATCAACTTATCTTGTTTGTCTGAATGGAAGCAAGTGAGGGGTCTAACAGTGGGAGGAAACTGGAGTACCAAGAGGATTACTGTTGTTTGTCCGAATGGAAGCATGTGAGGGTCTAACAGGGGGAGGAAACCGGAGTACCAAGAGGAAACTCATGTGGTCAGGCGGGTACCCCATACCTCTTATGTGCGATTGCGATCGAGGAATAGAACCCTGGCTGACTAGATAAAAGGGGAGTGTGAGAGTTGGCCATGGTTTATATCTAACACACAAGGACAATTCTTTAAATTAAGTGTTTTTTCCAGCATTAACAATGTAATTTGATGTACTCAATGGGCATTTTCATGAAACAGGTATGAATTAAAGTGTACCCATATCCTCGCGAGCCCCAGAGTGATATCAGTTTGTATTGTCTTCATTGTATGTTCTTGCACATAGGAGTGAGCAATGTTACCAGCTTATAAATTACCAAGGCCAGTTTCTTATGTTGACTTTTAAAATGTACTGTAGTCTTGATTAAGTTGTTATACTTTGGAATTTGATACTGAAGTGTGATTCTGATTAGGTCAATTACATTTGGGTTACAATTGCATCATGGACTATTAAAAACCAATGACTACCTCTGATAAGAATTATTTGTAACTCTCCTAAATACCAATAAATGATAATCAATGTGAAAAAAAGCATTGTACCCCACAGCTAGTGGAAAGTGTGAACTTCTTATTACACGTTGGGAGAATTTTGTACTTTGTGTGCATAGTTTGAGTTTGATATATAAATAAGGTATACTGGTACATATATATAGAATCTAAATATACTGCTAGCATGTACTTTATTGTCTCAAGATAGATATTGTCTAGAGTGCCTCTTTATATGTGTTTCTATTGGATACCAGCAAACGCTTAAGGTGCGAGACCCTTATTGATAAACCCACGTCACAACTATAAAACAGCTGCTTGGAGGCTTCAATTAAGATAAGTGAGATGTGCATGATTTGTGAAAATAGAGAAATTCAGTACGTTTTATATATCTTTAATTATGACAACAAAATATAGTTCATTATCATTTGCACTTAAAGGGCCTGTTTCCAGTAATGTTAATTCTCCATAGGAGCCTGCCCCCGTATAATTTCTTATCTAGCTCAACTACAGTTTTTTTCTTTTCTGTAGAATAATTTTACACCTTTCCCTTTGATGAAGAGGTCTAGAGACTATATATCTAATAAGCCTGGACATAGATACTTATTTCAGGAACAGGTCCAGAGATTCTCTAATGAGCATGGACATACACACTATATTTTGATGAAGAACCAGAAATTATCTAATAAGCATGGACATACACACTATATTTTGATGAAGAGATCCAGAAATTATCTAATAAGCATGGACATTATATACACACTATAATTTGATGAAGCGATCCAGAGGATGTTGTGTACATATATCTATGTACTAGAAATGTATCACATTGTTTAAGACCTGGCTACACCATGCACTAAATGTATTTCTTTTATGTAATGTGATATTTTCAAATGCCATTGACATTCTATGTCAAGAACAAACGAAATATTTGAATTGTGTGAACTAATTGATCTTACAAATTGCATGGGCATTGATTCTGTCATTTGTCCAAACCATGCAGATATGTACATTAAAATTGCTACTTCCTGTTCCCTGCCATGATTGAATTTCATGCTACCAATCTGTTGGCCAGGACAGTTCAGTTTGATAAAGCTTTAAAATTCTTGAGTAGTCCCTAAAACCCCAAACAAATGTCAGGAAAGTTTAATCAAATAATTCCTAGATAAGGATTTTATACTTTGATAAAAAAAATTGTTAGACAAGTGTTAGAGCAAGAATTTATCACGGGCTCAGTTGTAGTTGCTCTTGTATTTATATTTTGAACTTTACACATTCCCAAAATTACCCTTGAAATGAAATATAATGGATTGTCAGTTGATTAAGGGATCTTTTTCCAGTTTTATTATAAATAAGTTATACCTCCTATAAAAACTGTAAATCAACATGACACAGATTTATACGCATGATCAAATCCTGAACTTTTCATTCACACCACCATTCATATAGATTTTTAATTACCAGGCTGTTATATAGGAAGTTATTCCGTGTACCACACATAACATTTAAAACATTGTCACTCCACAGTCAATCAATAAAGAAACGTGCCGATTTTACATCATCCCTAATATTTGTTAGTGTTCAATTTTACTCTTTCAGACAGTTTTTTACGTTGTTCATAGCATAATTCTCACGATATTGAAACATATACTGAAGTTTGAATCCAATGTGCCTTCCTGTGAACATTTTAGTACTTCAACAGACTGATCACAGTGGCTGGCAACCATTGGGGATGGATGAATGCAACTTAAATTTGTTTGACACTACCTCATAGAGTTATTGTTGATACAATGATTATTTTACAACTCGCTGTAGATTCTGGTTCAAGAGAGAACTTTAAATCTGCTATCCTCCATTTGATTTAATTGTATAATTACATGTGTTGTGATGTACCTTACAGACTGACTAATTTACCAGAGCTGATTCTATATATATAAGTATAAGGACAGATTTGGACGGGCTACATCCTGTACAGGCTGTATTGTTATTCCATACATAACTTAATAATGACATATTTTGGTGTTATCCCCAATAAAAGCTTGTCAGTAAGCGCTGTATAGAGCCTCTTTAATGACGTAGAACCTACTGGAGCTTTTAGCAGCACCAGGGATTTCTGGTTTATATTCAGGGGTAAGTCTATCATAAGTCAATTCTGGATAATTGCATATTATATTCTGTACATGATCATGACTTATTTGGGTGCAGCACTAATGTGCCTCCATATAGACTGTACTGTGATTATCCTAATAAGCATGCCAATAGTTTTTATTAATATCTGATACTTGGCTATATAAATTCTGACCTGTCTGTACATTTTTAGCTCTTCTCTTTGAAGAAGAGGGAGAGCTAATGTTGTCGCATTGGCATTGGTGTTGGTGCTGGTGTTGTTTCCTAATATTAACTTTTGGTGGAAGTGTTGAAAGGCATTAACACATCACTTTGTAATTGTACTAGGGTACTGATATTTGACATTATGGTCCCTGTGGGGTTACACTATCACATGTTGGAGTTGAACAGAAAGGCTTTTTAGAAAAAAATAACCTACTTTTTGTGCATCAATGTTTTAGACTTTGGCATTCTATTAAGACAAAAACTTTGAAGTTTTTGACTTCAGCATTCTATGTGGACAAAAACTTCAAACTTTGAAGTTTTTGGTGCCAGTGTTGAAAGACATTATTTTTTATATTTGACATTAGGGTCCCTTTAAGGGATTCAAGTTTTCTAACTCAATTAGTGACACAGGATGGTAAGGTTAAAAATGGGGGGGTGCTCTAACTCAATTTGTGAAGGATGGTAAGATTAAAAAAGGGGGGGGGGGGGGGGGGGGGGGAGGGCTCTAACTCAATTTGTAAAGGATGCTAGGTAAGGTTAAAAAGGGGAGGGGGCGGGGGAAGGGCTCTAACTCAATTTGTGAAGGATGCTAGCTGGTAAGGTTAAAAAGGGAAGGAGGGGGGGGGGGGGGGGGGGGGGCTCTAACTCAATTTGTGAAACAGGATGGTGGGGTTAAAAGAGGAGGAAAGGGGGGGGGGGGGGGGGGCTCAATTAGTGACACTATGGTAAGGTTACCAAAAGGGAAACATTATAGCCCATGACAATCGTATATCATTTATCATGTGGACCAGGATAAATGTTAAGGCCCAGGGGCTGCTGGCTTTTCCAAAAGTTTGTGTGTATTGATAGGACAACAGTACATTTATTGGGAAATATACAATACTTAAGTGTGTATTTGTGCGTGAATATCTGCTGCTCCTTCGAGAGGATAAATTGTCAGATAATCTCTGTGTTTTCATTGTCTCTGGACGCTAATAAATGTATGTGTTTCATCTGCGTGATATGAAACACCAACAGTTATTATGGCCTCCGTGAAAATATACTCCGTTGGAAAGACGTGACATTTTACATTCAGAGCTATCAGTTGATTTTAGTGGGAAACTAATTGGTACCAGTATGTGGAAAAATGCTACTTAAAAATTTGAACACAGGAAATCGTTTTGCGATAATATGTTGTGGAAATGATTGACTTGTATGGCGATGACATCTAGATAGCATGGGTGTTTGATGATAACAGTTGAGATTTATGGTCCACTGCACATGACCGAACAATTTGATACAATAACGGATGAGAAGTAAAGTGTTTGCTGCAGACCTGCCATCATGCATGATTCAGTGGTGCGTGAGATTATATTATTACCAAGCACTACGGTTCAATGACTTGCATTGAAAGTAGTGAAGATAGGTAGTGCAATAGAGTCGTAAAAAGCACAGTTTTGACAATTAGGCAAAAATTTACATTTTTCCAATTTTTCTTAGCAATAATTTGTTATTCTACCAAATCAATTCTTTAATTGATAACTCCTCAAATGATATTTGAATATAATGAAAATAAACAGTTCATTTAAGTTTTCAAGCATTAAAAGCCATTTATTTTCTGAATACATGCATTTATTTCTGTTTTGTGTGAATGTGACAGGGACGAAAAAACACTAGTAATTATTGAATATATGATTACAAATTTTGAGATATTGCAACTTGATATCAACCTTTTGTGTTTATTGTTAGTATTGCTATAGTCTGTTTTAATGTTTACAGTTATTGTTAGTGTTAATATAGTCTGTTTTAATGTTTACAGTTATTGTTAGTATAACTATAGTCTGTTTTAATGTTTACAGTTATTGTTAGTGTTACTATAGTCTGTTTTAATGTTTACAGTTATTGTTAATGTTACTATTGTCTGTTTTAATGTTTACAGTTATTGTTAGTGTTACTATAGTCTGTTTTAATGTTTACAGTTATTGTTAGTGTTACTATAGTCTGTTTTAATGTTTACAGTTATTGTTAGTATAACTATAGTCTGTTTTAATGTTTACAGTTAATGTTAGTATAACTATAGTCTGTTTTAATGTTTACAGTTATTGTTAGTGTCACTATAGTCTGTTTTAATGTTTACAGTTATTGTTAGTGTTACTATAGTCTGTTTTAGTGTTTACAGTTATTGTTAGTGTTACTATAGTTTGTTTCAGTATTTCAGTTTTTGTTAGGGTTACTATAGTCTGTTTCAGTGTTTGCAGTTATTGTTAATGTTACTAGTCTGTTTCAGTGTTAAGTTATTTTTAGTGTTACTATAGTCTGTTTTAATGTTTACAGTTATTGTTAGTATAACTATAGTCTGTTTTAGTGTTTACAGTTATTGTTAGTGTTACTATAGTCTGTTTTAATGTTTACATTTATTGTTAATGTTACTATAGTCTGTTTTAATGTTAACAGTTATTGTTAGTATAACTATAGTCTGTTTTAGTGTTTACAGTTATTGTTAGTGTTACTATAGTCTGTTTTAATGTTTACAGTTATTGTTAGTGTTACTATAGTCTGTTTCAGTATTTACAGTTTTTGTTAGTGTTACTATAGTCTGTTTCAGTGTTTACAGTTATTGTTAATGTTACTAGTCTGTTTCAGTTTTAACAGTTATTTTTAGTGTTACTAGTCTGTTTCAGTGTTAACATTTACCTGTACAGTTGAGAAACTGTATGATTGGCTTGTTTTATCCCAGCAGTCAAGGCTGCTCATCAATTAATGAAAGTAAACTAAGGAATTGAAAGCTAATTTCTCAGGTTACTCCATTTAAACTTCCACCTGAATTTAATTAAAGTTTGCCACTTGATTACATAGAACTTAAATCATACATTTGATTAGTCATTGTAATAGAACTGATCATTCAGTTAGGTGTTGTGTAATCGTGGAGTTTAATTCAAATCCTGGCTGCTTCTTTTGCCCTATGGAGATGAGTATGTCAGTGGTCTTAAAGGCATGGTTTTCAGAAAATAAAAAAGAGGGTATAGCTCAGATGATATGGTATATGTCTTTCATAGAGATTGCTTGAGAGTTAAATTGTCAGGAAGGTTCACAACTGGATCAGACGAGGCCTGCACACAATGCAGACATATTCATTCAAGTCTCTTTATTTTATATACAGAACGTAAAGTTTACATACAGATGTAAAGTAATGTTTTTACTTAATAAGCTCTATGTGTACTTCACAAAGGGGAAAAAATAGAAAAAAAAGTATAGTTACAAATTATTGAAAAACAATCAAACAAATGTTTCTTGAAGTTATCATTGATCTTGAAGGAAAGGGTACATACATTGTTACCCTTTTTAACACTAGGTCAGTATATGTTTAGTAGACAAAGGTGAAACCTCCACATGCTGTAAAACCTTATAGCTGACAAGCTGTTTGTGATAGTCTTATCCTCGTGTATCCTATTGCTCCTTTGGAGTGTTGGGAGGAAGAACGATGTCCCCCGTTTATTGGGGCCGTTTTGAAGTCTTTCCACCAATTTGGAAAAGTGTGGCAGTGCAGGAAAAGCGTGGACGGCAGAGTATATGGTAATCGGTGGGACTTATTGATTTCACTGTTACAGTGCACTTGTGTTGTGTAAGCCATCTAGGATTGATGTCTTTCTATCTAGGTATAGTTCAAATACTGAAAGTTATTGGATGTTTTTATGTCTGAAATATGTTTGAAGGGTTATTGAGGTTTTTATGATGGGGGAAATCTATGTCTAAACTTGTGACATTTTTATGTTTGAAATATCTGACAATGTCTGGTTGTATCCTGGTAAAACACTGTTTTGTTAAGTGTTTCTCTTAAGCTGTATTTTCCCATATTTTTATTAACATGCTACAAACTACATTTTAAGAGGCATTTAATTGTGTACTTTTATAACAATTAAACAGTTATCTGTGTACCGTTTATTACTCAAATATTAAAGTCAATGAGACATGTTGGAAGTAATGAGATATGTTTTATCTTGAAAGTAATGAGATGATATTGTTTTATGTTGGAAGTATAATCATAAATTTTGTTCTCAAACTTTTTGCAAGTTATGAATTTTGCTATTATGAAGAATCGATCTAGATCATTTCATATATATCCAGAGACCCCAGGACAGGAAATCTAACCTATGTTACTGTGATTTCCCCTTCTCTGAACATTCTTGTCCACAAAGTCTTTTCCATGTTTTAAATTCTATATTATGACTAACATAATGATGAACCTTTGTCAGCTGAGGAATATGTCACATACTACAGTGTATAGCAATTAGTAATGACAGTGACCTTGACCTTTAGAGTAAGTAAGTACAATTTTAAAAGTAAAATTGTATTAGCAAATAAGATTATAATATATTTAGAATTGAAAACTTGATAAGCATCAGAAGATGTGAGGTTATGGAATTTGTTGTTGAAACTTCACAACATTGTAATACAGGGATGATGAACGTTAAGCCTGCAGACTACCCATAATTCCCCTAGCTTCATAGGGACACTCCAATCAGGCTACCCAACATTCCCCTGCTTCATCGGACAGTCAAACAAAGCTAATAATAATTTACTCATTTCTTGGTGATTGATGCCCAAACCAGGCTACCCATAATTCTCTAGCTTGGTAGGGACCCTCAAACCAGGCTACCCATAATTCTCTAGCCTGGTAGGGACCCTCAAACCAGGCTACCCATAATTCCCTAGCTTGGTGGGGACCCTCAAACCAGGCTACCCATAATTCCCTAGTTTGGTGGGGACCCTCAAACCAGGCTACCCATAATTCCCTAGTTTGGTGGGGACCCTCAAACCAGGCCATAACCCATAATTCTCTAGCTTGGTGGGGATATTCAAACCAGGCTACCCATAATTCTCTAGCTTGGAAGGGACCCTCAAACCAGGCTACCCATAATTCTCTAGCTTGGTGGGGACCCTCAAACCAGGCTACCCATAATTCTCTAGCTTGGTGGGGATATTCAAACCAGGCTACCCATAATTCCCTAGCTTGGTGGGGACACTCAAACCAGGCTACCCATAATTCTCTAGCTTGGTAGGACCCTCAAACCAGGCCATAACCCATAATTCTCTAGCTTGGTAGGACCCTCAAACCAGGCTACCCATAATTCCCTAGCTTGGTGGGGATATTCAAACCAGGCTACCCATAATTCCCTAGCTTGGTGGGGACACTCAAACCAGGCTACCCATAATTCCCTAGCTTGGTGGGGACACTCAAACCAGGCTACCCATAATTCCCTAGCTTGGTGGGGACACTCAAACCAGGCTACCCATAATTATCTTGCTTGGTAGGACCCTCAAACCAGGCTACCCATAATTCCCTAGCTTGGTGGGTACACTCAAACCAGGCTACCCATAATTCTCTAGCTTGGTGGGGACACTCAAACCAGGCTACCCATAATTCCCTAGCTTGGTGGGGACCCTCAAACCAGGCTACCCATAATTCCCTAGCTGGTGGGGGACTCTCAAACCAGGCTACCCATAATTCCCTAGCTTGGTGGGGACCCTCAAACCAGGCTACCCATAATTCCCTAGCTTGGTGGGGACCCTCAAACCAGGCTATAACCCATAATTCTCTAGCTTGGTAGGGACCCTCAAACCAGGCTACCCATAATTCCCTAGCTTGGTGGGGATATTCAAACCAGGCTACCCATAATTCCCTTGCATTGGTGGGGATATTCAAACCAGGCTACCCATAATTCCCTAGCTTGGTAGGGACCCTCAAACCAGGCTACCCATAATTCCCTCGCTTGGTGGGGATACTCAAACCAGACTACCTGTAATTACCTAGCTTGCTGGGGATATTGCCAAATTTGTTGGATAATATGAGCTTATATGAATGTATACAATAAAAAATTTAGAGCTCAATATTGCTCTAGAATTTATGTCTTTCTGGTTTTATTAAATTTTAAAACACATCTAGTAGATAGATGGGTACAGTATTACTGCTATTGTCTGTATTGATTCCTGTTACAATCAACATGTTGTGGTCGGATGCAACACCATCATAACTGGCACATTTGGAGAGCATTTCATGCCGGGATCTGTTCACATTTTCAAATTGAATAACTGTTACTGATGTCTTTGTTTTTTAACCAGCCATGGCAGAAGAATACGGGACATATGTCATCAGCCCGATCACTGTACATTTGTGGATACTGAAGGGCACCAGAGAACCAGACAGAGCCATATTGATCAGGATTCAGGTCAACTGTTTGAGTGTTGATTACACTACAATGTCAAACATCATAGTACTTAACATTTTATATAATAATGAGAAAAAAGACAAATTCCAAAAAAATAAATGGCAATTTGTTTCCCGACATATCACAGCGTGATGTTGATTTGATTACAGTTTGAGGAAGAAACTATAGTATTATGCCCCTATATAATGATATAACTGCTACCAGTATCACCTGATATAAATAGTACACCAATGGGAAAAAATTGATTAAAATAACTTAACACATTGTCATGATTATTAAGAGAATTAATGTATTTGTGTATTGAGTACTTATAGTGTTGGGAGTCTTGTTATCCTCATCAGCTTCATTACACGCTCTGTCTCAGATTTATACTCTTATTAATTCTGAATTCATCTTTCTAGTGTCATTTGTATTATGACTTCAACTTTTACTTTTATTTGTAATATGAGTATTAACTTTTTTCTTTTTATTTGAATTATGATTTATGACTTTTTGTTTTTATTTGCATTATGAGTTCCAAATTTTAGTTTTTTGTTCTTAAATTTTTTTGGGGAAGATATTTTGCTTTGCTTTTCCACCTGGAGTTGGTATTTTTTGGGTATAGCCTGGTTATAAGTGACCCCACCAAGCTAGGGAATTATTGCCTGGTTTGAGGGTCCCCACCAAGCTAAGGAATTATGGGTATAGCCTTGTTTGAGGGTCCCCACCAAGCTAAGGAATTATGGGTATAGCCTGGTTATAAGTGACCCCATCAAGCTAGGGAATTATTGCCTGGTTTGAGGGTCCCCACCAAGCTAGGGAGTTGGTATTCAGGCTCATTTTGAAGAAAGCTAGCAAGTATGTCAAATTATCAAAAGTAGGTTACTGTGACCTATGTTTCTACCTCTGAACTATTTATTTCACTGTTACATGTTGCATATGAAGTCATTTCCCATTTAACAGCTCTAATTATAAATGTCTGATTTGAGAGACAAGACGGATTGGAACAGACTTTATTAAATAAATGTTGACAATTGCCAAGGGAGGGGAAGGACTGTAATATTGTCCATTACTAATTGAGGGATAGGACGGACTGTAATATTGTCCATTACTGATTAAGGGATTGGACGGACTGTAATGTTGTCCATTACTAATTGAGGGATAGGACGGACTGTAATGTTGTCCATTACTGATTAAGGGATAGGACGGACTGTAATGTTGTCCATTACTAATTGAGGGATAGGACGGACTGTAATGTTGTCCATTACTAATTAAGGGATAGGACGGACTGTAATGTTGTCCATTACTAATTGAGGGATAGGACAAACTGTAATGTTGTCCATTACTGATTGAAGGATAGGACGGACTGTAATGTTGTCCATTACTGATTGAGGGATAGGACGGACTGTAATGTTGTCCATTACTGATAAAGGGATAGGACGGACTGTAATGTTGTCCATTACTGATTGAGGGATAGGACGGACTGTAATGTTGTCCATTACTAATTGAGGGATAGGACGGACTGTAATGTTGTCCGTTACTAATTGAGGGATAGGACGGACTGTAATGTTGTCCATTACTGATTAAGGGATAGGACGGACTGTAATGTTGTCCATTACTGATTGAGGGATTGGACGGACTGTAATGTTGTCCATTACTAATTGAGGGATAGGACGGACTGTAATGTTGTCCATTACTGATTGAGGTATAGGACGGACTGTAATGTTGTCCATTACTGATTGAGGGATAGGACGGACTGTAATGTTGTCCATTACTGATTGAGGGATAGGACGGACTGTAATGTTGTCCATTACTGATTAAGGGATAGGATGGACTGTAATGTTGTCCATTACTGATTAAGGGATAGGACGGACTGTAATGTTGTCCATTACTAATTGAGGGATAGGACGGACTGTAATGTTGTCCATTACTGATTGAGGGATAGGACGGACTGTAATGTTATCCATTATTAATTGAGGAAAAGGACGGATTGTAATATTGTCCATTACTGAACAAGGAGGGGACAGACTC
Organism: Pecten maximus; assembly: GCF_902652985.1. Lineage (NCBI taxonomy): Eukaryota > Metazoa > Mollusca > Bivalvia > Pectinida > Pectinidae > Pecten > Pecten maximus. Next base: position 28,833,781 of record NC_047019.1, read on the forward strand.
TATAACAGGATATACTGTATTCTTGTCCTTTACCAAGTGAATAAGGGACGTGACGAGACACACTGTAATGTTGTCCATGACAGATTGCTCAAGTATTTTCTTTCAAGTGAAAAGTGACACATGTCACTTCTCAACTGGAGAACAGTGCAGTTGTTGAATTCCTTGAATTAATGAAATGCGTTTAACTTGTGTACATTGGCAAAATAATATTGGGATTCAAAATTAATTTCATCTATGTGCATAAATAAGATCCCAACTAATTTGGAAAAGAAAAGAATACAAAACTGTTTACATTTCCAAAACAGAATTGGACTGGCTGGTTATGTGGTATAAGTGATTTGATCAGATAATCCCTGCTTAGATTATTCTGATGTCTATCATACAAGTGGTGTAATGATATATTTACATTAACAGGACATTGAACGGAGAAAATCATAAACATTTGTAAGTTACACTCTGAAGCATAAAATGTTTTTCTCTCTTATACATTTCCTTCTCTAAGAAGTATGCTTTCAGCATTGGGAAAATCAAATTAGGATCTGTATAAAAACTTGTTGAGTTGAAAATAACTCATTTTCTTTCATGTAGTCCTGAAATAACTTGGAGACATCAAAGTCTCCTGTGTAGACAAATATAGACTGAAGTAAAGTGTTCTCAAATGTTTTTCATTTTGAATGAAGGAATCTTCTAAAAAAATGTTCCTGATGAAGTTTTTGTAGCAGGTTTAAAGTTCACGAAACCTAGATTAGATTGTGGAATCCTTAGGGATTTGCTATTTCTATGTGACAGCCGAGAAAGCAGACTGAGAAAGGAAATTAGATTAGGAAATCCAATCAACTAAGATCTCCAGCATTAGATGCTTTTTTTGAGGATGAAAAGTACATTAAAATAGACTGTGCTTAGGTTCTTGTTGATGGAACAGTTACTCTGTAATTACTTCGCTCAATGATACACTAAAATTTGTCCCGTCTTTAGCGTTTATAGAAGGTACGATACACTCTAGCTATAATTACTACTGTTCTCTATATATACAATTGTTATATAATTACTGCCTTTCCTGATAACTAAAATGTGTTTATAGAAGGTACGATACACTCTAGCTATAATTACTACTGTTCTCTATATATACAATTGTTATATGATTACTTCCTTTCCTGATAACTAAAATGTGTTTATAGAAGGTACGATACACTTTAGCTATAATTACTACTGTCCTCAATATACAATTGTGGTATAATTTCTTCCTTTCCTGATAACTAAAATGTGTCCTGGCTTTGGTGTTTATAGAAGGTATGATACATCTAGCTATAATTTCTACTGTTCTCCATGTATACAATTGTTACATAATTACTTCCTTTCCTGGAAACTAAAATGTGTTTATAGAAGGTACGATACACTCTAGCTATAATTACTACTGTCCTCTATATACAATTGTTATATAATTACTTCTTTTCCTGGAAACTAAAATGTGTTTATAGAAGGTACGATACACTCTAGCTATAATAAAGGCCTCACCACAAAAATGTGGGTGCCCTTTAGTAACTCACTGTCCATCCGTCTGTCAGTATGTCTGTCAGCACTTTTATTTCCATGCAATAACTGGAATTTCTTTTGAACTGATCGAACTCAGACTTTGTACAGTGTTTTTAGGTCACCTGAGACAAAGTCTCAGTTGACCTATTGCAATCGCCTTTTGTCCGGCGTCGTCCATCGTGCGTCGTAAACAATTTACATTTTCAACTTCTTCTTAAAAACTGCTGAACCAAATTCAATGAAATTTTACAGGAAGCTTCCATGGCTGAGGGTGAACCAAAATTGTGAATTATATGGTCCCCACTCCCCCAGGGGCCTGAGGGGCGGGGCCAAAAAGGGTCAAATTGACTAAAACTTCAAAAATATTCTTCTCTACTCTCAGATAAGGTGGAATCAAACACTCTTCATAGATGAAAGGGTCTTAAGGTGCTTTACCAAAATTGTGAATTTCATGACCCTGGGGTCTCACGTTTGCCCCTGGGGAGGGGGTAAACTTTGCTATAGTTTATATAGGGAAATCACATTTTTGACTATTATTTGTTGGATTTGTATTGGAATTCATTCTAACTTGTATCAAATTATCAGCATGGGAAGACACTTTGATGGTATGTACATGTTGGCCCTAGTTGACCCCCCAGGGGCTGGTGGGCGGGGCCAAAAAGGGTCAAATTGACAAAAAATTCAAAAATCTTCTTCTCAACTCTCAGATATGGTAGAATCAAATACTCTACATAGATGGAAGGGTCTTAAGGTGCTTTACCAAAATTGTGAATTTCATGACCCTGGGGTCTCACGTTTGCCCCTGGGGAGGGGGTAAACTTTACTATAGTTTATATAGGGAAATCACATTTTTGACTATTATTTGTTGGATTTTTATTGGAATTCATTCTAACTTGGTTCAAATTATCAGCATGAGATGACAGTTTGATGGTATGTACATGTTGGCCCTAGTTGACCCCCAGGGGCTGGTGGGCGGGGCCAAAAAGGGTCAAATTGACTAAAATTTCAAAAATCTTCTTCTCTACTCTCAGATATGGTAGAATCAAATACTCTTCATAGATGGAAGGGTCTTAAGGTGCTTTACCAAAATTGTGAATTTCATGACCCTGGGGTCTCACGTTTGCCCCTGGGGAGGGGGTAAACTTTACTATAGTTTATATAGGGAAATCCCATTTTTGACTATTATTTGTTGGATTTGTATTGGAATTCATTCTAACTTGGTTCAAATTATCAGCATGAGATGACAGTTTGATGGTATGTACATGTTGGCCCTAGTTGACCCCAAGGGGCTGGTGGGCGGGGCCAAAAAGGGTAAAATTTACAAAAATTTCAAAAATCTTCTTCTCTACTCTCAGATATGTTAGAATCAAATACTCTTCATAGATGGAAGGATCTTAAGGTGCTTTACCAAAATTGTGAATTTCATGACCCTGGGGTCTCATGTTTGCCCCTGGGGAGGGGGTAAACTTTACTATAGTTTATATAGGGAAATCACATTTTTGACTATTATTTGTTGAATTTTTATTGGAATTCATTCTAACTTCGTTAACATTATCAGCTTGGGATGACAGTTTGATGGTATGTACATGTTGGCCCTGACTGACCCCCAGGGGCTGATGGGAGGGGCCAAAAAGGGTCAAATTAACAGAAATTTTTAAAAATCTTCTTCTTACAGCCCATTTAAGGTAGAATTAAATACTCTTCACAGATTGAAGGGTCTTAAGGTGCTTTACCATAATTGTGAATTTCCTAGCCCTGGGGTCTCGCGTTTGCCCCATGGGAGGGGATAAACTTTACTATAGTTATAGGGAAATCACATTTTTGACTATCATTTGTTTTATTTGTTTTTAAATTCATTCTTTCATTCAAATTTACTGAAATATTTCAAAAATCAGGTGACCGTTAAGGCCCATGGGTCTCTTGTTTTTTTATTGAAACTACTTGCTTGGTATTGCTTTTTTGTGTCAATGGCCAGTGTCACTGTTGCTTAAGATATAGCAAATCAGTTTCTATGCAATAGCTTGAGTTTACTTTTGACAATCAAAGTGATACTTGATACAATGCTTCTTCCTTAAAGTGCTTGCTTGCCATTGCTTTTCAGCTTTGAAGGTTGAAGGTCAAGGTCACACTTACTTTAGATAGAAATCAAGTGTTCGTGGTTATTAGCTCTGTATTCTACCATTGAAAATGTATTAGTTTTATTTTTCTATTTTTTTTTTGGGGGGAGGGGGGGGGGGGGGGGGGGGCTTTTATGGCAGAGTGTGCATAAGGATTGCCAGTTTCACATGATACTAGGAAATGCTGATGTACATTATGGTTTAAAAAACCTCCTTAAAGTCAAGATCAAGGTGGAACACAGTGATGTCATTGTCTTGTGGGTGTAGGTACTACTGGAACACCATGTCATTGTCTTGTTGGTGTAGGTACTACTGGAACACCATGTCATTGTCTTGTTGGTGTAGGTACTACTGGAACACCATGTCATTGTCTTGTTGGTGGAGGTACTACTGGAACACCATGTCATTGTCTTGTTGGTGGATGTTCTACTGGAACACCATGTCATTGTCTTGTTGGTGTAGGTACTACTGGAACACCATGTCATTGTCTTGTTGTTGTATGTACTACTGGAACACCATTTCATTGTCTTGTTGGTGTAGGTACTACTGGAACATGTCATTGTCTTGTTGGTGTAGGTACTACTGGAACACATGTCATTGTCTTGTATGTGTAGGTACTACTGGAACACCATGTCATTGTCTTGTGGGTGTAGGTACTACTGGAACACCATGTCATTGTGTTGTTGGTGTAGGTACTACTGGAACACCATGTCATTGTCTTGTTGGTGTAGGTACTACTGGAACACCATGTCATTGTCTTGTTGGTGGAGGTACTACTGGAACACCATGTCATTGTCTTGTGGGTGTAGGTACTACTGAACACCATGTCATTGTCTTGTGGGTGTAGGTACTACTGGAACACCATGTCATTGTCTTGTGGGTGTAGGTACTACTGGAACACCATGTCATTGTCTTGTGGGTGGAGGTACTACTGGAACACCATGTCATTGTCTTGTTGGTGTAGGTACTACTGGAACACCATGTCATTGTCTTGTTGGTGTAGGTACTACTGGAACACCATGTCATTGTCTTGTTGGTGGAGGTACTACTGGAACACCATGTCATTGTCTTGTGGGTGTAGGTACTACTGGAACACCATGTTATTGTCTTGTGGGTGGAGGTACTACTGGAACACCATGTCATTGTCTTGTGGGTGGAGGTACTACTGGAATACCATGTCATTGTCTTGTTGGTGTAGATACTACTGGAACACCATGTCATTGTCTTGTGGGTGTAGGTACTACTGGAACACCATGTCATTGTCTTGTTGGTGTAGGTACTACTGGAACACCATGTCATTGTCTTGTTGGTAGAGGTACTACTGCAACACCATGTCATTGTCTTGTGGGTGTAGGTACTACTGAAACACCATGCCATTGTCTTGTCGGTGTAGGTACTACTAGAACACCATGCCATTGTCTTGTTGGTGTAGGTACTACTGGAACACCATGTCATTGTCTTGTTGGTGTAGGTACTATTGGAACACAGTGATGTCATTGTCTTGTTGGTGTAGTTACTACTGGAACACCGTGTCATTGTCTTGTTGGTGTAGGTACTACTGGAACACCATGTCATTGTCTTGTTGGTGAATGTTCTACTGGAACACCATGTCATTGTCTTGTTGGTGTAGGTACTACTGGAACACCATGTCATTGTCTTGTTGGTGGAGGTACTACTGGAACACATTGTCATTGTCTTGTTGGTGTAGGTACTACTGGAACACCATGTCATTGTCTTGTTGGTGTAGGTACTACTGGAACATGTCATTGTCTTGTTGGTGTAGGTACTACTGGAACACATGTCATTGTCTTGTATGTGTAGGTACTACTGGAACACCATGTAATTGTCTTGTGGGTGTAGGTACTACTGGAACACCATGTCATTGTCTTGTTGACATAGGTACTACTGGAACACCATGTCATTGTCTTGTTGGTGTAGGTACTACTGGAACACCATGTCATTGTCTTGTTGGTGGAGGTACTACTGGAACACCATGTCATTGTCTTGTGGGTGTAGGTACTTTTGGAACACCATGTCATTGTCTGTTGGTGGAGGTACTACTGGAACACCATGTCATTGTCTTGTGGGTGGAGGTACTACTGGAACACCATGTCATTGTCTTGTGGGTGTAGGTACTACTGGAACACCATGTCATTGTCTGTTGGTGGAGGTACTACTGGAACACCATGTCATTGTCTTGTTGGTGGAGGTTCTACTGGAACACCATGTCATTGTCTTGTGGGTGTAGGTACTACTGGAACACCATGTCATTGTCTTGTTGGTGTAGGTACTACTGGAACACCATGTCATTGTCTTGTTGGTGTAGGTACTACTGGAACACCATGTCATTGTCTTGTTGGTGGAGGTACTACTGGAACACCATGTCATTGTCTTGTGGGTGTAGGTACTACTGAACACCATGTCATTGTCTTGTGGGTGTAGGTACTACTGGAACACCATGTCATTGTCTTGTGGGTGTAGGTACTACTGGAACACCATGTCATTGTCTTGTGGGTGTAGGTACTACTGGAACACCATGTCATTGTCTTGTTGGTGGAGGTACTACTGGAACACCATGTCATTGTCTTGTTGGTGGAGGTACTACTGGAACACCATGTCATTGTCTTGGTGGAGGTACTACTGGAATACCATGTCATTGTCTTGTTGGTGTAGGTACTACTGGAACATGTCATTGTCTTGTGGGTGTAGGGACTACTGGAACACCATGTCATTGTCTTGTTGGTGTAGGTACTACTTGAACACCATGTCATTGTCTTGTTGGTGTAGATACTACTGGAACACCATGCCATTGTCTTGTGGGTAGAGGTACTACTGGAACACCATGTCATTGTCTTGTTGGTGTAGGTACTGCTGGAACACCATGTCATTGTCTTGTTGGTGGAGGTACTACTGGAACACCATGTCATTGTCTTGTGGGTGTAGGTACTACTGAAACACCATGCCATTGTCTTGTGGGTGTAGGTACTACTAGAACACCATGCCATTGTCTTGTTGGTGTAGGTACTACTGGAACACCATGTCATTGTCTTGTTGGTGTAGTTACTACTGGAACACCATGTCATTGTCTTGTTGGTGTAGGTACTACTGGAACACCATGTCATTGTCTTGTTGGTGGATGTTCTACTGGAACACCATGTCATTGTCTTGTTGGTGTAGGTACTACTGGAACACCATGTCATTGTCTTGTTGTTGTATGTACTACTGGAACACCATGTCATTGTCTTGTTGGTGTAGGTACTACTGGAACACCATGTCATTGTCGTGTTGGTGTAGGTACTACTGGAACACCATGTCATTGTCTTGTGGGTGTAGGTCCTACTGGAACAGTCATGTCATTGTCTTGTTGGTGTAGGTACTACTGGAACACCATGTCATTGTCTTGTTGGTGGAGGTACTACTGGAACACCATGTTATTGTCTTGTTGGTGTAGGTACTACTGGAACACCATGTCATTGTCCTGTTGGTGTATGTACTACTGGAATACCATGTCATTGTCTTGTTGGTGTAGGTACTACTGGAACACCATGTCATTGTCTTGTTGGTGTAGGTACTACTGGAACACCATGTCATTGTGTTGTGGGCGAGGTACTACTGGAACACCATGTCATTGTCTTGTTGGTGTAAGTACTACTGGAACACCATGTCATTGTCTTGTTGGTGTAGGTACTACTGGAGCACCATGTCATTGTCTTGTTGGTGTAGGTACTACTGGAACACCATGTCATTGTCTTGTTGGTGGAGGTACTACTGGAACACCATGTCATTGTCTTGTTGGTGTAGGTACTACTGGAGCACCATGTCATTGTCTTGTTGGTGTAGGTACTACTGGAACACCATGTCATTGTCTTGTGGGTGTAGGTACTACTGGAACACCATGTCATTGTCGTGTTGGTGTAGGTACTACTGGAACACCATGTCATTGTCTTGTGGATGTAGGTACTACTGGAACACCATGTCATTGTCCTGTTGGTGTAGGTACTACTGGAACACCATGTCATTGTCCTGTTGGTGTATGTACTACTGGAACACCATGTCATTGTCTTGTTGGTGTAGGTACTACTGGAACACCATGTCATTGTCTTGTTGGTGGAGGTACTACTGGAACACCATGTCATTGTCTTGTTGGTGTAGGTACTACTGGAACACCATGTCATTGTCTTGTGGGTGTAAGTACTACTGGAACACCATGTCATTGACTTAGTGTAGGTACTACTGGAACACCATGTAATTGTCTTGTGGGTGTAGGTACTACTGGAACACCATGTCATTGTGTTGTTGGTGTAGGTACTACTGGAACACCATGTCATTGTCTTGTGGGTGGAGGTACTACTGGAACACCATGTCATTGACTTAGTGTAGGTACTACTGGAACACCATGTAATTGTCTTGTGGGTGTAGGTACTACTGGAACACCATGTCATTGTGTTGTTGGTGTAGGTACTACTGGAACACCATATCATTGTCTTGTGAACATTGTTATAAGGATACATGCCACTGTATTAAACTTAACAGAAAATTGCTGAAATCTTAAAAAAAACAATTGGCAGTAAAGAATATTTAATGTACAGCCTTCAAATTTACTTTATGATTGTTTGAAGACAATAAAATACATCATCTCTTTAATGAAAAACAGATAAATTAGCCAAAGAAGTTTGAGGACAGATGTAACAGAGTTAATTTAGAACTTCAACAAACTTAACTATGCTTAGGATTTTATGCAGTCAAGGATATTGTTGATTCATTTATATCATTAATTAATGCGTGTGTAAGACATAAAACCTGAACCTGACAATGAGTTATGATGGCGTATTTGATATATAGAGGATCTGTCATGAGTTTCCCTTCATATTAGATTTATGATACGAGTTTTGAATTTTTTATTTTTGCGAGCCTCTGGCGAGCAAAAATAAAAAAATCTAAACGAGTATCATAAATCTAATATGAAGGGAAACGAATGACAGATTCTTTTTATCATATTACGTTTTCTTTCATCGTTCCCCATCAAAAACTGATTTTCTCTTTTGCCTTGAATCGTCACATCTCAACCAAATCACCCGAACCTTCGAAGTAGGTCAATTATACCGACGAGAGAAGAAATAGTTCTAACACAACTGACTCTTGAAAAGGATTCATTTTATTAAATACACGTCTCAAAACAAAATTTCAGCATTTTTTCATTTAATCTATAATAGATAAATTGTCCTTGGTGTTTGAAACAATGAGGAAAATATTTTAGTTTGAAAGTTCATGAGCGACTGTTTTTGATGTGACGAAGCCGTGACGTCACTTGGCGCGATAATGGAGGCTTCGTTGTACAAATGTCTATTCGCTGTCGCTGTCGTACAGAACCATTGTACGGCGCCTTTTCACTGCTTTGTGTTTATCCTCGTCCTCGCGGGAGTTTATGGAGATGTGAAATGTTCCACCGTGAATATTCCCACTGAACATTGTGTTCAGACTGCCGTGAAAAGCGACTTTGGATGCCGATTTGATGGCAGTGTTGTTTGTTTTGACATTACACGTGTTTGTCGACGACAGTGTCAGCATGTTATTCTGAGTAACCGTTGAAGGCAAGTTGTAACAAACTACATTGCCGTTTTTCATGAGGATTTTATTAAATAATGTTATTATTTGTTTATTTGAAAAGAAGCTAGACTAGATATGTCTCATCGGACAACGCAACCGCAATTTTCTATCTGAGTTGAAATATGTTACTAGGGGTCATAAAATAGATGTTTGCCAGGCCTAATTTAACATCTTATAGTATAAATATAATTAAAAAACTTAGGATGTTTACATCTTGGATTTTATCTTTGATTGTACAATATGTTATGTTAATAGACCAATTTGTCGTTCAGTGGATTTTTTTTCAAAGTTTACAAGCACTAGTCGCCATTTTTACGAGTCGTAGTAAAAAGAAGTAGGTCGTTCCCACGCGTATGAATACAGTTCTCACGGAACCAGCCAATCAGCGTAGCGAAAGGTGTTATTACACTAGTGTCATAAAGAAAATTTATGTGATGGGTTTATGACACCGTATATAACGGTAGTCATATGATAAAAGCCAATATTGCAATCTGTGTATTCAGTAAATGGAGTCTGTTTTCTCACTATCAACAACTGGATATCACATTTACATAGTAAAAATTAATATATGACACAGATGCCATAGTAAAAATTAATATATGACACAGATACATTTTTCATACTTCTTTTATCTATCATTCATTTTGTACTCTGGTTTCTATCTAATGTCTTTCCTTGGGGTCACAATTCTGGCAGTATTACTTACTCGTATAACTTCTACATGAGGTCTTTAGATTGCTTTTCCTTAAGCTTCAACATGATTGAATAAGCAAAAAATATCAGTATATGCTATAAATGGCTTGGGTTTCTCCAGCAAAGGAGAGTGAGAATATGTTCTGCAGTAGTTCATAGCTCAGATACGCTGAGGGAAAGTTTATTACCACCGTCACTGGGGTCTACTTAAAAAAGGGATAAAGATCAGATTTAAATGTGTCAATGATGCCACACAACATACATTTGTATGTTACAGAGGTTGGATCTGACCCATTTACTTTTATCTGGTCAACACATTTTTGACTTTGTTCAAATGCTGTAGTTAAAGAGGATGCTATAAGTCAAAATAGACAAGTGCTAGTGCTAGGGATTCATTATCTGTGCATTCTTGGCATATAATTGCTCATTTCATGGGAAACTGTATTTTACCAAAATATCTTAAAGCTGAAGAAAGTGCAAGTTAAAAAGCTGCCAATTGAGATATTTAAAAGAATTTTATAAAGTTCAGTATTCGGAAATCACTTCTGAGATTCCCCACATAATTCTGGTCATCTAAAGAAGTTCAGATATTTTAGTAATAAAACTCTTTCAATGTATAATGCTCAGAGCAACACAATTTTAATTCTTGCACTTATGTATTATCTTAATCTCGAAGTGGATGCTTCTACCACTAGTGTCAGGGTTAAGTTTGTTTTCATTTTGTTGTCGACCATAAGGAACAATTACAGATTACATTCAACTATTTACTGGCTGTGTTGATCTTAAATTTGAGAAATATGCTTAGTTTTAGTATATTCTAATGTTAATTAACTTACTGTGAGAATGTCGTGTCTGAATTTAGGATGGGTTCATTTTATGTGTAGTTACACAGTCGGGTAATATGTATTAATAGTCCTACAATTCCTCAAATCTTTTAAAAGGACTCATTATCAACACTCAACTAGAATTTAATCTATCAATAATGGTCTATAAGACATCAGAAGGACCCTCATCAAAGCCAAGGCCATTCTCACACAACAATCATAAACCTATCCATTTTTATGAAGATCATGCAGGATGCTTGATAACTTGATGAGAAGCTCAATGTCTGAACGATCTTCTCATTTTTTATGACATATTAATGGGCTTGGCAGTAATCTCTGCAGAAAACCACAAATACAATTTGAGAATTTGTCTTGTAATATCATGACAGCCAGTCTCTGTCTTCTAAAGACATAAACGGAAATACAGACTCAGAAACGATAGGAGGGAAGCTTTTCTGTAATCCGTCTCAAAGCTGAATATCCGCTTATAACAATGGGTTATTTTTTCAGTGATGTAGCCTTGAGTATATTGTAAGTCTTCCTACGGTACAGCTGGGGGGGGGGGGGGGGGGGGGGGTCATTATAATTCATGATTTCATGTTGGCTTATCTGTTGGTCACCACTCTTTTGTCTGATTGAAACGTGCAAGCTGCTGAAGGGAATTACTTTAAAACTGTCCATGAATTTTAGGACAGACAAAAGTTGATTTGGAAGTTTAAGTTAGCCTGGTGTGTCAGGCTGAAATAAAATGTGATTTTGTTTATAACCTTATTTTTCTCAAACAATTTTTCAACCACAAATCAGGTGCTCAGAGTTGTGATACGACCATGAAACAACACAAGTTTGCACCAAAATATAGTAATAAGGGACCTCCCCTTATTATGTAATATCAATATCAAAAAAAAAAAAAACAATCAGCCTCTAGAATGTCGGTGCGAATGACATCTGTTGACAAGATGGTCAAAAGCAGGATATATGCCTAATGACAAACAAGGAATAATTTTGAAATACATTTTAGAAGAGAATTAAAGGTAAACAAAAATGCCCTGTGGGTGACAGAATTAAATGTTTAAAAAAAAATTTGATGCTATCTACAATCCATGCAGTCTTTCAAATCCGATGACTGCGATTGATCATTTTGTAATATGGACATGTTGCATAAGTGTCATAATAAAACACTTTTTTTTTCTCTGTGAATATGAGGATTCATCAACCCTCGAAAGACAAACTTCCCTTAGCGTTCAGCCACTGGTGTCAATTTTTCAGTTTGATAAATCATCAAATCACACCTGCAAACAAGTCGATAGCTTTATGATGAACAGTTAGAATTATACATGTAGGTCAGAGTGCTAGTCTGATGAGAACATTTTGTAAAAAGTAATATTTATATCATAAACCTTGAAATTGATGCATTCCCTTCTTTTTTGATCCCCCTTTTTTTTCTGTCTTTAAAAGTCACTGAATTGACCTACTGAATAGTGGTAAAATCGGTAATCTCTCTTCTTAGATTTTAAAGTCTCTTCTAAATTTTAAGGTAGATCTTATACTAATGTGCATTTCATCAATATGTTGTTTTATTGAAAAAAGAACTTGCTGCGGAATGACTTTCCATTCTTTTTTCTGCCTCATGTTCAATTCTTATAGCCAGTCAATACACTGAAGCTTAAATTCATGCCAATTCCATCACTTGAAGTGATTCCTATCAAGTTTGGACTGAAGTCAATCAAATGGAGTGAGTACTTGGTGCCTTTGATAACGGAATAAAATACATTTGACTGTTACTAATATGATTTACATTGCATAGGATTTCCTTTTTACTGAAATGTATGTTTTCTACTTTAAGACAGGGCCCAGACATCTCAACAATAAAAACAAATCCAATTGTCCTTCAATACAAACCATGATCTAAGGAAAGGCTATTTCAGCGAATTGTTATGTAACAATATTCAATTGCTGTCTGCGATTGGCTTGTTGTTCTAAGTAGGGCCTATAAGACATGGAATTTATCAGGCCGCTTATGATAAAAAAAAGTTATGTATTCATGCAGATCAGGTAGAAGTCCCAGGTTGATGGGTATTGTCTTTATCAATCAATATTCTCTGGTATGCGAATTAAATCCTGTGATTCAATTTAATTTATCTCGCCTGTCACAATAGAAATGAAGTGGTTAAATCAAAGAGATATCTAGAGAATACTTTATAGTGTGAGTTAAGAGGGCTCAAGTCCGATGATTAGATATAGCTTTAAAAGCCAATTTGGAAACCTATTTACTGTACATGAATTAATATATGGATTGATTGTATATCGATTATTTTCATGTCCTGTAAACTTGTTCCCTGTTTAAGAATAAAAATGTAACTGTATGAGTTATGTCCCTTTTGTTGGCTTGTGTTGAAACGTTAATCAAATGCTGAATGAAACATGAGGAGAATCTTACATGATAGCTGTAATATCATAGGGTATCATAGAGTTCCGTAGAAGGTGGATACCACATACAGTATTCAATAGAGGGTGGGTACCACCTACAGTGTTCAGTAGAGGGTAGAATACCACCTACAGTGTTCAGTAGAGGGTATCTACCACATACAGTGTTCAGTAGAGGGTAGATACCACCGACAGTGTTCAGTAGAGGGTAGATACCACCTAAAGTGTTCAGTAGAGGGTAGATACCACCGACAGTGTTCAGTAGAGGGTAGATACCACCTAAAGTGTTCAGAAGAGGGTGGATACCACATACAGTGTTCAGTAGAGGGTAGATACCACACTGTACAGTGTTCAGTAGAGGGTAGATACCACCTACAGTGTTCAGTAGAGGTAGAATACCATCTAGTGTTTAGTAGAGGTAGGATACCACCTACAGTGTTCAGTAGAGGGTAGATATCACCTACAGTGTTCAGTAGAGGTAGGATACAACATACAGTGTTCAGTAGAGGTAGGATACAACATACAGTATTCAGTAGAGGGTGGATACCACATACAGTGTTCAGTAGAGGGTAGATACCACATACAGTGTTCAGTAGAGGGTAGATACCACATACAGTATTCAGTAGAGGATATATACCACCTACAGTGTTCAGTAGAGGATGGATACCACCCACAGTGTTCAGTAGAGGGTGGATACCACCCACAGTGTTCAGTAGAGGGTAGATACCACTTACTGTGTTCAGTAGAGGGTGGATACCACCTACAGTGTTCAATAGAGGGTGGATACCACATACAGTGTTCAGTAGAGGGTAGATACCACATACAGTGTTCAGTAGAGGGTGGATACCACCCAATGTTCAGTAGAGGGTAGATACCACCTACAGTGTTCAGTAGAGGGTGGATACTACCCAAAGTGTTCAGTAGAGGGTAGATACCACCTACAGTGTTCAGTAGAGGGTATCTACCACCTACAGTGTTCAATAGAGGGTAGATACCACAAACAGTGTTCACTAGAGGGTAGATACCACATACAGTGTTCAGTAGAGGGTAGATACCACCTACAGTGTTCAGTAGAGGGTAGATACCACATACAGTATTCTGTAGAGGGTGGATACCACCCACAGTGTTCACTAGAGGGTATATACCACCTACAGTGTTCAGTAGAGGGTGGATACCACCCACAGTGTTCAGTAGAGGGTGGATACCACCCACAGTGTTCAGTAGAAGGTGGAAACCACATACAGTATTCAATAGAGGGTGGGTACCACCTACAGTGTTCAGTAGAGGGTAGATACTACCCACTGTGTTCAATAGTGGGTAGATACCACCTACAGTGTTCAGTAGAGGGTGGATACCACCCAATGTTCAGTAGAGGGTAGATACCACCTACAGTGTTCAGTAGAGAGTAGATACCACCTACGGTGTTCAGTAGAGGGTATATACCACCTACAGTGTTCAGTAGAGGGTACATACCACCTACAGTATTCAGTAGAGGGTGGATACCACATACAGTGTTCAGTAAAGGGTAGATACCACACTGTACAGTGTTCAGTAGAGGGTGGATACCACCCACAGTGTTCAGTAGATGGTAGATACCACCTACAGTGTTCAGTAGAGGTTGGATACCACCCACAGTGTTCAGTAGAGGGTGGATACCACCCACAGTGTTCAGTAGAGGGTGGATACCACATACAGTGTTCGGTAGAGGGTAGATATCACCTACAGTGTTCAGTAGAGGGTAGATACCACATACAGTGTTCAGTAGAGGGTAGATACCACATACAGTGTTCAGTAGAGGGTAGATACCACCTACAGTGTTCAGTAGAGGGTAGATACCACCTACAGTGTTCAGTAGAGGTAGAATACCACCTAGTGTTTAGTAGAGGTAGGATACCACCTACAGTGTTCAGTAGAGGGTAGATACCACCTACAGTGTTCAGTAGAGGGTAGATACCACCTACAGTGTTCAGTAGAGGTAGGATACCACATACAATATTCAGTAGAGGGTGGATACCACATACAGTGTTCAGTAGAGGGTAGATACCACATACAGTGTTCAGTAGAGGGTAGATACCACATACAGTGTTCAGTAGAGGGTAGATACCACATACAGTATTCAGTAGAGGGTAGATACCACCTACAGTATTCAGTAGAGGGTGGATACCACATACAGTATTCAGTAGATGGTAGAACCAAAACAACTTCTTATCAATAACAACGAGTCCCAGGGACTAGATATTGGGCCTGTAGTATGCTGAGGTGAAGGGCTGTCAAATTTGTTCAAATGAATTACCTTGACCTACATTCAAGGTCATATGAGTCAAATAGCATGAAATCTTCAAAAAACTTCTCCTCAATAACTAAGAGGCCCATCAGGGACTTGATATTTGGCTTGTAGGATGCTGCGATGAAGGGCTGCCAAGTTTGTTTAAATAAATGACCTTGACCTACATTAAAAGACACAAGGTTCAAATAGGTTTTAATTTTGAAACAATGATTCCTGGATAGCCAAGAGACCTGATATTAGGCCAAGAGAATGCTGGAATGAAGGGCTAGAAAAATTATTGACATGAATAAACCTAGCCTAATCTTATTTGAATAAAGTGGTTATCAGCATAGTATCTACAGAAATGACCTAGATCAACTTCAAAGTTGTCATAGAGCCAGGTGAGCAATACAAGCCCATTTGGCCTCTTGTATATAGTGGTCCTTAGTTCAACTGTCCTTAATTTCTAGCTCGCCTGCCTGAAGGGCAAGTGAGCTTATGCCGTGGCGCGGCGTCTGTCGTCCGGCCGTCATCCGGCCATCCATCCGGCGTCAACATCACAATTTAAACAACTTCTTCTCAACAACCAAGAGACCCAGAGACCTAATATTAGGCCTGTAGCATGCTCGGGTGTAGGGCTACCAAGTTCGTTAAAATGAATGAAGTTGACCTTCATTCAAGGTCACAGGGGTCAAAAAGGCTAAAACCTTTAAACAACTTCTTCTCAATAACCAAGAATCCCAGGGAATTGATATTGGATCTGTAGCATGCTGGGGTGAAGGGCTACCAAGTTTGTTCAAATGAATGACCTTGACCTTCATTCAAGGTCACATGGGTCAAAAAGGCTAAACTCTTTAAAGACTTCTTCTCAATAACCAAAAGTTCCTGGGAGTTTATATTGGGTCCGTAGCATGCTGTTGTAAAGGGCTACTAAGTTTGTTCAAATTAATGTCCTTGACTTTCATTCAAGGTCACAGGGGTTAAAAAGGCTAAAATCTTAAAACGACTTCTTCTCAATAACCGAGAGTCCCAGGCAGTTGATATTGGGTCTGGGTTGAAGGGCTACCAAGTTTTTTAAATGAACTCGCATTCAAGGTCATGTTTGTCAAGTTTGCTTAAATCTTTAAATAGCTTCTATATAGCCAAAGTGCCGAGAGACATTATATTGACCCTGTAGCATGCTTTCAAATAACTGCAGGATCCATGTATGAACAGATCACTGCATTGCAGGTGAGCGATTCGTGCCCATTGGGCCCTTGTATTAAAATTGGATTCAAATCCACAAAATTAACATTTCAATGCACAGGCACTGATTATCTAAAAAAAAATCCATTTTCATCAATTTTTAAATGCTAAATACTGATCAGAATTTTAAAATATGCAAATTATTTATTTAAAAAATGGGTTTGCAATATTCTGCACCTGCATGGTTTCTCGAGATCTCAAGATTGATCTTATAAATGTCACAGTCAATAGAAGTCTTCATTTACTAGGAAAGATTGTCCAGGCTAATAGAGAGGTTTAACATCTTGTTGCTCTAGAAATGAAATTGTACACCATGATGCCCATCTTTCAGCTTTTTAAAAAGGAAAATTGTTCAACACATTCTGTTATGTAAGTGTCAAATTTGAATATTCATGAGGAAGGTAAGACGAGTATTGGTTTCAAAAGTGCAGGCAGACTTGCTGGAAAAGTTCCCTTGTGATTTCATATAACTCCACTGAAAACTGGTAATAGATTGTGACAGCTTCCCCACCTAGAGGGTGGTGCTTAGACACGAACACTTCATTTTACTGAAATAACACAATTTGTCTACATTTTAAAGTGTATTCAGCACGGTATATGTTATATACGGAAATGCATGTTGTCTCTTGCATCCAAATTACTTTGGAATGGTATCTTACTGTATGTCAGATTAATTTTACTGGATTGTGTTGGTATTTTGACGTGACAATTATATTGCTGTATTGAGTAAATAGTTTCTCATCACATTTCTATACTCGTAGCCTGAACATATTCACTGGCGCCACCAAGCCATCACAATACCTAAGAAAATAACCAATAACACTCAAAATGGCAACAATCGGATTTTACATAATGTTGAAAGTCACATGAATTATGTGTTTTGTAGTTCTGTGTGTTTCCATTTCTTAAGTGATTAGGGATTGATGAAATGTATTGATTGAAAACAATTGTAATTTTTTTTCGAGATTACATAGAATGATTTATTATTGATGAAAAGCAGCAGTCTCTCTTTGGTTCAATTTTATCTCCCAATGTAAAAGGGCTGATACACTGGTTGTTCAAAGCATTGAAACCTGTCCTATCTGACACCTTTCAGGATATAACATATGAGCTTGATTAACCTGTCTAATCTGACACCCTGTAGTATACAACATACTGGTAAAAAAAATCTGTCTTTGTGCAAAACAACATATTTGTCAAATTAATTTGTGTAATGCAACACCTTGTAGTAAACATTGTTAAGGTAACCTGTCTAATCTGATACCCTGTGGGACACAGCATATGGTCAGGTTAATCTATCTTATCAACATATTGGTCATTTCATCTGACACCCTGTGAGTCATCTGACACCCCGTGAGTCATCTGACACCCCGTGAGTCATCTGACACCCTGTGAGACACAACATATGACCTCATGTAGGTACAATGTTAAATTAAGACAGAATATTGACATTATTAATGATGTAAAACAAAATTTTGGATCACATGTGTTTGATATATCAGACAGGATACCAGATAGAACAAAATGTTATCATACTCTGGAGTCAGACTATAGACAAGGGACCAGATAGGACAATATGCTATCATACTCGGGGGTCAGACTAGACAGGGGATCAGATAGGACAAGATGTCATCACACTCGGAGGTCAGACTAGACAGGATATCAGATAGGACAAGATGTTATCACACTCGGAGGTCAGACTAGACAGGATATCAGATAGGACAAGATGTTATCACACTCCAGGATCAGACTAGACAGGGGATCAGATAGGACAAGATGCCATCATACTCCGGGGTCAGACTAGACAGGATATCAGATAGGACAAGATGTTATCACACTCGGGGGTCAGACTAGACAGGATATCATATAGGACAAGATGCCATCATACTCCGGGGTCAGACTAGACAGGATATCAGATAGGACAAGATGTTATCACACTCGGGGGTCAGACTAGACAGGATATCATATAGGACAAGATGTTATCATACTCAGGGGTCAGACTAGACAGGATATCATATAGGACAAGATGTTATCACACTCGGAGGTCAGACTAGACAGGATATCAGATAGGACAAGATGTTATCACACTCGGGGGTCAGACTAGACAGGATATCATATAGGACAAGATGCTATCATACTCGGGGGTCAGACTAGACAGGGGATCAGATAGGACAAGATGTTATCACACTCGAGGATCAGACTAGACAGGGGATCAGATAGGACAAGATGCCATCATACTCGGGGGTCAGACTAGACAGGATATCAGATAGGACAAGATGTTATCACACTCGGGGATCAGACTAGACAGGATATCAGATAGGACAAGATGCTATCACACTCGGGGGTCAGACTAGACAGGGTATCAGATAGGACAAGATGTTATCACACTCGGGGGTCAGACTAGACAGGGTATCAGTTAGGACAAGATGCTATCATACTCTGGGATCAGACTAGACAGGATATCAGATAGGACAAGATGTTATCACACTCAGGGGTCAGACTAGACAGGATATCAAATAGGACAAGATGCCATCACACTCAGGGATCAGACTAGACAGGATATCAGATAGGACAAGATGTTATCACACTCGGGGGTCAGACTAGACAGGATATCATATAGGACAAGATGTTATCATACTCGGGGGTCAGACTAGACAGGATATCATATAGGACAAGATGTTATCACACTCGGAGGTCAGACTAGACAGGATATCAGATAGGACAAGATGTTATCACACTCGGGGGTCAGACTAGACAGGATATCAGATAGGACAAGATGTTATCACACTCCAGGATCAGACTAGACAGGATATCAGATAGGACAAGATGCTATCACACTCGGGGTCAGACTAGACAGGGTATCAGATAGGACAAGATGTTATCACACTCGGGGGTCAGACTAGACAGGGTATCAGATAGGACAAGATGCTATCACACTCGGGGGTCAGACTAGACAGGGTATCAGATAGGACAAGATGTTATCACACTCGGGGGTCAGACTAGACAGGATATCAGATAGGACAAGATGCTATCACACTCGGGGATCAGACTAGACAGGGGATCAGATAGGACAAGATGCTATCACACTCGGGGGTCAGACTAGACAGGGGATCAGATAGGACAAGATGCTATCATACTCTGGGATCAGACTAGACAGGGGATCAGATAGGACAAGATGTTATCACACTTGGGGGTCAGACTAGACAGGATAACAGATAGGACAAGATGTTATCACACTCGGGGATCAGACTAGACAGGATATCAGATAGGACAAGATGCTATCACACTCGGGGGTCAGACTAGACAGGGTATCAGATAGGACAAGATGTTATCACACTCGGGGGTCAGACTAGACAGGGGATCAGATAGGACAAGATGTTATCACACTCAGGGGTCAGACTAGACAGGATATCATATAGGACAAAATGCTATCATACTCTGGGATCAGACTAGACAGGGGATCAGATAGGACAAGATGTTATCACACTCGGGGGTCAGACTAGACAGGATATCAGATAGGACAAGATGTTATCACACTCGGGGGTCAGACTAGACAGGATTAACTATATAGAACAGTCGAATGTGTAGACACATTCAAAGTTATCGGACATTTTTCATAGAGGTAATTAACTCCACTATTTCATAAACTGATAAAAATCATTTGAAAGAAATTAATATATATCACAAATGTCCCAGTTATATGCTCAATATTTAGGGCATCAACATCAGATTATCTTTGGGTCGAGTATTCATGGGATTATAAAAATGACATATTTAGCCCTCGTTTAGTTGTGGTTTACTACTCAGCCAAAGACATATCCGTGCATAATGGAAATAAACTTCATTGGCTGGTACTGGGCTTTGATGTTTGAAGGTTTTCCCCTAACATCGAAGGCAATACATCTTATCCAGTTCTGTTTTTGTCCTCGCTACTTCGTCGTTATCGTTAGGTCCCTGATGTGTACTTCCTGTGCGACTGAGTTAGAGGCTACTTTGTGGTTTATGCGTGAGCATCATGCTCTGTTCTCTACTTTTTCTGTGACTGGGTTAAAGGCTATTTGTGTTATCAGTACTAAATTTATGGCTGCTCAATTTGGAAATGTTTTGACAGGGCAAGAGATTTTTTGTGATATTTGTATAAAATGTATTGCTTTCATTCTGTCTGTCTTCTGCGACTCGGCTATCTTCTTGGCTATCTTCTTTGAGCATGCTCACCGTATATTACTTCCTGTGTGGGCTTGAGCTAGTTCAGCGTGAATTAGAGATTACATGTATATGTGCAGTTATCTAAAGCTGCTCCCTGCAGTATTAACTATGTGGCTATGATTCCATATAGAATAAAGTTAAATACAATGATGTGAAGTGATAACATGATAGTGTTGATGTAATTGATAACTTTATAACCCTGTATTGTCCATAAGCAACATTTTTGACTTGGTAGAATTCATATACTTAATTGCTAGGTGTTGACTCCATTAATATTGATTACTTAATTTGATCAGACAAATGATCAGTCTATTCATCATGTCAGGAACTCGGACATATTTGGCCATTCCCCTGACACTCGTACCATTCCCTAGGAGTCGAAGGATATTACAGGGTGTCGAGTGTTTTCTTAATAGACTGGCCAGTCCTCAAGGCAGCTTTATGTCTCATCTATCAAGTTAATCCCAGATAAGCCTTATAAAAACTTTGGGGCATGTTAGGAACTGTCAGTGGATCTAGGAGTGTAATAATCAGCAGTCTGGGTTTATCGGGTATCTTAGACACACTTTTGATGCCCCGGTTAATTATCAGCTGATACATCACATAATTATCTTGTGACTGTTCGAACATGATGACTTTAATTTTACTGCCAATTGTAACGTTTCTTTTACATTGTATGTAATCTTCAAGGAAAATTGTGATATTAAAGAGAAACTTACTTTAAAGGGAATTATGTATCCTTGTTTGTTATTTTCTCCAAAAGTACTGGAGGGATATTTCTAAAACTTTCATGTGTCTGTTCCTGTTGGTCTCTAGTTGTGCCATTTGAATTTAGATTTTTGATCAGAAAAACAAAATGGCAGACAGGCGGCCATCTTGGATTTTTATAATTGAAATTTGTTATTTCTACTTCTCGAAAAGTACTGGAGTGATGTTTCTCAAACTTCATATGTAGGTTCCACATGTTCATGTGATCAGATTAGTAAGAGGAAAAAAGAAAGAAGGGAAAAATAGAGAGAAGATCAGTCTGACATGGAACCAATATTATGTCAAGATCATTCAATATGATGGCACTAAGATCCCCCTGGGATCTCTTGTTGCTTTCCCACCCTGTGTCACCGCCAAAAAAACACCAATAATATTTTAAACCTTTAAAGTAGTCCAATAGAAAAAAAGTAACAATGAAGTTGAAAAAATATGGAAGTAGAAGATTTCACTGTGATGTGTTGGGCAATAGAACACAATTTCAAACGATAGGGTTAAGTGAAATCAGATAAAACGCTGAATACAGATGAAGTAACAAACAAAAAACATGATATATACTGAAATCTGCCATTAAGCTCCATGACATTAAATGGAAGTCAGTGTAGTAAGTTTTCGATCTGTGACAGTTTGTTATGCCAGTCATGCAATGCAGCCACTGGCGTTTAATGTTTGCTGAATACGGCTGTTAATTGCACCCAGGCACACCATATTTATTGCTGTTATTTTCATTACCCGCTTTCCATAAAAAACAATCAAATATCTTGTGTTGTGAGCGGAATATTGGGATTTATGAACCCATAAACTATGATTATACAGCTGTATGTTATTCTATAGATGAACCAAGTGCGGAGTGGAATCTCGTTATCCCATTGTCCTACTTCAAATCCTCCTGTGTTTTTAGGGCAAAAACTGTCCCAGAATTCAGCCAACTCACAATCTATCCACTTCCCATGTTTGAGCTAATAGGGTAAATTATCTTGGTTAATGCTTCAGTTAATTTTTTGCCCGAGGTTAAATGTATGTTGGTTCCAGTGATATGTAACGGTAACAGGGTATAATATTGTGACTAATTGTCATCAATAATTTGTTATAACTGTTGTAGTATATATAAGGACACTTGTGTGTCAAAACAAACTGATATTAATCTGCCTATCCTCTGGTTGATTTCCGTCGTACGTAAGTAAAATACTAAAATTTTAACATATATACTAAAGTACACCTATGACAAATCTGAGCATTTTCATTCAAATGACTTCTTAATAAACATGAGGCCTAGAGCCATGATATATAAGGCCACTAGCTTCCAGGGATAAATTAAGCCTGACAGCTGAGTTTGTGAAAAGAAATTACCTTGACAAATATTCAATGTCACAGTTTTCAAAGTTGCTGGAAACACTTCAATGAAACATTTCTCCTTGTTTATTGAAAAGCCAACATTCTTTGTGAGATGATATCCACTGACACAGTGTAATGCTTAGTCATGACTGACAGTTTCATATACACCAATCCTAGGACGGGAAATTGGCTCTGAACAGATTCTCAAATTAATATGATTCTGAGAATGTTTGGTCAATTGGGTTCATTTCAGTTCTGGCTGAAACTTGTTTGTTTGGCTACATCATGGCCAAAGATTCACCCAACACAAACTGATCATTCTGTAAATTACACCAACAAGGTCATAACTCAAACAAATAGTTTTCAAACAGACAATGTATAACTGAGTGATGGGTCAGGTCTGTTAAACCTACGTGGTCACTTCTATAGACAAATAATAGTGACCATTACCCTGACCGCCAGGAACCACAATCTTGACTCTTATGAATGGACACTGGATTGTGTTAATGGGTTTGTTTGTGTTGATGAAGTCACCGTCAGAAATCTAATGTTTGCTTCCAAAATATGGGGTATTCATCTATTAACTCCTGTTTGAGTTAATACAACAATTGGTGCCTAGGTTCAACAATCGGACAAATTGCTCCTCATCATTTATATATTAGCCTGTCATTGGTCAGTTTGTTAACACATGACAATGTGTCAGGGGTCATCAGAATATTTACATGTCAATCAAACTGTACACCAGTAAATGTTATACCATTTTATATCACAATCTCAAATAAATGTTTTGATCTGTAAAGTTAAGGGGCCGTCCGAATGGTTGTCCAACTATGAATCACTTATCCAGTCATCACTAAATATATTGTCGCATAACCCAGCCTTGTTAATCCAGTCACCACTAATCCAGTGATCTCACAACCCAGTCTTGTTAATCCAGTCACCACTAATCCAGTAGTCCCACAACCCAGCCTTGTTAATCCAGTCACCACTAATCCAGTAGTCCCACAACCCAGTCTTGTTAATCCAGTCACCACTAATCCAATAGTCCCACAACCCAGCCTTGTTAATCCAGTCACCACTAATCCAGTAGTCCCACAACCCAGCCTTGTTAATCCAGTCACCACTAATCCAGTAGTCCCACAACCCAGCCTTGTTAATCCAGTCACCACTAATCCAGTAGTCCCACAACCCAGCCTTGTTAATCCAGTCACCACTAATGCAGGGTGCCACACCCAGCCTTCCAGTAGTCCATCTGGTCACCATCTGGTCGTCTCAATATCCACTGATTTGTCATTGTTTATTGCCCAATCACTCAGTCCTGTTAATCCATCCACCACAAACTCCATTGGTCAGGACTATCGGGTAATTGTCTGTTTTAAGGTATAAATCATTAAATAAATCAAATTATCCATTCCTCTACATTTGAGACATCCCACACCGAAATAAAGTACAAAAAAAGTATGGGAAAAAAGTACTAAAAAAGCATAGAAAAAGTATGCTTTTTTTGACTCAATTTGGAACCGATATTCCAACACGGTTCCAAATTGAGTCAAAAAAAGTACTAAAGTACAAAAAAAGTCTAACAAAAGTATACCTTTAGTACATTTTATTGTTTTCATTAAGTACAGAAAAAGCACAAATATAGTACAGAAAAAGTACATTAAAAGTACAATAATAGTATAAAGTGAACAGGGCCAAATTGATGGTGTACTTTTATTGTGCTTTTATACTTTTTTAGTACTTTTACAGGTAAGTCCATAAAGTACAAAAAAAGTACAAAAGTACAAAAAAAGTATGAAAATGGTACAGAAAAAGCAGGAAATTAGTACTGAAAAAGTAGGAAAAAAGTACCAATAAGGTAGGAAATTAGTACTGAAAAAGTAGTGGAAAAGTAGGAAAAAAAGTACTAGAAAAGTAGGAAAATAGTACTAAAAAAGTAGGAAATTTGTACTGAAAAAGTATCAAAAAAGTAGGAAAATGGTATTGAAAAGAAGGAAATTAGGACTGAAAAAGTAGGAAAAAAGTACCAATAAGGTAGGAAATTAGTACTGAAAAAGTAGTGGAAAAGTAGGAAAAAAGTACTAGAAAAGTAGGAAAATAGTACTAAAAAAGTAGGAAATTTGTACTGAAAAAGTATAAAAAAAAAGTACTGAAAAAGTAGGAAAAAATTACCAAAAAAAGGGACTTAATTTAATGGTGTAGGAAATTAGTTCTGAAAATATAGGAGATGAGCTTAAATGAGAATACTGCATGCTTAAACAATACATACATCAGTCCCATTCCTAAGAGAAATGCACAATTGTATCAAGTGAAAACAAACATTGAAATACAAGATTAGTTATCCAATCACAATTCCACGGAGTATAATTTCATGCCATAGCAAAGTTTTGATCTAATAAGCTCGAAATTTGTTTAAGGGTGAGGTTAAGGATTTACAGATGGACATCTATGTATAAGGGCAATAACTTTTGATAAATTATTCTAATATTTTTTTCAAGCAGGAAAACACAATTTTATATCATGTGTATGTAGGAGATCCAGACAAAAAAAATATACTATTCTAAATAAAAAGGGCAATAACATTTGTAAAAATTGTCGAATCATAATTCCTCTTGAGGAAACACAACAAAAAAATGTAAATAAAAAACAATGCATAAATGCATAAATGCATACTGAATACAATGAAGTATGGTATATGCATAATGTTGCTTGCTTAAACTGGTCAAATCCAAGTAAGTGTGAATTCGAAAAATAAAATGTCTGATTCTCTTCATTCCTTTTTTGCTTTATGCGAATCATTGCCCTCAATTCGGACCACAATGCAATATCTTCAAGCTTTCCGTCACTTCAGAATGTACTGCATAATCTGTTGGAAGAAAGAGAAAATTTTAAAACATTTTTTATATCAAAACTTAGAATAATTGTGAAGATTTGTTCAATATAAAAATGTAGATAATTTTCCTTATATATGCACCTGATCACTTTACTGTCATTTATTACATGCATGTCTGCTTGGAAGTCTTTTTATCAAGAAAAGCTAGCCACAGGTATACAAGTTTAAAGCTACAACATAAAACTTTTAATTATAAGGATGAGTACTTTAATAAAAATCAAGCTACTCCAGAATTCTATGACAGTTAATTATAAATTATGCAACTAACTATCTAAATACTCCAAAACACAGATTTTTTTTATTCACAATCATTTCTTGAGATCATTTTTTTGTGAATTGATCATGATCATGACATACAACAAATTTTCAATGGATTTTATTGACTTCGTTTTTGAATGTATTTTCTTCAAATTCCATATACTATAGTAGACAATTATTAGTTCATTTACCGATATTTTTACATATATTCCCTAAAATAGATATACACATGTTGCCCGAAAGGTGACGTTACTTTCGTTCTTATATTCTAACTTAAAAATGTCATTGCTATTTTTTTTTGAAATTTTATGCAATATCTCTTGAAATCAACTACAAAAAATTCTGTAAATATTATCAGATGAATAAGCAAATAATTCTTTACATGTAAGTGAAATTTCAATAAATTCCATTGAAAAACGAAGTCATAAAAATTAATTGGAAATTTGTCAAAATGCATGAAATATGTAGTAAAGATATTACGAATTTACCGTTATATTACGTGACAAATAAAAATGCAATATAACTACGTCGAAGTTCGTCAATAAAGAAATAAAATTCTTCTTGTTCTCAATATTTGGGTGCTATCAATCAGGATGCTTATAAAATCCCAGGCGTATGGTAGCATAAATCTGTAAATTGAATACTTACGATTGAAACACACGTGGATCTAGCAGTTCTTTGTTAATTAAACTCGGGCCTTGTAAACTGTAATCGGTGATGAATTCATTATGAAAACCCTGAAACACGAAGTAATCAAGTATTAATATTAACATGTGTAGGCCCCTATTCACCTATATAATGTGAAACGATGTAGGAACGTGCAGAAGACGAAATAGATTTAAATAATAAAATTGTAAACTTACCTGGTCGCGATATCTGTGATATTTTCGGGTGAAAATGAGCATTTGTCGCCAAAAACAACAAGAAAGCTGATATTCTTTGGCCACTTACTGACAGATAGTCGATCTTCTTCAGTTAGGCAAGAAAATGAATTTCGTTTTTAGGCTATTCTATATCAAAATCGTGTTTGTTTATGTTTCTTCCGTAGATAAACATCCGGTGAAATTCAAACATGGCTATCAGACTTCCCGCTAAAATCTCGCTGTTTGTTGCATCATGGGATAAAAAAAAAGTTTTGTCGGAGATCTACTGTATCGATTTCATTCTTTTATTACTTGTTTTTTTTATATTCTACTTCCTTAACCTCTATTGTTTCATAATTTTGGTATTACTACTTCAGCATTTAAAGCTTGCACATTGCACAAAATGATCGCACAGCGAACTCGTCAAATCTCGGTAGATTCCGTAAACCGAAGTAAACAAACGAGATCACGGCCCCGAGGTCATAGGTGAACCGATGGTAATCTGACACAGGTATAAGCCTCGTCAGTACCTGTTATGTAATCCGGATGTTTTGTTTAAATGAGGACAGGCACCTGTGATCTGATCGTAGTGAAAGGCAGTCAAGCTTGACAATATAAATTGTTATAATTAACGCCGCGGGCATAAGACTTAGTCTAAGAGGGGCAATATGTGTACAGGTGAGACGGGAGGTACACAGGTAACTCCAATAAACAATAAAGCTAGGTATGATTTCCCATTACAGTCGACTGTCGCTTATATTAATTAACACCACGGGTGAAATTAACTTTCGGTACGACGTTAAGCATATATCATGATCGCTTTGTTAGCTTAACACACAGGTTTCAAGATTTAGTTTAAAACAGTTGAAATATTTTTGATCGATCTTGGTGTAGCAGTTATTCAAGCCGTCTACTATATCAATTAAAATATTTATGATAGATCTTGGTATTGATCTTGATTTTTGTATACAATAGAGTATTTTATTTGTACACACAACACTCCTACGAGATCATTCTACAACAGATTAGAGTACAGCTACATTGTGTCGTTGTCCGACTTATCGTACGATCTTGCTAAATAAATATCAGACAAATTAAAGTTTTCTTTTTGTGTTCACTTTCACCATTTCAATGAATGCGATGTAATTCTGATTTAAATACCGGAATATTGTTCCTTGATCATGCCTGTTTGTTGTCAGTCAAGCCATATCGAGATCATCACAGCGCTTGACTTCAATATACGTTTTACAAAGAAGCGTCCGAGTGACTATATCAGTATTACACATGTTTATATGAGTATATCGGTGAATATTTTGACAGAACACGACGTGATTTCGGGTGCAATTATCAGATGTAATCTTAAAACCACGTATATCCAGCAAGTATATGATATACAGACAAAGAGCAGGTGATTTTAATTTCATTTGAATGAATTAAAAGCGTATTACAGGCACGGGCACGTGTGTTCGTAGAGTGATCCCCGATCTGGTAGAGGTTAACGTTTGGATAAACGAAATGTTTTAAACTCCGTTAAAGAGTTTATAATTAAAGCCAAAATACTGTAACTTCAAAGAACGATCTGGAACAAAATTTTTATAGAGCTAAGTTTTGACGTTCGTCACACGAACGTATAGTAACATTCATCAATGTGAAGTTTATTACTTCTGAGATGCATATGGAAATACAAACGAAAAGTGACAAAGAAATCACCGTTAAAATGTGTGAACCTTACTAACAAAGTACATTGAAGTGAAATACTTATGATAATAATTGTTGAATTTAATTATTTTTAGATAAATTTCTGTGGTACTGATCAAAGTATGAAAAGTATTTTTTAGAACATAAAAAAGACAAAAAAACGAGATCAAAAACATTTAATATTTCCAAATGATAATTTTCTGTATCTTATTTGATAGATATTTGTTGTGGTTAATCCTGGGTATTATTTTTTTAGTCTTAGATTTGTAGTCGACTGAAAAAGTCAGATTTAATTTTGAAAATATTAATATGCTATAACCCCTCGCAATGTCTGAAAATATTCTAAGTCCATAATAAGTACAAAAAAAGCACAATGGCATTAGCTGAAAAATTCTAAGTCCCAAAAAAGTAGGAAAAAAGTACATCCATATTTTCACAATCTTTCAAAAAAATTCTAAGTCAGATTTTAGCACAAAAAAAGTACTCTGAAAAATTTCAGAGTCCAAATAAAGTACAGAAATAGTACCCTGAAAAATTTCTAAGTCCAGAATAAGTACAAAAAAAGTACTCTGAAAAATTTCAGAGTCCAAATAAAGTACAGAAAAAGTACCCTGAAAAGTTTCTAAGTCCAGAAAAGTACAAAAAAAGTACTCTGAGAAATTTCAGAGTCCAAATTTAGTACAGAAAAAGTACTCTGAAAAATTTCTAAGTCCAGAAAAGTACAAAAAAAGTATACTTTTTTGGTACTTTTTCAAAAAAGTAGGAAAAAGTGTATACTTAAAGTAGCATAAAAGTATACTTTAGTGTGCTTTATTTCGGTATGGGATGTTCTTACTTGGAATGGAAATAACTTGATTATAGAATGTCTACTGCAGAAGGTTTATTGGTAAAAA
Source organism: Pecten maximus (assembly GCF_902652985.1). Classification (NCBI taxonomy): domain Eukaryota; kingdom Metazoa; phylum Mollusca; class Bivalvia; order Pectinida; family Pectinidae; genus Pecten; species Pecten maximus. The sequence continues at coordinate 28,863,401 of NC_047019.1, forward strand.
ACAAAAAAAAATATGTATATTTACACGTATATAGTTGCATTGATGAAATTTTAAGCTGAAGATTCTCTGTTCTGAGCCTCTTAAGTTTGACCTAAGGGTTTCTTTCAGGGAAATTTTCATGACTTCTGATGAATTTCTCATGATTTTTTGTGGCCAGTCCCGACCAGAAAAAAAAACTATTGTAATTGTATTGATCTCTTGTTGGATCTGCATTTTACTGCAGCAAGTTCACAGGGACTCTTATATTTCCCAGCGGAGATGTGAATCGAGATAATTATTTAAAAATTCATGTCCATGTTTCATCCTTGCCTGCAATTTTATCGTGAAGTCAGTTTCGTGATCATCAAGGTCAATAAGACCTACCGGTTTTTACTGTAAAGTTTTTGTGAAGTCCGACTGTCCAACAATTTACTTTGTTAGTGAAATGAGATAATACTTTAGCATCATTTTATTTCTTCTTTGCCATGAGTACAAAAAGTCAATTGTCTCCGTCAGCTGATAGGAAATACAAATATCATTAATGGCTGCAGTCACGCCTGTGTAAATTATGTAAGCTAGCCAGTATAGGGACATGTTAATGTTTAATGTCCAAGGTTATCTGCATCTAAATCTTAATTAAAGGTTGATTTCTTAATTAAAAGATGTTTTCTTAATTAAAGAATGCATGCTTCTTAAATATAAATCAATTTTTCTTTTGCTTTTTTTTTTCTTTTTAATTTTAGGCCAAATTTTAATTCAAAAGATATGGTGCTGCAATGTTTGATATATATCAAATGCAGTCAAAGTTGTGTTTATCAAAATGTCTTTAAGGACATAACAATATGACTTCTATTATGAGCTTTTGAAAATATGTTTTGTTTTGTCATTATGTGAACAAAAGTGCAAATTAAATTAATTACCTATGGGAGACAATGAGGTAACTCAAAGGTTCTTCTGGACAGGTATTATCTCATTAATAGAGAAAAACAGTCTGGCATTGAGAACCCACTTACAAGAAGAATTACCCGACTTGTGGAGATGTTATAACTAGGCATGTCTATACAGACGACTGATACAAGATTGAAAAGTAACTTTTGTTTTGGACACCAATTACAAACAAGTTTGAAAACTTCATATTTGATAGCCATTTAAAGATCAATAGAAGTGTGAAGGGGTCTCTTGTAGCTAACTGTCGGTACAGTGTCCAGGGTCAGGTGGTTAATTCTGTCCGAGTAATAGAACTAAACTTTGAAATGGGATAGTTTGTTTGTTTTTGTTTGTTTTTTGTTTAACGTCCTATTAACAGCCAGGGTCATTTAAGGACGTGCCAGGTTTGGAGGTGGAGGAAAGCCGGAGTACCCAGAGAAAAACCACCGGCCTACGGTCAGTACCTGGCAACTGCCCCACGTAGGTTTCGAACTCGCAACACAGAGGTGGAGGGCTAGCGTTAAAGTGTCGGGACACCTTAACCACTCGGCCACCGCGGCAAAAAATGGGATAGTGTTACTTATACAAGTAGACTTAAATGACATGTTTGTGTAAGGATTTAAAGTTTGTTTGTGTCTGATTGATAGAATACTGATCTACAGTCCAACTCGATAATTTGGATAAAACATAAAAATCTGGATATACATAAATTTACATTATAGTACATCAAAACAACTACGATGTGAATAGTTATTTATATTGACAAACATTAATTTTTATTTAATAGATATAAAATCCCTTTATGCTTGAGTCGATTCTCATCAAATTTAATCACTTTTATATATCCTTTATCATATCAATACACACATATTTTCATTGGAAATTCTGCTCCAGCTATCGTTTTCCTTTTGGCATGTCAGTTTCATGATGAATGGTGGAAAGAATCTGGTTAACAATGATTTGATTATTAAGCAGTTTGCGTAAACTCTCTTGCTTATAGCCACCAGAGTAAGTGCTATAGACTTGTTCTCCTAAAACAGTTTTCTCAATCTATGTGATTGGTGGATGTGGTTAAGACAGTTAATTTGATTGGTTAGTATGTTTGTGTTGTTTAATTTGATTGGTTGATGTATTTTTATTGGTTCAGTTTGTGGCGTTTAAGATTTTGGTATAGTTGTGATTTCCCAGTTGGTTTGTTTTTACTGCCCCAGTTTGTTTCCCTTGACTATCTAATTATATAGCTGCTATGTTGATTACACAAGTAATTTCTCCATGCTTTTAAGTTGCTTTCCAGGGAAAATTTTATGTGAAATTTTCAAGTAAATAAATTTAACATGAATGCTGCCAACTTTATCAAATTCCATCACCATTTCCAGCTTCTCCATTCCTCCCCATCACTATCATCTTCATTGTCTGCTTTTTTGACAGATAATGGTCTGCTCTGTAGATTTAAAAGTTATGTAATAAAAAATATAATAATATACAACAAATGATCCACTTGTGGATGAAACACATGCCGACAATAACCTTGATGAGGCTATACTATGTAAGTGATGTTGACATGACCATAATAACAGTCCCACAGCTTATTCACAGTCATGAAAAGGGGCGATAACTCTGTTACTGGTATATGTATGTAGTTGTTGAAATAGTAAAATAGAAAGAAGACTTAATTAGTCAATCCAGCTTTATGTTGAATGTAACAATTGTATTCAACTTCATCAAAATAATAAATAATTTGAATATGTGATTAATCAGGCGAGACATTTGGATCCCTTCATTTGTAATGTCTGTGATTAATCAAGTGATACATTTGGATCCCTTCATTTGTAATGTCTGTGATTAATCAAGTGATACATTTGGATCCCTTCATTTTTGGTGTCTTGATTAATCAAGTGAGACATTTGGATCCCTTCATTTCTGGTTGGTGTGTGTGATTAATCAAGTGAGACATTTTGGATCCCTTCATTTCTGGTGTCTGATTAATCAAGCGAGACATTTTGGATACCTTTATATCTGGTGTCTATGATTAATCAAGCGAGACATTTTGGATTCCTTCATATCTGGTGTCTGATTAATCAAGTGAGACATTTGGATCCCTTCATTTCTGGTGTCTGATTAATCAAGCGAGACATTTTGGATTCCTTCATATCTGGTGTTTATGATTAATCAAGCGAGACATTTTGGATTCCTTCATTTCTGGTGTCTGATTAATCAAGTGAGACATTTTGGATTCCTTCATATCTGGTGTCTGATTAATCAAGCGAGACATTTTGGATTCCTTCATATCTGGTGTTTATGATTAATCAAGTGAGACATTTGGTTCCCTTCATTTTTGGTGATTAATTAATCAAGTGAGACATTTGGATCCTTTCATTTCTGGTGTCTGATTAATCAAGTGAGACATTTTGGATCCCTTCATTTTTGGTGATTAATTAATCAAGTGAGACATTTGGATCCCTTCATTTCTGGTGTCTGATTAATCAAGCGAGACATTTTGGATACCTTCATATCTGGTGTCTATGATTAATCAAGCGAGACATTTTGGATTCCTTCATATCTGGTGTCTGATTAATCAAGTGAGACATTTGGATCCCTTCATTTCTGGTGTCTGATTAATCAAGCGAGACATTTTGGATTCCTTCATATCTGGTGTTTATGATTAATCAAGCGAGACATTTTGGATTCCTTCATTTCTCGTGTCTGATTAATCAAGTGAGACATTTTGGATTCCTTCATATCTGGTGTCTGATTAATCAAGCGAGACATTTTGGATTCCTTCATATCTGGTGTTTATGATTAATCAAGTGAGACATTTTGGATCCCTTCATTTAAGGTGTACATTATTTTGGGTCATGCTCTCTCCTAACTCAACAATGGATTCATAGTCTGCTGATATTTTAAAGGTCAAAGGTGAAACATTTCGGTGCCAAGTGTCGCTGTATAATAAAAGCATGTTTTGGGGTCAAGGTCCAATTTAAGTTCAAACAAAGGTCAGCCCTATATGCTGTTACTATGATGATGTTGATGATTGTCTGGCGCTGGGTCAGGTTTTAATGGGTTAGGGAAATTATTCTGCAATCCAGGTCCCATGGGTGCTGTGTCATATCGACACTGATATGGTCCAGTCGTTGAAGTGAGAGAGAGTAATATAAGCATAGATGTAATGGTGACACCAAACGCTGTAATGATCCAGATGAATCTGTCGGTGCCGTAGTGTCGTAGAGGAGCTGGCGTTATGTGCGATCATGAGAAGCCTTCCGCCAGGGGATTTTATCTGAGAAGTTGTCAGACACACTGGCCCTCTAGACTGATGTTGTCATTTAGGATTTATACCATCTTGCTGATAGAGATCTAGCCTTGTATCGGTCACATCGACAAGTGGGCTCAACTGGAAAAGCACGATATTACGTAAAACAACAATACAACCTCGTGTTCATAGAGAAGATCCTTCGTAAACGTGTCTGAGAACCAATGCCTCTGGTGTCGATCACAAACTTCAAGTGTCTATCAGAATGATTACCTCAAAAAAAACCTGACATTATAATTGGTACGTATGTACTTGATGTAAAATGTCAAAACTGGCTGTAAATGTCTGGTCAGATTACAGACCATGCCGTGTGTGCCAGGACATTGTATGTTTCAGACTTGTAAAAAATCAAATGAGATTTCCCTCAATGTATCTATCAAATGCCATACCTTGTAACCTATCTTCGACAGCACCTGAGTGTGGGGGTACCCTGTGATCCACACTGATTGTAAGGGTACCCTGTGATCCACACTGAGTGTAAGGGTACCCTGTGATCCACACTGAGTGTAAGGATACCCTGTGATCCACACTGAGTGTAAGGATACCCTGTGATCCACACTGATTGTAAGGGTACCCTGTGATCCACACTGAGTGTAAGGGTACCCTGTGATCCACACTGAGTGTAAGGATACCCTGTGATCCACACTGAGTGTAAGGGTACCCTGTGATCCACCCTGAATTGACCGCACCTGAGTGTGAGGGTACCCTGTGATCCACCCTGAATTGACAGCACCTGAGTGTGAGGGTACCCTGTGATCCACCCTGAATTGACCGCACCTGAGTGTGAGGGTACCCTGTGATCCACCCTGAATTGATAGCACCTGAGTGTGAGGGTACCCTGTGATCCACCCTGAATTGATAGCACCTGAGTGTAAGGGTACCCTGTGATCCACACTGAGTGTAAGGGTACCCTGTGATCCACACTGAGTGTAAGGGTACCCTGTGATCCACACTGAGTGTAAGGGTACCCTGTGATCCACACTGAGTGTGAGGGTACCCTGTGATCCACCCTGAATTGACAGCACCTGAGTGTAAGGGTACCCTGTGATCCACACTGAGTGTAAGGGTACCCTGTGATCCACACTGAAAGTTAAAGTAGTCTCAGAGTTTATAATCCTGAGTTTAAACATGATTTATTATACAAGTTGTTGATTAGCACAGTTGTTGGGGTGATCAAGTCCTGGCACAGTTTATTAGGGTGATCAGGTGGCAGAGTTAATTGGAATGATCGAGTGGCATAGTTTCTTGGGTTGATCAGGTGGCACAGTTTATTATGGTGAGCAGGTGGCCCAGTTTTTTGGGGTGATCAGATGGCAGAGCTTATTGGGGTGATCGAGTGGCCCAGTTTTTTGGGGTGATCAGATGGCAGAGTTTATTGGGGTGATCGAGTGGCAGAGCTTATTGGGGTGATCGGGTGGCTCAGTTTATTGGGGTGATCGGGTGGCTCAGTTTATTGGGGTGATCGGGTGGCTCAGTTTATTGGGGTGATCGGGTGGCTCAGTTTATTGGGGTGATTGGGTGCCACAGTTTATTGGAGTGGATGGGTAACACATTTTATTGGATTGGCTGGGTGACACATTTATTGGAGTGGCTGGGTGACACAGTTTATTGGAGTGGCTGGGTGACAGTTTATTGGAGTGGCCGGGTGCCACAGTTTATTGGAGTGACTGGGTGCCACAATTTATTGGAGTGGCTGGGTGCCACAGTTTATTGGAGAGGCTGGGTGCCACAGTTTATTTGAGTGGCTGGGCGCCACAGTTTATTGGAGTGGCTGGGTGCCACAGTTTATTGGAGTGGCTGGGTGCCACAGTTTATTGGAGTGGCTGGGTGCCACAGTTTTTTGGAGTGGCTGGGTGACACAGTTTATTGTAGTGGCTGGGTGACACAGGTTATTGGAGTGGCTGGGTGTCACAGGTTATTGGAGTGGCTGGGTGCCACAGTTTACTGGGGTGGCTGGGTGACACATTTATTGGAGTGGCTGGGTGACACAGTTTATTGGAGTGGCTGGGTGAAACAGTTTATTGGAGTGGCTGGGTGACAGTTTATTGGAGTGGCCGGGTGGTACAGTTTATTGGAGTGACTGGGTGCCACAGTTTATTGGAGTGGCTGGGTGCCACAGTTTATTGAAGAGGCTGGGTGCCACAGTTTATTTGAGTGACTGGGCGCCACAGTTTATTGGAGTGGCTGGGTGCCACAGTTTATTGGAGTGGCTTGGTGCCACAGTTTATTGGAGTGGCTGAGTGCCACAGTTTATTGGAGTGGCTGGGTGACACAGTTTATTGTAGTGGCTGGGTGACACAGTTTATTGGATTGGCTGGGTGCCACAGGTTATTGGAGTGGCTGGGTGCCACAGTTTACTGGGGTGGCTGGGTGACACATTTATTGGAGTGGCTGGGTGACAGTTTATTGGAGTGGCTGGGTGCCACAGTTTATTGGAGTGGCTGGGTGCCACAGTTTATTGGAGTTGCCGGGTGACAAAGTTTATTGGAGTGGCTGGGTGCCACAGTTTATTGGAGTGGCTGGGTGACAGTTTATTGGAGTGGCTGGGTGACAAAGTTTATTGGAGTGGCTGGGTGACAAAGTTTATTGGAGTGGCTGGGTGCCACAGTTTATTGGAGTGGCAGGGTGACACAGTTTATTGGAGTGGCTGGGTGACACAGTTTATTGGAGTGGCTGGGTGACACAGTTTATTGGATTGGCTTGGTGACACAGTTTATTGGAGTGGCTGGGTGACACAGTTTATTGGAGTGGCTGGGTGAAACATTTATGGGAGTGGTTGGGTGCCACAGTTTATTGGAGTGGTTGGTTGGCACAGTTTATTGGAGTGGCTGGGTGCCACAGTTTATAGGAGTGGCTGGGTGCCACAGTTTATTGGAGTGGCTGGGTGCCACAGTTTATTGGAGTGGCTGGATGACACAGTTAATTGGAGTGGTTGGTTGGCACAGTTTATTGGAGTGGCTGGGTGCCACAGTTTATTGGAGTGGCTGGGTGCCACAGTTTATTGGAGTGGCTGGGTGCCACAGTTTATTGGAGTGGTTGGTTGCACAGTTTATTGGAGTGGTTGGTTGGCACAGTTTATAGGAGTGGTTGGTTGGCACAGCGGTAAAACTCTTAGGCTTAGGATGTAAAGGCTTATCACCTAGGTGACCTTTTATGGTGCTGCAGGCACCTGCCTGAACACGGCAGACACTCTGGTCCCGCAGTAAGACATATCATACGATTCCATCTGGACTAATATATGTAATATAATTTGTTTTGCAATTGTTTAAGATAAATAGAATTTAAATTTAATAAAAGATGGGGTTTCCAGCAATGTTAATTTCCCATAGGGGTTGGCCTAAATTTGACCTTGAGAAAATTTTGCTTAATTTTGAGTAGGAAATTTTATTAAAAGTCCTAAGTATAAATGTACATATGCACTTCTCAAAAATGATACATATCTAAAACTTTTTAGATAATCAGTCAATTCAAAGTTACGCATCTATAAGACTTTTTGTCTCGCCCTGCAAAAAGCAGGCAAAATATAGGTATCACTATGTTGGCGTCAGTGGGATTGTCCCCACAGAGATTTCCGTGCAGTAACTCAAGTTCCCATGGGCCTATCAAACTCAAACTTCACGCAGGTCTTCCTTATCTCAGGTCCAAAGGTTAAGGTCACTGCCACTAAATATAGAAAATTTATTTTTGTTTGATAAATCAAGTTCCCTTTGGCCAATCAAACTCAAACTTCATGCAGATTTTCTTTACCAAAAGTGCTTGATTACTTTTTAGGTCCGAAGGTCAAAAGTGAAGGCCATTGTTACTAAGAATAAAAAAATAGTTGTTTCTGTGCGATAAATCAGGTTTCCTTCGGTCAATTAAACTCAAAGTTCATGCAGTTTTCCCTTACCACAAGTGCTTTCATGGGGTCGTTTTTGGTTTTTTTTTTACTGGTCCAAAGGTTGTAGGTCAAGGTTGCTGTAACCTTGAATAGAAAATCTGTTACCATGCAATAACTCTTGTAAATCATTCGTCTTTCTGCGCAGGCAACACATCTACTTCAGTGAAATTCTTGTTTAGATAAAGAGTCAATTTAAGTCTTAAGATCGTGGCATGAAAAAACACCACATGGATAACCTACCTATGGGTAAATACAACCCAAGGGAAGATTATCTCTCCCTCATATGCATTTCAAAGTATTTGTCAACTGAATATTTTCTGTGATTTGAAATGCCCTATGATGATTTTGATAGTTGAATGTTTCCTTAAAATGGTGCCTAGGAGAATACACATCCCTCTGTTCTCCTTCACAGATCAATGGTTAGATGTTGATTGTAAGCAAGGTCAGAGATTAGAGCCTATTCATGATCAAACTTACTGGTGAAAAAAAAAGGAAAAACAATCCTTTGATGTCTAGTTTCTCTAATCAAGATCCTGTGGAGGCTGTAGAAGCTGTATGATCCCCCCTGCTGTATCGATAAATCTTCCTATTCCCAGAATGCTCCCAGCAACACACCATGGAGCTCCCTTTTAGCCAATGAGGTCAATTAGCTTTGGGGTTTAGTCATGGCAGTGTGGGATTCTCCTGTAATGGAATATATAAATTTAGCCTGATTGTAAATTTGTGGCACAGACTTGGATCTCTAAACGTAGATCAAGTCTAAATACAATATACTGGCACGATCCCTGCCAGTCGGCTTGTCTCCTGATTGCATCAATTAATTTCAACTGGTCATGCAATTTGGCCGTAGCTAGAATGCCCATGTTGAGGCTTAGAAATTCCCACAGATAACAGGGTATAACATAGATTAGTGTAGACTGGTGGAGGTAGAGAGGGGTGGATAGGTGGGGGGGTACACTGAATTGTGTCGGGAATCACTTTAAAATTCATGATCGATTGTCAAAATTCTTAAATCATCAATGATTGATTATTGATCAATCGGGAATAAAAGGGAAATATCTGCAAAAACGTTCATCAAAATGGAGGAAAATGTTGTGGATGTTTTATGGCATCTAGCTATGTTAAAAATTTGTTTAAGTGCATTTTGATTTAAATTTATGGGCGACTTTGCTCACTTATTAATTTTAATTTTTGAAATAACTTCTGAAAACGGTCACAGCAAATCATGATTGATAACAGGCAGTCATATTCAGAGGTAAAACGATCATTTATTAGATCTCTTAATCAGAACAACACTGACAACACCATAGTCTGGATGGTACAGCTAATCTTCAGGGTCGTTGTAGTTGTGACCATGAGAACATCTTAGATCATCTTTTCTGTTTTGTCCTGAAGTATTATCAAATACTTCTAACTTTCACGTAACTACACGTGTATGAGCTAAAATATCCAGGAGCAAGTTGTTGTTTTTCAGTAATAAACAGGATTAAGTGTACTGTTAATCCACGTACAGTAATCCCATGTCTGGTAATAAACCCACTGTGCTATTGCAGTTCAGTTGAAAAGCTAACAAATATGATATTTCTATGAATTGTACTAAGCTGGGCCACACCTTGACCTCGAGTCATAGTTCATGTTGGTCCATTTGGCCTATTTTGATTTTAAATAAGGCTTTTAATGTTGCCATTATGTGATATTTATAGATTGCCATTATGTGATATTTATAGATTGTCATTATGTGATATTTATAGATTGCCATTATGTGATATTTATAGATTGCCATTATGTGATATTTATAGATTGCCATTATGTGATATTTATAGATTGTCATTATGTGATATTTATAGATTGTCATTATGTGATATTTATAGATTGCCATTATGTGATATTTATAGATTGTCATTATGTGATATTTATAGATTGTCATTATGTGATATTTATAGATTGCCATTATGTGATATTTATAGATTGCCATTATGTGATATTTATAGATTGCCATTATGTGATATTTATAGATTGCCATTATGTGATATTTATAGATTGCCATTATGTGATATTTATAGATTGCCATTATGTGATATTTATAGATTGTCATTATGTGATATTTATAGATTGTCATTATGTGATATTTATAGATTGCCATTATGTGATATTTATAGATTGTCATTGTGTGATATTTATAGATTGTCATTACGTGATATTTATAGATTGTTTTTATTTGTATTTTCCAGATGCGTATTTGTTGGTTCCCAGGAGTTCTAGTATTGATGGTCAACTTTGCTTTAGTTGATGTTGCTATCAACCCTGGTAAGTTTTTATGTAATAATTCTATTGATTTTAGAAGTAATTAATGTAAAAATTATCTACTTCAGGTGGTAATTATACGTACTATAATAAAATCACCCTCTCTGATGTACTTGTCAGTAGTCATGTAAAAACAATTCCCTGCCCATTTTTGTAGAGTATTAAGTCAAAAAGTTCAATATTTATTGTCACCAAGTAGTTTTTGTTTTAAGATGGAGATTTTGACCACTTTTGATACTATATAGATAGGGGACTTTAATTTTGAAAAGATATGTAAATGTTACACGTATGTTGTTCCTCCAGAAACAGATGTAAGTTGTTTGTTGTTATGGGTATAAGGACAACATGGCTAGTCCCTAACATTAAAACGTCTGGAGTTTGAGCGACCAGATCACTAACATTACAGATGTTTTGTGAGTTAAGAGATCATAAGGTGATATTTTTTTTGCATAGCTGCATGATATTGCAGTATAATACATGGGGCAACAAGTCTTAAATTCAAAATTGCTAAATGAATTGGCTGGAACTCTTTGTTTTTGGAGGTACAACATGGTACTGGCTATGTTTTTAATTTTGCTATTGTTAAATGCATTTACTTGAGATAAGAGGTCAAATGACTTATTGAAGATTTGTAGCAGGTTTAGTAGCAGGTTCTGTAAATTTTGTGGGTCATGGATCCACAACTTGGACAAAAGACAGGGGAGACAATTGTACCAAAAACTACATATCTAAAAGTGCTTCTTCTTATGAACTTGTTGGATTATTTAAAAATGTGAAAAATTTAGGGTAAATCCCGGAAGCCTTAGCTCCTAAATATGAAGGATTGACAAGTATCTCTCTAAAGTCATCATCATAACATATTGGCAGTGCTTCTGGAGAGTTCTATATTACTGCTTCAGAATGTCTTAATCATCACATTTGTTGCCTGATGTTTGAGACATAAGCAAGAGTGCGGTTGGGATTTGATCAATGATAGCTGGATCAGAGAAATATTTCAAATGTGGATGTCATACCAACGATTTAGTACCATAGCTCAAAATGATTGGATCAGAGAAATACAGATTTCCTTCTAAAGTCAGACTGTCATACTGTAGACAGCAGAATGTACCTCAGAACAAACTTCTGTTGCCATTTCTCATTTCCTATCCCCTTGGAGTTTGTCTGTAGATGTGTAATATCCCTGTGCTATCTTCTGGGAGATTGTCTATAGATGTGTCATTTCCCTGTGCTATCTCCATGCATGAAGATTGTTTATAGATGTGTCATTTCCCTGTGCTATCTCCAGGGAGATTGTCTATAGATGTGTCATATCCCTGTGCTATCTCCTGGGAGATTCTCTATATATGTGACATTTCCCTGTGCTATCTCCAGGGAGATTGTTTATAGATGTGATATTTCCCTGTGCTAACTTCAGGGAGATTGTCTATAGATGTGATATTTCCCTGTGCTATTTCCTGGGAGATTGTCTATAGACGTGATATTTCCCTGTGCTATCTCCTGGGAGATTGTCTATATAGACGTGATATTTCCCTGTGCTATCTCCAGGGAGATTGTCTATAGATGTGATATTTCCCTGTGCTATCTCCTGGGAGATTGTCTATAGATGTGATATTTCCCTGTGCTATCTCCTGGGAGATTGTCTATAGATGTGATATTTCCCTGTGCTATCTCCTGGGAGATTGTCTATAGACGTGATATTTCCCTGTGCTATCCCCTTGGAGTTTGTCTGTAGATGTGTAATATCCCTGTGCTATCTCCAGGGAGATTGTCTATAGATGTGTCATTTCCCTGTGCTATTGATCTGTTACTTGTCAACATTTTAGTTCAATGTGATATCTTCGAAAATTACACATTTTGAAAGACAAAGTGATTTCCGAATTTGTTTGAAGAATGTGATGACTTGTCAGAGGTCAGAATTCCAGACAAATTTGCAGTTTTCTCATTACCAGTTCCATTGTCCAATATTTACATGGTCATATTTCCTAACCAACACTACTTGGTACATCAACATTATACCCTTCATTTAAAGGAGGGGAACATTGTTTCTGCTTCTTTTCTAAAGCAAAACTGAAAAATTATTATTAAGAAGAATATGTAAAATTTCCTTGTTATTATTTTAACTTTTCTTGAATTCTAGATAATTAAATATACACTTTTAATGTTCCTATTGATTGTGTGTATTTAGGAGAAACTGCCACTGAGTAAAAACAAAACAGTTTGTTATTCTTAAAAAAAGGGGGGGGGGGGGGGGGGCATATTAACTATCTTTTCTACTAGCGTATATAATGGGTGAACTTGTTACTATACATATATATATATCTTGGGTGAACTTGTTACTATACATATATATATATATATATCATGGGTGAACTTGTTACTTTTTATAATGGGTGTAACGATATATACAGGGTAATATTTTTACATATCTACATATCATGGGTGAACTTGTTCCTATATGTAATGGGTGAACTTGTTACTATATGTTATGGGTGAATATGTTACTAAATATAATTGATGAACTTGCTACTGTATATAATGGGTAATCTTGTTAATATATATATTAGGTAATTTTGTCACTATATTTAATCGGTGAAATTGTTGCTGTATGTTATGGTTGAATGTGTTACTTTATATTGTGGTTGAACTTATTTCTATATGTAATGGGTGAACTTGTTACTTTATGCAGTCTGTGAAATTGTTGCTATATGGTGAACTTGTTACTATATGTTATGGGTGAATGTGTTACTATATATTGTGGTTGAACTTGTTACTATATGTAATGGGTGAACTTGTTACTTTATGGTGAACTTGTTATTATATATAATGAGTGGACCTCTTGCTGAAGATGATGTTTTTGTTCCTCAATGATAATTGGGAAAACTTACTGAATTATAATTTCATTGCTTGTTTTTTCCTGTCTATAAGCAGAATCTTTTAAAATCATTTTAAATTGATTTGGTGGTCGATGTATGTGTATTCTATTTCTAATATTTCAGTATCATTCATAATATTATTAACATTTCAGTATTATTCATGAAATATAACGGTGATTTAAAAAAATTCTATATATATAATAAACTTGAAAATTTTTAAAGTTGTGATTTTAAATGTTCAAAAATGATCATCATTGTTTAGAAAGAATGCTGAACTAGCGCCAATTGTTTTATTTTAACTTGTCCTATTGAATATAATTATGGAGCATTCTATTCTAGTGTTTTACTTGAGCAATCTAACCAACCCAAGAGTAACTTGAGGAGATCACTAAAACGTTTGGTCGTCCCATGAATTCACTGTGACTGATGTCAACACTACCAAATTACTCTTGATTAGGAGAATGTTTGCCTCATTTTTCAATAAAGAGCTATAACTATAACAACGTGACTTACTAACAAATTTTGAAGTGCATTTAGAATTTTAAAATCTTGGGAAATCATCAGAATAATTATAATTCATAATATTGATCTTGTAATCTTTAAAGCACTAAATAATTACAATATTGTTATTCAAAATTCATGTTAATGTGTTCACGCAGGAGTCAAGATTAAATTATGTTCCTGGTGATTAATCTCCAGCTGGTTGCCGGTGAAAACCAAAGGAGTGGAAAATGTTTTATGATTTTTGAAGAATGAGAATGCCCTGTGTATAGTTCGAGCACTATCGATGTATTACAGGCGACTGAATTCATTCATGAGACAACCCAAATATGTCTTTACAAATCACCAAAGCACTCACCCATTTGTTTTCTACCTCATTCATAATTTTAGGAAAATTCTTTTCAATGGACAAGTGTGTTGTTGACATTTTTTCACAATTTTCTATAGTCATAATGAGTTTTTGGGAGATTTTGATACCAACCATTTTTTTGAGCTTAATGCTGATATATTTCATTGCTTATAATGTTTTCCAGAGTCTCACTATATTTTGGTTTTATGACAGGAGGCACTACAGGGTTACCCCTGATGTTCCTTTAATGCCTTGATGACACTTTCAGGTTTTGACAGGGGTCAAGGGTGACAGGGGTCAAGGGTGGAGGTAATTTTTATATGAGCTGTATCTATTGTAGATAAAGTTTTGGAGTTTCTAGTTCTGTGTTGCCATTTTGTTTTGCAGTTTTCAAATTAGGTCGCAACTGACCAATATTGACCAATTTTTCGAAATTGAAGGAATTTTTATTGAGGTTCCTGTTTGATATTAAAGCTTCAGTATGTAAAAAACACTTCAGAGTTAAACTAGGAATTCACATTGAGTTTCTTTATGATTCTTCTTGCTTCAGACTATCTCAGATTAAGAGACATTCTTTCAAAAGAAAACCAAAGTAGACAGTAAATATTGGTCCCTCAGGTATCCGTTCTGAGGATCTGATCAACGAGGTCATTCTTCAGTAGTTATCCAGGTCAGCGGTCATCACCATCATTCATCCAAATCGTACAGGGCTATCTACTTAACAATATAATACTGACTTATGGGATACCTAACTGGTTGCTTGCGAGATTGACTATCATAACATTAGATCGTATTTCCATCCTACTCTCTCTGCTTCAGCCCCTATCATATTGATAATCATCAACTGTCCGTTAATGCCAAGCTTCGCTTTATCCTATTGACAGTGTCTCATTGTATTGATATAAAGCTTGTAATTCACTATATCATCCGCTTCTGCAAAGATAATATAGTGAGCTTTTCTGATAAAATTCTAATAATTCCATATCCGCCTGTTTTGATATAGGTTTCAGCCTATGTGCCAGATTTGTCCAGGCATGTGTAAAGTGAAAGGGATTGATATTATGCCTTTATGAACTACAGGTTCCCACTGGTGTTCTATAGGAATTCCTGAATTGGTCAAAATGAGCAAATAAATTAAGTGTTAGTTGATCGTTAATATTCTTGACAATGAAACCCATTTGAATTTGGTCCAAATATATTTATTTAATATGTGAAGGGTAATTTTCCCTTAATTGAGTCACTGATAAAATGTGTATTGCTAGTTCTTAAGAACTGCATTTAACCTAAAGCTAATTTGATATCTTTTGTAAAGAAACTCTGAGGTGAGGAATAATTTACAATGGATATATAATGCTGTGGGATTGTTTTTGTTTTAACGTCCTATTAACAGCCAGGGTCATTTAAGGACGTGCCAGGTTTTGGAGGTGGAGGAAAGCAGGAGTACCCGGAAAGAAAAACCCACCGGACAACCTGGCCTGACAACTAACTGCCCCACGTGGGTTTCGAACTCTCAACCCAGAAGTGGAGGGCTAGTGATAAAGTGTCGGGACACCTTAACCACTCGACCACCGCGGCCCCATATAATGTTGTAAAATCTTTAGAGCTTAGGGAATGATAAAGCTGTGAGGGTGGTTTATAGAGTTACTTTCAAACAGTTAGAATCTGTAAATTCAGCAATATACTGTTCAAATGTCCTTAGCTTTTACTTACTTTTGCCCTAGCATTCAATAATTCAAGCAGCTGAGACCATGGAATTAATATGTAGATGCACTAGTATTCAAACATCTCGGCAGCTGTGAGACCATGAAATAAAATCTAGTAGGCGTACTATATGTAGATGCCCTTGCATTCAAAAATCCAAGCAGCTGAGACCATGAAATAAAATCTGGTAGGGGTTAATGCTACTTAGTGTGTTATTTTAAGATACACACAATGTCATGGTATTATCTGCCAGAACATTGTGGTACCTCGTCCGATTGTTAATGAAATTTTCTTTCTTTTTGTCACAATTTCTGATAAATGGACTGATATTAATTCAAAATAAATTTGAAATTTTCTAAATTTTGCTTAATTATTCTGTAAATCTTTTTAATTGTAATAGTTAACAATTTATCATCATTTAAAAAATATTAATCATTATGAGTGTGTTTCTCTCAGAGAATGAGATTCAAAATTACTTTGTTTGCTTAAACTGGGTGGAAAACAAATAATTTGCTGGGGTTAATACATTTTCTAATTGACAATGCCATGTATATTTCATGTGGAGTGAAAGCCTCTTAAACATTAGATCATCAATTGGAAATTACACTATATGAGAAGTTCTAGTCGTAATCAACGTTGTGAAAGTTAGCATCTGGGCTGAATCTGAGCACACTTTAAAATGCTGTTGTGTAGCTTGGATGAGTTTTGAAGAAATGCAATTTCAGAATATTGAATTTAAAGCCTTCAAACGACACAGACAGGTTCTATAAATAAATATTTATTGCCTGTTTGTTTCTTTCTGGTGATTTGAGACCAAAGTTAAGATCTAAGAGAAATAGTGTCATGACTTACCAAATCCAACTCGGTTCCTTTTTAGTATTTTAGAAGATTCTAGGATAGTATTTATTTTGATAGTTCCACTCTAGGATAGTATTTATAGTTCCACTCTAGGATAATGTTTATAGTTCTCCTCTAGGATAGTATTTATAGTTCTCCTCTAGGATAGTATTTATAGTTCCACTCTAGGATAGTATTTATAGTTCCACTCTAGGATAATGTTTATAGTTCTCCTCTAGGATAGTATTTATAGCTCCACTCTAGGATAGTATTTATAGTCCAGTCTAGGATAGTATTTATAGTTCCACTCTAGGATAGTATTTATAGTTCCACTCTAGGATAGTATTTATAGTTCCACTCTAGGATAGTATTTATAGTTCCACTCAAGGATAGTATTTATAGTTCCACTCTAGGATAGTATTTATAGTTCCACTCTAGGATAGTGTTTATAGTTCCACTCTAGGATAGTATTTATAGTTCCACTCTAGGATAGTATTTATAGTTCCACTCTAGGATAGTATTTATAGTTCCACTCTAGGATAGTATTTATAGTTCCACTCTAGGATAGTATTTATAGTTCCACCCTAGGATAATATTTATAGTTCCACTCTAGGATAGTATTTATAGTTCTCCTCTAGGATAGTATTTATAGTTCCACTCTAGGATAGTATTTATAGTTCCACTCTAGGATAGTATTTATAGTTCCAGTCTAGGATAGTATTTATAGTTCCACTCTAGGATAGTATTTATAGTTCCACTCTAGGATAGTATTTATAGTTCCACTCTAGGATAATATTTATAGTTCTCCTCTAGGATAGTATTTATAGTTCCACTCTAGGATAGTATTTATAGTTCCACTCTAGGATAGTATTTATAGTTCTCCTCTAGGATAGTATTTATAGTTCCACTCTAGGATAATGTTTATAGTTCCAGTTAGGATAATATTTATAGTTCCACTCTAGGATAGTATTTATAGTTCTCCTCTAGGATAGTATTTATAGTTCCACTCTAGGATAGTATTTATAGTTCCAGTCTAGGATAGTATTTATAGTTCCACTCTAGGATAATGTTTATAGTTCCAGTTAGGATAATATTTATAGTTCCACTCTAGGATAGTATTTATAGTTCCAGTCTAGGATAGTATTTATAGTTCCACTCTAGGATAATGTTTATAGTTCCAGTTAGGATAGTATTTATAGTTCCACTCTAGGATAGTATTTATAGTTCCACTCTAGGATAGTATTTATAGTTCCACTCTAGGATAGTATTTATAGTTCCACTCTAGGATAGTATTTATAGTTCCACTCTAGGATAGTATTTATAGTTCTCCTCTAGGATAGTATTTATAGTTCCACTCTAGGATAGTATTTATAGTTCCAGTCTAGGATAGTATTTATAGTTCCACTCTAGGATAGTATTTATAGTTCCACTCTAGGATAGTATTTATAGTTCTCCTCTAGGATAGTATTTATAGTTCCACTCTAGGATAGTATTTATAGTTCCACTCTAGGATAGTATTTATAGTTCCACTCTAGGATAATGTTTATTTTTATAGTTCCACTCTAGGATAGTATTTATAGTTCCACTCTAGGATAGTATTTATAGTTCTCCTCTAGGATAGTATTTATAGTTCCAGTCTAGGATAGTATTTATAGTTCCACTCTAGGATAGTATTTATAGTTCCACTCTAGGATAGTATTTATAGTTCCACTCTAGGATAGTATTTATAGTTCCAGTCTAGGATAGTATTTATAGTTCCACTCTAGGATAGTATTTATAGTTCCACTCTAGGATAGTATTTATAGTTCCACTCTAGGATAGTATTTATAGTTCTCCTCTAGGATAGTATTTATAGTTCCAGTCTAGGATAGTATTTATAGTTCCACTCTAGGATAGTATTTATAGTTCCACTCTAGGATAGTATTTATAGTTCCACTCTAGGATAGTATTTATAGTTCCACTCTAGGATAGTATTTATAGTTCTCCTCTAGGATAGTATTTATAGTTCCAGTCTAGGATAGTATTTATAGTTCCACTCTAGGATAGTATTTATAGTTCCACTCTAGGATAGTATTTATAGTTCCACTCTAGGATAGTATTTATAGTTCCACTCTAGGATAGTATTTATAGTTCTACTCTAGGATAGTATTTATAGTTCCACTCTAGGATAGTATTTATAGTTCCACTCTAGGATAGTATTTATAGTTCCACTCTAGGATAATGTTTATAGCTCCACTCTAGGATAGTATTTCTAGTTCCACTCTAGGAAAGCATTTATTTTTTAGTTCCAAAACAGCTTTAATGTATAGTTTAAGTACCCAAAACTTGGTTCATTTATTGGAATTTTTTTCATGTTGATACATTGTTTGAGTATGATTTTTTTCAATCCTTTTTCAGTTTTATCACATTCCCTAAAAACTACAATTTTCTTTAATGATCCGCTTGGAAAAATGTAAAGAGAAAGTGAAAAATGAAGTGTTTTAGAAGCTAAAAACTCTGAAGAACAGAGGAACACTCTTGTCCAAGAGAACTTTTGTATCACTGTCTTTAGCATTATAGTATTGCAAAAAGTCAATTTATGGTAGATTATAGTTTCACAGTGGCTTTGATATTACAAGCAGTAAAACTCTTCTTCTATATTAAATCATATTACAAGTTTCCTGATGTTCTGGAAGTCCAGATTAGTTTTAACATAAAGAAAATGAAATTAGGAATATTTAAACGTCAGTGTATTACAGTATAACATTGGATCATTTTAACTTTTATAATTCCATCAACTAATGTACGTATATCATGTTTTTATAGTTTCCTTTAAAATGTGTTCAGCTGAAAGTTGATAACTTTGTTCAATTCTTATTCAAATTAAAATGTTTTGTATTTGAAAGAATCAAATATTCTATATCAAAAGAAATATTCAAAATGCAAATAGAATGTGTTGCACATCCATATTGATATTAGTTGGTAAGGAGTCCTACACAATGGGGCTGACAGGTTTTGGAATTTTCTGGCAGATTGCCAGCATATTTTCCTGATGATGGATTACCCAAAGGGCTTAACTAACATCCTTTTGAAATGTATTTGCATGCAGGAGGTGCTGAAATGCTCTGAGGTGCATAGTCTTGCATGGAAATATGGCAGTGTTCGTGTCATTCAAGTATCTTCAGAAAAATCTTATGAAAACCCAACCTCATCAATTATCAGAACATTTTTGAGGACATTATACAAGTTGTTTTTTTTAAAGACTGCTAATGAAGTTTTAAAAATATGACTGGAGAGGAAGAGGGCGAAGTATTATAGAAAATGTCCTTTCTGTTTTATCTTTCTGTCCATCCACATATCCACTGTCCATCCACATATCTAACTGTCCATCCACATATCCAACTGTCCATCCACATATCCAACAGTCCGTCCACATATCTAACTGTCCGTCCACACATCTAACTGTCCATCCACATATCCAACTGTCCATCAACATATCCAACTGTCCATCCACATATCCAACTGTCCATCCACATATCGAACTGTCAATCCACACATCTAACTGTCCATCCACATATCTAACTGTCCATCCATATATCCAACTGTCCATCCACATATCGAACTGTCCATCCACACATCTTACTGTCCATCCACATATCCACTGTCCATCTATATATCTAACTGTCCATCCACATATCCAACTGTCCATCCACATATCCAACTGTCCACACATCTTACTGTCCATCCACATATCCAACTGTCCATCCACATATCCAGCTATCCATCCACATATCAAACTGTCCATCCACATATCCAACAGTCCGACCACATATCTAACTGTCCATTCACATATCCAACTGTCCATCCACATATCCAACTGTCCATCCACATATCCAACTGTCCATCCACACATCTTACTGTCCATCCACACATCTTACTGTCCATCCACATATCCAACTGTCCATCCACACATCTTACTGTCCATCCACATATTCAACTGTCCATCCACACATCTTACTGTCCATCCACATATCCAACTGTCCATCCACATATCCAGCTGTCCATCCACATATCCAACTGTCCATCCACATATCTAACTGTCCATCCACATGTCCAACTGTCCATCCATATATCCAACTGTCCATCCACATATCGAACTGTCCATCCACACATCTAACTGTCCTTCCACATATTCAATTGTCCATCCATATATCCAACTGTCCATCCACATATCCAACTGTCCATCCACATATTCAACTGTCCATACATATATCAAACTAGTTGTCCATCCACATCCAAATCCACATATCCAAATGTCCATCCACATAGCCATACTATCACTATATGCTGTGTTACCCTGGAGGTCCTATAATGTGTAACCCTGGAGGTCCCATATTGTGTAACCCTGGAGGTCCCATATTGTATAACCCTGGAGGTCCTATAATGTGTAACCCTGGAGGTCCCATATTGTGTAACCCTGGAGGTCCCATAATGTGTAACCCTGGAGGTCCTATAATGTGTAACCCTGGAGGTCCTATAATGTGTAACCCTGGAGGTCCTATAATGTGTAACCCTGGAGGTCCCATAATGTGTAACCCTGGAGGTCCCATATTGTGTAACCCTGGAGGTCCCATAATGTGTAACCCTGGAGGTCCCATAATGTGTAACCCTGGAGGTCCCATAATGTGTAACCCTGGTGGTCCCATAATGTGTAACCCTGGAGGTCCTATAATGTGTAACCCTGGAGGTCATATAATGTGTAACCCTGGAGGTCCCATAATGTGTAACCCTTGAAGTCCCATAATGTGTAACCATGGAGGTCCCATAATGTGCAACCCTGGATGTCCTATAATGTGTAACCCCGGTGGTCCTATAATGTGTAACCCTGGATGTCCCATAATGTGTAACCCTGGAGGTCCCATAATGTGTAACCCTGGTGGTCCTATAATGTGTAACCCTGGAGGTCCCATAATGTGGAACCCTGGTGGTCCTATAATGTGTAACCCTGGAGGTCCTATAATGTGTAACCCTGGATGTCCTATAATGTGTAACCCTAGAGGTCCCATAGTGTGTAACCCTGGAGGTCTCCTAGTGTGTAACCCTGGGGGTCCCATAATGTGTAACCCTGGAGGTCCCATAATGTGTAACCCTGGAGGTCCCATAGTGTGTAACCCTGGTGGTCCCATAATGTGTAACCCTAGAGGTCCTATAATGTGTAACCCTGGAGGTTATATAATGTGTAACCCTGGAGGTCCCATAATGTGTAACCCTTGAAGTCCCATAATGGGTAACCCTGGAGGTCCCATATTGTGTAACCCTGGAGGTCCTATAATGTGTAACCCTGGATGTCCCATAATGTGTAACCCTGGAGGTCCTATAATGTGTAACCCTAGAGGTCCTATAATGTGTAACCCTGGAGGTCCTATAATGTGTAACCCTGGAGGTCCTATAATGTGTAACCCTAGAGGTCATATAATGTGTAACCCTGGAGGTCCCATATTGTGTAACCCTGGAGGTTCTATAATGTGTAACCCTGGAGGTCCCATAATGTGTAACCCTGGAGGTCCCATATTGTGTAACCCTGGAGGTCCCATAATGTGTAACCCTGGAGGTCCTATATTGTGTAACCCTGGAGGTCCTATAATGTGTAACCCTAGAGGTCCCATAATGTGTAACCCTGGAGGTCCCATATTGTATAACCCTGGAGGTCCTATATTGTATAACCCTGGAGGTCCTATAATGTGTAACCCTGGAGGTCCTATAATGTGTAACCCTAGAGGTCCTATAATGTGTAACCCCAGAGGTCCTATAATGTGTAACCCTGGATGTCCTATATTGTGTAACCCTGGAGGTCCCATAATGTGTAACCCTGGAGGTCTCCTAGTGTGTAACCCTGGATGTCCCATATTGTGTAACCCTGGAGGTCCCATAATGTGTAACCCTGGAGGTCCCATATTGTGTAACCCTGGAGGTCATATAATGTGTAACCCTGGAGGTCCCATAATGTGTAACCCTGGATGTCCCATAATGTGTAACCCTGGAGGTCCTATAATGTGTAACCCTGGATGTCCTATAATGTGTAACCCTGGTGGTCCAATAATATGTAACCCTGGATGTCCCATATTGTATAACCCTGGATGTCATATAATGTGTAACCCTGGAGGTCCCATAATGTGTAACCCTGGAGGTCATATAATGTGTAACCCTGGAGGTCATATAATGTGTAACCCTGGAGGTCCCATATTGTGTAACCCTGGAGGTCCTATATTGTGTAACCCTGGAGGTCCCATAATGTGTAACCCTGGATGTCCCATAATGTGTAACCCTGGAGGTCCCATAATGTGTAACCCTGGAGGTCCCATAATGTGTAACCCTGGAGGTCCTATATTGTGTAACCCTGGAGGTCCCATAATGTGTAACCCTGGATGTCCCATAATGTGAAACCCTGGAGGTCCTATAATGTGTAACCCTGGATGTCCTATAATGTGTAACCCTGGTGGTCCAATAATATGTAACCCTGGATGTCCCATATTGTATAACCCTGGATGTCCTATAATATGTAACCCTGGATGTCCCTATAATGTGTAATACTGGTGGTCCAATATTGTGTAACCCTGGTGGTCCCATATGGAGAAAATATTAATCAGAATAAATTCATACATTTTATCTCAAATTGTAACAATAAAATGCATTCAACACAAAACATCTTTATAAAGCTTAACATTCAATATACAGAATTCTGCCAGCTATCACAGCTTTGGGTCGTTTAGATGGATCGTATTTATTACTAATGAGGGGATTTATCGTGCATAATTAGCTGCAGCACCACTGCCATGAAGTGGCCATAGAATCAATAACGATGCACAAATGCTCCACAATTCAATTGTGATGGCTATCAATGGGAAGGAAATTTCAATAATTTCACATCACATAGAATCATGATTTCATCAAAAAAATTGATAAAAAGACAACATCATGCACTTTTGCTGTTCAAAAACTTGTCAGTTTAATTAATGTCTGATATTTTATTCGATCCTCAAGGTTTATAAATTTTCCTAATGATTGTGATATTGCCATAATCATTTAGATGAGAACATTTTTGACACTCCGTGGTCGAAATGCCCATGCGTTTATGATGTGTTGTTTGATTGTCTGTCAGTCATTCATTCAGCTGATACTTTGAATAACATCTTCTTCTTAAGAACTGACATACCCGAGTCATTTGACGTGTTGATCATGGTTATGTCCCGTCTGACAGTCTGTCACATGCTATCTATGGAGCTTCACTGGTTTATTGTTGACATGATAAAATCAAGCATAGAGTCCTAATACCAACAGGATAATATTGCTGCTATCATTGTAAGTCACAAGAAAACTCAACTGTTAATTTTTCACACAATCCTGTTGTTCCTTTTGTGGAAAAAAAAGTATTTGCTCAATATATTTGTTCTCTCCTTGACGTACGAGCTCCAGCGAAGGTTGTATTTTGATACAGGAGGGTTTCATTGATTTTGGTGCTAATCAAATGGTTGGAATGTTTCTTTAATTGTGATAAACAGTCTGTACAGCTCTTACAATATGCCTTGAAAAAATGACAGATCATTAGTGACACATTTTAATGAAGATAAATGGTGTTCTATATATGGTTGTGAAACTGTACACTAACAGGTCTCATTTGTCATAGATTATGACTGGCTAATTATAAAAGGGCTACAACACTAGACCGCAATAATTTATTGTCATTCCTGCATTCTCAGGGTCAATATTATCTCTTTTAATTTCTCCAGATGTAACATACACAATATCTGTCCCAGTTTGGTGACAAACGACAAAGACATATGCAGCTTGATTTGATGATAAGTAATTATAGAATGATTGGAGGATAAATCTATTGATCATTACTCCCTACCACCCACAATGTCGTTTATCCGGTCTCACCATTGCATTCTTTGCCATCACTCTGGCAGCTTTGACAGATTTTAATGACACTAAATCAAATGTGTGTTTGCATTGCACATACACTTGACAAGTTTTGATTTGGTCAATGTCTCTGTTACCAAAATGTCCTAACTGTCATCACAAGTTTGGATATAACCTCGCCTGGTAAAATGCCAAGGTCACGTGCCTAAATGTCCTGACTGTCGTAACAAGTTTGGATATAAACTTGGCTGGTAAAATATCAAGGTCACGTAGCAAAGTAGAAATTGCTGTCACATTCATTGTTTAATAATCACACTACCAGATGTTTTTACCAACAAATCCTGATGAAACTTTACTTGCATGTTACATTGAGCGTATACTGTGTACAAGCTCAAATGCGATGTTAACAGTCAAAGGTAAATTGTTACATAAGATAAAATTTCACCGATGTCACAGGTTTGTTTATAACACACCTTATCTGTGCTTAATTTATTATCATGTGATAAAAGTAACAATTCCACAAAGTTACAAACATTACAACCTTTTTAACTCAATGTGTTTATAATTACCTGGAATTTTGATGTGGTGACCTGGATAGATAGTTGTATTTATACCTTTCCTCACTATCTTACGTCCCATCATGATTCCCGTCATTCTTATCTATCAGAGTTACTCCCCTTCACTCTGGTAAAGTGATAGCTTATGGTCGATAGGGGACAGAGAATGGAGTCTCATCGTTGTTAATAGTTTCTGTATAACCATTCAGACCAAGTTGTTTTCGCTGGGCTTCCCTCCCCACCCCTCCCCTCTACAGCCTTGAACCTCACTCACAGTAGACAAACAAAAAGCAAAATAAATGTAAATGTGTACAATAATTGTGAAACAACATATATCAACTTATATTATAATCACACTTGTTGCCCCAGATGGCATGAGGTGTCTTCTTGTCGGAGGAAACCGAAGTAACCTGAGAATACCAATGTGGTCGGGCAAGTTTCAAAAAGAATATTATAAAAGATATGTATCATTCACTAGCAGTAATTCACAAGCCGAAGTATTCATACATGTCTATAAAGTATTTTAATAGTATATTATGTTGTGACTTGATAAGGAAATCTTGGAAATATAGGAAATAGATTCCCTGCACAAATTTTCAGTTTGTTGCATATGAAATTATTTTACCTGAAAAAAAAATGAAATTGAATCAAAGAGAATTGATTACAGAATCATACGTTTTGCCATCTACTGGAAATGTAATAAAGAATTCAAATGGCTTTCAACCATGTATCTTTGTCAATAAAATGGCTGTTAAAATACAGTTTGTCATTAAACATGCGCATTTATGCATGCACGCCTTACAGTAAACATCGTTATAGTGGCAATTATAAAGCCATACATTATTTAACTGAGATATCATGTTAATTGATAAAATATTTCTACTCAGGGGTTTGAGGCCAATGGTTCAATCTAATAAAATCTATCAGCGATCAATTTATTCATAAATAATCAATGGAAAGATTGATTATTCTTTTTTTCACTCTTTCATGGGAAATGAAGTTTGGCTTCATGACAACTGTGATTTCCCAAAGGAAACATTGCTGTTTTTTATTGAAGATTGACTAGCACTGTTAAATGATAAATGATACACCTGCCAATGTTACAACAGAATGAGATATAAACATATAAATGTAACTTATCTAAATACAGTAATGAAATCTAAACTTTGGTAAAATGTAAACACGTTTTTATCAATTATGCATTTTGCTGCTAAGCACTTGTTAAATCAATATATCTAATTACCAACAAATCTATAATCCAATATTTCAATCATCCAACTGTGTTGAGCATTCTGATCCACTCATCAACAAGTATTGAGTTTGCCTAGCCAATCATCTACCAGTATTGTGTTTGCCTAGCCAATCATCTACTAGTATTGTGTTTGCCTAGCCAATCATCTACCAGTATTGAGTTTACCTAGCCAATCATCTACCAGTATTGAGTTTACCTAGCCAATCGTTAACACATATTGAGTTTACCTAGCCAATCATCAACAAGTATTGAGTTTACCTAGTAAATCATCTACCAGTATTGAGCTTACCTAGTCAATCATCTACCAGTATTGAGCTTACCTAGTCAATCATCTACCAGTATTGAGCTTACCTAGCCAATCATCGACAGGTATCGAATTCTGTTAGCCAATCTACAAGTAATGAGTTGTGTAATCCAATCATCTGCAAGTGTTGATTTGTCTTAGCCAATCATCAACAAGCATTGATTTCTCTGATCCAATCATCATAAATGTCTCTTATCCAATAGTAATGTCTCTTATCCAATAGTATAGAAGTGCTAGGTAGAATAGTATAGTGTATCAATGATTAAAATGTTACTTTGTTGTATTTATAAGCAGAATTTTATTAAAAGATGATATAAAATTGTATACAAAGTACTGCCAAACCATTTTCATGTCCCAGTGTTATCCTATTGTAAGATGAAGTGGTAATACTGAATAACTCATTGTATAAGAGCATGTACCTATAGCAGATTAATGGAGAGATATCAACACTGTTACAAGATTATATTCTTACTTATTGGTGTAATAATTACTGGATTAAACTGATATTATCAAAATTAAAATTCAAAGAAACAAGTTGGTGTTAATTTTTCTAATGTATTCTTTGATAATTAAACATAACTAAAACAAACAGATTTTGTCATCTCAATGATCCTGATTTTAGTACAAGTTCATATGACCAGGTGGAAACGATCAGATTATACAGTATATTATTGTGTGCTGTACATGGAGGGGTGTTCATTGTACTATATAATCTCTTTGTTTTTTGTGTCATTTTTTTTAGCCCCAGCTAGAGACAAGTGTTTGTCCTATGAAAGCAAATATGTAACTGAACACAGAGGTAAAGGGAGATAACTGCTGACTGATTTGTAACTCCTCATTAACAATTATATAGTAGTATTTAACTTGGCATAAAATGTTTAAGACCCTCAATGTTGAGTGTTTGGATAATGTGATCAATCAATGTTAACACTAATGCTTGAAAGTATTTAATTTTACTACAACAGAGTTCATAAAGTTTGTAGCCATTAACAGTTCTGCTTTTACTAATAAATACAAAGGTATGTTAATTAAGGTTAAATTATAGTTGGATATAACCAAAGTTCATTCAGTTTTAATTAGGACAGATAAGATGATGCATTGATGTGGTGATAAGTAAGTACAATTGGTCCTTATGTAAGTTGCATGCATTAATCTTACACAAGGAGGAATTGTAATTTGTCAACCATTAACATTCTTTTATTTCAGGTAGCATACTGATTTGGTTTCCATCTAAAGAAAAAATGTTGCAAATTGTGTATGATTGTAGATATCTCGAGATATTAGATTTTGTGTATGTAAACAGATTACTGAATGTTTTAAATTAATGCAGATGTTGAAAACAGATCAATTTCATTAAGGATGTCATAGAGTTAAACTGTTCTTGCTTCATCAAAACAACAAATGCAATTGTGCAAAAGGACAAGATACATTTTGCAGTTTTTGTTGAAGACTGAACACGTGATATTTCAGCATTGAATATAAGGCAGACAGCTCTGGTCCAAATTTAAAAAAGAAAATAAAAATCCCGCACTTATTTGAAGGGTTGAACAGCCTCATATTTCTGTTGTAGCAGCATGTACTTAAGGGGAAACAACTTGTGAAGGAGTAAGTTATTTCTACACGTTTGCTGAATTAAAAGATCTGGTTATAAATAAAGACACTGTCGTCATTTTAATGGAAGGAAATGTCTGTGGTAGTCCTGGTGTTTTGTGTGGTGAGGTCGTTTACATTATTACTGGTAGAGGTTCTATATCTGTTCAATATTCCATCGTCTTACCCTACATCAAATGAAAAACATTTTTGGCTCCAAATGTTTAGTTTTTTAAGGAGTTTAACTTCAACTGACCAAAAAAAAATGTAATGATCAATTTAATGCCATGTTGTCATTTGTTTTACATGTAGTATCTCTGAAAATATTTTTTATTGATTTATATTAAGATGACAATGCTTCTTCTGCTGGGTTCCGACAATGTATCAGCTATGATACATATTGGAAGTCTGACTGTCATTGCCCCTATTGTTTTCTGTGAATAAGGAGAATTTGAACATTAAAGCCGGAATCTAACCCACCCTGGTCCAGTAATACAGTTCTCACAAATCAGTCCCACTTCATATATAGTGTTCATCAGAAATCCTATAGAACATGTTACCATGGAGATTGTCTTTCGATATTTTCTCTCAGAAGCATTAATTTGTCTATCTGGGAATTGTATGAAATGTACTTTTGTATTAAAATCGAGGTACCAACAAGGGAAATCTATTCCCCGAGATTGATTTTTTTTTTATTATTGTTTTATGTTTCTGTTGCTTGTCAAAAAGGAACAATCGAATTGAAACATTTAATTCATAAGTTGTTTTTTTTCCTGTAGATGTATAATTGTTTTATAAAGAACATTATAAGTTAGGAGTTCGATAGTTCTCAAGGTATAGTTTAACTCTTACATGTGGGTCCTCGTTTTTATAAAGCACTAAAAAATCAGGCGATTTAAAGAGTATCTGTGTTCATTGTTTATATAGACAAAATCCTGTAGAAATACAGTATCAATCATATCAAAATATATACAAAAAAAATGGAGGCAGTTATTTAGATTGGATTTCCAGAAGATGTATAGCTTTCTATCAGCAGAGCCTATAAATGTTTTAGAGACTTGGTGTATACTGGTGAATTACTTTGTGTTAAACTTCGCCTGTGTTTGCCTGTTGTGAAACCCATTTTTAAACATTACTTCTGTCAAATATTTAAATTGAAACAAATCCTCTTAAAATGGTTTGAGTATCTGTCTGACTACTGACTTTTTCTATACAACAGTTTTTAGGCTTCAAATCCCAGTGGTTACATTTATCATTGGGAGGAGATTTGAAAGCATGTATCCGCTAAGTTTTAGAATGGAAAATAAATTCAGCTGCTGTTGCAGAAATTTTTATTCTTTGCTATTTTCCTTTAATGAACATCTGTGTTCCTTGTGACAAGACCTTTCAGTTCGTACTACATTTGCAGACATGCTTACTTTGACGATGACCTTTGACCTAGTTTTAAAAACTAATTCTAAATTCCATCCCTCTGGGTGAGCTATGTCGTCTCCAGCTCTAGTTTAAATTAAAACCCATGGTTATTCATTATTTAACCATGTATTATTTCTAGAGGGTATGTTCTAAACTTTAAATATTTAAAAAATAACACAGGAAGTGAAATGCAAGTTATAATTAAAAATCATCCAAATGATGTATGTTTTCGTGACAACCCTTCAATGAAGTGATGGGGCACCACATGAATCACTGTCACCTCTCACCATGTCAATGGATGTTTTATCCCCTATGGGATATAATAGACACATGTACGACCACATGGGTTTTCTCCGAGTTTTCCAGTTTTCTCCCACATTAAGACCACTCATCCTCTTCATCGTCAGAAATACTTAAGTAAGATTTTAGAATTTGCCACAAAAAAAATATGGAGGAATTAACATTCATGCAATTGTATGTAAAAGTATTTAAATATATAAATGCATTAATATGACATAGATATATATATAATTAAATTATACAATTTATACATAATAAACTGGATGTACAATTCAAAATATGGAATTAATGAAATATTATTCAAAGATGTGTTTTGAAAATGAAGAAATTTCGTAAACAAAAATAAGGAACGATATATATTCAACCTTTACATAATCACTAGACTAGATGTGTTTGCCATGTCTAATCTTCATGAACTGAATGTTTGTCATTTAAGGAAAACATTCTGATTTATGAGTAAAGTCCTGTCTGGAGCTGTCTGTTAACTTCTATAAATCAAAAAGACAGAGAACCTCAATCACATGTCTTGATGTACTTTCAAAAAGCAGTAGTGAGGATTTGGTAAATCGATGTCTCTTAGCCAAGTAAATGGTGGCATTAAATAAATGGTCTTGCTTGACCAGTTCTGTGCTAAATGGTGGTTCTAATACCAGCATGATCACCGACTTCCTTCATACAGCTGTTTATTTCCGTTTAGAGTAAAAGCTAAAATGAATTTGAACCAGCTGAACATCGAACAGTCTAATGGCTAAGCGGTCATTTAAGGAAATACCTCCAATCTTTTCATCCCTATCTAATAAGGCAATTTCTCAGATGACCATGGGCATGCAAGCTAATGTCATTAGAGCAACCATTATTGTTGTGTATATTACTTAAAGGTCAAGCTTTCTTGCGATGTAGTTTTGGATTCACCTGGGTAACTTGAAAGCTTGAGATATTGACTGCTGATTGCCATAGTTACTTGTGTAGATGGCATTATTCCCTGTCATTTCGGTGTGGTTGTTGTGTGTTTCTAGCGGACACGCTTGTCAGTTTAAGATTAACCATCACATGTTATATCTCATGTTAACATCCAGTAATCAAGTCCTCTTTGTTTGACTGGGTTATCACTTCACGATCAGCCAGGACATTTTAAGGTGTGGTCTGTAGTAGATGATGGCTACCTCTCTGAACAACAAACAGGAGGCCTGTTTTAGAACTGTTTGATACCTACTTGTATCATGATGCTGATACACATATAAAAAAAAAATTCCCCTTTTTTTATTTTGAGTAACACATTTCCCATGATTCTTTGTTGCATTTGAAGTCGGCCATTACATAGAGTCAAAGTTAATCATCTGTTTATATGATTGATATACAAATGTAGGAATACATTGTTTTAAGTAGAAAAAGGTAGTACTGATTCTATATAAAATTACTAATTCAAAATAAACAACAGGTTCATTTCTTTAATTGAATTGTGTTTGCAATTAGTGTTCAAATATCTGCATTAATTTAAAAGATAAGTACCTCTGGAAAACTTGCATAAATATGAGTTGGAAAATGAGGCTACAATTAGAATCAATAACATGTCTTTTATAATAATAAATATTGTTGTCATTATTATAGAATGTTGCATTAATTTCATAATATACATGTTATAATTATGATACTTTTCAGCTATGGTAAGTATACCTTGCTTGATCTGACTGTGGTGTATGCTAAAGCTGAAGAAACCATATGTTAAACACTCGATCACCATAAAAAATTATTTCCATGGTTACTAAAATTTGTTAAGAGAACATGTGTATTAAGTGGCCTACTGTATTAAAAGGCCACCTGTAATGAGGCCATCCATATTAACTGACCGTTTGTAATCGGTGACCATCTGTAAAGAGACCATCCATATTAACTGACCGTTTGTAGTCAGTGACCACCTGTAATTAGACCACCCATATTAACTGACCGTTTGTAATCGGTGACCATCTGTAAAGAGACCACCCATATTAACTGACCGTTTGTAATCGGTGACCATCTGTAAAGAGACCACCCATATTAACTGACCGTTTGTAATCAGTGACCATCTGTAAAGAGGCTACCTGTGTTAGGAGACTGCCTGTGTAGACTCTCTGTATCAAGAGACCAATTGTTGTAACAGAAAATGTGTATGAAGTACTGGCCACTTGTAGTAAGAGACTACCTGTATGAAGTGGCCACCTGTATTATGGGGCCACTTGTAATAAGAGATCACCTATAGTAAGTGCTACCTGTATGAAGTGGCCACCTGTATTATGGGGCCACTTGTAATAAGAGATCACCTGTAGTAAAGGACTACCTGTATGAAGTGGCCACTTGTATTATGGGGCCACTTGTAATAAGAGATCACCTGTAGTAAAAGACTACCTGTATGAAGTGGCCACCTGTATTATGGGGGCCACTTGTAATAAGAGATCACCTATAGTAAGAGCTACCTGTATGAAGTGGCCACCTGTATTAAGTGGCCACCTGTATTATGGGGCCACTTGTAATAATTAAGAGATCACCTGTAGTAAGAGACTTTACCTGTATGAAGTGGCCACCTGTATTATCGGGGCCACTTGTAATAAGAGATCACCTGTAGTAAAAGACTACCTGTATGAAGTGGCCACTGTTATTATGGGGCCACCTGTATTATTGGGCCACTTGTAATAAGAGATCACCTGTAGTAAGAGACTTTACCTGTATTATGGGGCCACCTGTATTATGGGGCCACTTGTAATAGGAGATCACCTGTAGTAAGAGACTACCTGTATGTCATATTATTATAATAATTATGGTGATAATTAAGTGACTTCCTGCAATAAACGACTTGAAAGTTTATAAGGATGGCCACTGCATACAGGTATGATTATACAATGTTTAGTCACCGTGGTGATCGAGTGTATTGACAGGAGGTATTCTGAGGTAATTCTAAACCCAGTCAGGTCATAGCAATTCCAGAACTTTTTATTCATATTTGTTCGTAAGTTAGAACTTTTAAAAAAAAAAAGGATCTGTACATCTTTCAAAGAAAAATTAATTTTTGTGAAAATTGTTCTGTATAAAACAATTTTAAATGTGTTGTTTACACATTTGTACATTGTCTTAATTTAAATAGCTTTTATA
Organism: Pecten maximus; assembly: GCF_902652985.1. NCBI lineage: Eukaryota > Metazoa > Mollusca > Bivalvia > Pectinida > Pectinidae > Pecten > Pecten maximus. The sequence goes on from NC_047019.1 coordinate 28,896,500, forward strand.
AAAAAAAAAGATGTAAACAACATGTCATTCAACAAATGTGTTCAGTATTTGTCCATCAGCCATCTTTGAATGGGGTAGCTGAGCATTGTTGGTGTGTGTTTCAGCCTGTGACTGTGTTGTCTACCAGAGCTATGGCCTGTCGAGAGGGAACTTCCACTCACCAAACTACCCACAAGTCTACGACAGGGGCATCGAGTGTATCCTCTTCACATTCATTGGTGATGTCGATGAAAGGGTTGAACTCACATTTGTTGAATTTGACCTAAAATGGAAAGAGCCAGGTGCAGAGAAGTGAGTAATTAATAGGTTAAAGTTCACAGGAATGAAATTGTTGAATTATATCACAAGTGAAGGATATCCGTTTTAGGTCAGGGTTCAAAGGTGAAGAAAAATGACATGTTGAATTTGACCTTGAATGGAATTATGACATATTAGTTAATGTTCAAAGGTCAAATAAAACATGTTAAAGTTTACCCCTTTATAAAACAGTTCTAGCTTAGTTATAGATGGCGTTATATAAAACAGTTCTAGCTTAGTTATAGATGGCGTTATATAAAACAGTTCTAGCTTAGTTATAGATGGCGTTATATAAAACAGTTCTGGCTTAGTTATAGATGGCGTTATATAAAACAGTTCTAGCTTAGTTATAGATGGCGTTATATAAAACAGTTCTGGCTTAGTTATAGATGGCGTTATATAAAACAGTTCTAGCTCAGTTATAGATGGCGTTATATAAAACACTTCTAGCTTAGTTATAGATGGCGTTATATAAAACAGTTCTGGCTTAGTTATAGATGGCGTTATATAAAACAGTTCTAGCTTGGTTATAGATGGCGTTATATAAAACAGTTCTAGCTTAGTTATAGATGGCGTTATATAAAACAGTTCTAGCTTAGTTATAGATGGTGTTATATAAAACAGTTCTAGCTTAGTTATAGATTGCATTAGAGCAAAGTAAAGATTTCAGCACAAAAATAAATCAACTGTTTTGATATGTTTTAAGAAAAAAAATTCTTGTGTCCTTTTGATAAACATTCTAGAAGATCTGTGTGGAATGGGCAATTAGTATAGAAAAAAATAACCAAGTCTTACTTTTACCGTTCGCTGTCCATGCATTATAATCCTACCATGGGATGTTTTTAAAATAAGGGTTAACATATAAAACAACAAATTGTATATGAGTATGTATTTTTTCCCTAGATGTAGTGATTATCTTCACCTCTTTCTGAACCTGGAGCGGGGTGAGGTCAACGAAAACAGTGACTACGACATCGAACTCTGTGGCAACATCTCAACCTTAAATCAGAAGACATACTACTCACGGGGTCGCAGTCTCGTCCTCGAGTTCCATTCTGATCCTACGAAAAATTTAACTTTTACAGGATTTAAAGGAATATTCAAATTTTTAGATGCACGTAAGTAAATATTGCCTTTTCTTATTGCCGTGATTATTCCCACCCTGGTTGCCATTGTTATTGAAGGCTTTGCAATATTTTCTTTGTTTTCCGTTTTGTGATTAATAATTACCAAATCATCCAAGAAATTCAAGTAAAAATGATTTACTTCAGAAACTAAAAATATAACTGTCGAAATGGGTTTAATTTCTTTGAAGCTTTGAGTGATACAAGGGAAGTAACTCCTAATAGATTGTGACCAAATGATGAAGAGGAAATATTTAGTTTTAAAGCTAGAAGAATATATCACAATCAATTACATTGTTAAATGTTCTTATTCCATTGTTCAAAATAAATGTTATCACATGGTATTGATACTTTAATTTTGATATTAGGCATTAAATTATTATCAATGTAAGTCATTAAATCATTAATTTAAGGCATTAATTATTATTAATATAAGGCATTAAATTATCATTAATTTAAGGCATTAATTATTATTAATTTAAGGCATAAATTATTATTGATGTAAGGCATTAAATTATTATTATATATATCATTCTCTTTTTTTCAATTTTTTTTTTTATTTCATTTTTTCAGTAAAAAATATCCATTCCAACATACATGTTCTGTTTTTGTTTTTCCTTTGTAGTTTCAGTGAATTTGCCTTTCATAAAGTTACCTCCGGGTGTACTTTTAACTCCCAGATCCACAGGTTAGATATCAGAGAACTTGTTTATTATACTTTACATGGTGTGATATTTAAATTTTTCTAGCAAAACTTTGATATATTTATACACTTGTGCTCTGCTGATTCTCCGTAACCATTACTACTCAGCAGCTCTCTACAACTGTCTTCTAATTATACTAATAACTCTAGAATATATACACCGTTCTCTTTAGTCATCTTCAATTCTACGTCTATTGTATTTAAATTTATCACTTAACTATATATGTGTGATATACTTTTGCACATTTTGCAATCTTTCCCTTTTTTTTCAAGAAAAAACATGATAAACATTTGCCTTTTCTTGAGATTTAACACATGTAAGAAATCTTCATTAGTTCAGTGAATGCAATCTGAAATTTTCTGTATTGTCAATCAGTAAATGTAATTGTTGCTCCACTGTCTTTCAAATTTAAAGGATTTTTTTCATATTTTACTGCAATATCCATTGTAAAATAAACTTTCCCTATTACATCCTTTTTTATATACATGTATACATATTTATTATTAGTTTCTCTTTTATCTTTTTCTGTAGTATTAAATGTTTGATTTTAATTGAACTTTAGTCATTTTGTCAGTTTTATAGTTTTCTAGTACTATAATAAAAACGCTTGGTGCTAAAAATTTTTTTTAAAAAGTGCATTGTAGGGAAGAAATGGAATAGAAGATAAAATATTGGTACATGTGGAAAGTTTATTGTTGATTTCTAACTACTCAAAACAAATTAATTTACAGATGTGTCGAAGTGTAAAGGTTAAAATTACAATGCTAAGGTCACAATTCAAATATAAAAATTGATTGATAAGTATTTGAAGGCTAGTATTAATATATATATGAAATTGATTTTATGCTATTACTGTTGTTTGTTTTGTTGATTTCTTTACCATACATTAATTTGTGTCTCCTGAAGCATTCATTTGTGTCTTTGTGCACCTCTTATTCCTTCCTATGTTGTGACATTAGGTACCATTCTTATCCTGTGTCTAAAAAGATCCAAAGATCCATAAATAAACTGTGCCAATTAAGTTAATGTTAGATTCCTCTGGGTAAATCAGGTGTGACACTAAATACAGTTGATGTAACACGCACATATGGGGGGATGGGGAGGGGGGTATATAGTGTTACTCATGTCCGTCCTGTCCCGTCTCATCCTGTCCCATCCCGTCCTGTCCCGTCCCCTCCTGTCCCATCCCCTGCTGTCCCCTCCCATCCCGATGCAATATAACTAGGTAATCTCATGTGATCCTCACCAAACTGTGTTTGTTTACTTTTTCCAGTTTTAATTTCATGCAAAGAGGTTGCGAATATGCAGTTCAGTATCTAAGTTTGAGGTTGTGAATATCCTGTTCATTTATATTGAAGTTTGAGGTTGTGAATATCCAGTTCATTTTTAAGTCTTAGTTTTGAATTCTGGCCTAGAGGTTGGAATATCTAGTAGATGCATTATTTTAATTTATATCCAACGTAACTTTTTGTCATCTGAGAAAAAGTCTCAAATGACCTCTTCTAATCACCTTTGTCCATCGCTGTCCACCGTTTATGTCTACTGCATAAACAATTTACATTTTTCAACTTCTCAGAAATCCCTGAACCAATTTCAATGAAATTTTGCAGAAATCTTCCATCGCCAAAGATAAATCAGAATTGTGAATTTTATGGTCCCTAGCACTGAAGGATAGGGTCAAAAGGGGTCAAATCTTCTCCTCAAGACCTAAATGTCGAGGTAGAATCGAAAGGTCTCAATCAGAGCGAACCTTCGTATTCACCTCATTGAAACTTGCCGATTTTTTCAATCAAAGCAAAGATAGATAAATTAGTTATTTTGCTGTATTTCTGAAATATTCAGACTAGTTTTTGACAAAATACTCACTTGACGTTAGCTATTCAAGCACAGATTCTCCAATAACAACAGAAAACGCTTAAATTCCGATGGTCAGTCCTTTCAAGATGGCACCATCAAGTTGACATGGAGTAACATCACAAATAGATGACATCATGAATTATGCAACCGATTCATATTTGACACTATTAATGTTTCGATGTTTTTAATTGTTTTTAAATATATAAAATGCAATAAAAAGAAAATTGAATGGTTTCTGTGATATTTCACTCGTATGACAGAATATTTTGATATTTACACTCATGCTTCGCACTCGTGAATATATCGTTATTCTGTCATACTCGTGAAATATATGACATGTGAAACCATTCAATATTCTCTATATATTCTAACATTTTATCACCAATTTTGGTATTTGAAATGATGTTTCTGTGCAGTAATTGAGAACTCCCGGAGGCCGTTTAGATTAAAATTTTTACAGAAATAGAGATTTTATTTTCAGGAACCGTTTTTCTTTAAAGAGAAGAAAATGGTTCCTGCAAAATACTTGTGCATTGAAATAAAGGAACTAAGGTAAATTCACAACTATAATTTCATTGGTGTTTCAGTATAGTTTGCGTTAGTTCAGAATAAATATACTATTACCATCTATATCAAAACAGTCAATACTAATGCCAACCATTTAAATGGACCCTAAATTAAGAACTAAATATTTTTCAGTATATTAATTTCTTGATATTTTTTTTTTTTTTTTTTTCATATTTATATTTTCCTTTTTGTAATCAGATGATGGTCCAGAAAAAAGAGCAAATTTTGATACATTAGTCCATCTGAAGGAGGTACAAATGACTGTTGTAGGATTTTAAATTTGAATTCCTGCAATCGTCCCATGATTTAAAGTCTGAAAAGAATTTCTAATCAATACCAATGTTTTCCATGTCGAAACTAGTTCAAGAGTTAGTTCCCTTTGATCATGTTTTGTGGTGCCCAAGAGTTTTTATTGGCTTTATTACTAGCTGAACTAAGGGAAGAGTTATCCATCTTTGATCATGCTTTGCTTCAAAGTTCCTGTAATTTCTGTGGTATAGTGCAAGAGTTGTCTCCCTTTGATTATGTTTTTAACTTCTAGCTGCCATCAGTGTCGTAATTTTAATCTATTTTGATTTTAATATGATATTCTATGTTACATAATATCTTGACAAAGTGTCCTTTATCATTTTATCTTATGGATAAAATACAAAATGAATTTTTGTTTTAAATGATGTTAGATTGTGCATTATAGACTTAATCAAATGGTACCCAGCTACAATAATGCATGAAGTGTTAGTTTCCTAATTTTGAACATATAAGTATCTTTTTTATGACTAATTTTGAACATATAAGTATTTTTTTAATGACTGATTTTGAACATATAAGTATTTTTTTAATGACTGATTTTTAACATATAAGTATTTTTTTAATGACTAATTTTGAACATATAAGTATTTTTTTAATGACTGATTTTGAACATATAAGTATCTTTTTAATAACTGATTTTGAACATATAAGTATCTTTTTAATGACTAAACATGGTACATAATTTAGAAAATGACTTTATTAATTTACAAGGTTATGTAATACTCTAATATTTCACTTAGAACAAAATATGACCCTTCCATTTGATGAAAAGGAAACATTTAAAGTGGTACCCTGTCTGTGGCGTCTATCATTGTTATCACTCTTCACCTTTAATTTTGATCAAAATATATGCAGATATTTACAGGAGTACCAATGAAAAGTTTCACTTTTCAGGATTCCTAGGCCAAGGTCAAGGTCACTGTTACTTTATACAGAAAATCATCGCCTTTCATTTCATGACAGATTTTGATCAAACTTCATGTTAGGGGATACCATGAATGTGTTCACCTTTTAGGGTTCAGGGGTCAAGGTCACCTTTACCATTTATAGATACAGTGTATATATCTTTTGTTAATGGCTTGTTTAGGAATAGGGATATTCACGATGTCTTAACACCTTAAAGTCTATAAGGATCAATGTATTTCATTTATTTTAATTTTTACTTGATAATTCATATGGAGCATTAATGAAAAAGTCAAAATTGACAAAATTTTTCATCTTTGAATATCAATTATCTTGATAAGCACCAGGTAAGTGTTGCACTGGTCCAGTACGGTGACTGGGCCTTAAAGAGTAAAAGGTCAAATACTTAATTTAAATAATTTTTAAAGATTGCAAAAAATATATTGAACTTGCATTGGTAGTCCAACCTGGAATCTGTTCCCTGGGGAGTTAATCCTCAAAAAACATTGCACACTATTTGGTTTTCAAAAATAGAAAAGGGTGGGGGGAGGGATCTTTATTTTTGAAAATAAAGTTAACTACAGTTGAGCCTGGCTAGGTGTGTTGTATTATTTTGTTTCCTTTTTCAGGTGACTTTGTGAGTTCATGCCAAAAAGAACTAGGAACCCAGTGTTCCTATACCTGCCCTAGTAACCCTGGTAACAGTATAGGCAACAACAAATTTTTTTCGCCACGGTTTCCGCAGAATTACCCGCACTCATCCACATGTCATTATCAGTTCCTAGGACAGGAGGGAGAAAAAGTTCGGATACATTTCCAGACAATACAGCTCTACAACAATGAAAATTTACCGTAAGTATTCATAAATGATACTGTCCTTACTTCATGATGCCTAACTTCCAGGGTATCGTTTCACAAAGCTTCGTAATTTACGAAATTTGCGTAAGTCACATTTACGAATTACTAAGCGTTTCACAAAAACTTCGTAACTTACGAACGTTCGTAAGTTACGCAAAAACCTTGCTTAACTTTACGCCATATCAACCCTGTTGTAACTTACGAAAACAATTTAAAATCGTGTGCAAGCATGCCCTTTTGAACAGAAAATGATGTCGTACTCAAGAGAAAAACTATGCCTTGTGAGCGATTGTTTCGAGGTGGAAACCGGGCTTTGAATGTCGAGGAGTGATGACGGCAAAATACACATTGTCATGAAACTAATTGTACGCATATTCGCAGACTGTGCCAACATATGGTCTTTTAAGAACATTATGTATGTCTATGGGCATTGAGCAAAATCTGTGAAAATTGCGTTGTTACTGTTTGTTTTACCTCATGATAAACAATAAGAATGGGAATTTTATAGAAAAATTGATCTTCTATCAATAATATGATTGTTTTGATAGAACAAAATAAAGTTCATAGTCTGTGTACGTGACCCGGGAATAGGACCGGCGTACAATTTTCACCCCAGAAGTGTCGTCCTTTTTTACCTCCAAGTTAGAGAGTGGTATATTTTTACCGGGAGAACGTACGATTTTGACGTAAGATACGAAAAAAGTTACGAACACCTTTGTGAAACGCACTTACGAACTTCGTAAGTTTTGCGTAAGTTTTTCGTAAATATTTACGAACATTCGTAAGTTACGAAGCTTTGTGAAACGATGCCCAGAACTATACCATAACTATTTCTATGCCATTTAGCATTATATTTCTTCTGTCACCTTCACAGGAAAATTTTCAAATTGTTGTGATATGGGAAATCATAACTGCAAATCACAAGGTTATTGATTTGTGTCTGGAAGAAGTTAGAGAAATCGATGTAATCAGGTTGTCTGTTCTAAAGACAAAAGGTTTATCCAGCTCCCTGATAAAAAATATTCACTTACATGTAGTTATAAAATTGGTGGAGGGAGTAAGTTATAAGAATGGATTCCTCCACCTATTTTACCTGGTTAATCATTCCTGAAGTTCCAGGGAGGGGTAATGTAGGAGGAGGTAGGCTCAGACAATTTTAACATGATCAGGGTAGTTGTGTACTTGTAACATATTTTTCATTTTAATGCTGGTTTTTTGTGCGTTTTTTTTTACTTGGAGTTGTGTCCCTTTAACTGCTTCAGTACATATTTTTTATAATGGAGCTGGGTAAATTTACTCAATTATGAAGGAGCTGAGGGTAATATGTAGGTCATCAGCTTGCTCATCCATCATGAGTATTTGGAGAACTATACATGTATATAGTTTTGCATTGTGTCTGTCGATACCTCTGTACATGTCCTTCTGTCTTTTATTCCATCTGTCTCTCCACACCCTGAAGGGTATCTGTTGACTTGAAATGTCAGATCACCGTGAACAGTGTACAATATACCTGCTGTGTTTGGATTTAATTGTTTGAATATCTTTGCGGAGAAATAAATTTTCTAAAACAGTAACATTTAGTATTGTTTTAAGGGATCAGATATACTTGAAATATTAATTGCCTGGACGGAGTAGTGTTGTGGTCATTTATGTAGCTCGTAGGTGACATAAACAGAACTTGGGACAGTAGCAAGATAATTAAACAAAAGTTACTACAGACTTATTTCACAAAGGAGTGCCATAAAACTCGACTGACAATGTTCTGATTGAAATCTCACCCACTTACACTCATAGGATCTATTCACATAAAAAGTATATCTCCAGTTTTCAGGGAATCTCGAAATGAATCAATGAAATAAAAAATGGCTGACATTCTTTCCGGTTTTACTCTGTTAATCATAATTAAGGAGATATTGAGAATGTTTTCTGCCAACTCATTATTATACTGATCTACTATACATATTTTCATCATGCAACACTTATTTTGTAATATTTGAGGTAAAAGAAATTCTCACATGTCTTTTTATTGCACATTTTATAGTTATATCAATTAAAACACAAAATGTTCTGGTGAAGAAATATAATAGCGCATCATGCTTAATCCACAATGTCCTATTTTGTTGGATGAAACTTTAAAATACAGTTATCACCAACAGGCAAGATGTATGCAGTAATTTCATGACCTTCACCTGAAGGTTAAAGGTCAAATAAGTACAATTTGTTTGTAAAGATCTCTTGTTGAAACATAAACCATAAAGTGATAATAATATCTACAGGGAGACTATGTACTGCTGAATTTAAGTTGCATTCACAGAATTTACCTGAAAGTCAGAGGTGACATTTGTATAAAATATCAATTGCAATCTTTTCACATCTATAATCTTACTGCTAAAGTTAAGATATATTACCCAAACTTGAATCATTTAAATGTTGCTGTGTGTTAGGCTGCAGCTGAAAATCACAGTAAATATTACTGAAAATGCAATTTTAACAATTATTGATAAAAATATTTTGTAATGTCAGCAGTAAAGTTGATAGAAAATCATACAACTATCATATGATTAAAGATTGCCAGATCAAAGGTCAAATGTCAAGTTACTAATAAATCTTCCATTGTGTCATTATGTTACAAAGTCACTCAGAACCAAACAACAGAATCCATTTATAATGAAAAGTCAATGTCACAGTAAAAAGTTATATCCCTTAATCAGTAACAATTTTTGTTATAAATTCAATTTCAAATTCAATTCATTTAAGTGTCTTAGAAATAAAAATATTTAAGATTTTGTGAAGCGGAATGTCAACTTCAAAAACTGTAAAATGAATGTCAGATTTATCTTAAATGAATTATATAATTGCTTGATTCAGACCAGAGGTAAGTACTTGATTCAGACCGGAGATAAGTACTTGATTCAGACCGGAGATAAGTACTTGATTCAGACCGGAGATAAGTACTTGATTCAGACCAGAGATTATAAGTACTTGATTTAGACCGGAGATAAGTACTTGATTCAGACCGGAGATAAGTACTTGATTCAGACCGGAGATAAGTACTTGATTCAGACCAGAGATTATAAGTACTTGATTTAGACCGGAGATAAGTACTTGATTCAGACCGGAGATAAGTACTTGATTCAGACCAGAGATTATAAGTACTTTATTTAGACCGGAGATAAGTACTTTATTTAGACTGGAGATAAGTACTTGATTTAGACCGGAGATAAGTACTTGATTCAGACCGGAGATAAGTACTTGATTCAGACCAGAGATTATAAGTACTTGATTCAGACCAGAGATTATAAGTACTTGATTCAGACCAGAGATAAGTACTTGACTCAGACTGGAGATAAATACTCTATTCAGACCGGAGATAAATACTCTATTCAGACCGGAGATAAGTACTCTATTCAGACCGAAGATAAGTACTCTATTCAGACCGGAGATAAGTACTTGATTCAGACCAGAGATTATAAGTACTTGATTCAGACCAGAGATTATAAGTACTTTATTCAGACCAGAAATAATTACTTGACTCAGACTGGAGATAAATACTCTATTCAGACCGGAGATAAGTACTCTATTCAGACCGAAGATAAGTACTCTATTCAGACCGAAGATAAGTACTTGATTCAGACCGGAGATAAGTACTTGATTCAGACCAGAGATTATAAGTACTTGATTCAGACCAGAGATTATAAGTACTTTATTCAGACCAGAGATAAGTACTTGACTCAGACTGGAGATAAATACTCTATTCAGACCGGAGATAAGTACTCTATTCAGACCGAAGATAAGTACTCTATTCAGACCGAAGATAAGTACTTGATTCAGACCGGAGATAAGTACTTGATTCAGACCGGTATTTAAAGTATGACTCAAGAGATTAATACATTATTAGCTCACCTGCCCGAAGGGCAAGTGAGCTTATGCCGTGGTGCGGCGTCTGTCGTCCGGCCGTCGTCAACTTTTTCATTCAAACAACTTCTTCTCAATAACCAAAAGGCCCAGGGACTTGATATTGGGCATGTAACATGCTGGGGTGAAGGGCTACAAAGTTCGTTCAAATAAATGACCTTGGCCTTCATTCAAGGTCACATGGGTCAAATAGGCTATAATCTTCAAACGACTTCTTCTCAATAACCAAGAGGCCCAGGGACTTGCTATTGGGCCTGTAGCATGCTGGGGTGAAGGGCTACAAAGTTTGTTCAAATAAATGACCTTGACCTTCATTCAAGGTCACATGGGTCAAATAGGCTATAATCTTCAAACGACTTCTTCTCAATAACCAAGAGGCCCAGGGACTTGATATTGGGCCTGTAGCATGCTGGGGTGAAGGGCTACAAAGTTTGTTCAAATAAATGACCTTGACCTTCATTCAAGGTCACATGGGTGAAATCGGCTTAAATCTGTAAACAATAATTTTACGATAGCCAAGAGCCTCCAAGACCTGATATTAGGCCAATAGAATGCTGGAATGAAGGACTAGAAAATTTTCAATATGAATAAAACTAGCTTACAATGATATTTGAATAAAGAGGTAATCAACATAGTATCTTTAGAAATGACCTCAATCAACAAAAAGTTGCTGTAGAGCCAGGTGAGCGATACAGGCCCATTGGGCCTCTTGTTTATAATAAGTCTACATGTATATAGGTTAAGCCATACACTGAAAAAAGAATGTACTCCAAAATAAAATGTTTGTCACCCTCTTGATGTTTAGTAGCTGAAGGTACCAAAAACATTTTTCCTAATATTGTAAAAAGGAATCATAAAAAAGTCGGAGGGGTCCATCTGGTGACAACTTTTCCATTTAAATAGCTTCTTTTCAATCCAGAGCAATGGTATTTGGGGTGTAACAGTTGGAGGATAAAAACTATTTACCAATGGAGTTCTGCAGGTCAGTCTGTCTATTGACTACAAGGTCATAGGTCAATGGAGTTCTACAGGTCAAGGTGTCTATTGACTACAAGGTCACAGGTCAATAGAGTTCTGCAGGTCAAGGTGTCTATTGACTACAAGGTCACAGGTCAATAGAGTTCTGCTAGTCAATATGTCTGTTGACTGCAAGGTCATAGGTCAATGGAGTTCTACAGGTCAAGGTGTCTATTGACTACAAGGTCACAGGTCAATAGAGTTCTGCTAGTCAATGTGTCTGTTGACTGCAAGGTCATAGGTCAATGGAGTTCTACAAGTCAGTGTGTCTATTGACTACAAGGTCATAGGTCAATGGAGTTCTACAAGTCAGTGTGTCTATTGACTACAAGGTCATAGGTCAATGGAGTTCTACAAGTCAGTGTGTCTATTGACTACAAGGTCATAGGTCAATGGAGTTCTACAAGTCAGTGTGTCTATTGACTACAAGGTCATAGGTCAATGGAGTTCTACAAGTCAGTGTGTTTATTGACTACAAGATCATAGGTCAATGGAGATCTGCAAGTCAGTGTGTCTATTGACTACAAGGTCATAGGTCAATGGAGTTCTACAAGTCAGTGTGTCTATTGACTACAAGGTCATAGGTCAATGGAGTTCTACAAGTCAAGGTTTATATTGACTACAAGGTCATAGGTCAATGGAGTTCTACAAGTCAGTGTGTCTATTGACTACAAGGTCATAGGTCAATGGAGTTCTACAAGTCAGTGTGTCTATGACTACAAGGTCATAGGTAAATGGAGATCTGCACGTCTTGCGTTGGTGGATAAAAAACATTTTGCTTGTGCCAGCTGTTGTACTAATAAATCCAATTGGACAACTTCCAAAATATTAACATGGAGGAGGCATTATTGTGCAGCTCTCTTTCTTTAGTTTTGGTGATGAGTTTTTCTCACTTAGAAAAGCAATTGAACAACTTTCAGAACTTTACACAACAGATAACAAACCTTTTACAATTTGTTATAATATAGGAGTGTCAGCTGGCCATACCTCACTTAGGCATGAGATAGAGCAGCTAAAAAACTCTAGACCACAGTTGACTCAATTAGTGTAAGTTATGCATGTGTGCCAAGGCATGGGATAGAGTAGGATAAAAGTGAAGATTGGCTCAGTACTCAATAAACTTGAATTATTTTTATCTTAGGGGACTTGGAGGGGCTAGAATAAGTAACACTTCAGAAGTCAACTTGTACAAGCATTATCTCTAGTTGGAAAGGACATTACACTGCTGTTGCAGATTTATCCGTGTGCTGGCCACTAGATCCCCAAGTCTTCTGGTCCATGGGAAAGCGTCTAGTGAGCTTCAGAAGTTTAGCTTCTGGCAGAACCTAGAATTTCCTTAAGTGGGTAGCTAGTAATATGCTGGACAACTGGTGCCATGTGTTTGTCAGTGTAAAGCAATGTGCCCAAAAAGGTTCAGCCAGTGGCAACCAAGAAGTCAGTGCGGGTGGTGGTTGTGGAGGTGATAGATAGCACAGTTAAAAACTCTGGAATGATGGAGACAACCAACTTAAAAACTGATACAGAGGCTGCTAAGTCACCTGTTATCTAACTGGGCTGAGATTGGTCATTATGAAAAGACCACTTTTTAATGAAGGGTATGTTACAATATAAAGTATAGTGAGAGGGCAGATATGTCTTATCTGGAGGGAGGATAGAAAGGAATTAGAGGGAGGATAGAAGGGAATTAGAGGGAGGATAGAAGGGAATTAGAGGGAGGATAGAAGGGAATTTTAATCTGGGATTCTGTTATTAATCAGACACTAGGAAAGACTCATATAGATGGTGGTTTGTTGCTAGACAGATACATTGCCCTGTGAGGTCTAAGAGGTGATTATAAGACAGTGGAGATGGTACACGTGGACCCCATCAGCTGTAAAAGCTAAGATTAATGTATAACATCTTAAACTTCAATTAAAAAATGAACAGGGAAGCAAAATTGAAAAAAAAAGTGAGATATTCAATCCTGCATGGCAGCATCCTCATAACAAGAGTTCTCATTAAATCTTAAAGAGAGGTGTGATCAGTTGCTGTCAGTTTTGTTAAATTAGTCCTGACCAACTTGTCTCCCTTTTATTTCTGTTAGGCGTGGTTAGTTGATATGGCTGTGTTAATTTGACTTACCTAATAACATACCTCATCCCACTTCATATTTCTGGTATGGTTACTTTAGGTTAAGTTCTGGTCAACCTGGTATGGTTACTTCAGGTTAAGTCCTGGTTAACCTGGTATGGTTACTTCGGGTTAAGTCCTGGTTAACCTGGTATGGTTACTTCAGGTTAAGTCATGGTTGACCTGGTATGGTTACTTCAGGTTAAGTCCTGGTTAACCTGGTATGGTTACTTCGGGTTAAGTCATGGTTAACCTGGTATGGTTACTTCGGGTTAAGTCATGGTTGACCTGGTATGGTTACTTCAGGTTAAGTCCTGGTTAACCAGGTATGGTTACTTCAGGTTAAGTCCTGGTTAACCTGGTATGGTTACTTCGGGTTAAGTCATGGTTGACCTGGTATGGTTACTTCAGGTTAAGTCCTGGTTAACCTGGTATGGTTACTTCGGGTTAAGTCATGGTTAACCTGGTATGGTTACTTCGGGTTAAGTCATGGTTGACCTGGTATGGTTACTTCAGGTTAAGTCCTGGTTAACCTGGTATGGTTACTTCGGGTTAAGTCATGGTTAACCTGGTATGGTTACTTTAGGTTAAGTCATGGTTAACCTGGTGTTGTTACTTTAGGTTTAGTCCTGGTTATAACCATGTTACTTTAACTCACAAAGTTTCTATGATAGTTAAGATAAAGTTGCTGTGGTTACAAGGGTGTGTCCTGACATACAAGATGACCTCATCCTTTCCAGGTTTATATGAAAGTTAAGATTAGGTTGCTATGGTTACCTCATCCCAACTAGGTTTCTGTGGTAGGTAATCTTTGGTAGCTATGGTTACCAGGATGTCTTAGCTCCAGTATGTGTCCCGTTGGTTCAATGCTCCATTAGGTGAGTTTGTGTTGCTATGGTTACCTATCAGGTTGTTTGGACTTACATGTTTCTGTACCTCCAACCAGAAGGTGATTCTAGCTGTTCTTGGCTATGATCAATTGAGTTTTTTTCCACATTAGTTTCATGTCATTGATTTCAGACATCAAGGACACCAATATGATTTGCTTCAGTATAAAGGAACTAGTTTTATTTCATTTTCTTTTTCACTTTAAGATTCAATTTGCATATGTTTCCTCTAAATTAAATTTGAATCAGTATCATATGAATCGGCACTCTATACACAGTAACACATTGATCTTTCCTGCTCCCCGGCAACAGGGAAAATCAATTTTCAAACAAGGTTGGATTTTTTATCACAATTTTTATGCTGCAAATTCAGTTCACTAATGAACACGTTAACAATCCAAAAATCAATCAATACACATTTTTTCCAATATCAACTCCCAAATATTCCATCCATCAAAAAAGATTTTCTCGCATCTGATAACAATTTTCTTTCAAATAATTATACATGTGCTGTCTGAATGAAAAATTATGGAAGTGTGAAGTTTCAATTTTTTTTTAAAATTACCTTTTTTACAGTTGTTAGAGGTTGCTTTTCCTTTATCGAGCTCTCCGAGGATTTAAGCCCATTACTTCTGTGACAGAGTGGGACAGATTTTGATCACAGGCAGTTATAAAACAGAAAAAAAATATTTCTTGGTTCTTGAACTTTAAAACTGATGTCTTGATTTTCTTTAATGTAAAAATTATGTCTTTAGATATCTGAAATTGACTATAGGGTTTTCACTGATCTCAGGAAATATCGTATGTTTGTACTTATCTCCGGTCTGAATCAAGTCTTATCTCCGGTCTGAATCAAGTCTTATCTCCGGTCTGAATCTAGTCTTATCTCCGGTCTGAATCAAGTACTTATCTCCGGTCTGAATCAAGTACTTATCTTCGGTCTGAATCAAGTACTTATCTATGGTCTGAATCAAGTACTTATCTCCGGTCTGAATCAAGTACTTATCTCCGGTCTGAATCAAGTACTTATCTCCGGTCTGAATCAAGTACTTATCTCCGGTCTGAATCAAGTACTTATCTCTGGTCTGAATCAAGTACTTATCTCCGGTCTGAATCAAGTATTTATCTCCGGTCTGAATCAAGTACTTATCTCCGGTCTGAATCAAGTACTTATCTCCAGTCTGAATCAAGTGTTATCTCTGGTCTGAATCAAGTACTTATCTCCAGTCTGAATCAAGTACTTATCTCCGGTCTGAATCAAGTACTTATCTCCAGTCTGAATCAAGTACTTATCTCCGGTCTGAATCAAGTACTTAGCTCCGGTCTGAATCAAGTCTTATCTCTGGTCTGAATCAAGTACTTATCTCTGGTCTGAATCAAGTACTTATCTATGGTCTGAATCAAGTACTTATCTCCAGTCTGAATCAAGTACTTATCTATGGTCTAAATCAAGTACTTATCTCTGGTCTGAATCAAGTACTTAGCTCCAGTCTGAATCAAGTACTTATCTATGGTCTGAATCAAGTACTTATCTCTGGTCTGAATCGAGTATTTATCTCCAGTCTGAATCAAGTACTTATCTCCGGTCTGAATCAAGTACTTATCTCTGGTCTGAATCGAGTATTTATCTCTGGTCTGAATCAAGTACTTATCTCCAGTCTGAATCAAGTACTTATCTATGGTCTGAATCAAGTACTTATCTCTGGTCTGAATCAAGTACTTAGCTCCAGTCTGAATCAAGTACTTATCTCCGGTCTGAATCAAGTACTTATCTCTGGTCTGAATCGAGTATTTATCTCCGGTCTGAATCAAGTACTTATCTATGGTCTGAATCAAGTATTTATCTCCGGTCTGAATCAAGTATTTATCTCCGGTCTGAATCAAGTACTTATCTCCGGTCTGAATCAAGTCTTATCTCCAGTCTGAATCAAGTACTTATCTTCGGTCTGAATCAAATACTTATCTCCGGTCTGAATCAAGTACTTATCTATGGTCTGAATCAAGTACTTATCTCTGGTCTGAATCAAGTACTTATCTCCGGTCTGAATCAAGTAACCATTGAAAGGTATCTGTCATCCATCTGTCCCTTTAAACAACCTCTTATCATTAACAAAGAGATTCATACTGGGATAAAGGGAATCCATTTATAGATAGTTTGGTTTGTTTAAATGACTGGCCTTGACCCACTTTCACGCTGACCATGGTCAAATGTGCTGAAATCTTAAAAATGATTAGTACCCTACCGGTGAAACCATGCCATCTGTTAGTCTGTCTGTCCTTCTGTCAATCAGTCAACTTCAGTCTGAGTAGCTACAGGTAATGTCGAATTTCAGGGCTTTTGGGTCAAGGTCAAGGTCGCTGTTACTATATCCTGTAGGATATTGGGATGGATGCATGGCTACCAAATGAAATTCCATGCTCCCTCAGACTTCCCTATTGTTGACCCTAGTTGCTCCCTCAGACTTCCCTATTGTTGAGCCTAGTTGACAAACTTCCATGCTCCTTCAGACTCCTTTATTGTTGACCCTAGTTGACAAAATTTCATGCTCCTTCAAACTCCACTAATGTTGACCCTAGTTGCTCCCTCAGACTCCCCTATTGTTGACCCTAGTTGCTTCCTCAGACTCCCCTATTGTTGACCCTAGTTGACAAAATTCCATGCTCCCTCAGACTTCCCTATTGTTGACCCTAGTTGACAAAATTCCATGCCTCCTCAGATTTCCCTGTTGTCAACGCTAGTTGACAAAATTACATGCTCCCTCAGACTTCCCTATTGTTGAACCAAGTTGACAAAATTCCATGCTCCCTCAGACTTCCCTATTGTTGACCCTAGTTGACAAAATTCCATGCCTCCTCAGATTTCCCTGTTGTCAACGCTAGTTGACAAAATTACATGCTCCCTCAGACTTCCCTATTGTTGAACCAAGTTGACAAAATTCCATGCTCCCTCAGACTTCCCTATTGTTGACTCTAGTTGACAAACTTCCATGCTCCTTCAAACTCCTCAATTGTTGACCCTAGTTGACAAACTTCCATGCTCCTTCAAACTCCTCAATTGTTGACCCTAGTTGACAAACTTCCATGCTCCTTCAAACTCCTCAATTGTTGACCCTAGTTGACAAAATTCCATGCTCCTTCAGACTCGCCTATTGTTGACCCTAGTTGACAAAATTCCTTGCTCCCTCAGACTCCCCTATTGTTGACCCTAGTTGACAAAATTCCATGCCTCCTCAGATTTCCCTGTTGTCAACACTAGTTGACAAAATTACATGCTCCCTCAGACTTCCCTATTGTTGAACCAAGTTGACAAAATTCCATGCTCCCTCAGACTTCCCTATTGTTGACCCTAGTTGACAAACTTCCATGCTCCTTCAAACTCCTCAATTGTTGACCCTAGTTGACAAAATTCCGTGTTCCCTCAGACTCCCCTGTTATTGACCCTAGTTGCTCCCTCAGACTCCCCTATTGTTGACCCTAGTTGACAAACTTCCATGCTCCTTCAAACTCCTCAATTGTTGACCCTAGTTGACAAAATTCCATGCTCCCTCAGACTCCCCTATTGTTGACCCTAGTTGACAAAATTCCATGCTCCCTCAGACTCCCCTATTGTTGACCCTAGTTGACAAAATTCCATGCCTCCTCAGATTTCCCTGTTGTCAACGCTAGTTGACAAAATTCCATACTCCCTCAGACTCCCCTATTGTTGACCCTAGTTGACAAAATTCCATGCTCCCTCAGACTCCCTTATTGTTGAACCTAGTTGACAAAATTCCATGCTCCCTCAGACTCCCCTATTGTTGACCCTAGTTGACAAAATTCCATGCTCCTTCAAACTCAACTAATGTTGACTCTAGTTGACAAAATTCCATGCCTCCTCAGATTTCCCTATTGTTGACCCTAGTTGAAAAATTCCATGCTCCCTCAGACTTCCCTATTGTTGACCCTAGTTGACAAAATTCCATGCTCCCTCAGACTCCCCTGTTATTGACCCTAGTTGCTCCCTCAGACTCCACTAATGTTGAACCTAGTTGACAAAATTCCATGCTCCCTCAGACTTCCCTATTGCTGACCCTAGTTGACAAAATTCCATGCTCCCTCAGACTCCCCTATTGTTGACCCTAGTTGACAAAATTCCATGCCTCCTCAGATTTCCCTGTTGTCAACGCTAGTTGACAAAATTCCATGCTCCTTCAAACTCCCCTATTGTTGACTCTAGTTGACAAAATTCCATGCTACTTCAAACTCCTCAATTGTTGACCCTAGTTGACAAAATTCCATGCTCCCTCAGATTTCCCTATTGTTGACCCTAGTTGACAAAATTCCATGCTCCTTCAGACTCGCCTATTGTTGACTCTAGTTGACAAAATTCCATGCTCCCTCAGACTCCCCTATTGTTGACCCTAGTTGACAAAATTCCATGCTCCTTCAGACTCCCCTATTGTTGACCCTAGGCGACAAAATTCCATGCTCCCTCAGACTCCCCTGTTATTGACCCTAGTTGCTCCCTCAGACTCCCCTATTGTTGACCCTAGTTGACAAAATTCCATGTTCCCTCAGACTCCCCTATTGTTGAACCTAGTTGCTTCCTCAGACTCCCCTATTGTTGACCCTAGTTGACAAAATTCCATGCTCCCTCAGACTTCCCTATTGCTGACCCTAGTTGACAAAATTCCATGCTCCCTCAGACTTCCTTATTGTTGACGCTAGTTGACAAAATTCCATGCTCCCTCAGACTTCCCTATTGTTGACCCTAGTTGACAAAATTCCATGCTCCCTCAGACTTCCCTATTGTTGACCCTAGTTGACAAAATTCCATGCTCCCTCAGACTTCCCTATTGTTGACCCTAGTTGACAAAATTCCATGCTCCCTCAGACTCCCCTATTGTTGACCCTAGTTGACAAAATTCCATGCTCCCTCAGACTTCCCTATTGTTGACCCTAGTTGACAAAATTCCATGCTCCCTCAGACTTCCCTATTGTTGACCCTAGTTGACAAAATTCCATGCTCCTTCAGACTCCTCTATTGTTGAGCCTAGTTGACAAACTTCCATGCTCCTTCAAACTCCTCAATTGTTGACCCTAGTTGACAAAATTCCATGCTCCCTCAGACTCCCCTTATTGTTGACCCTAGTTGACAAAATTCCATGCTCCCTTAGACTTCCCTATTGTTGAACCTAGTTGACAAAATTCCATGCTCCCTCAGACTCCCCTATTGTTGACCCTAGTTGACAAAATTCCATGCTCCCTCAGACTCCCCTATTGTTGAACCTAGTTGACAAAATTCCATGCTCCCTCAGACTCCCCTATTGTTGAACCTAGTTGACAAAATTCCATGCTCCCTTAGACTTCCCTATTGTTGAACCTAGTTGACAAAATTCCATGCTCCCTCAGACTCCCCTATTGTTGAACCTAGTTGACAAAATTCCATGCTCCCTCAGACTCCCCTATTGTTGACCCTAGTTGACAAAATTCCATGCTCCTTCAGACTCGCCTATTGTTGAACCTAGTTGACAAAATTCCATGCTCCTTCAGACTTCTCCGTCGTTTACCAGATTTGACAAAACTCCATGCTCCCTATGCTTGTAACAATATGGTTGTTTGTTCTACTTTCGCTTCAGATATAATGCTGTCTGCTACAATACCTTGTGATAATAATATAATAAATGTCAACTCAATAACACTGGAGGATTACAATAAACTGGGTTTTTCTCCGCATGCACATGGCGATCTATGTTAAAACTTTGGGGAGGGATCTTTATATAACTTCATCCAAAATGGAAGTCAAAGAAAATATGCAGTACAGAAATAGTTAAAAGGACATTTTGATGATAGATTATATAATATCTGTGTCCTGTTATAATTCTCCACATATCTGTCATTCTTTTAGCCACCATTAAATTACACAGAACCATAGCTTTAGTTACAGCCTGTTTGTAACAATGTCACCAATTACAATCAAAATGCAGTGAAAATTAGAAATTAAGGCAAAGGTATAATGAAAACAGGCAACAGACAACTGAACGATTATGGGAATTTTAAATCTGATTAAAAGCAGAATTGAATTGTCTGTGAAATGGAATAGATCTTTTATTGAGGTTTCTGCTATGTTTGGATGATGAAGTGTTTTAGAATCTATAATCTATCATAAAAAAAAGAGAGAAAATCTGTGTTATGAAATTGATGCCTAGGTTTGGGCCAATGTCACTCAATTGATCACTTTTGGCAGGCTAAACACAGGGTGATAGGCTGTTGTAACCATTCTCTTGAGTGGAAGATTTTTCTCGTGATTTGAAGATTGGGAAAAGCTCTGGTTTGCACATAGCGATTACCAGATTTATTCTAGAAATTGTGTTGATCCTCATATAGATTTAGCAGGTTTTAATATTACCACCAAATACCTTGTAATCTTTAAATCTATCTAAAGAGTAACTGAAACAAAGAGGGCTTTCCTGCATTTATATTACATTGCTAATTAAGCCTTATCTGGTAAAAAGCCCACCATGTCTACTGCTATTTAGCAGTTAGATTTGTAATTATCAAAGGCCCTGATAACATCAGAAATCTGATCGCAGATTACAGAAGGTCCCCGTTTTATAAAAAAAATGAGCAGTTTAAAAGTTACTCTACCCAATTACCCGGATGAAGACCTTTTTATAAATATTATTTTACACTACAAGTTTCCAGTTAAAGTGACCCTCTTTCTAAGGCTTGTTATAACATATCTTGATTAGAAATAACAAAATGGTTCATGTTAATTCTAATCTCTAAAGAGGTTGATGATTGAATTTGTAACAAGTTAGCTTATTAAGGTATATCACCATTGTAATCAGACAAATCAATATATACCCTTCCCTTTTCCTCCTCCCCTTTTCCTCCTCCCCTTTTCCTCCTCCTCTTTTCCCTCCTCCCCTTTTCCTCTCCCCTCCCCTTTTCCCCTCCTTTCCCCTCCCCTATCCCCTTCCTTGTTCCCTAGCTTTCCTCCTTCTCCCTCCCTTTCCCCTTCCTTTTCTCCCTCATCTTCCCTCCCCTTTTCCCCTCCTCTCCCCTCCCCTTTCCCCTTCTCCCTCCCTTTTTCCTCCCCTCTCCCCTCTCCTTTTCCCCCCTTCCCCTTCCCCCTCCTCTTTCTCCTTCCCCCTCCCCTTTTCCCCTCCTCTCCCTCCCCTTTCTCCTTCCCTCTCCCCTTTTCCCCTCCTCTCCCCTCCCCTCCCCTTTTCCCTCCCCTCCCC
This sequence comes from Pecten maximus, assembly GCF_902652985.1. Lineage (NCBI taxonomy): Eukaryota > Metazoa > Mollusca > Bivalvia > Pectinida > Pectinidae > Pecten > Pecten maximus. The sequence goes on from NC_047019.1 coordinate 28,918,273, forward strand.
TCCTCTTTTCTTCTCCTCTCCCTTCCCCTTTTCCCCTCCTCTCCCATCCCCTTCCCTTTCTCCTCCGCTTCATTATCCTCTTCCCCCCCCCTTCTCCCCCTTCCCCCCCCCTCTTCCCCCCCCTTCTCCTTCCCTTCCCCCCCCTTCCCTTCCCCTCCTATTTCCTATAATCAATCAGGATCAGTTACTGTTTAAATACACCTGAAAACTTCAGATATTGAGACAACCTGTACCCTTAATTACTCTAATTAGCAGAGAGAATTAAATGATACTGAATTATAAATCAGTCTGTACTGTGTGTACATCACCACCACAGAGAACATGATCTTCTAACGGAATCTGAACTAAGATCCTGAAATATGACCGTAATGAGCAAGCACTGACTCAGAAACTCTGATCTCCTAACAGGATTTGTGCTAAGATCATCAAATATACACTGGGGAAAGAAAGATCCCCTTAGTTCTTATGTTTAACCTCAATGAACCAGCTCTGACTGAGAATCTCGCCCAAAACTGTATTGACGTCATCCTGTACTACTTCAAGCCAAATTAAGGCAAGCCTAGTATAGCCAAAAGACCTCGTTTGTTATCCATACCCAGATTACAGTTTGATCAAATATTTATTTAACTGTGACAGTGTATGCTGCTGTTTCCTCGTGAATAAAGTCGGGAGTTCTAAGTTGTGCAACATTGAATTAAGCTAGAAACTCTGTGATGTTTCTCAGTGTAAGCTAGCACTGTTTCTAGTCAAGGCAATTTTGCTGTCAAACATAATCCGATTTGCAACTTATCAAGTAGATAGAAGGGGCATTATTTGGTTAAGGAGAAACAGCTAGAGATGTAAATGTACATAACACAGAACCTGATTGTTACGTGAGGCTGAAGTAAACTCATCTGTTTGTTGGTTACAACGATGATGCTCTGCCCTAATTACATCGGAGAACATCCAAACACTGTTTCATCCCACTGTAGTTCTGTCAGCAAAGTGTTAGACATAGGCTTCGTGGGTAACACACTAGACAGAATGACATCATCCATGGTCGCGAGACGGCCTCTTGATTATCACTTGGACAATTAGATTAGCGATCTTTGCATGAACTGGCATCAGATCATAGTTATTTGAGTTGTGAATTACTTTTCGGTAAAACATCAGTAGTTTGTTTTTCTACACATTGAAGTAATTCAATGACTAGGTGACCCATTGTGATCAATATGTTGTGTGTATAGGACAAAGCTTTTACTTCATGATATTATGAAAAATACCAGGAATTATTCTTATGCAAACACCTATATTCTAATTCGGTTGGATAAATACAGGATTTTCAGTTCCAAATTTACTCTGATAATACAATTTTGTATTGTTGTAGATCAAAGTTCCTGTTCTTTAAATAGATGAATTGATCGTGTTTGACTGTATAGAGGCCCATGGACAACTATGGTCATTTAGACTTCTGTCAATCAATTTTGTAAATTAACCTGGTTTTGATAATGTAATTATATTAAAACACAGTGACTTGTGTTAAAGCACATGAAGGGTTTTATAAAATAGATAAAAAAACAAACTACCTGTATATTGTGGAGTATCCTCAATTTAGTACCCAGTTATGCAACCTTGTACACAAAGTGCACTGATGAACAACACACAATTAAGGGACATCTATATAGCTGAATAATGTTGAATTTCAAACACGAATAAATACCTAAAGATTTGCACAAAAAATGTCATGTAATATACCAAAATGTTTGTTTGGACATGTAGCTTCTTACAATCACCAAAATAATAATAATAATAATAATAATAATAGGGATTTATAGGCCTGTAAAATATCAATGTTTTGACTGGATTTGCTGTTTAGATGCCCATTAAGTGAATTTAGGTGAATCCTTTGCAGTGAAATCACCTGGTGTCAGTCTGTCTGTCTACAGTCTACACATCGACTGTCTACATACAGTCTACAGACAGACTGTCTACATACAGTCTACATACAGACTGACTACATACAGTCTACACACAGACTGTTTACATACAGACTGACTACATACAGTCTACATACAGACTGACTACATACAGTCTACACACAGACAGACTACATACAGTCTACACACAGACTGACTACATACAGTCTACACACAGACTGTCTACATACAGTCTACACACAGACTGACTACATACAGTCTACACACAGACTGTCTACATACAGTCTACACACAGACAGTCTACATACAGTCTACACACAGACTGACTACATACAGTCTACACACAGACTGTCTACATACAGTCTACACACAGACTGTCTACAAACAGTCTACACACAGACTGTCTACATACAGTCTACACACAGACTCTACATACAGTCTACACACAGACTCTACATACAGTCTACACAGACTGTCTACATACAGTCTACACACAGACTGTCTACATACAGTCTACACACAGACTGTCTACATACAGTCTACACACAGACTGTCTACATACAGTCTACACACAGACTGTCTACATACAGTCTACACACAGACTGTCTACATACAGTCTACATACAGTCTACACACAGACTGTCTACATACAGTCTACACACAGACTGTCTACATACAGTCTACACACAGACTGTCTACATACAGTCTACATACAGACTGACTACATACAGTCTACACACAGACTGACTACATACAGTCTACATACAGACTGACTACATACAGTCTACATACAGACTGACTACATACAGTTTACACACAGACTGTCTACATACAGTCTACAGTCTGTCTACATACAGTCTACATACAGACTGTCTACATACAGTCTACAGACAGACTGACTACATACAGTTTACACACAGACTGACTACATACAGTCTACAGACAGACTGACTACATACAGTCTACAGTCTGTCTACATACAGTCTACATACAGACTGTCTACATACAGTCTACAGACAGACTGACTACATACAGTCTACATACAGACTGTCTACATACAGTCTACATACAGACTGTCTACATACAGTCTACAGACAGACTGACTACATACAGTCTACATACAGACTGTCTACATACAGTCTACAGACAGACTGACTACATACAGTCTACACACAGACTGACTACATACAGTCTACACACAGACTGTCTACATACAGCCTACAGACAGACTGACTACATACAGTCTACACACAGACTGTCTACAAACAGTATACACACAGACTACATACAGTCTACATACAGACTGACTACATACAGTTTACACACAGCCTGACTAAATACAGTCTACACACAGACTTTCTACATACAGTCTACACACAGACTGACTACATACAGTCTACATACAGACTGACTACATACAGTCTACACACAGACTGTCTACATACAGACTACATACAGACTGTCTACATACAGTCTACACACAGACTGTCTACATACAGTCTACACACAGACTGTCTACACACAGCCTGACTACATACAGTCTACATACAGCCTGACTACATACAGTCTACACACAGCCTGACTACATACAGTCTACACAGCCTGACTAAATACAGTCTACACACAGACTGACTACATACAGACTGACTACATACAGTCTACATACAGCCTGACTAAATACAGTCTACACACAGACTGTCTACACACAGCCTGACTACATACAGTCTACACAGCCTGACTAAATACAGTCTACACACAGACTGACTACATACAGACTGACTACATACAGTCTACATACAGCCTGACTAAATACAGTCTACACACAGACTGACTACATACAGTCTACATACAGCCTGACTAAATACAGTCTACACACAGACTGACTACATACAGACTGACTACATACAGTCTACATACAGCCTGACTAAATACAGTCTACACACAGACTGACTACATACAGTCTACACACAGACTGACTACATACAGTCTACACACAGCCTGACTACATACAGTCTACACAGCCTGACTAAATACAGTCTACACACAGACTGACTACATACAGACTGTCTACATACAGTCTACACAGACTGTCTACATACAGTCTACACACAGACTGTCTACATACAGTCTACATACAGTCTACACACAGACTGACTACATACAGTCTACATACAGTATACACACAGACTGTCTACATACAGTCTACACACAGACTGACTACATACAGTCTACACACAGACTGACTACATACAGTCTACACACAGACTGTCTATATACAGTCTACATACAGACTGACTACATACAGTCTACACACAGACTGACTACATACAGTCTACATACAGACTGACTACATACAGTCTACATACAGACTGACTACATACAGTCTACACACAGACTGACTACATACAGTTTACACACAGACTGTCTACATACAGTCTACATACAGTCTACACACAGACTGTCTACACACAGACTGTCAACATACAGTCTACACACAGACTGTCTACATACAGTCTACATACAGACTGTCTACATACAGTCTACATACAGTCTACAGACAGACTGTCTACATACAGACTGTCTACATACAGTCTACACACAGACTGTCTACACACAGTCTGTCTACATACAGTCTACACACAGACTGTCTACATACAGTCTACACACAGACTCTACATACAGTCTACACACAGACTGTCTACATACAGTCTACACACAGACTGTCTACATACAGTCTACACACAGACTGTCTACATACAGTCTACACAGACTGTCTACATACAGTCTACACACAGACTCTACATACAGTCTACATACAGACTGTCTACATACAGTCTACACACAGACTGTCTACATACAGTCTACATACAGACTGTCTACATACAGTCTACACACAGACTGTCTACATACAGTCTACACACAGACTGTCTACATACAGTCTACACACAGACTGTCTACATACAGTCTACACACAGACTGTCTACATACAGTCTACATACAGACTGACTACATACAGTCTACACACAGACTGTCTACATACAGTCTACACACAGACTGTCTACATACAGACTGTCTACATACAGTCTACACACAGACTGACTACATACAGTCTACATACAGACTGTCTACATACAGACTGTCTACATACAGTCTACACAGACTGTCTACACACAGTCTGTCTACATACAGTCTACACACAGACTGTCTACATACAGACTGTCTACATACAGTCTACACACAGACTGTCTACACACAGTCTGTCTACATACAGTCTACACACAGACTGTCTACATACAGTCTACACACAGACTCTACATACAGTCTACACACAGACTACATACAGTCTACACACAGACTGACTACATACAGTCTACACACATATAGTCTACACACAGACTGTCTACATACAGTCTACACACAGACTCTACATACAGTCTACACACAGACTACATACAGTCTACACACAGACTGACTACATACAGTCTACACACATATAGTCTACACACAGACTGTCTACATACAGTCTACACAGACTGACTACATACAGTCTACACACAGACAGTCTACATACAGTCTACCATCAGACTGACTACATACAGTCTAATACAGTCTACAAACAGATTTTTTTTTTCAGAGAAAAACCCTCTCTTGCAATTTGGTTTAACAGCTTTATTTAGTGACTTGCTCATGTATTTATTGTAAAACGGCACATCTTGTTAATTAGTCTTGATGGAAATTCACTATTCTTGAGATGAAATAGTGAAAATAAACAAATAGAAACAAATTGACAGCAGAACTGTTACACTATTCCCAGCATTCCTTTTAAGGTGTGTTTTAAGAGTTGTATTTTATCAAAAATTTACTAAAAGAAATGAAATTATTAAAACTTTATTTTATTTTCGCAGGTGTGACAAGGCTAAAGATTACATAGAGGTGCATGATGGTCTAGATCGTACACATCCCACGATTCGCCAGTACTGTGGGACGGGAGGAGTTGAGAGTCGCGTAGTCACATCAAAAGGACCATTCATGTTTGTCATCTTCTCATCAAACGACTTCAACCATCAAAAGGGCTTCGTAGCATCGTATGATTTCATCTCCAAACATACCACACTACCATACACAACATCTCCTTATCAAGGTAAGACTTCCTGTTGATATTGTCATCAAGGTAAGACTTCCTGTTGATATTGTCACCATTGTACAGTAAACCTACCACACTACCATACACAACATCTCCTTATCAAGGTAAGACTTCCTGTTGATATTGTCACCATTGTACAGTGAAACCTTGTTATACTGCCATCATTGTACAGTAAACCTTGTTATACTGCCACCATTGTACAGTAAACCTTGTTATACTACCACCATTGTACAGTAAACATTGTTATACTGCCACCATTGTACAGTAAAACCTTGTTATACTGCCATCATTGTACAGTAAATCTTGTTATACTGCCACCATTGTACAGTAAACCTTGTTATACTGCCATCATTGTACAGTAAAATCTTGTTATACTGCCACCATTGTACAGTAAAACCTTGTTATACTGCCACCATTGTACAGTTAAGCCTTGTTATACTGCCACCATTGTACAGTTAAGCCTTGTTATACTGCCACCATTGTACAGTTAAGCCTTGTTATACTGCCACCATTGTACAGTTAAGCCTTGTTATACTGCCACCATTGTACAGTTAAGCCTTGTTATACTGCCACCATTGTACAGTTAAGCCTTGTTATACTGCCATCATTGTACAGTTAAGCCTTGTTATACTGCCACCATTGTACAGTTAAGCCTTGTTATACTGCCACCATTGTACAGTTAAGCCTTGTTATACTGCCATCATTGTACAGTTAAGCCTTGTTATACTGCCACCATTGTACAGTAAAACCTTGTTATACTGCCACCATTGTACAGTAAACCTTGTTATACTGCCACCATTGTACAGTAAACCTTGTTATACTGCCACCATTGTACAGTAAAACCTTGTTATACTGCCACCATTGTACAGTAAAACCTTGTTATACTGCCACCATTGTACAGTAACACATTGTTATACTGCCACCATTGTACAATAAACCTTGTTATACTGCCATCGTTGTACAGTAAACCTTGTTATACTGCCATCATTGTACAGTAAAACCTTGTTATACTGCCACCATTGTACAGTAAACCTTGTTATACTGCCACCATTGTACAGTAAACCTTGTTATACTGCCACCATTGTACAGTAAAACCTTGTTATACTGCCACCATTGTACAGTAAAACCTTGTTATACTGCCACCATTGTACAGTAACACATTGTTATACTGCCACCATTGTACAATAAACCTTGTTATACTGCCATCGTTGTACAGTAAACCTTGTTATACTGCCATCATTGTACAGTAAAACCTTGTTATACTGCCATCATTGTACAGTAAATCTTGTTATACTGCCACCATTGTACAGTAAACCTTGTTATACTGCCATCATTGTACAGTTAAGCCTTGTTATACTGCCACCATTGTACAGTTAAGCCTTGTTATACTGCCACCATTGTACAGTTAAGCCTTGTTATACTGCCATCATTGTACAGTTAAGCCTTGTTATACTGCCACCATTGTACAGTAAAACCTTGTTATACTGCCACCATTGTACAGTAAACCTTGTTATACTGCCACCATTGTACAGTAAACCTTGTTATACTGCCACCATTGTACAGTAAAACCTTGTTATATTGCCACCATTGTACAGTAAAACCTTGTTATACTGCCACCATTGTACAGTAACACATTGTTATACTGCCACCATTGTACAATAAACCTTGTTATACTGCCATCGTTGTACAGTAAACCTTGTTATACTGCCATCATTGTACAGTAAAACCTTGTTATATTGCCACCATTGTACAGTAAAACCTTGTTATACTGCCACCATTGTACAGTAACACATTGTTATACTGCCACCATTGTACAATAAACCTTGTTATACTGCCACCATTGTACAGTTAAGCCTTGTTATACTGACACCATTGTACAGTAAAACCATGTTATACTGAAACCATTGTACAGTAAAACCTTGTAATTTTGACAAATAAGGGTATTCATGTAATTTTGACAAATAAGGGTATTCATGTAATTTTGACAAATAAGGGTATTTATGTCATTTTACAAATAGGGGTATTCATGTAATTTTGACAAATAAGGGTATTATGTAATTTTATCAAATAGGGGTATTCAAGTAATGCAGGCTGGAATATAAGTAAGGTGTTAATGCAGGGTTGCCAACCTGTGAGACTTTTTTACGACGTCACGGCATCACGGCGTTTTATTATTTGATTAAATATTGTAGAAAAAATATCAGACATTAACAGATATTTAAGCCATTTATTTAATATATCTTCTTGCTTTGAAATCTCCTCCTTTGGAGCAAGCTGATAGTCAATAATTTCCTCCTCAAGTGAATCCTTCTATCCTTGGTGACATTATATGTAATCTAGCTGCCAGTTATAGAACTTAAAGAATTAAAGTTTCCAATAGTTTTTGTAAGTTGATTATTAATAGTTTTATTCAATAGTTTTAGGGTTAAGATTATAAAATGTTTCGAAGCAATGGATAACTGTTCTATTTATATCATGTAGGCGTTTGAGTGAGTCCTAAGTATTTGCTGGCGTCGACTTGTTGCAGTGTGTGGTCGTGTAGTTTGTAGTTATATGTTGTTTTGGTGCGCTTGTTTGAGGTGGATATGATGTTGCATTTGTTTGGGTGAAATTTCATGAGCCAGTCTTGTTCCCACTGTCCTGCTGCGTTTATGTCTTGTTGTAATTTGTGTGTGTCGTCTATGTTCTGGATTGTCTTGTAGATGATGCTATCGTCGGCGAAGAGTCTGAGGGTGCTGTGTTTGATGTAGTCTGGTAGGTCGTTGATGTATATGAGGAAAAGTATGGGGCCCAAGCAGGTTCCTTGAGGTACTCCTGAAGGTACTATAATCTGTCAAGAGTTTAATTTTTAGCTGTGGTACTGGTAATTATATAAACCTTTGCCTGTAAAACAAACTCAATGCCAACTGACAAAATGTGGCGTTTTAAATCACATACTGCGCTTGATCTGATCGAAAACTTGGCTTTAAACAACTTGCAATAGGCATGCTACTTTACTTTACGAAAACACGTTTAGAAAACCAATCGTGATTTTTTTCCCTCATGGCGATTCTTTGAACTTGGCGACCTTAGCCTTAGTGGACCAGATATCGATATTTTTCCTTTTAGGCGACGGCATATTTCACAAAATATCAAAGGGATTGTTCAGTTATAAACTGAGAATTTGAATATTACTCACTATTTTTGTAGGCCTAAGCTTAGTTATCGCGTTTAGAAGTCAACTCTCCGAACGTGCTTCCGTCGCTACCGACCGGATGTGAAGCGCGACGCCTGGTGTAATCTTTACAAAAACTGTAAGAGTTATTCCCCTTTGAACAGTCCCAAGCTAAAGTTGCCGATTTCATGGCTTCGCGTGAGGCGACTTGAGAAAACTTAATCAATGTGTGAGATTTGTACCTCACGTTACGTGAGGATTGCTTCAACGTGAGAAGGGACATTTTAGGGACGTTTTTACGTGAGTTTTTCGTCTCACGTGCGTGAGTTGGCAACCCTGTTAATGTGTTATATGTAGCATGTATTAATTCATAAAGTAGAAGTGAAGATTTTCCTTGGGGGAGATAACTCGAAAGCAAACTGAAAAAACAACTTACAAAAGAACAATGAAATAAAACAAATGGTACAACTAGAGTTATGGTGTTTTCAAGCTACGTTCATTTACAGCTAGACATGAACGTTTCTTACCGCCTTGGAAAACATGAGGAAATGTACGTGGTGTATATAGGTAGTCAAGTACGGAAACATATAATCTTGGTTAATTGGATTCTTGTAGCTGTATTAACATTTCTGTGGATACGTTATTCCTTGTTTAGGGATTTACAACTCCCTGGCAATGTCTCCAGGTCTCTTTAAATCAGATGTTCTACGACTATTAGCTTAAAATTGATTCCCATCTAAATCAAAGCCAATACGGAATTACCCCAGTGGGTTTTATGTAAATCTTGACTTGATGAAATACTTTCAAACTAAGTAAATTATCTGTACATTCTGATCCAGTTTGCATAGGTCTTATTAGGAAACTTTAAATCCAGGTCTTTTGAATCCCCAGTGGCCACTCATCATTAGCTGTTTCATTTATTTTTGAATGACAAAATGTTATATCACATTTCTATTTAAGACTTTTTTTCTATCAATTTTTGTGGGTTTTTTTGTTGTTTTTTTCAGCTTTAGTTTAGATTAAACTTATTTTTCTATCAACTGAAACAATCTGTGTTAAGGGAAAAAAAAATATGGATTTTCTTCTAACTCTTTATCTAAGAAAAACAAAAATTCTGATTTACAATGTGAAAGATCTGCTTAACCAATACTAATTACTGTAGTCTGAATACAGGTATACATCTACTCAAAAATCTGGTCTACATTTCAACAACAAATTCCTAAACTTTAAAAAAAAACTCCCATGAGAAAGCAGTTAAGGAATTCCCTTAAGTTGAGATATCATGATGTAAAACTATTAGAAATAAGTGATGTGGAGCCAAGTCTGTATCCTAGCAACGGAGGGATCCTAGAATCCCTACCTTATATAACTCATGTTAATGAATAAATGACTTGCTTTAACACAAAATTCTGTTATAGTATTTCTCTTAATATGGTCTATAATGATGGCTCTTAGAATATTCAAACAAAAGATCCATATAAAGTCACGCTAATGTTCAGGTCTGTCAAAGTTATACCTGTTTGTAAAATAATAAAAAAGGGTCATAGATTGTGTGGCGTCATCCTAACAAAAACCATTTTTAACTTCAAAATAAATAAATAATTTCCCATCAAAACTGGCATAACTCAAAATTCGAACTGTCAAAATATACATTCATTGGTGTACGTCGAAAATTCGTTTTTCAGATTATTGGCTCCCTTTGTGCCCTGAATAACATGCATTATATATATAACCAATAATTTTACTACAAAACAACGCTAAAGTGCATAGCCACCCTCTGCAGTATCATGAAACGACAGCCATATCCCATTATAGGTGTCAAGTCAAGACAGCATAATGCTGATACATATTGTGTAGGGTTTCTTTTTTTTCTTTTATTTTTTACATTTTATTATCATCATTATTATTATGTTATTTTTTTAGTTTCGTAGATTATTAACCACTGTCAGAGTTATGTAATCCGGTTTTTTCTGAAGAACACATTTTCTGATTAAATATTCATGTTTGGGGAATGTTTGACACACGCTTGCCTTTGCCTAAAATTGGTATATAATGTACATATATGGACGTGCATTACCGGTAGCTTGTGTACACTGTAATTACCAAGCCGCATTGCAGGGGATCGAATGTTTGACTGGTAGGGTATTAAAAAAGGTTAGATTATATCAGTCGTATTTATGGTTGAAGAATGTCTATCAATGAAACGAAATCAAATTAGAGAACAATGTGTGGTAGTTTAAAACTATATACACCCCTTGGGGTCCTGTAAGTGTGGAAGGCGTTAGTACATAATGTTAAGTTTCTGTAAAAGTCTTGCTGTAAATTCGTAAGAAGTCCCCTAACAGAACTAAGGACATCACTAAAGGTTTTTGTATTCCATTCATCTGTCAGTCCATCAATCTTAGTTCCCTTGTCTGAAGATAATATCTCCTGTAAAACTGTCACCTACATTTCCTAAATCTGGCATGTGTTAATACTGGAAATGTTAGTACTAGAAATGTTAGTACTAGAAATGTTAGTACTGGAAATGTTACTGAAAATGTTAGTTCTGTGTCTGAGTCCTGTGTTGTTGTAATAATATGTCTCTGGCTCCATGATACACAGAGTTATAGCCCTTGGTAATAATATAATTTAAGTTACATGTTAGTTCTGGGTCCATTATTCTATCATACATGTATATTAGTTACATGTTAGTTCTGGGTCCATTATTCTATCATACATGTATATTAGTTACATGTTAGTTCTGGGTCCATTATTCTATCATACATGTATATTAGTTACATGTTAGTTCTGGGTCCATTATTCTGTCAAACATGTATATTAGTAACATGTTAGTTCTGGGTCCATTATTCTATCATACATGTATATTAGTTACATGTTAGTTCTGGGTCCATTATTCTGTCAAACATGTATATTAGTAACATGTTAGTTCTGGGTCCATTATTCTATCATACATGTATATTAGTTACATGTTAGTTCTGGGTCCATTATTCTGTCAAACATGTATATTAGTAACATGTTAGTTCTGGGTCCATTATTCTATCATACATGTATATTAGTTACATGTTAGTTCTGGGTCCATTATTCTGTCATACATGTATATTAGTTACACGTTAGTTCTGGGTCCATTATTCTATCATACATGTATATTAGTTACATGTTAGTTCTGGGTCCATTATTCTATCATACATGTATATTAGTTACATGTTAGTTCTGGGTCCATTATTCTATCATACATACATGTATATTAGTTACATGTTAGTTCTGGGTCCATTATTCTGTCATACATGTATATTAGTTACATGTTAGTTCTGGGTCCATTATTCTATCATACATGTATATTAGTTACATGTTAGTTCTGGGTCCATTATTTTATCATACATGTATATAAGTTACATGTTAGTTCTGGGCCCATTATTCTATCATACAAACATGTATATTAGTTACATGTTAGTTCTGGGTCCATTATTCTGTCATACATGTATATTAGTTACATGTTAGTTCTGGGTCCATTATTCTATCATACATGTATATTAGTTACATGTTAGTTCTGGGTCCATTATTCTATCATACATGTATATTAGTTACACGTTAGTTCTGGGTCCATTATTCTATCATACATGTATATTAGTTACATGTTAGTTCTGGGTCCATTATTCTATCATACATGTATATTAGTTACATGTTAGTTCTGGGTCCATTATTCTATCATACATGTATATTAGTTACACGTTAGTTCTGGGTCCATTATTCTATCATACATGTATATTAGTTACACGTTAGTTCTGGGTCCATTATTCTGTCATACATGTATATTAGTTACACGTTAGTTCTGGGTCCATTATTCTATCATACATGTATATTAGTTACACGTTAGTTCTGGGTCCATTATTCCATCATACATGTATATTAGTTACATGTCAGTTCTGGGTCCATTATTCTATCATACATACATGTATATAAGTTACACGTTAGTTCTGGGTCCATTATTCTATCATACATGTATATTAGTTACACGTTAGTTCTGGGTCCATTATTCCATCATACATGTATATAAGTTACATGTCAGTTCTGGGTCCATTATTCTATCATACATGTATATTAGTTACATGGTAGTTCTGGGTCCATTATTCTATCATACATACATGTATATAAGTTACATGTCAGTTCTGGGTCCATTATTCTATCATACATGTATATAAGTTACATGTCAGTTCTGGGTCCATTATTCTATCATACATGTATATTAGTTACACGTTAGTTCTGGGTCCATTATTCCATCATACATGTATATAAGTTACATGTCAGTTCTGGGTCCATTATTCTATCATACATGTATATTAGTTACATGGTAGTTCTGGGTCCATTATTCTATCATACATACATGTATATAAGTTACATGTCAGTTCTGGGTCCATTATTCTATCATACATGTATATAAGTTACATGTCAGTTCTGGGTCCATTATTCTGTCATACATGTATATTAGTTACACGTTAGTTCTGGGTCCATTATTCTATCATACATGTATATTAGTTACACGTTAGTTCTGGGTCCATTATTCTATCATACATGTATATTAGTTACATGGTAGTTCTGGGTCCATTATTCTATCATACATGTATATTAGTTACACGTTAGTTCTAGATCTGGGTCCATTATTCTATCATACATGTATATTAGTTACATGTTAGTTCTGGGTCCATTATTCTGTCATATATGTATATTAGTTACACGTTAGTTCTGGGTCCATTATTCTATCATACATGTATATAAGGTACATGTTAGTTCTGGGTCCATTATTCTATCATACATGTATATTAGTTACACGTTAGTTCTGGGTCCATTATTCTATCATACATGTATATTAGTTACACGTTAGTTCTAGATCTGGGTCCATTATTCTATCATACATGTATATTAGTTACATGTTAGTTCTGGGTCCATTATTCTGTCATACATGTATATTAGTTACATGTTAGTTCTGGGTCCATTATTCTTTCATACATGTATATTAGTTACATGTTAGTTCTGGGTCCATTATTCTATCATACATGTATATTAGTTACATGTCAGTTCTGGGTCCATTACTCTATCATACATGTATATTAGTTACATGTTAGTTCTGGGTCCATTATTCTATCATACATGTATATTAGTTACACGTTAGTTCTGGGTCCATTATTCTATCATACATGTATATTAGTTACACGTTAGTTCTGGGTCCATTATTCTATCATACATGTATATTAGTTACATGTTAGTTCTGGGTCCATTATTCTATCATACATGTATATTAGTTACATGTTAGTTCTGGGTCCATTATTCTATCATACATGTATATTAGTTACACGTTAGTTCTGGGTCCATTATTCTATCATACATGTATATTAGTTACATGTTAGTTCTGGGTCCATTATTCTATCATACATGTATATTAGTTACACGTTAGTTCTGGGTCCATTATTCTGTCATACATGTATATTAGTTACATGTTAGTTCTGGATCCATTATTCTATCATACATGTATATTAGTTACATGTCAGTTCTGGGTCCATTATTCTATCATACATATAAGTTACACGTTAGTTCTGGGTCCATTATTCTATCATACATGTATATTAGTTACACGTTAGTTCTGGGTCCATTATTCTATCATACATGTATATTAGTTACACGTTAGTTCTGGGTCCATTATTCTATCATACATGTATATTAGTTACACGTTAGTTCTGGGTCCATTATTCTATCATACATGTATATTAGTTACATGTCAGTTCTTTGTCCAATATCCTTTCACAGAATACTATAAGAAACCATTCTCAATTTCCGTGCAGTTTTAACAATGATTAAATGTAACCATGGATATCAGTTTCTGTAATAGAATGGGTATATTGCCAAATACAACTGGTGATATTGTGTTTGTCTACCATGTATATTTTATTGATCTACAGAAGAAACTGTTAGGTGATTTACATCCCCTTTGTGATAGGGAAAGGTCTTTAAACTGTAAAAAGGCATCAGGTCAGAAGATTGGGTGTACTTATTACGAAGATCTGTACATATATAATACAGGGTAGAGATAAAAGAGCTGTTTTCAGGTTTCATGGGAAAACTAACTTTTTTGTGTCCGCACTAATCCAATTCCTCTGTTGTACCTTTACGACTGTTTTCGTTTTATTAAAGTGTTTTTTTATTTCTTTGAAAAAAATTCTGGAGGTGTTTGAATTGCCTAGAAGAAACTGCAATTCAATCCTTATTTTATAAGTACATATTGTGATTTGCTCAGATGTAATGGAACTTCATACAGAAAAAAAACTAGCTGTGACCTGATCATTACAAAATGGTTCAAGAGGATAGCTTAAGTGACTTGATTTATAACAGTTTCTGCCACTTGAGCACACAGGACCATTATAAGGAAACATCCTTTCAGAAAAATATGTTTACAAATATCGAAGGTCAGAGGTCACAATAGATAGAGAAGTTCTGGTAATTATAGGTAGCTTCGTGGTCAAGGCCTGGCAAGTCAATGTATGATACGGCAGAAACAGTGTGCATGGAATTCTGGTTGTTTTAAGTTAACATATTACGGCCAATATATAAACTAAAACTTTGACTGGCTCATGTTGGTATTTGTGGAGATAATATCCTTATTTTCAGTGATACATTTTTTAATTGTCTGAGTACCTTTATATAGGTTTGACAGGCGATGATGTAACATGACAGTTCAATACTCATACTTCATTTAAGAGACTCTAAAAAGGAGAATTTTTCTTTTTTGATCATTTGGTAGAGCCTTGGTCTTCTGAACAATTGGTCCCTGGTTCAATCCAGTGTCACTGTTAATTATTGGCATAATGACATCATTGATTCCTGGAATCCTTGGTCATTGATCCAAATCTATCACTAACTCCTCACTTACTGTGCTTGCAGGGGATTGTATTTCAGGTCTGAAGGTCAAGGGTCAGGGTCAGTATATAAAAGTTTGGTTTCCTTGAAACTGTCTCTTTATTTCATCCAGCACACATAGAAACCTGATATTTGACCTGCAGCATTCTTCAGGTGCTCGAATGACATTGACCTCAAATTCAAGGTCATGGGAATCAAATCTGCCCAAATATATCAAACTTAGGTGACCGTAAAGGCCCATGGGCCTCTTGTTATATCAAATCTAATGGTTTTTGGTTTTATTGATGAACTTAGGCATCTGATTTAGTAGACCCCTTTATAATTGTACTACAGTACTAATATATGGTTTGAGGGTTGCTGTGGGGGTTAACTATTATTTCCTGGAGTCAATCATGTTTCTGCCATGAAATGTACCTAGCTAATCTCAGGAACTACTCATGTGATTCTGATCACACTAGACTGTGTTTCGGGGGGGGGGGGGGGTCAAGTGGAAGCCTGTGGGGGCATTAATGTCTTTCAGACATTTTCTAGTTAGCTTTCAATATCGCAATATTTCTTTGTGAAAATATTGGTATGTTGCAATATACATTTCAATTGATTAACTCGCCCCCTAATGCTATTGTGAGGTATAGTGGTACAACGTAAGGTGAGCTTTGTATCGATGAAGAACTTACTGAAAAAGCATTTACCATTTGTTTATTTTGGTGTTTTAAACTTGTCTGAGACTCAATTTCTTCCCTTTGAAATTGAGACTTTATAGCCATGAGTTATTATGTGATGTTTATTGAATGGCATATTGATTCAACCATGCATTTGAAGAAGAAAAAAAAATTCATCCCCCCTCAAATTTTGACAGGAGTTTTATTGTACAGCTTCTACATCCATCAGCTAAGAGTAGGAATGGAAGTTCAAATGGGGTCTAACAATTAGGGACAATTATGGATTAAATTTCTAGTAATGATTTCTATTTTTTCTTCTTTTTTTTGTTTTTTTGTTTGTATGTTTATTACCCATTTTGGACTTTACGTTTTTGGGACGATTATTACCAAGTCCAATAACAATAAAATTTAGGATATCAAACAAAAAGTCATTACATAGAGGTATAGTGCTACCTCACTGAAATATACTGTCGAAGGCACCCGGTGGGACACTATACACCCAGTCACATTATACTGACAACAGGGGAACCAGTCACCCCATGCCTCAAAATGCTGAACTTGAAGCCATAACAGAAACTACCGTTGTTATAGATAGTGATCAGCCTGGTCAGTAAGAACCCTAAACATTTCTCACTAGTAAAGATTTCTTATCATTTTGTCTTATTTCTAACTTAACTTTCTGCGTCTTGAATTCTTTATATCTGGTAGGTGTACATTTTAAAGATTTGTGACTTGTGTTCTTGGAAAAAAGTAGTCCATCAAAGCTATATATAGTCTCGAAAAAGATTGTGATACATTCATTATATATGCAGCTTTATCGATGAATCTAATGGGGAATTCGTTGCAAGAGGTGTGTGTTATGGTGGGATTACGTGAAGGACTCGATGTCCCCAAGACTTGTTCCGACTGCGTGGAGACAAACCAAGGGGAAAAAACTACAAAACAGCCAACATAGATACTTGGTTGAGCAGGCTTTCACGTAGATTAGATAGAAGATCAGGTCTACCATGATAGACTGATCTGTCAGGCAAATGTAGATTTTGTAGATAGAGGAAAGTACCGAGTCCTTTCTGTAAACTAAAAAAACAAAAAAAAATAACAACATTAATCACAGACGCACACAAAACAGCTATGTTTGTTCCCGTAAGGGTTACGAACAGATTACTTACTTAGACACCTATACCACTACTTGAGACTACCACTCAGCCACACGTTTCCCGTTCGACAGCTTAACACAACTGAAGAGCTCTTATTGGTCATCATTAAAGAAACATTTCATCTCAAGAAATCTAGTCTCCAGGGATTGATTGGTTTTCCCTCTGCAAATTTTGCACGTTTATTCTCAATAACTTATTCCACGTTTATTCTCAATAACTTATTCCACGTTTATTCTCAATAACTTATTCCACGTTTATTCTCAATAACTTATTCCACATTTATTCTCAATAACTTATTCCACGTTCATGCAAGCATCTACAAAATCTTTAACATTTGGCTCGAATCTGTTTAAAATTTGTTTCCTTCTGACGTTTGAATGAGCTGGGATATTGGGAGAAATATGATTGTTTTTGCACAAGATCCATGTTGATGCCCAAGGGTGCAGTGAAGGTTTTAAGAAAGCGTTCTGTCGAAAAAATGTTTAGAGAACTTATTTTTTTTCAATATCATCGATCATATTCAAGGACAAACTATGCATGCAGGTGTCTGTTTTATCCGAGTCGATTATTCTGGTTCAAAGATGAATGTACCTCTTTGATAGTTGAAGTGCGTCTTTCGGAATGGATATTGTGGTGGAGGAAAGGGTGTTATATATAGTACATAATTCAGTATTACAGCTAATAATGATATTGTGGTGGAGGGAAGGGTGTGAAGTAGTACAATATAATTCAGTATTACAGCTAATATTGATATTGTGATGGAGGGAAGGGTGTGATGTAGTACGATATAATTCAGTATTACAGCTAATATTGATATTGTGGTGGAGGGAAGGGTGTGATGTAGTACGATATAATTCAGTATTACAGCTAATATTGATATTGTGGTGGAGGGAAAGGTATGATATGACATACAGACATCCATCAGAACCAGCATTTTTTTTTTCTTCTGTACTTGCTTGTATGTGTAATACAATGATAACATCATAATCCAATAGACTTAGGGTCAGGAAAACACAAGATATGACTTGTTGTAATGAAGCTTTATGAAGTTGAGGCTGATAAAAGATGGATGAGAAAAGAGACTTGTATATCAAAGTGGAAATATTCAATACTTCACATGCACTGCTCCCTCAGACACACTGTGGATGTCTAGAACAACACTGTAACCAGGCTAACACAACATCAACTGAGCATTTCAAATGAAGTTTAGAGATTTCATGTGAATATTCCTTTCTTTTTTGGTTGCCTGCAAAAAGCAGTTAACATATATGTATCACGATGTCTGCGTCGGCGTCGCCACCGACACTTAGTCCACAAAGAGGTTTCCAAATGATAACTCAAGTTTCCTTGGGCCAATCAAACTCAAATTTCACGATGATCTTTGTTATCAAAAGTGCTTGCTTAAAACTGCTTTTCAGTCCAAAGGTCGAAGGTCAAGATCAGTTACTAAAAATAGTTAAAAAAAATTCTTGTGATCACTTAAGGTTCTTTGGGCCCATCAAATTCAAATTCATGTAGTTTTTAGGTCACCTGAGACAAAGTCTCAAGTGACCTTTTCTAATCCCCTTTTGTCCGTCGCCGTGCCGTGTGCGTCGTCAGTTGTGCGTCCGTAAACAATTTACATATTCAACTTCTTCTCCAAAACCACTGAGCCAAATTCAATGAAATTTGGCAGGGAGCTTCTATGTCTAAATGTCAACTAAAATTGTGAATTATATGGTTCCCATCCCCCAGGGGCCTGATGGGCGGGGCCAAAAAAGGGTCAAATTGACTAAAACTTCAAAAATCTTCTTCTCTACTCTCAGATATGGTAGAATCAAATACTCTTCATAGATGGAAGGGTCTTAAGGTGCTTTACCAAAATTGTGAATTTCATGACCCTGGGGTCTCAAGTTTGCACCTGGGGAGGGGGTAAACTTTACTATAGTTTATAAAGGGAAAACTCATTTTTGACTATTATTTGTTGAATTTCTATTGGAATTCATTCTAACTTGGGTAACATTATCAGCTTGGGATGACATTTTGATGGTATGAACATGTTGGCCCTGACTGACCCCTAGGGGCTGGTGGGCGGGGCCAAAAAGGGTCAAATTAACTGAAATTTTAAAAATCTTCTTACAATTAACCCAAATAAGGTAGAATCAAATACTCTTCATAGATGAAAGGGTCTTAAGGTGCTTTACCATAATTGTGAATTTCCTGGCCGTGGGGTCTCGCATTTGCCCCATGGGAGGGGATAAACTTTACTATAGTTATAGGTAAATCACATTTTTGACTATCATTTGTTTTATTTATTTTGAAATCCATTCTAAATTTGTTAACATTATCAGCATGGGATGACTGTTTAATGGTATGCACATGTTGGCCCTGACTGATCCCTTAGACTGATGGGTCAGGCCAAAAAGTGTCAATTAAATTTTCTGAAATATTTCAAATCTCAGGTGACCGTTAAGGCCCATGGGCCTCTTGTTCCTTGCTGCAAGTGCTGGTATGGGATTATTTACTTACTGGTCAAAAGGTCAAAGGTCAAGGTCATTGTTACTATGAATAGAAAATCTGTTTCCCTTAAATAACCCTCTTAATCACCAAACTTTTTGCACAGGCAAAACATCCTGGCTTTCATAGAATTCTTGTCTTTCTTTCTACTTGCAATATTGACATGGTAAGCTTGTGAAAATGCTGTGTAGTTTCAGATATATATTGATAAAGTTTCAAATTGGTGATAGCATCACAGAGAAAACCAGTGTAAAACTAAAATTATGTCGGAGGGGGGTGGGGGGGGGGGGGGGGGTGCATATTGTGTTACCCATGCCGACCACATCCTGTCCCCATGCAATGTAATAAGCTAATTTCAGAAACTGTTGCTGCGATCCTCAGCAAACTGTGTTTTGGGGTGTCAAGTGGCAGCCGTTTTTCGGCAATATTTTGTTTAAAAATTGTTATTGGATTAAAAATGTAACTTTTGTAGCCATTGCGATATTGCATATATCTATTATAGAAATCATGGTAACACTGAGTGTCAATTTAAACTCGCACCTTTGAACATCTTTCTGCTTAGACCCAAACTCAATTTGACATTTGCTATATTTAGTCCCCCGCGCCCTCTGTGTGACCTTGTGGATACTCTGATTAAAACATCCCTTCTGATTTGATCAGAACGGTAATTGAGATACAATTTCCCCACTGGGCTAAAGTTTTAGCTGAAAATGGAAATGCAACTGATGATAGCTGGGTTCATTAGTGGATATAAAAAAATGACTAGAAAATGTAAATTTTAATTGCATGTCAAGACTTTAAAAAGTAACAATTGAAATGCTCTTTCTTTGAAAAATGAAAATAAGTCAATGTAGGCCATTTCCTGCTGAACTCAATATTGTTTAATTTTTTACAGCATTATTTGTTGATTTTGGGACAATTACTAAAATTTTACACAATTCTGACCTCTGTAATATTACTCTATAATGATTTTATCTGTACAGTATAACTACTGCTGTCCTCTGTAATGTTACTCTATAATGATTTTATCTGTACAGTATAACTACTGCTGTCCTGTGTAATATTACTCTATAATGACTTTATCTGTACAGTATAACTGCTGCTGTCCTCTGTAATGTTACTCTATAATGATTTTATCTGTACAGTATAACTACTGCTGTCCTGTGTAATATTACTCTATAATGATTTTATCTGTACAGTATAACTACTGCTGTCCTGTATAATGTTACTCTATAATGATTTTATCTGTACAGTATAACTACTGCTGTCCTGTGTAATGTTACTCTATAATGACTTTATCTGTACAGTATAACTACTGTTGTCCTCTGTAATGTTACTCTATAATGACTTTTTCTGTACAGTATAACTACTGTTGTCCTCTGTAATGTTACTCTATAATGACTTTATCTGTACAGCATAACTACTGCTGTCCTCTGTAATGTTACTCTATAATGATTTTATCTGTACAGTATAACTACTGCTGTCCTGTATAATGTTACTCTATAATGATTTTATCTGTACAGTATAACTACTGCTGTCCTCTGTAATATTACTCTATAATGACTTTATCTGTAGAGTATAACTACTGCTGTCCTGTATAATGTTACTCTTTGATGACTTTATCTGTACAGTATAACTACTGCTGTCCTCTGTAATATTACTCTATAATGATTTTATCTGTACAGTATAACTACTGATGTCCTATGTTATATTACTCTTTGATGACTTTATCTGTACAGTATAACTACTGATGTCCTCTGT
This sequence comes from Pecten maximus, assembly GCF_902652985.1. Classification (NCBI taxonomy): domain Eukaryota; kingdom Metazoa; phylum Mollusca; class Bivalvia; order Pectinida; family Pectinidae; genus Pecten; species Pecten maximus. The sequence continues at coordinate 28,940,469 of NC_047019.1, forward strand.
AATGTTACTCTATACTGATTTTATCTGTACAGTATAACTACTGCTGTCCTCTGTAATATTACTCTATAATGACTTTGTCTGTATAGTATAACTACTGCTGTCCTGTGTACTATTACTCTATAATGATTTTATCTGTATACTATAACTACAGCTGTCCTCTGTTATGTTACTCTTTGATGACTTTATCTGTACAGTATAACTACTGCTGTCCTCTGTAATGTTACTCTATAATGATTTTATCTGTATAGTATAACTACCGCTGTCCTGTGTAATATTACTCTATAATGATTTTATCTGTACAGTATAACTACTGCTGTCCTCTGTAATGTACTCTATAATGACTTTATCTGTACAGTATAACTACTGCTGTCCTGTATAATGTTACTCTTTGATGACTTTATCTGTACAGTATAACTACTGCTGTCCTCTGTAATATTACTCTATAATGATTTTATCTGTACAGTATAACTACTGCTGTCCTATGTTATATTACTCTTTGATGACTTTATCTGTACAGTATAACTACTGATGTCCTCTGTAATGTTACTCTATAATGATTTTATCTGTATAGTATAACTACTGCTGTCCTCTGTAATGTAACTATATAATGATTTTATCTGTACAGTATAACTACTGCTGTCCTGTATAATGTTACTCTATAATGATTTTATCTGTACAGTATAACTACTGCTGCCCTCTGTAATATTACTCTATAATGATTTTATCTGTACAGTATAACTACTGATGTCCTCTGTAATATTACTCTATAATGATTTTATCTGTACAGTATAACTACTGCTGTCCTCTGTAATGTTACTCTATAATGATTTTATCTGTACAGTATAACTACTGCTGTCCTCTGTAATATTACTGTATAATGATTTTATCTGTATACTATAACTACAGCTGTCCTCTGTTATGTTACTCTTTGATGACTTTATCTGTACAGTATAACTACTGCTGTCCTCTGTAATGTTACTCTATAATGATTTTATCTGTATAGTATAACTACCGCTGTCCTGTGTAATATTACTCTATAATGATTTTATCTGTACAGTATAACTACTGTCCTGTGTAATGTTACTCTATAATGATTTTATCTGTATAGTATAACTACTGCTGTCCTCTGTAATGTTACTATTTGATGACTTTATCTGTACAGTATAACTACTGCTGTCCTGTGTAATGTTACTCTATAATGACTTTATCTGTATAGTATAACTACTGCTGTCCTCTGTAATGTTACTATTTGATGACTTTATCTGTACAGTATAACTACTGCTGTCCTCTGTAATGTTACTCTATAATGACTTTATCTGTACAGTATAACTACTGCTGTCCTGTATAATGTTACTCTTTGATGACTTTATCTGTACAGTATAACTACTGCTGTCCTGTATAATGTTACTCTTTGATGACTTTATCTGTACAGTATAACTACTGCTGTCCTCTGTAATATTACTCTATAATGATTTTATCTGTACAGTATAACTACTGCTGTCCTATGTTATATTACTCTTTGATGACTTTATCTGTACAGTATAACTACTGATGTCCTCTGTAATGTTACTCTATACTGATTTTATCTGTACAGTATAACTACTGCTGTCCTCTGTAATATTACTCTATAATGACTTTGTCTGTATAGTATAACTACTGCTGTCCTGTGTAATATTACTCTATAATGATTTTATCTGTATACTATAACTACAGCTGTCCTCTGTTATGTTACTCTTTGATGACTTTATCTGTACAGTATAACTACTGCTGTCCTCTGTAATGTTACTCTATAATGATTTTATCTGTATAGTATAACTACCGCTGTCCTGTGTAATATTACTCTATAATGATTTTATCTGTACAGTATAACTACTGCTGTCCTCTGTAATGTTACTCTATAATGATTTTATCTGTATAGTATAACTACTGCTGTCCTCTGTAATGTAACTATATAATGATTTTATCTGTACAGTATAACTACTGCTGTCCTGTATAATATGTTACTCTATAATGATTTTATCTGTACAGTATAACTACTGCTGCCCTCTGTAATATTACTCTATAATGATTTTATCTGTACAGTATAACTACTGATGTCCTCTGTAATATTACTCTATAATGATTTTATCTGTACAGTATAACTACTGCTGTCCTCTGTAATGTTACTCTATAATGATTTTATCTGTACAGTATAACTACTGCTGTCCTCTGTAATATTACTGTATAATGATTTTATCTGTATACTATAACTACAGCTGTCCTCTGTTATGTTACTCTTTGATGACTTTATCTGTACAGTATAACTACTGCTGTCCTCTGTAATGTTACTCTATAATGATTTTATCTGTATAGTATAACTACCGCTGTCCTGTGTAATATTACTCTATAATGATTTTATCTGTACAGTATAACTACTGTCCTGTGTAATGTTACTCTATAATGATTTTATCTGTATAGTATAACTACTGCTGTCCTCTGTAATGTTACTATTTGATGACTTTATCTGTACAGTATAACTACTGCTGTCCTGTGTAATGTTACTCTATAATGACTTTATCTGTATAGTATAACTACTGCTGTCCTCTGTAATGTTACTATTTGATGACTTCATCTGTACAGTATAACTACTGCTGTCCTGTGTAATGTTACTCTATAATGACTTTATCTGTATAGTATAACTACTGCTGTCCTCTGTAATGTTACTCTATAATGACTTTATCTATATAGTATATAACTACTGCTGTAATGTTGCTGTTTTTATCCCTCTTTTCTTACTTCCTTTCAGGCCTGTTACCTGAAGGGGGTACAAGTAAGTATAGTTTGCTTCACTTCATTGTAGCTAGTCTTTTTCAAGTATTAGAATATCACACATCTCAATCATTTGGTTACTTCTTTTATTGGGATACTTTTGACCTTGTAATTAAAATATATAGACATTGTTAGGCTACCTTCCTTGATTTGTTTCTACCCATCAATAAAGACATTGTTAGCTTACCTCCCTTGATCTGTTACTACTCACCTGAAAATTAAAGTAACATTACTTTGTTACTGCCCAATCAATAAAGACATTGTTAGCTTACCTCCCTTGATCTGTTACTACTCACCTGAAAATTAAAGTAACATTACTTTGTTACTTCCCAATCAATAAAGACATTGTTAGCTTACCTCCCTTGATCTGTTACTACTCACCTGAAAATTAAAGTAACATTACTTTGTTACTTCCCAATCAATAAAGACATTGTTAGCTTACCTCCCTTGATCTGTTACTACTCACCTGAAAATTAAAGTAACATTACTTTGTTACTGCCCAATCAATAAAGACATTGTAAGCTTACCTCCCTTGATCTGTTACTACTCACCTGAAAATTAAAGTAACATTACTTTGTTACTGCCCAATCAATAAAGACATTGTTAGCTTACCTCCCTTGATCTGTTACTACTCACCTGAAAATTAAAGTAACATTACTTTGTTACTTCCCAATCAATAAAGACATTGTTAGCTTACCTCCCTTGATCTGTTACTACTCACCTGAAAATTAAAGTAACATTACTTTGTTACTGCCCAATCAATAAAGACATTGTTAGCTTACCTCCCTTGATCTGTTACTACTCACCTGAAAATTAAAGTAACATTACTTTGTTACTGCCCAATCAATAAAGATATTGTTAGCTTACCTCCCTTGATCTGTTACTACTCACCTGAAAATTAAAGTAACATTACTTTGTTACTGCCCAATCAATAAAGACATTGTTAGCTTACCTCCCTTGATCTGTTACTACTCACCTGAAAATTAAAGTAACATTACTTTGTTACTTCCCAATCAATAAAGACATTGTTAGCTTACCTCCCTTGATCTGTTACTACTCACCTGAAAATTAAAGTAACATTACTTTGTTACTGCCCAATCAATAAAGACATTGTTAGCTTACCTCCCTTGATCTGTTACTACTCACCTGAAAATTAAAGTAACATTACTTTGTTACTGCCCAATCAATAAAGACATTGTTAGCTTACCTCCCTTGATCTGTTACTACTCACCTGAAAATTAAAGTAACATTACTTTGTTACTGCCCAATCAATAAAGACATTGTAAGCTTACCTCCCTTGATCTGTTACTACTCACCTGAAAATTAAAGTAACATTACTTTGTTACTGCCCAATCAATAAAGACATTGTAAGCTTACCTCCCTTGATCTGTTACTACTCACCTGAAAATTAAAGTAACATTACTTTGTTACTGCCCAATCAATAAAGACATTGTTAGCTCACCTCCCTTGATCTGTTACTACTCACCTGAAAATTAAAGTAACATTACTTTGTTACTGCCCAATCAATAAAGACATTGTTAGACTGTCCTTGAGATAAGATATACCAAAACTGATTTAGGTGAATCATTATTAAGATTAGTTTTTCTGAAGTTTTATGAAACAGACTATACCTTATAGCAGTCTACCCAAGGCTGTGGAAACGGTAAAATATTCAGTCATAAAAATATTCCAGATGAAGATATCTATTCATTATCATATATTAAGCTTAAACATCACTTGAATATTTCTGTAAACCTGTAAACCATGCCAGCTGATCTTTAGACCAGAGAACGTGTGTTCCACCATTTATGTTCAAATGGAACTCTTTTGTGTTCTATTCATAGACACAGGTGATTTCCCACATCATATCAGACATCGTTTTCTTTGACCTAGTAATTGATTTACAATGTCTTTTACTAGCTCTGTTCTGAACAAAAGTTATTTATCAACAAGAATGAAGTCTTTTACTTAATCTTCAAATAAAGATGGTAAGTTATTATTTGTATGTGTGTTTAGTTTCGGGTGCTCTTTGCACTGACATGTCATCTGTAGGAATAGACAAAATGTGATGAAAATTTGTGTTCCAGTTACTTAATTTCCTGAAGAAAATTGAACACATAAAGTAGCAAAACATTTCACATGAATTATTACTTTTGAACACCATTTTGACACTCAGTCAAAGATTTATTTCCTTGAAAAAAGGTAGGGGCGCCCTTATTAGGTCAAATACAGTCCTTTGGTGTGAAGCCATGGAGTTATTTCCCTTTCATAAAACAACTCGATATTATAGAATCTGGTGGAGTCCAGAAATCGAATATTAAAAAAACACCATTATCTGAAAGCACATATTTTTGTGAAGGATATTCAAACTTCAATAAACATCTTGTGTAAGGGGAGGTAACCTATATATATAGCTAGTTCAATTGGAGTTATTTAATCTGCAGTTTTCATAGGCATTTTACATCTTGATCTACGAGAGATTTCATCTTCTGGACATCCTGTCTGATCTGCAGTTGTAGAAAGAAAAGTATAAATGTTCATCACAGGCTTATAATAAACCTTGAAATCAATTGATTTTACAGAGATTTTCAATACCATGCATAATAATTCAGTATTAAAACTCCCAAGAATGACAGCTCCGCAGTAAAAAAGTGCCTGCTACTCGACTATTACTATGGTTGTTTATGATGAGCCTGTCTCTTATGTCCTTTTTCATAAGGTAATAATAACATATAATCTAGTTTTATTTATTTTTGCCTTGAAATATTGTGTACGGCCCACTGTGTGCTTGCTATAATGTTAAACAGGACTTGAATGTCTGAATCCCGAACAGTTCAGTAAGGAATGTGTACTGAGGTGTCAAATTTGTCCGAAAAATCTTAAATTCCAACCAGTATTATGATGGCAACAATTTCCCTGAGATCAAATTGAAGTAAATATATAGTTACCTAGGTATAATATATAGTTACCTATGTATTTGTCAAATATTTTTTACAATATTTAAACAGTAGGTTCAACTTGAGGGCAGTTATATACACATTATCACTGCTGCCCATCCTACTTCTTCTAAACTCAGGAAAAACAAAAACATTTTTTATTCTCTGGACAATGTCCAAAAAGTTAGTGGTCAGCTTACCAGCTGTATGTAATTGGGGAGACATGTGATTAGTTGATGATTGGTTGATCTGTGGTCATGTGATGGATAGGTCTCCCCAGACAATTGGCCTTGTCAGATTGTACATGACCCTAAGGTCTAACACAGCCATGTATCACCTCCCTATCCAGACTGGAGGGGGTGTTTGCCAAATCCCCAATAGATGGGGAAAGTGTCTGAGGTACTATATGTTATTAATGACTGAACATGGACGACAGGAGAAGTCTTATTAATTAAGTCAGAAAGATCACTCCTAATGGAGGTTTGTGTCCAGAAACAGGGCTTTTTCTCTCTCTGATGGATACTTATCTGGTAAAGCGATCGTGGCCTTGATTTGAGATATTTACTTACAGAATGACTATACCATTGGTTGGAGTTTATGAGTAAATGACTTATTAGTTGGTAAGGATGTTTATCCACAAAACAGTCTATCTTTTGAAGAAAAAAAATGAAAAATATGTTTCTGTTCAATGTATCAAGTATGAACTTTATATCATCAACTGTGGTATACTTTTGTCTGTTAAGATAAATCAACTTGATCAGGGCTCGACAATTACGCTTGTCCGACTTGTCCGTACCAGTACAAATCTCTGTCGGACAAGTACATCAGGATACTCACTTGCCCGCTTTGACAAGTGATTTTTAGCAGAAACTATGTTTTTAGAAATGGCAAAAAAGATTAAAATGTCTTTCTTACAAAATTCAAGAGTTGTTCATTTCGTTTTTCAATTAAATGTGACTTCAAAGAGATCGATTGAACTACGATGGCCACATTCTGGATTCACGGAGGTAAGCTATTGGTAAGTTATGTAAAAACCCAGATGTGTTCCGAATATGATAATCTGAATCGCTGTTGCGTTTGTATCAAAGAGATCGGTGTAAACCCAGATGTGTTCCGAACATGACAATCTGAATCGCTGTTGCGTTTGTATTTAAGAGATCGCCCTATATATAAGCGTTTACATGACAAAGATTGATCTGACTGTTTATATTGGAAACACGCTGACAGGTGTAATATGGATTTGACGAAATTTGGGTTCAGCGTTGCATTATAATGAAAAAATCACTGTAATAATAAATAAAGACAAATGACACAGTTTTAAAGAGTTAACTTAATTTATTTCATTATTATAATATGATTATCATAATGGCAAACATTTTTCTGCAAGTTAGTGGGAAAAGTTTGGACAAGTGCATTTGGCTGTCGGACAAGTAGATTTTAGAATCACTTGCCCAAACGGACAAGTGTGAAAAAATAATATTGTAGAGCCCTGTTGATAAGACTTAACATCAAAGATGTCTGCTTTAGGTTAAAATATGCATTTTTAGCTCACCTTGCCCAAAGGGCCTGGTGAGTGAGCTTATGCCATAACACAGCATCTGTTGTCCGTCAACATCTCCTTTAAATCCCTACTAGTCCTGAACGCCTGAACAGATTTTGATGTAATTTTGTCTGGAGCATTATTGGGCAAATTAGATCTGATGTTGTATAAACAGAGGACGTGGCTCCCCTGGGGATGGAGGGGCAGGGCCCAATAGGAAAAATTGAGGTAAATTATTTAAATCCCTACTAGTCATGAACAACTGAATGAGTTTTGATGAAACTAAGTCTCAAGCACTATTGGGTAAAGAAAATTAAATGTATAAATGAAAGATATCATTCCCTTGTGGCAACAGGGGCTGGGCCCTGAGTAGGGGAAATAGAGGTACATCTTTTAAATCGCTACTTGTCCTGAACAACTGAATATTTTTGATGAAATTTGGTTGGAACATTATTGGACAAATGAGATCTGATGTTGCATAAACAAAGGATGTGGAACTCTTTGGGTGGGAGAATTAAGGGGACCCAATAAGGGAAATATAGCAAAAACAAACACAGTTTTAAATTTCTTTTCTCTTTCAAGAATTACAGAACTCAGACCACCTGTATTTTGAACCATTGTTGGAAGAGGCCATTCAAAAGGAGGAAATTATTTGAAATATAGCTTAAATTTCAGTATTTTGCCATAATTACTTAAATATCCAGGCCCTCTTAGCCTCTTGTTTATTTCAACAAAATTGTTTGGCATTAATATAGATGAAAGACATATTTTGTGCCAAATGTCTTACCTTTTGTAGGGCTTATTGATCTTCTTTCCCAATTACATTGTACTGACCTACTATAATGATGAAGTTTTTAGTTGTTGTTTAACCTTGAGACTCCCACCATGAAAATGAGGGGGGGTGGGGGGGGGGGGGGGGGGGGGGGGGGCATATAGTATGTTACCCATGTCTCGATGCAATGTAACTAGCTAATCTATGGAACTGCTGATGTGATCTTCACCGAACTGTTTCGGGGTGTCAGTGCAGTGGCAGCCAGGGTATTTATGTCTTAGACATTTTCTAGTTTTTATTTGACTAATGTTAATCAATATCGCATGTTTGATAATGAAGAGTTAAAAGAATTCATGCATTGATAGCAAATCAATAATCTGTAAACACAAAAATAACCAACCTTGAAAGGGCAATAACTCTAATGAAAGTCCAAGGAAAGTTATAAGGTAGCATAACCCCTTAACAACATTATAGAAAATATGAGGAATGGAGTACCCAACATCCACATAAGTATTGAAGGAGAGTTATTTGATGCCCAAAATTATGGAAATTCATCGAAGAAAAATTTGAACTTTCTGAACTCTATAAAACAATAACTCAGAAAGATACGTGAGATTTCCTAATAGGATCGACTTTACGTGAGATTTCCTAATAGGATCGACTTTACTATTCAATATTGAGGAGTTGTTGGATGGCATTTATCAACTATAAGCTGTCAAGGCTTTTGTTACTGTCATCTAATATGTCTTAACAAGTTTTAGAATACTAAGTGATTTGTTGTCTATTTGGCCCAAAACATATTGCCTGTACGAGTTATACAATTAGCATATGTCTCGGAATGTGGCAAATATAACGTACCTTCAAAACAATGTTCATGAATTATTAATGTACCTTCACAAACACTGCTCAGGCCAACAAGATTTACCAAAGCCAATTATGAAAGCTGTTGGAGATGGAAATCAGAGTTCACTGAACTCTAGGAGGACGTCTGTTGGTAAGACAGACACTAAACCAATATAGATCATTTGTACAATATTGCTGGACTTCAGGGCATATGAAATTTGTATATATAGGGTTCTGATGATAGCAGCCTAGTAGTTAAATCATGCCTACAATATCTAGACCACAATCAAAAAAGATAACTGCGTCATCAATGTGGTGGTTATTTTCACGTATTATGTTCAACAAATATTTAAGGCTCTCTTACTATTGAATACCATAATTACGGTATTCGTCCACGAACATTACTGCTATATGATTTAGTTCTTTGTATTATTTGAATGATATTTTGTGTTTAATATTAGTATTTTTTAAAATTTCAAATATTTTTCGATCAATTTTAAATATTTTTTAAGAATTTCATTACTGGTCTTTGTAAATACTAGTTAGCTAACAGTTTAAGCTTAGTAGGTTTAGAAAAAACAAACAAATATTGAATTCAATAATATCATAATGAATCCTAACAATTTTTACTTTTAAGTATATTTAAAATACTAGTTAGATGTATCAAAGAATAAACAAATATTTTATTTTTATGAAACTTTGATAGAAAAAAAATTAAAGCATACTTATTTTCCTTGGCACAATTAATAATAAATTTTTCATTTAAGATTTTGCACGTCCTTTACTTTCATTTTTTCTAAGCACTCATTTTGAAGTGCTGAAATAAATTCAGTGTTCAAATTTGTGACACTTGAAATATATATCAATCAATTTTTGTGCAATCAATTCTTTATAAAAAAAAAGTGTTAGGTCCTTAAATATCTTGCTACACAATTGTCTGTAGAAGCAGTGATGGAGAAGCACCTCTATATTATGGAGCATTTATCCTTGAATTATATAAATGTCAAACATTTTAGACTCACGGTGCTTGTATCCTTAATAATGTCTGTACAAGTGAACATGAGGAGGATGTTATTTCTATACTACAAATCAAGCTAATAAGTCCGTGTTCATTTCAGTTTCTGGTCACGTATCAAGATGTCTGTGTTACTAGTTATAGGGTTCGTCACCGAAAATAAATTCACGCATGGTTATTTGTCCATCTATTGATATCAAACCTCGAGGTGTAGCAAAATCTTTATTCAGAAATCTGTAATAAAAAGAAATAAAAAACATGCTAGATTAGTGTCATCGTCTTGTCGATAGTTTTGCCCTCAGGCAGCTGCTCATCATTGTAACCATGGCAACTCTGTTATGTCCCAATCACTCACCAGGATGACAATATCAGAAGAGATAGGGAGGTAAATTGTTAAGACTCCAAAACCTTCCCATCACTGGCAATCGTCCACAACTTTTATCTCGCCGAAACCTTCCCATCACTGGCAATCAACCCCATTTATCTCGCCTTCGACAAAAGCAAGACTAATATCACCCTTATCTAAAGATGTTCGATGTTACAATGATTCCTGTATGTATATTTTTTATCATTAAAAAGTCACATTAAGGACATATGCTACCTTTATATATATTTTACTTTATTTGAGTTTGCTCCCTTGTAAATAAAAAGAATCACCTATTTTTGTGAAATTTTATGTAAGAGATGATGTTACTTAATATTAAAGTGAATTATCCTTAGTTACTGGTTTAACACCTACTTGACTGACCTTAAGAGACATCTCTTTACACATATAGCTGAAGTTAATCATCAAGATATATGGAATATATATTTTAAGCTATCTAATTTTTTTGCCTTTGTCTAGCTGTCATTTCAGTGATTTTTCCGTACCATCATTGGTCTTCATTTGGTCCATAAATTGTTGAAACAGCATAAAGCTCTAAACAGTATTCGAGTTCTCTGTCAAAGTTTGAAGTTTCATGAATTATTTATATTTTGTTTATTTAGAAAGTAAATGAACAAATATAACTTTCTCCAATAAATCATAAAGAGCTCCTGACTCCAAAAGGCATAGAAGCTGGAGTCTAGGTTCTAAAAATGTTTGAAAATTTTGAATTTGGTTTTGACAAACATCAAACAACTTGGTGTACATTTCTATGTATTATTCTCCAAAGGGCAACATTTGTTTTCAAAGCACATGCCTTGAATAAAGGTATGGTTTCAAAAAGACATTTTTCAGATTCCATTTTTACACTAAGGGAGAGGCACTCTATCATGAAAACCTGAATCCATAGGCCCGTATGTTTTGTCTGTGATGAATGGCCATGTGTGTAGTAAGTTATTAAAATGCTGCATGTGCTGTAGCATATCTATAACTAACAAAAGGAAAGGAAAACTTTTTGAGAAATAACAAATCACACATTAGGCCGTTCCTTTTATGTCGGTGGATCTCATTTACTTGAGTCATCAGTCTTTACAGAACATAACAATAGTAATGATGTATATTGTATATATATATATAGAATGTAAAATGTCAAACCATTAGTTTTTTTCTGAAGTTGATAGAGTATGTTATTTTTGGCACTGTAATAGTTTATGTTTGAAAAGTTCCAAATTGAAGCAATTTTAAATAAAAAAAAATTCACATTCTCATCAGAGAACATTTCAGGTAGAAATTAGCTTTAATAATTTATGAAATTATAACTAATTATTTTACCTTTTAATAACAACATTAATGTTCTTCCAAAAGTAACAAATATATGATACGATTAAACACTGTCACATGATGTTTTGGTCAGATGGAGCTTTGAAAGTTTGCCTGAATTTCACTGATTTTAGTAAGTTGTAAAGTCTCCATGGTTATGGCCAAGTCATATCTACCTTATAAGAAGACAATCAATAGTGATTGGGTGATAACAGTTCTTTTAGAACTATAGCAGTACTTTAATGGTCCAAACCAATGAAGTAAACTCAGTCAACTCCAAAAATATCAAAGCCTGGAGCAACAAACTTCCGGCAATGACAGATTATTTCAGACTTGAAGGAAAAAATTTAAAAAAAAACATCCTGCCTGCTCTGGAGCTTGAACTAGGAGCCTCCCTCTCTCCATTTGTCCTAAAGGCAGCCTAAATTGTATACATACTTCTGTCTGTTGTACAGTCATTTGTCCTAAAGGCAGCCAAAATTATACACATACTTTTCTCTGTTGTTCTGTCATTTGTCCTAAAGGCAGCCTAAATTATACACATACTTTTCTCTGTTGTTCAGTCATTTGTCCTAAAGGCAGCCTAAACTGTACACATATTTCTGTCTGTTGATCTGTCATTTGTCCTAAAGGCAGCCTAAATTGTATACATACTTCTGTCTGTTGTACAGTCATTTGTCCTAAAGGCAGCCTAAATTGTACACATACTTCTGTCTGTTGATCTGTCATTTGTCCTAAAGGCAGCCTTAGATTGAACACATATGATAGCAAATCATCCTTTTTAAGACTTAAAATTTCACATACCCCATAAATCAATATCATTTTTTGAAAGAAATACCACGTTTCCTTGGTAACATCTTTTGTTAGGGAATTTCAAATGTTTAGGCAGGTTACATCAAGACTGTGACCTTCCCAGAATGCCTTTTCCCTCTAGATACCTTGTGCTGACATCCCTTTACATTTAGAAGCACATTGTGGCATGAAATACGGAAATAGTGGCGCCAAATTACATAACCGAAGTGACAGGGCCGACTGGTATCGTATTGACAAGATAATTCAACTGGAAGGCTAATGACCAAGCATCTCGAGTCTGTCATCTGATACTACCCCAGAGCCTGGACTGGACAATCATATGGCGGTGTCGTCTGCTCCCTTTATATCATTTGTTGTCTAGTAGTATGATTTGCCGTCTGCTGTGAATAACTACACAGTTTCCTTGGGAAACGATTCTAATGAAAGATAAGACTGACCATTACATTGAACTTTTTTCGGAGAAGAATGTATGAATATGAATTTAGGTTCCAAGTGAAATACTGTGGTGAACAAGTTGTTTGAATGAATGAAACGATCATCTATGTAGAGGGATTTAAATATTTGTAAAATGTAGACAAGTTAAAAAAGCTCAAAAATGAGTATGATTGGTTGATAATCATCTAAACAACATATATCCTGAAATATTCTGCTATCTAGAGGTATCTTTTTTTGCACTCAGAAAAATGTTCATTTAAGCATTGAACTGCTTTCAGTTGGAAGTTATGGGCTGATTCATCAGCCCATAACTTCCAACTAAAAGCAGTTCAATACTTATATTTACATTTGACAACGATGTTTAAAGAGTACGGTAAACCTCCGGTTAGTTCGAACAAAATTAAATAAATATTGACGAACCAGTTCGAATTATTCGAAATTATGCTTCAGAAAATAAGCGTGAGTTCGAACTATTCGAGTCAATATCGGCGAAAATCTCGGTAGAGTGAAATCATTAGACACAAACACATCCATCGTAAATCTGATACGTAACAACGGCGGTCTGAACAATGGCACATTTATAAGTTAGTAAAATGATAGTATTTTATTCAATTCAATGTTAATTGATCGTTTAACGTTCTTCATTTCGCGATAATTATGATGGTTATTGCGCGAAGCCGCTCGGTTAATGCGTAGATACAGTGTAGGCCCCAAAACAGTACTGTACACGTTTCATTTGTGACGCAAAAGTTAAACATTTATACAGTATAATCTTTGCATGGTTATATTTTTTATCTGAATCAGAAACTATCGCTATATTATTGTAATAAATGGTGTCTTTAATACATCAAAAGCAGTCTACATAACCTGTTGCGTTTACGAAAGCACTACTGTAAAAATAGGCGATATAGAACTTCTATGTTGGTAAAATTAGATCAGAACATCAACATGTCTGCTTTTAAATATGCCCAGTCGTATTATCTACCAAACATAGTTAATACCTGCAACATTATCCATCACTAATTGGGACACATGTGGATTGTTTTGACTGGATATGAATGCTCTTCACGTCACTCAGCACGATCGGGCAGCCGATCCTTTCAACTTTACCGCAAGCGACACCTCGCGTGGCCTGCTTACCTAGCGTGAGGTCGCAGGTTTTCAGGTAATACCTTGCTTGGCAATACTTACGAGATGTACAGTCACAATTAAATAATCATAATGCTAAGTTAACACTAGTTATATGTGAAAATACACGGACGATTTTTTTTAGTTTGCCATAGGCCTACAGCGCGAATACAAATATCGCATGTAATTTATACATTGTCGGGGCCTAAATTTGCAATCAGCTGTCTCGTGCGTGGTGTATTTTGGAATATAAAAAAATAATGGATTAACGCTAGACAATATGTGGCATATATTAAATCACAGACGCATTCTGATGATCACGCATACAATCTAATAACCTAACGCTAAACGTGCTTGCTGATCAAATTTTAATCTTGGCATTTTTTCTGGGCCGGTCACCGGGGCCCCGAGTCGTCGCGAGCTTTCAATGGAGTTTACGGGGAAAAAATCTTACTTTACGTTCTTCATTTGACAAGTTCGAACTATCCGAAATGGTGTCAGTTATAAACATCCAGAGTTTCGAACTATTACTAGCTAAAAAATTGCTGTTTTTCTAGAAAAAAAGGCGTGTTCGAACTATCCGCGTGTTCGAATTAATTGGAGGTTTACCGTATATCCAGTAATTTTGCTCCGACGATGAATGAACAAATTATTATCGTCAAAGATGGAACAGCCTTTTCAACAGCCATCTTTCGTTATCGCCGACATGACAATTATGACGTCACTATATTATGACGTCATAATAAAGATTTGGAAGTTATGGACTCATAACTTCCAAGTGAGTTTGGTAAAGATATAGTGGGGCTGCAGTGTAAATGTAAATATTATTCTCTGAAGTGGAATCACTCATCTCTGAAAAGTGTTCATTCATTTCTGAAGTGCATGTTCATTCATCTCTGAAAAATGTTCAAATGTACATGTATAGACCTTCTGAAGTTGTTCATCAGTCTATTAGGAAGTTAATATCTTCATGTATACTGACATAGAATGTTAGCTGGTACTTTCTTGTGTCAATCGATTTAAAGTTTTTGATACACAAAACATATAGTAGTTGGGATATTTAAATTAGATTTCTTGCAATCATTTGTTCTGGTTCTTTATCAACTAATAGGGGGCTGCGATGGTTCAGTCAGTTGGAGTGACGGCCCCTTAACCTCCAGTGAAGATTCGAGGTGCATGCATGGTTTGTTACTCCTTAAAACTAATGATGTCGGTTTGTAGTTTTTTTTGGGAAGCTGAGAAACAGGCCAGTCTGGGCTGTCCTATTATGTCCATGGGCAAGATATTTTTACCCTAATTGCTCTGGATGGCATTCGACAGGCTTCCGTTATGTTGTTCAGTGAGGTAGTCACCAGCTACTACAAGAAGATCCTGCCTCAAAATGACCCTGACTGTTCACGTGGCAATAAACCCTGCAAACAAACAATTATCAGCCACTGAAACAGCAAATGTTTACAAATGAAGACCCTGGAATTAAATGTTTTAAATATTCTTGAGTTTCTAAAGCAAGAAATATGGTCCTTATGTTCTCACAGACTCTTTCGTGGAAAAAAATGTTTCAGCTATATTGTCTATCTAGTGTCCTTCAGCTCCTAAAAAACTGCAATAAAATACCTTGATATATTTCAAGAAATTCTTAATCAGAATGGTGTGTCCACCACTAGCTGTCGATCTACAAAAATTGGTCCGGTTGTACACATTTTTAGCAATCCTGATAATTGTAATTATAATAAAATCATTTTAAACACAGTTACAAGCTCCTAACTCTAATTGACATGTTGCAATCAAGAGAGATTACAATTGATAAAGTTAAGTTGATTAAGTATAAGAGATTTGGCTGAAGAAGAATTTTTGAACAAAACTGAAATACATATATGTATCTTTTTTTTTTTTTTTTATGTTTCCTGGTAAGTGAAATAGGATTCTGATTGGGACGTCTGCTTTTTCTTTGCAAATTGTAAGATATTGATGTGAAGTTAATTGGGTTACGGAATAATGGTAATACTTTTAGTGTGGATATTTCCCGACTCTACCTAAGAAAGTTCTCATCCATTCTCTTCAGAGAACCTATAATAAAATCGCAAGCCTGGCCCACGATCAATTTGTCCAGTCAGATCCTCAATTGATCTGCGTTTGTCTGGATAACAAAAGTCTTATCCTTGTGAGGTAGGGAACCGGTGATTGTTCTTAATCTGAGAGAGGGACACAAGATTGGGGATTGTATTGTTCTCTGTAAACCAGAGCCAAGGTCAAATCCCAAAACAGCTTTTGGAACATAAGCTTGGTCAACTTTAAATCTCAAATTTGTGTAACATATTTACAGTTTAAACTAATTTTGATTGTTATGAAATTGTTTCCATTTTGATTCTAAAAAAAGTCATAAAATTTGCTAAGAAATAAAATATTTGCAGTGTTGCTGGATGAATTATGTTTTGGGTTTGTAAAACCTATTACTCTTTAGAAAATAGGAACTGTAGGTATATGGCATCTTACCAAACTGACACCCATTGTATTGCCATTTGAAAGAAAATCTATTATTTAGAATCTAGAATCGTGGGTTTTGTCCGTGAGTTGAGATATGTTGTAACACAAGGCCAGAGTAATGTGTGGGCTTTTCGCAACAGATTTGTAAACTGACATGAAAATTGAAACTCTTTTGTGTTGCCACAGCAGTCTGGTCTGTCTGACTGTCTTGCAAAGCGAAACTGTATGTAATTATGCAACTTTATTGTGCCAGTAACCAATGAAACCAGAGGGGCCTTGGTATGCTGCCGCCCTGTCTCGAAGCTTCTGGCGCCATCTTGTCAAGATTCCATGTAACATTCAGTGTACTATAAGGTCGCAGGTATCATTTCAAAACTTTTTTGTGTGAAACTTAAAATTTATTGATAGGTACAATGCATGTTAAACATTTGGATAATAAATAATTCACAATGTCTGACTACAGTAAAGCTTTAAAGTGTAATTTCCTTACCGAGAGGATATATATTGTTGACAGGAAATGAATCAAAAACTTTTTTTTGCAAGTTTTATGCTTTGGTAGCTAGTGAGGTTTACATACAACACCAGAATTCACTAATACTAGGGTCATTTGAGGGCCAGTCTTCCACAGTGCTCCAACACTGAAATATCTATTGTGTAAAAGAGTTTATATTAATTCTACAATATTCATCCTGTAATAAACCTTGGAAGTTAACACATCAATTTTGACAACATACATGAGAAGGGAAGGATAGAACAATAGATTTTATGAACCTTAATTCTTACTGAACTCTAATGTACATTTATCAGAACTGACATATTTCTCACCACTTGTACCAGGACTTAAATTATTACAGTATAACATAATTAAGGCATAATTTGGCTTTTGAATTCAAATTTTTATGAGCCATTTCTATATTTACAGTAGAAATTTGAATATTAGATGGTGGGCTATTCAAATCGCCCTGCGTCCGTGGTCCGTCGTCCGTCCGTAAACAATTCTTGTTATCGCTAATCCTCAGAGAGTACTGAAGGGATCTTTCCCAAATTTCATATGTGGGTTCCCCTTGGTGCCTAGTTATGCATATTGCATTTTGAGACCAATCGGAAAACAACATGGCCGACAGGCAGCCATCTTGGATTTTGACAATTGAAGTTTGTTATCGCTATTTCTGAGAAAGTACTGAAGGGATCTTTCTCAAATTTCATATGTAGGCTTCCCTTGGTGCCTAGTTATGCATATTGCATTTTGAGACCAATCGGAAAACAACATGGCCGACAGGCAGCCATCTTGGATTTTGATAATTGAAGTTTGTTATCGCTATTTCTGAGAAAGTACTGAAGGAATCTTTCTCAAATTTCATATGTAGGCTTCCCTTGGTGCTTAATTATGCATATTGCATTTTGAGACCAATCGGAAAACAACATGGCCGACAGGCAGCCATCTTGGATTTTGATAATTGAAGTTTGTTATCGCTATTTCTGAGAAAGTACTGAAGGGATCTTTCTCAAATTTCATATGTAGATTCCCCTTGGTGCCTAGTTATGCATATTGCATTTTGAGACCAATCCGAAAACAACATGGCCGACAGGCAGCCATCTTGGATTTTGACAATTGAAGTTTGTTATCGCTATTTCTGAGAAAGTACTGAAGGGATCTTTCTCAAATTTCATATGTAGATTCCCCTTGGTCCTTAGTTATGCATATTGCATTTTGAGACCAATCGAAAAACAACATGGCCGACAGGCAGCCATCTTGGATTTTGACAATTGAAGTTTGTTATCGCTATTTCTGAGAAAGTACTGAAGGGATCTTTCTCAAATTTCATATGTAGATTCCCCTTGGTGCCTAGTTATGCATATTGCATTTTGAGACCAATCGGAAAACAACATGGCCGACAGGCAGCCATCTTGGATTTTGACAATTGAAGTTTGTTATCGCTATTTCTCAGAAACTTATGAAGGGATCTTTCTGAAATTTCATCTAAAGGTTCCTCTTGGTGCCTAGTTATGCATATTGCGTTTTGAGACCAATTGGAAAACAACATGGCCGACAGGCAGCCATCTTGGATTTTGACAATTGAAGTTTGTTATCGCTATTTCTCAGAAAGTACTGAAGGGATCTTTCTGAAATTTCATATGTAGGTTCCCCTCTGTGCCTAGTTATACATATTGCATTTTGAGACTATTCGGAAAACAACATGGCCGACAGACAGTCATCTTGGATTTTGACAATTGAAGTTTGTTATCGCTATTTCTCAGAAAGTACTGAAGGGATCTTTCTCAAATTTCATATGTAGGTTCCTCTTGGTGCCTAGTTATGCATATTGCATTTTGAGACCAGTCAGAAAACAACCTGGCTGACAGGCAGCCATCTTGGTATTTTGAAAATTGAAGTTTGTTATCGCTATTGTACAGAAGGTACTGAAGGGATCTTTCTCAAATTTCATATGTAGGTTCCCCTTGGTCCCTGGTATTGCATTTTGGGACCAATCGGAAAACAACATGGCCGACAGACAGCCATTATCGCTAAATCTTAAATTTTATATATAGGTTCCCCTTGTTTGAAAAGTACTAGATCTAGAGGGCTGTTTCTGAATTTACACAGATTAGTAAGACTTAGAAGAAGGGAAAAGTAGAGAAAAGATCAATCTGACATGGAACCTATAAAGATCATTCAATGGTGGGCGCCAAGATCCCTCTGGGATCTCTTGTTCTTAGAAAACATCATTGTGTACAGACATTAGCTACTAAACATACATTCCTCAGATTTAGTTAGAATTAAAGATAAATGCCACCTTATACGTTATTTTTATTTTGCTGTAGAGTTGAAAATTCATATGGATGAACTCAATAAACCTGGGGGCATGGGAAAGGTGTCATTTAAAAACAACACTGAACCCACTGCCAAATCTTTTCAATCGGTCTTCGTATACATTGTATAGATCATAAAAAATGATATTCAAATTTGTTGTACCGATACTGACCAAATGATTGTACAAAAGATACCTAAAGGACATCATACAGCTGTTTGGTCCTTCCATTATTCGTCAGTGATGTTCTAGGGACATCATACAGCTGTTTGGTCCTTCTTGGACTTGTCAATGATGTAAGGGACATCTGCATACAGGTGTTTGGTCCTTCTAGGACTTGTCAGTGATGTAAGGGACATCATACAGCTGTTTAGTCCTCCCATGACTGGTCAATGATGTAAGAAACATCATACAGCTGTTTGGTCCTTTTAGGACTTGTCAGTGATGCTAGGGACATCATACAGCTGTTTGGTCCTTTTAGGACTTGTCAGTGATGCTAGGGACATCATACAGCTGTTTGGTCCTTTTAGGACTTGTCAGTGATGCTAGGGACATCATACAGCGGTTTGGTCCTTTTAGGACTTGTCAGTGATGCTAGGGACATCATACAGCTGTTTGGTCCTTTTAGGACTTGGCAGTGATACTAGGGACATCATACAGCTGTTTGGTCCTTTTAGGACTTGTCAGTGCTGCTTGGGACACGTACCATACAGCTGTTTGGTCCTTTTAGGACTTGGCAGTGATGCTAGGGACATCATACAGCTGTTTGGTCCTTTTAGGACTTGTCAGTGATACTAGGGACATCATACAGCTGTTTGGTCCTCCCAATGACTGGTCTGCAATGATGCTAGAAACCCAAGTTTGGAACTCAGAAAGGAAATTGTATCAACCCTTGCGAAGTTTTAATTGTTATTTAAATCTGAGCATCAGAATTGTGATTGGAAAATATTTAAGCTGAATGGGCTTGAGATAACAGAATGAAGTGATAACATAATTATTGCCTTCTTTATATATAGAAGGTAATTTTGTTTCCTTATCAGACGTAATTGCCCTCAATAAGATGATAGGCCTAAAACACCAGTAAAAAAGTCCTCATCATAGTTCTGTCTTATTTTCTGTGATCTGACATTTGTCACCACTTATAATAGGTATATTTAGTAGAGGGGTAGTGAACAGAAGCTCTCAACACTCCCAGAATGTTGCTCAGCAAATTTATCACCAGAATTAGATTTATATTTCTCGTTAATCCCTGTAGAATATAGTTTTATTCCGATGGTATGCACACCGAACAGATTCGATAAAACCTTAACTGGTGATGATTGCTGACAAAGTCCTGAAAGCTTCATGTTTGCTTCATTATGGTGCCAAATTCCATTACACAACACTATTTGATAACCAGTATGTTGTCTACATTTTAGCATGGGAAAATTAAGAGCTAGGGGCACAAATAACAAAACAGTAACTCAGATGTCTTAGAAAATTATTATTGTGAATCAATTTTGCATAATATAATAAAATCTTGTTAGTTTGAAAATATTTTTGTTTTGGAGAACATTATTGATGTTATTTAATCAATTCATATTTAGTTAAAACAAAAGTTGAAAATCTTGTTAATTTTGGTTGAAACATGCTTTTCCCTTATTGGTCATTGAGATTTATGAATTATGCGAGAAATAACTTACAAAGGACATATGCACCTAATATAATATGTGAATAAATGTCAGGATTTATAACAGATTTAGGTTAATTCATTATTTGTGTTAAATTGTAATTAACCGATGGTTAATGGCTGCAAGTTTACCTTCACAATATAGATGGAAATATCAACACACAATTCATCAGAATGGAGGCCCCATACATTATGTTATATGATGGAGGAATTGAACCATGGGTGGTCTTGGTGGAAGACATGCAATATGCAGCCCATTCACCCTTTATACACACCGACTTCTTCCTGAAAATACTGTGGTATCATTGTTCACACTGATTGCAGCATTTTGTACAGACTAAATTGTAATGGCTTATCAATTAGGAAAAATAAATATGTGTAACAACCAAGTTCAGGAATACTGGCTTTGGGCTGATTTGAACTTTCAATAAAAGTTTCACCATAGCCGAGAATGATACAGTAATAATGATCTGTTTTTTTCCATGTTTCATTAATGATTATGATTGTCTTCTGTTTTGTATTTACATTAGATAATATTTGATGAAGGCTTGTGACAATTCCTGACACAAATGTATTCCATTTCCTGTAAAGTCACTTAGTTTCATTTCTCTCTCCCTCACAACTAATCCATTTTCCTTGAAGAAGAAATATTTTTAAGTGAAAAAAAAAATATATTGAAAATGAAACAAATTTAAAAAGTTCTTGTGTAACAAGGGAAAACCGTGGTGATAGAATTTGTAGGCCGTAATTTGGTGCTTGTTAAGCTGTATAGTAAGAAGAAGAAAAAAATTCAATGACAGATTCAGCTGTGGTGATCAAGGACATGTCACAGAAACAGGAGAAAGTCGATGTCGGATACCCACATGTACGAGAAGTCAATAGAGCTCTGGAAGGTTTGCTTTCGTCACACGTTTTTACCTGCCATCTGTGGTCTCGGAGCTGCAGTCAGCGTTATGTTATAGAGTAAGGTGTATATCATTGGACAGATACTGGTGTAGATTCACTTCCAACTTTATGTACACTGTAGGGTCATTATGGTTAATACATACTGTTATAGATTAATTCAAATTGACACTACAGTGCATTCCTAGGTTTTGATGTGACCTCTCTAAGCTGCTGTTTGAGCTTCGAACTGACAAGGAAATTTAAGAATACATGTGTTTTAAGATTTGAGGTAAACCTTAATTTGCAAAAGTAATATACTCAGTTTAAACTGAAGCTTGTACTTTGAGAAAGATAATACTTATTTTATTTAATGTGCCCTCTCGACAGTCATTTAACATTGTTAAAGAAATCAAGATAAGATGTATAAGGTCAACTACAGTTTAAGGTTACATTTTGTTACAGCATAAAAGGTGCTATCTTCTAACTTGATAGCTTACAAACACTTTTCATATAGTACACTAACCTAATTATATAGTCTAGTTTTTAGCCCACCATCTGATGATGGTGGGCTATTCAAATCACCCTGCGTCCGTGGTCCGTGGTCCGTCCGTCCGTCCGTAAACAATTCTTGTTATCGCTATTTCTCAGAAAGTGCTGAAGGGATCTTTCTCAATTTTCATATATAGGTTCCCCTTGGTGCCTAGTTATGCATATTGCATTTTGAGACCGATCGGAAAACAACATGGCAGACAGGCCGAAAGGCATATTTCTCAGAAAGCACCAAAGGGATCTTTCTCAAATTTCACATGTAGGTTCCTCTTGGTGCCTAGTTATGCATATTGCATTTTGATATCGGAAAACAACATGGCCGACAGGCACCCATCTTGGATTTTGACAATTGAAGTTTGTTATCGCAATTTCTCAGAAAGTATTGAAGGGTCTTTCTCAAATTTCACATGTAGGTTCCTCTTGGTGCCTAGTTATGCATATTGCATTTTGATATCGGAAAACAACATGGCCGACAGGCACCCATCTTGGATTTTGACAATTGAAGTTTGTTATCGCAATTTCTCAGAAAGTATTGAAGGGATCTTTCTCAAATTTCATATGTAGGTTCCCCTTGGTGCCTAGTTATGCATATTGCATTTTGAGACCAATCGGAAAACAACATGGCCGATAGGCACCCATCTTGGATTTTGACAATTGAAGTTTGTTATCGCGATTCCTCAGAAAGTACTGAAGGGATCTTTCTCAAATTTCATATGTAGGTTCCCCTTGGTCCCTGGTATTGCATTTTTTGACCAATCTGAAAACAACATGGCCGACAGACAGCCATTATCGCTAAATCTTAAATTTGTTATATAGGTTCCCTTTGTTTGTAAAGTACTAGAGGGCTGTTTCTGAATTTACACAGATTAGTAAGACTTAGAGGAAGGGAAAAGTATAGAAAAGATCAATCTGACATGGAACCTATAAAGATCATCCAATGGTGGGCGCCAAGATCCCTCTGGGATCTCTGGTTTGTTTAATGCATAGTAGAAGTTTTATTATCTATATATTATTACTACAGTTTACCAAGTTGTTCAAATGTACATCACATGATGCAGGAGGTAAACTTGTCAATTACTGGTAAATTCTTTCAGTAGACAGTGACATATATACTCTCTACATGTTACCAACACTGGACACTGGTGAGGGAAGGTTTAGAAATCTATTTTTATGCCCCTGTCATAAAATGGGGGAAGGGGCATATAGTGTTGCTCAATGTGCGTGCCATCTTGTCACGTCACTTCACACCCTGTTCCATGGTACCCGAATTCAATCTAAGCACTTAGCAAGTTAATTCTTTGACAGATTTTGATCAAATTTTATACAAAGATCAAGTTTACTTTGACATTATTGTGTTTCAGGGTTCTGAGGTCAAGGCCCAAGGTCACACTTTTTATTTATAGAAAATCATCAACTGATTCAATTCAAACACTTAACAAGTTAATACTTTCATGGATTTGGTCAAACTTTATACAAAGGTCTCATGTCAGCGGAGGTATTCATGTCTTACAGACATTTTCTTTTTCTTTTCTACTTAATCTGAAATACACAGATAAAGTACTTCGATTTGGAATTGAAAATTAATGTTCTAGTATAAAACATCAGATATATCCTGAAAGTGTTGGTTGGAGATGTATTAAATTATGGTTCTGTTGCCAGCAATTGTCCCTTCCAGCACCATAAACTGTGTTAATCTATAATTTCAGCATTCTTTGTGGAAATTTATCTTCAACCTTTCTATTGTTGTGTTGATCAAAGTTTGAATGTATAAAATAGCTCAAATAGGGATCGCAGTAAAAAATGTTTTATCTGTGGAACGATACATCTATAAAGTGAGTTGTATGTGTCTTATAGTCACCAATCATTTTTTATATATACCATCTATAAAAGCATTATTCATCGGAGGTCTATTAAAGGAAAGTTCTTGAACTCTTGTCTTGGAGATCAAATTGTGGTACAAATTTACAAACCATTGAATTTTTAGTATGGAAATCAAAGCAAGATATTTATGACAGCGAAAATTTTAGGAAATGTCAAAGTTATAGGTGAATATAGCATTCTTTAGCCCTTTCTGATACAACGGATTCATGTCTGTTAGAGTTTATTGCTGTCATATTGAAAATCAAAGAATGAAACAACTTTTTATTATTATTATTTAAATGTCGGCATGGGAAAAATAGTAAAGTTTTAGAATTGGGTTGTACCCTATATTCTTTTTTATTTTTTAATAGTGAGAGATAAAATTGTTTCCACGCCATTTTCTAGGTGAGGATAATTTTGATGAATCTTTCATTAATGGCTGCACAGTAAGTATTACAGTATCCTCCATAGATAGATGTAATAGATTTAGAAGGCTTTCAAAATTTTACTTAAATTTAGAGAAAAAAAAGATGTCTGTGCATTGTGATCTGTTAAATGATAAAAGGGGGCATTGTTCTGCACCAGAAGTGAGATATTGCATAGACACTTTCAGCGGGTAATAGTTGGCACGCTTGTCAGCCTTAGATATGTGGTAGGAGTGCTCCCAGCGGGTACTAGTTGGCACACTTGTCAGCCCCTAGACATCAAGTAGGAGTGCTTGTCACCCTCATATACACTCAGGTGGTAAAAGTTTAACAATATTGATGTTACTGAGTGTGATAGTCAAAGAACTTAAAAGCACCGGAGGACATTTAGTTTGTCTAAACTAGTAGTAGTAAAGCACAAAATGATTCACCATGACCTAGTGAAGGATGCTCACAGTAAAATGTGTATCGTGTTAAAAACTGTAGCTGACAACACAGTTTTCTCTGTAAAATGCTTGTACTCTTAAAATATTTACCAGCATATGGAGGTAGAACTATAACAATGTCATGGAGAAGGCAGAAGACCTTGAAATGATATTTGTGTGAAATGAGATTGAAATGTAAAACAAGTATCATAAAGCTTTTAAGTGTATTGACAAAAACATTTAAAGCATTGTAATGACTGTCATTATGCTCTTGTCAGTTTCTGTGTAAGAGTTGATTTCCCACCGACTTCAGCTTGAGCAATAGGCTGATGCCCTCATAGTTAGGCAATCAATGTGTGTGAGTGCCTTACAGTTATTTATAGCCAATCAGAAGGCATTATGTTACAGCCAATCAGAAGATACTATGTTACTGCCAATCAGAAGGTACTATGTAACAGCCAATCAGAAGTCATAATAAAACAGCCAATCAGCAGCCATTTTACAGACAATCAGAAGCCAATTTTGTTAAAGCCAATCAGAAGCCATAATGTTACAGCCAATCATAAGCCATTAATTTTATAGCCAATCAGGAAGAATTAAATGTTATAACCATGCAATCAGTTAACTTTATGCTATAGAAAATCTTCAGCCATTTTGTTACAGCCCATCAGTAGGATAAATGCTAGCTAGCCAATTACTAGTCACCTCATCATTTCCCGTTGAAATACATATTTATGAATATTCCAGGTGATCTTAGATTATGCACGAGGTTGGATGTTGATATATTACTTCATGTATACATAGATGTTCCATTCAGAAAAATATTTTGTTTTAATCTGTTGATCAAATGATATGGGCCCATGCAGATTCTTTTGTTCGGGCCTTTACCATCTTTATGATTGCACCAAAATAACTGGCAAAGTGAACCAAACTGGAGCCAAAGCAATTTTCTCAGAGACATGCTGTATTAAAGGTATATGTTATGAGGCTCACTTCATTGTGAAAACGTTTAAATATTATCCTGTATGGAAATTTGTGTCTTTCTGTGTGGACTGTCCGTCTGTGACCCAGAATAACGTGGATTTACAGGGAATTACACAACAACATAATGACCTATGGTCTACTACTCTGGTTAATTGTAGAGACAACAATGTAAAATGAGATGGTTCCCAAGCAAATGCATGGGACCAGGTTTCAAAGACATAATCGTAACCCTTGGAATGATTTAAAGTTTTGGGCACTTGCGTTGCTGTGGTGTGTTGATAACAGCGTAAGACATTGTAGTGTGTGCTCATTAAAAAGTGAAGCATCATCACAGGCTTTTTATGATTTTTATTTATTTTCATAATCATTTTGTGGAAATAAGAAATGGTCTCCAGCAATGAACATTACCGTTCATGTTGAGAGACACTTTAAGCTTATAGAAAAGATTGATAGATTTTCTTGTGTTGTGTATAACAGATGACCATTATGAATGGCTCAGTGTCAGCAGTATTTAATATGTTTGATATAACAAATCATCAAGTACAGGTAGGTGATCAGTGGCGTTACTTTATTTAGATACAATTTTTCTTCGTTTGTCCACCACTGAGACAAGAAGGTTCCACAAGTTGAATTACTTGTTAAGAGAACAGTTTATCATCCTGAAGCGTAATTATATTTGTTACAGTATCAAATGATGATTCCGTGGTAGTCAGCAAAATACACTTGTGCCATAATCAGTATCAGAAAGGGACTAAATAGCAAATAAACTGGTCGACTTCCAGAAATTAGGATTAATAGGAATCTCTTATTGTAGGTCAGCATCACAACAAATAGGGAAACAAAGTTCAAGAGGCATAAGTAAAAATGATATCTGAATTTTGAGACTGATTGGTAAACGAAATAGCGAAAAGGCGACCAGTTTGAATTTCGACAATTATAATCAGTTATAGATATTTCCAGAAAATTCTTCATTCCTGAAAATCCTTCTTGAATCATTCTTATTTGAAAGTGGAAAGTTGATTTTTTTTTCCACATGAATCTTTCTCAAATCTCATGAAAAGAAAAAGAAGATGAGAAATGTAGAGGAAACATCAGTCTTACATATAGATCAGATAAAGATCATTCAATGATGGATACCAAGATACTGCTGTGATATCTCATTTGTATCTGCTGTCTCATCATTGACATTTAACAGGTGTACCTGTTCTTTACATTTACAAAAGTTTGTACTCTTAGGTCTATTGGAGCTGACAATACTGAGCTGAGCAAATGACCTGTTCTAGATTGTTTATGAGGAAGTTTATATTTGGTGGAGAGTATGTTTTATAATGTAGGTCAATAGTGCCTGTCATAAACCTTGTCTACATATTATATCAGAACAGACAATATTTGGTTCCAGTGAGATTCATATGTGTATGCCAATCGTATTTCAGTACATTGACTTTCCTTATTGCCATCGGTGATGAGATATATGAAATTGATTTTCATATAGAAAATGAAAATAACCATAAAGATATGTTTTACGGTTAGTGTGAATTCCATAGAAAGGGGGGGGGGGGGGGGGGGGGGGGGGCATAATTTATGATTCCATCTAAACCTCTGAAGGGTCAAGATCATGGATAATTTCGAAAGGTTGTTATAAGGTCCACAATCTATTGATAATAATAGGGTCAAGGTCATGGATAGTTTCCAAAGGTTGTTTTAAGGTCCACAATCTATTGATAGCAATAGGGTCAAGGTCATGGATAGTTTCCAAAGGTTGTTATAAGGTCCACAATCTATTAATAGCAATAGGGTCAAGGTCATGGATAGTTTCCAAAGGTTGTTTTAAGGTCCATAATCTATTGATAGCACTATAAAATGTCTATAAAATGTCTTTAAATGACACAGTTTCATTATCCAAAATAATGGGGTATCTCAGTGAGACGTCTCTCATCAACACATATATGATTGTCTTTTCATCCTTGCTCTGTTACTGCCATTCAAGAAGACATCTAATTTTGCTTCCTCACAAATAATGATGATGGAGCTCGTAGAGGCCACTGATTACCATGTGATCAAAGAGTGCCAACCTTTGTCTCCAGAACTAGGTACATTGTTCTAATGCTAATTTCTATAGCCATTATATAAGGCCCACCAACAGCCAGAGCATGTTGTAGGATATCTTTGAAGGTTAATCATTTCTAATGTTTCCCTCTCTGGGTGTCTATAAAGTAGGTAAATAAAGCCTTCAGAAGGTCAGATTTAACGTTGTTATCTTAAACTGTTAATCAAGGTACAGGGAATTAACACTCCACATTAGCCTTGAAAGGCTGACAAGGATTTTCAATGTTTTTCATGTGTTTTTTATGTAGTTAACAGCTCTTGCTTTGAAATGGCTTTCCATGCTGCCAGTTTTAAACAAGACGATTTAAATGTAACACTGCTAAATGGGGTGCCATTTTGTCACAAATAGTTTGGCTGGATAAATCAAGGCAGTGAGCAGATTAACCACAACACAATTTCCATAGAAATGATAAGATTAACTGGCTTGTCGGTGTAATTATTCCATTTAGAAATGTAATCCTCACATCTTAAGTTCACTTAGCGGAGTCGAAGTTGCACGCTCTGACTAATGGTCACCACAATCTGTTGATTGTGCACAGTGCAGAAACTGCTAATACCATGTGGGGGGGGTTTTGTGGGTTTTTGTGGGGGTTTTTTAAATCTGCAATTATTTTACATGTTCTTTGTTTAAACCATATTTTATTATATATTTGCATCTCATACATAATGTACATGAGTATGGACAGGATATTATAATTTACATATGCTTATTTCCCAATACAGTAAAACTCGAATACAACGAACTCGGTTAGGACGAATTTTCACATATAACGAAATAGAAATTAATCCCGAACTGTAGCACTATATAATATTTGTAAAGTAACCACTTGTACAGCGAAATTTATATAACGAATTTTTGTTAATAATGAACTAATTCTTAGGTCCCTTCATCTCTCTGTCTTAGTAAATAATCACTCACATAACGAATCGCCAATCACCCGTAGATTTACCTGTACAGGGTTTGTTTACACAGCCGTCGAAGGTCACGGCCAGCTTGCCGGGGCTCCCCAAGGAGATTTATTTGTATGTTTACAGGTAAGCTCACATACGGAGGTACATAACAGGTACGTTTTTGCAGGTACACGTTTTACATGTATCATGAAATAAATTGAATGAGTACTAATCAGTGTCCGGTTGTGTATATATATCTTTGACTGTGTCATGTCAGTGTAGATATGGCTTCGCCGTCGAGAAAGCGTAAGACTCTAACGTTGGAGATGAAATTCATGATAGTGACATCTGTAGGAGAAGGGAAAGAATCTAAGAAAGACATCGCAGGTGACTTCGATATCCCTGCAAGTTCTTTAAGTACTATTCTTAAATACAAGGATGATATTATGGTCATCGGCCTCACTAAGTCGAAAACGTGAACAATTGCGACGTTTCGTCGAGGCACAGTCGAATGTCCCTTATAACATTTTTAATGCTATGCACACTGTTCAATCTTTTATTACACTAAGGACTGATGCATGTTTTCATCAAAAGTCCATTTTTGACTTTTTTACGAAAAAGTAGAAACGTATTTGTTCTGTAATTAAGGAACGTTAACTTATTTGTTAACAGTACTAGTCTTACAAATTTGCTAGTTACTGTAGGATTAGCAGGTATAACAAATTTTTGATTAACTTTAATTCCCGTTCGTTTTATTCATACAACGAACTTCTTGTATAACAAATTCAATTTCAAGGTCCCTTGGAGTTCGTTATAAACGAGTTTCACTGTAGTTGAAATTACTCCATAAGTAGAATGAAGAATTGGAAGGAAGATTACCAAAAAACCGTTTAACACCATTGAAGCTATCAATCTGATATCACACGAATATTTAGTGATCTTTTGTTCACACTGATATGTTAGTTTCAGGTGTCAAAAGTTCAAAATAAAAATAAAAATTTTGGAGGTCAAAGGTCACCTTACTGCAATGTGATATGCAATTTGATGAGACTGTGTACATGTATTCTTACAAGTACAAATAGATAGAGGAGGCAATGGTTTCTCAGATGGATATCATCTACGTACTAAGCTGTTGGGCTGAGTGGGGTTGTTTTGGACAACAAGGATAACCAAGAGAAGAATTAAACTGTGTACTAGTCATGTGTAGAATAAAAACCCAGTCTTTTAGGAACTCCAGGGTAAGTGTAAGCAAGTCCTTTACAATGACCAGGTGTTCCCAAATGGTCAGTGTCTTCTGCTCCATTAAAGACAGCCTCTGTATCCATCAGAGTAGTGTAAACAAAGATAAAACATTTCTCCTAAAACTGCTGTATGGTAGTTCTGGCTCCAGTAGGAAGGTCTCCTGTGTACTGGTCTGAATGTCTGGGTCATGCAAATATTTCAGATACCTTTTTTTTTATCCAGACAATATTTCAAAACTTTTTGATGTATATCATTGTGGCATTGTGCTGCTATGACATGTAATTCATATTCTAGTGTAGTGGCTGTTGACAAGATCTGGAACTGAATTATGTAGTGTCAGCATGATGTAAACCTGGAGCCTGAGTGCCTCCCAACTCCTACCTCACCCCCACCCACAAACCCAACCTCACCCCCACCCACACCCCAACCTCACCCCCAACCTCACCCCCACCCACACACCCAACCTCACCCCCACCCACACACCCAACCTCACCCCCAACCTCACCCCCACCCACACACCCAACCTCACCCCCAACCTCACCCCCACCCACACACCCAACCTCACCCCCACCCACACCCCAACCTCACCCCCACCCACACACCCAACCTCACCCCCACCCCCACCTCCAGCCTCACCCCCACCCACACCCCAAACCTCACCCCCACCCACACCCCCAACCTCGCCCCCACCCACACCTCCAACCCACACCTCCAACCCTCCCTCAGGTGTTTTCCTGCCAAGTCCAGTATCACCTCTCCTTTAAGTGATTCCTTCCCAGTACCTGGTTCCCCACTTCAACATCACCGGCCCCCTCCATCAGCTGGTTCCTTCCTATAACCTGGTTCTGCACTTCAATATCTGACCCCCTCCCTCGGTTGGTTCCTTCTCATAACCTGGTTCTCCACTTCAACATCACCAGGTCCCTTAGTCAGTTTCCTTCCTATAGATTCTTTAAATTATCTATGAATATACCCTTTGAGAGGGGGGGGGGGGGGGGGGGGGGGGGGTCCAATTCCCATAAGTTGTACTACATATGATAATCCTATCTAGTTTCATCCTAAACCTTCATTTCTCCAATAACATTCATGACCAAGATTTATGCCTGCAAATTACCCAAAAAACTGGAAAGTAAACCTATTGTTTCAATAAAATGTCATTAAACTGTCAGTCTTGGTCCTCATCAATTCGATC
Source organism: Pecten maximus (assembly GCF_902652985.1). Taxonomy (NCBI): domain Eukaryota; kingdom Metazoa; phylum Mollusca; class Bivalvia; order Pectinida; family Pectinidae; genus Pecten; species Pecten maximus. The sequence continues at coordinate 28,971,965 of NC_047019.1, forward strand.
TAAACTTGTGGTACCCCCGAACTTTGACTGTATATGGAGACCAAGTTCTCGGTGTCAGACTTGTTAATCCAATTGTTTGTCAGTATGTATGCAGAAGTTTGAGATCAGCCAGCTCTAGATTTACATATCAACTCCTCGCAAATTCAGTATCTCGGTCCCTTTTGTCACCAAGAGGCTTATAAATATACAGGATACCAACTCCCTAAAGGGAATTAGAAAACAAGAAACACTTCCCCAACAAAATGACTAGCACTTTGATAGACACTATTACTACTCTATGTGTTCAGGGTTGTTAAAATACAGATACATGTATTTTAATTTAGATGATAACAGGATAAGTTATTTACAAGCTTGTTTTTGTGTTAGAAATATAAGTTTTCTGGTATATATGTCTTCCGTTTCAATAATACTCCTCATAAGCAATGTAGATATTTATTGAGAAATTCCTTTTGGACTCTGTTTGTCTTGTGTAGTACCCACGGTGATTTGTGTAGTACCCAGGGTGATCTGTGTAGTACCCAGGGTGATCTGTGTAGTACCCAGGGTGATTTGTATAGTACCCAGGTTGATCTGTGTAGTACCCACGGTGATCTGTGTAGTACCCAGGGTGATCTGTATAGTACCCAGGTTGATCTGTGTAGTACCCACAGTGATTTGTGTAGTACCCACGGTGATTTGTGTAGTACCCAGGGTGATTTGTATAGTACCCAGGTTGATCTGTGTAGTACCCACAGTGATTTGTGTAGTACCCACGGTGATTTGTGTAGTACCCAGGGTGATTTGTGTAGTACCCAGGGTGATTTGTGTAGTACCCAGGGTGATTTGTATAGTACCCACAGTGATTTGTGTAGTACCCACGGTGATTTGTGTAGTACCCAGGGTGATTTGTGTAGTACCCAGGGTGATTTGTGTAGTACCCAGGGTGATTTGTATAGTACCCACGGTGATTTGTGTAGTACCCACAGTGATTTGTGTAGTACCCAGGTTGAGTTGTGTAGTACCCAGGGTGATCTGTGTAGTACCCACGGTGATCTGTGTAGTACCCACGGTGATCTGTGTAGTACCCACGGTGATCTGTGTAGTACCCACGGTGATCTGTGTAGTACCCACGGTGATCTGTGTAGTACCCACGGTGATCTGTGTAGTACCCACGGTGATTAAACACCATCTAAAGAGGTTGCTGTCATTGAAGCTCTACAGAAACTGAAAAGCAAATATTTCTTGAAAACTATGAACACATAGGAATTGAATGGCTTTAGGAACATTCATGCTGGTATGATTGCAAACTATACACCCATATTACATGATGTTCAATTCTCAATTGAAACCTGAGATATATAGATTACCCCTTTAACACTGTAGTAAAGTCCTAGATTTCTTAAAGGATTACCAATTCCCATAAGTTGTACTACATATGATAATCCTATCTAGTTTCATCCTAAACCTTCATTTCTCCAATAACATTCATGACCAAGATTTATGCCTGCAAATTACCCAAAAAACTGGAAAGTAAACCTATTGTTTCAATAAAATGTCATTAAACTGTCAGTCTTGGTCCTCATCAATTCGATCTAAACTTGTGGTACCCCCGAACTTTGACTGTATATGGAGACCAAGTTCTCGGTGTCAGACTTGTTAATCCAATTGTTTGTCAGTATGTATGCAGAAGTTTGAGATCAGCCAGCTCTAGATTTACATATCAACTCCTCGCAAATTCAGTATCTCGGTCCCTTTTGTCACCAAGAGGCTTATAAATATACAGGATACCAACTCCCTAAAGGGAATTAGAAAACAAGAAACACTTCCCCAACAAAATGACTAGCACTTTGATAGACACTATTACTACTCTATGTGTTCAGGGTTGTTAAAATACAGATACATGTATTTTAATTTAGATGATAACAGGATAAGTTATTTACAAGCTTGTTTTTGTGTTAGAAATATAAGTTTTCTGGTATATATGTCTTCCGTTTCAATAATACTCCTCATAAGCAATGTAGATATTTATTGAGAAATTCCTTTTGGACTCTGTTTGTCTTGTGTAGTACCCAGGGTGATCTGTGTAGTACCCAGGGTGATCTGTGTAGTACCCAGGGTGATTTGTATAGTACCCAGGTTGATCTGTGTAGTACCCACGGTGATCTGTGTAGTACCCAGGGTGATCTGTGTAGTACCCAGGTTGATCTGTGTAGTACCCACAGTGATTTGTGTAGTACCCACAGTGATTTGTGTAGTACCCAGGGTGATTTGTGTAGTACCCACGGTGATTTGTATAGTACCCAGGTTGATCTGTGTAGTACCCAGGTTGATCTGTGTAGTACCCAGGTTGATCTGTGTAGTACCCAGGGTGATTTGTATAGTACCCAGGTTGATCTGTGTAGTACCCACAGTGATTTGTGTAGTACCCACGGTGATTTGTGTAGTACCCAGGGTGATTTGTATAGTACCCAGGTTGATCTGTGTAGTACCCACAGTGATTTGTGTAGTACCCACGGTGATTTGTGTAGTACCCAGGGTGATTTGTGTAGTACCCAGGGTGATTTGTGTAGTACCCAGGGTGATTTGTATAGTACCCACGGTGATTTGTGTAGTACCCACAGTGATTTGTGTAGTACCCAGGTTGAGTTGTGTAGTACCCAGGGTGATCTGTGTAGTACCCACGGTGATCTGTGTAGTACCCACGGTGATCTGTGTAGTACCCAGGGTGATTTGTGTAGTACCCACGGTGATCTGTGTAGTACCCACGGTGATCTGTGTAGTACCCACGGTGATCTGTGTAGTACCCACGGTGATTAAACATCATCTAAAGAGGTTGCTGTCATTGAAGCTCTACAGAAACTGAAAAGCAAATATTTCTTGAAAACTATGAACACATAGGAATTGAATGGCTTTAGGAACATTCATGCTGGTATGATTGCAAACTATACACCCATATTACATGATGTTCAATTCTCAATTGAAACCTGAGATATATAGATTACCCCTTTAACACTGTAGTAAAGTCCTAGATTTCTTAAAGGATTACTAGATTATAAATGCCACTCCGACAAAATTTGGTATATCTACATCATGTTTTCAATTTGTTTTATCCTAAAGTATCAGATTCTGTCTGCATGTATCCGATTATGAGTGATGTTTCAAATTAATTTGACTGTAAACAGTAAAATTATCTCTATGGTTTTTCGCCATTGAAGGCAATAATCTTTTCCAATCTACATTTTTTTGTATCTGTTCGGTTATAATTTTGAGATTTAATTTCCCAGACAAGATAATGACTAATAATTTTCCACATTCTTTGAGTTTGTTACAAGTTTAATCAAGTAAATAATATTTAAATAGATTTCCATTTCCATTAAACAGTATTTGATTAATGTAATACTGGGGTCTATTAAATTATGTAATAATAGTTAATATAAAATAATGTTATAGTAGGATATATAAAATAATGTAATAATGAGGTATGTAAAATAATGTTATAATGAGGTATGTAAAATAATGTAATAGTGGGATATATAAAATAATGTAATAATGAGGCATGTAAAATAATGTAATAATGAGGTATGTAAAATAATGTAATAGTGGGATATATAAAATAATGTAATAATGAGGTATGTAAAATAATGTAATAGTGGGATATATAAAATAATGTAATAATGAGGTATGTAAAATAATGTAATGAGGTATGTAAAATAATGTAATGAGGTATGTAAAATAATGTAATGAGGTATGTAAAATAATGTAATGATGAGGTATGTAAAATAATGTAATAATGAGGTATGTAAAATAATGTTATAGTGGGATATATAAAATAATGTAATAATGAGGTATGTAAAATAATGTAATAGTGGGATATATAAAATAATGTTATAGTGGGATATATAAAATAATGTAATAATGAGGTATGTAAAATAATGTAATGAGGTATGTAAAATAATGTAATAGTGGGATATATAAAATAATGTAGTGTGGTATATAAAATGTAATAATGAGGTATGTAAAATAATGTAATAGTGGGATATATATAATAATGTAATAGTGGGATATATAAAATAATGTAATAATGAGGTATGTAAAATAATGTAATGAGGTATGTAAAATAATGTTATAGTGGGATATATAAAATAATGTTACAGTGGGATATATAAAATAATGTTATAGTGGGATATATAAAATAATGTAATAATGAGGTATGTAAAATAATGTTATAGTGGGATATATAAAATAATGTAATAATGAGGTATGTAAAATAATGTTATAGTGGGATATATAAAATAATGTAATAATGAGGTATGTAAAATAATGTTATAGTGGGATATATAAAATAATGTAATAATGAGGTATGTAAAATAATGTAATAGTGGGATATATAAAATAATGTAATAATGAGGTATGTAAAATAATGTAATAGTGGGATATATACCAAGTAAAATAATGTTATAGTGGGATATATACAATAATGTAATAATGAGGTATGTAAAATAATGTTATTGTGGGATATGTAAAATAATGTAATAATGAGGTATGTAAAATAATGTTATAGTGAGGTATATAAAGTAACATAATTTGAGGGTTTATAAAATAGTGGGATATATAAAATAATGTTATAGTGGGGTATAAAAAATAATGTAATAATGAGGTATGTAAAATAATGTTATAGTGAGGTATATAAAGTAACATAATTTGAGGGTTTATAAAATAATGAGTTATGTAAAATAATGTTATAGTGGGATATATAAAATAATGTTATAGTGGGGTATATAAAATAATGTAATAATGAGGTATGTAAAATAATGTTATAGTGGGATATATAAAATAATGTAATAATGAGGTATGTAAAATAATGTAATAGTGGGATATATAAAATAATGTAATAATGAGGTATATAAAATAATGTTATAGTGGGATATATACAATAATGTAATAATGATGTATGTAAAATAATGTAATAGTGGGATATATAAAATAATGTTATAGTGGGGTATATAGAATAATGTAATAATGAGGTATGTAAAATAATGTAAAAGTGGGATATATAAAATAATGTTATAGTGGGATATATAAAATAATGTAAGAATGAGGTATGTGAAATAATGTAAAAGTGGGATATATAAAATAATGTTATAGTGGGGTATATAAAATAATGTAATAATGAGGTATGTAAAATAATGTTATAGTGGGGTATATAAAATAATGTAATAATGAGGTATGTAAAATAATGTAATAGTGGGATATATAAAATAATGTAATAATGAGGTATATATAAAATAATGTAATAATGAGGTATGTAAAATAATGTAAAAGTGGGATATATAAAATAATGTTATAGTGGGATATATAAAATAATGTAAGAATGAGGTATGTAAAATAATGTAAAAGTGGGATATATAAAATAATGTTATAGTGGGGTATATAAAATAATGTAATAATGAGGTATGTAAAATAATGTTATAGTGGGGTATATAAAATAATGTAATAATGAGGTATGTAAAATAATGTAATAGTGGGATATATAAAATAATGTAATAATGAGGTATATATAAAATAATGTAATAATGAGGTATGTAAAATAATGTTATAGTGGGATATATAAAATAATGTAATAATGAGGTATGTAAAATAATGTTATAGTGGGATATATAAAATAATGTTATAGTGGGATATATAAAATAATGTAATAGTGGGATATATAAAATAATGTAATAATGGGATATATAAAATAATATAATAGTGGGATATATAAAATAATGTAATAGTGGGATATATAAAATAATGTAATAATGGGATATATAAAATAATGTAATAATGAGGTATGTAAAATAATGTTATAGTGAGGTATATAAAGTAACATAATTTGAGGGTTTATAAAATAATGGAATATATAAAATAAGGGAATATATAAAATAATGCATTGATGGCACATCATGTATAAAATAATGTAATCAAAATGTATATGAAATTATTATTAAAGGGCATATAAACAATGTAATCATATTTAATGTATTGATAGGGCATATTAAATGTAATCAAATGGTTTATAAATAATGTTTTGATGGGGCATATAAGATAATGTTATCATAGGGCATATAAAATAGAAATGAAGGTATGTAAAATAATGTAATAGTGGGATATATATAATAATGTAATAGTGGGATATATAAAATAATGTAATAATGAGGTATGTAAAATAATGTAATGAGGTATGTAAAATAATGTTATAGTGGGATATATAAAATAATGTAATAATGAGGTATGTAAAATAATGTTATAGTGAGGTATATAAAGTAACATAATTTGAGGGTTTATAAAATAATGAGTTATGTAAAATAATGTTATAGTGGGATATATAAAATAATGTTATAGTGGGGTATATAAAATAATGTAATAATGAGGTATGTAAAATAATGTTATAGTGGGATATATAAAATAATGTAATAATGAGGTATGTAAAATAATGTAATAGTGGGATATATAAAATAATGTAATAATGAGGTATATAAAATAATGTTATAGTGGGATATATACAATAATGTAATAATGATGTATGTAAAATAATGTAATAGTGGGATATATAAAATAATGTTATAGTGGGGTATATAGAATAATGTAATAATGAGGTATGTAAAATAATGTAAAAGTGGGATATATAAAATAATGTTATAGTGGGATATATAAAATAATGTAAGAATGAGGTATGTGAAATAATGTAAAAGTGGGATATATAAAATAATGTTATAGTGGGGTATATAAAATAATGTAATAATGAGGTATGTAAAATAATGTTATAGTGGGGTATATAAAATAATGTAATAATGAGGTATGTAAAATAATGTAATAGTGGGATATATAAAATAATGTAATAATGAGGTATATATAAAATAATGTAATAATGAGGTATGTAAAATAATGTAAAAGTGGGATATATAAAATAATGTTATAGTGGGATATATAAAATAATGTAAGAATGAGGTATGTAAAATAATGTAAAAGTGGGATATATAAAATAATATAATAATGGGATATATAAAATAATGTAATAATGAGGTATGTAAAATAATGTTATAGTGGGATATATAAAATAATGTTATAGTGGGATATATAAAATAATGTAATAGTGGGATATATAAAATAATGTAATAATGGGATATATAAAATAATATAATAGTGGGATATATAAAATAATGTAATAGTGGGATATATAAAATAATGTAATAATGGGATATATAAAATAATGTAATAATGAGGTATGTAAAATAATGTTATAGTGAGGTATATAAAGTAACATAATTTGAGGGTTTATAAAATAATGGAATATATAAAATAATGGAATATATAAAATAATGGAATATATAAAATAATGCATTGATGGCACATCATGTATAAAATAATGTAATCAAAATGTATATGAAATTATTATTAAAGGGCATATAAAACAATGTAATCATATTTAATGTATTGATAGGGCATATTAAATGTAATCAAATGGTTTATAAATAATGTTTTGATGGGGCATATAAGATAATGTTATCATAGGGCATATAAAATAGAAATGAAGGTATATAAAATAATATATTAGTATAGGGTATATAAAATAGCATGAAGCCAGTATATAGTTTCAGAAATTTTGAAGTTTGATATCTATGATGGTGATGACTATGATGATGACAAATAGTTTTCATTGGAAATGTATTATCCTTTTTCTTTATTTCGTCTACATTACTAAATAGAAAATATAGGTCATCAACCTTTTTAGTTTACCTGAGACTCACAGTGATCCGTTGTCATCGCCTACTGTCTGTCGTCATCGCCTATTGTCTGTTGTCATCGCCTATTGTCTGTCGTCATTGCCTATTGTCTGTCCTCATCGCCTATTGTCTGTCCTCATCGCCTATTGTCTGTCGTCTTGCAGCTTCTGCCTTCTGTTATGCATTAACTTTTTCTTGTGAACATGAAAACTCATATAAATATAAACAGATTTCGCTGAAACTTCATATGCAGCCTTTTGTTGATAAGACCTTGGGCAAGTTTATAAATAGAGTCAATTCAATCATAGTTTGCAGTTTGAGTTATTGCCCTTTGAAGTTTTAATTCCGTGGGACCTTGTAAACATAATAACTATAGTTAATATGAACAGATTTTTATGAAAGTTGATGAAAGATTTTACAATCGAACTGATTCAATTGTAACTTATACAGTTACGACCCTTTGTAATTCTATTGGACTTTGTGAGCATAATTTGTGTAACTATGAATGGATTTTGATGAAATTTGGTATGCTGTGTGCTTTATATCAATAAGATCTAGAAAAATTTCCACATTGGGACCAATCTGATCGTAATAGTGATGGCCCTTTGTGACTAGGTCTAGACCAAGTCATGATATTGGGCCGGGTAGCATGCTTGTATGAAGTTAATTCAAATGAATGGCATGGGCCTACTTTCAAGGTCACGGGGGTCAAATATCTTCAATTTCAGTTTAAAAGCAAAAATCATTTATCAGTATACATATCATAACTCAGGTATAAGGCCCCAGGGCCTATTGATTGATAGGTTAAGAACATGAACAATTCATATTGCAATAGAAAGTGCTAACATCAATGTTTAAAACTAGCAGTGCTGCAGTTTTCATTTTGCTAAAGCTAGCACTAAATCCTCCTTGGTTTACATATTATTGTTAATTTAAAAAAAAAAAAAATTTGTATTATAAATTAAGCAGTTTTGAAATCATTAATAAGAATATCAACATTGAAAAGATCCATAATTTCAACTCAAAGCAATAAAATGAGGACAAAAAGGAGAATAAGACCAGGGGTTCAGGAAGAGCAAGTGTCTTCTGCTTCATCAAATACACCCCTAATGCAAATGTAGGTCAAATATAGTTACGTCACCTTCTAATAATGAGACTGGGGTCCGTGTCAGGAAAATATAAAACAATAAGAAATCTCATTGCAGTTAATTTACAACCAGGAGAGCACTTGGAGATCTCTAACTTCATAATTTATATGTATAGATTTAAATTCATTAACTTGGTGCATTGTAGCTTATGTCACTTCTAAGATGGTTGGCAATTCAGCATCATGATCCTACAATGTATGAGAGAGAGTATCAATGATCTCTAGATATTTTTACCGGGGCCTGATGCAGGAACAATGGATGCAGTGAGATATGCGAAATTTTAGGTAATCTTCAAAATATCTCCGAATAGAAATCAGAATACAGATGGAAAACTGTCATACTTGTTTAATAGTAACTTTAATTCTCAGGGTGAGTTACATCTTATCTGGTATGGTTTTACAAGTTTGACCTTCTCCAACAGACATTTGAATTGTACTGTCAGAGGAATCGAAGGAATGAAATTTTGTTTGATACGGATTTGCGTTAGTGTGACGAAGATCAATATGATGAGAATCGATACAGAGGCTGGAAAGTGGCATGGTAAGAGATATCTGAGGGTAGCAGTATAGAGTGAGGGCCCTTCTTTTGCAGGGTTATACTGTACATGACTCTAAGGCCAGAGTAACTGTTAAATGATTCAGTTTTTTACACAGCCAAACATTGATTTCCTGCAAACAGTCAGAAATTAATGGATGGTTCTGCAGTCAGAGGTTACCTCTAGCTGCAGCCTTCTGTAAAGGAGGCTATGTGTAAAGATATAATATAAGCCTATTATGGGAAGGTCTGTAAAGTTCTGATAAGCAAATGATCTAAATATTTTCTGATTTAAAGTACTGAAATCGGTTACATTCCATATAATGTTTCTGAGGTCCTGAGTTTGCATTTCAGTTGTTTTCATTTTCTTCACTCAAGAGCTAAAATTCTGTCTTTACAAATCCTTTTTACACACCTTTGGACTAATTCAAAGGGAAATATAATTGTATGGTGTTTCAGTCCTTCATAACTCATGTTTTTCCTTTAACTCCTCCTTCAGGTTTTATCCAATCTCGCCTTGAAATAAATTCTATTATCATGACTTCAAGTGGTGTTTTCATGAGCACCATTTGGATTCAAAATTTCATTATTGTTTTTTTATTAATATTATTCCCATTATTTTATTTCACATTTTAGATAATCTTGGCTGGAAATCTCCTCACTACATACATCATCAGTATTGGTGGCCTTCAAACAATCAAACATGACATATAGTTGTACTTTTTTAGAAGCGTTTTGATTCAGGATATCCATGTGTAATGATATTTCTTAGCTTTATCACGATATTGACCATGTGGAGAGATCATGTTTTAGAAATCTCTCCTTATGTGTTTATTCAGACACCACCCTCATTCTGTGTTGATCTCTCCTGATGTCTTGAGAGATCCTCTATTATTAAGATATCTCTTGATGTCTTGAGAGATCATCTGTTGTAAAGATCTCTCTTGATGTCTTGAGAGAACATCTGTTTTAAAGATCTCTCTTGATGTCTTTATAGATCATCTGTTGTAAAGATCTCTCTTGATGTCTTTATAGATCATCTGTTGTAAAGATCTCTCTTGATATCTTGAGAGATCATCTGTTGTTAAGATCTCTCTTGATGTCTTGAGAGATCATTTGTTTTAAAGATCTTTCTAGGTGTCTTGAGAGATTTCCTTTTGTCTCCTATTGCCATAATATATCTCCCCTATTGCCTTATACAATATCTTCTATTGTTCTCCCCTTATGTCTTCAGAGATTTCTCCTGATATCCTAAGATATCTGCCTTGTTGTCAAAGAGGTTTCCTTTGTTGCCTGTAGAGATCTCTATTGTCTGAAGACATCTCCGCTGTCATCTCAGATTTCCCAGCCATCCATTTTCATCTCAAGAAATCTCCCCCACTATCTTGATAAGAGGAATCTGTCATCTTAGGAAATCTGCCCTATTGTCTTGAGAGAACTCTTCTGCTGTCTTAAGAGATCTTTCCTTTTGTCTTGAGAGAACTCTCCTGCTGTCTTAAGATATCTCGCCTTTTGTCTTGAAAGAACTCTTCTGCTGTCTTAAGAGATCTTTCCTTTTGTCTTGAAAGAACTCTCCTGCTGTCCTAAGAGATCTCTCCTTTTGTCTTGAGAGAACTATCCTGCTGTCTTAAGAGATCACTCCTTTTGTCTTGAAAGAACTCTCCTGCTGTCTTAAGAGATATCTCCTTTTGTCTTGAGAGAACTCTCCTGCTGTCTTAAGAGATCTCTCCTTTTGTCTTGAGAGAACTCTCCTGCTGTCTTAAGAGATATCTCCTTTTGTCTTGAGAGAACTCTCCTGCTGTCTTAAGAGATCTCTCCTTTTGTCTTGAAAAAACTCTCCTTTTGTCTTGAGAGAACTCTCCTGCTGTCTTAAGAGAGATCTCCTTTAGTCTTGAGAGAACTCTCCTGCTGTCTTAAGAGATCTCTCCTTTTGTCTTGGGAGAACTCTCCTGCTGTCTTAAGAGATCTCTCCTTTTGTCTTGAAAGAACTCTCCTTTTGTCTTGAGAGAACTCTCCTGCTGTCTTAAGAGAGATCTCCTTTTGTCTTGAGAGAACTCTCCTGCTGTCTTAAGAGATCTCTCCTTTTGTCTTGAGAGAACTCTCCTGCTGTCTTAAGAGATCTCTCCTTTTGTCTTGAAAGAACTCTCCTTTTGTCTTGAGAGAACTCTCCTGCTGTCTTAAGAGATCTCTCCTTTTGTCTTGAAAGAACTCTCCTTTTGTCTTGAGAGAACTCTCCTGCTGTCTTAAGATAACTCTCCTGCTGTCTTAAGAGATCTCTCCTTTTGTCTTGAGAGAACTCTCCTGCTGTCTTAAGAGATCTCTCCTTTTGTCTTGAGAGAACTTTCCTGCTGTCTTAAGAGATCTCTCCTTTTGTCTTGAGAGAACTCTCCTACTGTCTTAAGAGATCTCTGCTTTTGTCTTAAGATAACTCTCCTTCTGTCTTTAGAGATCTCTCCTTTTGTCTTGAGAGAACTCTCCTGCTCTTTTTAGATATCTCCTCAGTTGTCTTATCAAGATTTAGATGTCCTTTGTTGTAGGACATTTCTGTTATTATCTAGAGAGATTTATCCTATTGTGTCTTTGAGGAATCTCCCTTTTTTCATATTAGACCATCTATATAGGTCACATCGTCAAGTCCTGAAGGCAAATTCTGCCATCAAATTTTATTGACCCTGTACGTGTTCATTTTAGAATGACCTGTCTGTTAAAATGTAAATCACTATTTTGTCAATTCTTTATAAAAACATTTTTCATCAATAAGATAAACTAACTAGTTCACAAAAATATTCTAAGCTAGAGAATGGTTTCCATTATTCAAAATAATACAGTGTTGCCATGGAAATAAACAACAAATTTTAGAAATCAAATGTTCATTTGAATCTGCACCAAGAACGTTTATGCAGATGAATTCAACTATTTCATGTGAAGTGCCAATAAAATTCTACAGAATAATTTCTGTCACATTTATTCTTCTTCACACTGAATACATCAATCATAAATACCTCACAAATGTCCCATTAATGTATTTCAATTCTTGCTGTCACCAGCTTAGAGTTTAATGACAATCATCGATGGTGCCCATTCTGTTAGCAGGTTCTCCAGAACGGTAACTCAACATCCAGATCGGGAATCACGTGATAGGATGGGGTCGATATCTGCAATCGTTGATTGCTCAGTTTACCAATATAAAATACATGTTTCTACCTCATGATATAATGACTTTGCTTAAAACCATTATAAATGATGATCAGTCATATTTCTAAATCAGCAAATTACAATAATAGGAAATTTGCTGAAACACTTGACTTCAAGTGTATATCATTATCCACTTAATATGAAAGAGATGTAAAGATATAAGTTCCTTACTAACGTTCAAGAGCAGCAATGATTTAGACATTTATAAATATCATAATAGGGAACACAAGAAATGATATGTCACATTTGAAATGTAACCAACATTGTGTTGTAAGTTTTGCTGTCAGCAGGCATATTACCTGTTATGTAAATTATGATATTGGGAACATGCCCTTGAAAACTGAATCCAAAGAGTCATGTTAACACCATAGGTTGGGAAAGCAGGGATGTGGCAACAACAAAAAATGATGGTACCTTTAAAAGGTACACAATTATTGATGACATATATTTAAAAGGTACACAATTATTGATGACACATTTAAAAGGTACACAATTATTGAAGACACCTTTAAAATGTACACAATTATTGATGACATTCATTTAACATACCTGTAATATGTCCGGTTTTTCCATCTATAAGTTTCCTTTCCAGACTATATTTATTGAAAGAAAATTACTGAATGCCACAGTGCCATACATTTCATTACACTAGACAGTGCCCTACCATTCCCACAAGGTCAAGGTCAGCATTAGATCAATGGATTACTTCCTGATGTCGATCATTTACCATTATGATTAGGACTAATGAGGAGACAGCTTGCCGTAGTATTTAGTATGTATTCAATTAACCTTCAACTGACCTTGACCTTCAAGTCTGGGTCCAGAAAGCCTGGTTTCCTCCCAAACTTTTGTTTTAACAATTCTAAGACAAAGATGTTCTGTAGAAGGAAAAAATATGTTGTTGTTAATTTTATCCAAAACTAGATTTTACAAATATTGACTTTGTGATAAGGTCAATTAAGGTATGATTTTCATTTTTACATTCAATTATCAAAATGTCATTAATTCATGCAACACTTGCCTTTGTTTCTGACATGTTGTTCCCTCTAATGTTCACTGTAATGTTCATTTTAGACAGGTGTCACTGTAATGTTCATTTTAGACAGGTGTCGCTGTGATGTTCATTTTAGACAGGTGTCACTGTAATGTTCACTTTAGACAGGTGTCACTGTAATGTTCAATTTAGACAGGTTTCAGTTTAGAGTTCAGTTTTAGGGAGATATTGATTCCGTTCAAATTAAAGACATCAAAATTTGGAAACCTGAGAATGTTTGTTTATCTATTTAGACTGAACCCTGGGAAAAGTACACAGCTTGGACACATTATTAGGGGCTTGTATGCTTATGTGAATTAAATATATCATTTTCAGAATAAAGTCATTTTGATTCTAGAAACAAAAGTTTAGAAGTTCTGTGGCATCAACAGACACCATTGTTATATAAGCTTTATACTGTTACAGACGTTTGATGAGGTTCATATGAAGTTTTATGATCCAGAAAATTCAGTTAGCCTCAAGCTGTTTAGAAATCAAATAAACAGATCACAAATTGGTTTAAGTATATACAAAGTGCTCACCTCGAATAAGTAACTAAATATATATAGTCTTGTTTAGATGTCTACGAAATTTGTAGACTATTCACTTAAGGCTACGACTCTCTTCTGGGTTTTGTCTGTCCAAGAAATTAGTATAAGCAGTTGATAGAAAAAGACAAGTGGAGAATTGTGTTTAACTGCGCCAATAAGATGATATCTGGTTGGGTATTGAAGTGAGTATATTAGATGTCCTAGCGCCACGATACCTAACGTCCTTGTGTAGTGTTGTTGTTAAGGATCCTGTTTTCTATTCCCTCGACAAAAAGCAAATAGCATCTGGTATAGATACCATCTCCACTCATTAATGTTGGGGCAGAAATTACCATGGCTAATCAGGGGTCCGTCAGCACTCCAAATGCTGGTCTCCCTCAACCAGCAATCGGACATGATGTACGGAGAATTAATGCAGGCTTTTCAGTGGTAAAGCAACTTAATAATGTCTCTTAGCCTAGGCATTGTGTTGCAGAATGAAAATGCTATCACTCAGCTAATAATCTGTCTCGATAGCAGTTCTAAGGTATGTTGCTGGCACCGTGAATAAAACTATTCATAGAATGACCGCCGCCTATTGTAATATGCTGGTCAGCAACATAACTTGAGCACTGAAAAAAAGACGGATAATTCCATAAATGGGTTATGGTAAATTTTGTTTATTGAATCATGGTAAGTGATCAAATTACTATATCATCAGCTCTTGAAGATGTCTTGAATGGTTGCAGATGTCAGATAAAGTGAAAATTGATGGAAATTTCACATCATTTTATACTACTTATAGTTTTGTTGGACTAGAGGACAGAATAAAGAAAGGTCATACCCAGAAAGTTCACTTGAGAATCTTAATACATTTTAGCATGTTTTTTTCTCTACATCTGTCCATTACTTAAATTTACCGAATTTCAAAGTCCCTAAACAATTTTGCAAAATACTGTAAATTAGATTAGTATTTGGACACTAGTGATGGGACATCGGTTGAAAATCTGTTTCGATTATCGGATCGCATCGGATAGGACAACCGATGTAGTCAACCGATTAATAATCGGTTAAATCACAAGTGTTTTGTTTCAGTTATTAATCATCATTTTGTTATGTAATGTGTATCAATAATTATCTTTTGTAAGTGTAATTATTCCTATTTCTTAGTTGATGGTGCACATGAATGTATGATTGAATGATTAAGACAGTTACAACTGTACTTTTGGTCAACAGCTATGAGTTAAAAAATAGATATTAATGATCCAAGAAGAATGAAGTCCAGTAAAAGTATCTGGATTTCACAGATTTGTTTATAAAACATGAAATTGTCCATGATTATATACTTTTGTTAATAAATTGACATTTTCATTTTCTACATGGTCTTTGTAACTTTTGTTCGTTGAATTCTAGATGCAAAAGTAGTAGAATACAATATGAGCAGGTACACATATAAAATCAAGTATTACAAAAGAGCAATGATGCGATGCCATAGAGCTTATATCCCATTGAATATGCATTGATGGATATTGCCATTATTTGCATTGGATATTTACATTGTAATTGTACCAGACTACCAGTGTTGTTTTTTTTGTTTTTTTTTATTAATCATGCATGAAAATGCAATTATTAGCGCTTTTAATTTGTCTACCAATGGCCAAATAGTTGGGACTTCCTAAGTTTCAGAAACCTATTTATGAGAAAAAATATTATAACTAGCAAAGTTTTATTCAACAGATTAAGTAACAACTAATTAACAAATCCACTTTCTTTGATTTAACAAAAATATAAATTGGAAACATAACTTATAATTAACAGTTCAGTGAATAAATGTTAATTTCAAATATTGTGGTAAGCCATAAATTTATCTATTAATATTACAGTATGCAATTACAAAATATAAATAAAAATGTGCTTCTTTGTAGAATGTAGATTGTGTATTGCCTATTGCGAGATTATATAAGTATGCAGGGATTGAGCAATGTGGCTGGACTGTTTCCCTTATACCTAGCAGAAACATACCTCATTACTCAGCTAATATATATAAAATATGCTAAAACTTATCATTAAGAAACCAAATGATTCCTCCAGGGCTACTTATTATCGAAAATAATAAACAGATGGAGTCATTTTATAAGTCTTTCACTATCTAATACTATCAAATACCGAAATGTAGCTACTTGTATTTTTGTAACATTTCTTACAAAGGCGGCAAACAGCGACCGTCATGTCAAGGTTTTTTCTAGAAGGACCCCATTCTTTTTTATTTTGCGGAATGCATATATATTCCATACTTTTGACTTTGCCTTTCCAACCCCGGGTGGTCGAATTATAAGCTCTGTATCAGTATCCGTTGTAGTGGCAATTGCAACGGAGTCGTCGACGACGAGGCAGCCGTCCGCCATCTTTATTCTAAGGTTATAACATTAGAGTGACTTCCCTTGATTCGGGCGCGTTCGTTGATCGATTCTTGAAAAACGGAAATCGATGGTCGAAATCGAAGGTGCATTCGATTCGTCAACCGATTATAATCGATGATCGGCGCACCACTATTGGACACATCAAGTTTAAGTTGTGAAATTTTATGTAGTTTTAGACACTTGTCCAGTTCTGTTTTGTTTACATAACACTGCAGGTTTATTTTGGATATTTTAAAGAAATGCACATGCTTTTTAGGTTACAATTATAAAAAAAGAGCCTTGCACATGCTGCCCTATAATTACGCTAGATTTTCATTTATTGCCTGTTAAGCTTTAACATTTTTGCTTTACTCTCAAAAAGTACTGAATCAATTAAAACATTGGCAGGAAGCTTTCATGGCATTAAAGATGGGCCCGCTACCATAAAGGACAAAATGAAATTTTTGTCTCCTTTTCTTAAAGTACTGTCCCCATTTCAACCCAAATTTGGGTCTTATTCTCATAAGGTACTGACCACATTTTAACCTAATTTGTGCCTTCTCATAAAGTACTGACCCTATTTTAACTAAAACTTGTGTCTCCTCATAAAGTACTTACCATATTTTAACCAGATTTGTGTCTTCTCATAAAGTACAGGCCCAATTTTAACCAAATTTGGCAGGAAGTATTGATTGGCTAAATCATGGGATGATTCAAGATAGCTAGATCTCATAGCTAGGCCTGACTGCAACAGGGACAAAAAAGAAATACAAAAAAATGAAAAAAAAAAAAAAAAAAATTAGGACTATTAATGCCAGGTGTTTGCTATTTTGCCTACATGGTGCATTCTGATGAGGATCATTTAATGTTGTAAAAAGTCTGTTGGGTTGTGATGCTATGAATGTGGCCACATCATGTCAGACTTCTTTTATCCCCCACTTTCACCAAAATGGGGGATATTGATTTGGTTTTTGTCAGACTGTCCGTCTGTCACACTTTCTGTTTCTGTACAATAACAGCAACAAATATTATCAGATTTTCTTGAAACTTGGTAACAACATTAAATGCCTAAATGGCTCAGCCAAGTTCGATTGGTAGTTTTTGCGGACGTTATTTGGCTGAGTTATGTCCCCTTGGATTTTTCTGTGCAATTACAGCAACAAATATTATCAGATTACCTCTCACGAAAGGAGGGAAAGCGAGCGATATCAATTCTACAAATTAGCTTGTTTCAAATGGTTTCTCGTCATAAAAATAGAGTTAAATTTTACTTAATATTAGCCACACTTATGCAAAGTCATGTAATTCAATGGAGGAAAAGTGTAGCACTTCTTTAAGAATCTGAATTCTTTAGGGCTTTATATACATTTATGATACATATAGAGATGAAAATTCAAGATTTTACAAATCACATCCATTGTCAGAAATAGTGCCGTGTCTGGGGTCAAAACTCACGCATTGTTGAAAATCGTAACGTAATTAGGCTTTAGTCTTATAAATGCCCCATTAGTCCTGTTGTGATTAAAGAGTCATCAGTCTTTTTATGCCTTTAAGGAAGTCTCTCCCCTTCCTCTTTGTACCTTACACACATTTGGTTATTATCTATCAGAACTTTTTAACCGGTTACTCCAGTAAAGGTTAAGTCTCATTGGACCAATTTAAAACATAGTGCCCCAATGAATGGCAGGAGAGATGACAAAGGTTTTAGCTTTATACCTAGCTGTAAGTCTCTGATAATGTCTGATACGGAAACATATTGGAGAAACCTGAAGATTGGACCATGCTGTATCACATAGCATTTGTATCATAAGAGGTGACTTAGGTTTGTTCCCTGTAGAATCCAGTGTTTTCTCCTGTCTTCTGATTATAGAGTACAAGGCACAAATTGATCAGCAGCTCCTTATTCCTAAAATGCCCTAGCTGGATAGTCATCTTTTCTTGTCTTGACTGTCAAAACTTATGTTTCCTTCAATTTGTGTTTTCTTCAAAGACACCCAACCCTGGCTGTTTTGAGAACACTGGACCCAATAAAAAAATGCTTTATATCCTGTCTAACAGAATGGTTGGGCCTCCTCAGTATGACACCTCAGCATGCACAAAACCAGTACTTATTGTACATTAACGTGAAAAGATATAAACAAAATGCCCTTTTTAATGAAAATATGCTGAAGATCTGTTGCTTGATGCATTTTGATAATGAAGATTTTGATTTAAACAACAACTGGTTTGTATAAGGTTAAGATTTTGATTTAAACAACAACTGGTTTGTACAAGGCTGTGGTTTAGATTTTAAACAACAACTGGTTTGTGCAAGGTTGAGGAATGAAGAATGGCAGATATTAAAACATATTTGACGATATTATTCTCCACAACCATTCCCTATAGTCATATGCAATGGTCATGTCAGAAATGAATTTGGAAATACAGTGTCTATGTAAGTAATGAAGCAGTGGTATTTACTGCCAAAATCTGTGCTCTAAGGCGGCGTCAGGGGAGCATTACAGACGTACTGTTACAGGCCGTAACCAAATAACCCTCTCTCAATGGCAAACTTCATCACAAGACATTCGGGGTAGTTAATCGTATATGGCATGTGGCGGCTGGGTAGAAACATCTCTGTAATGATTGCTCGGCTCTATCTTGAGTGACTTGCATGGCTGAAACATGTTCCTTGCCAGCACATAAACTGAAGAGTGTTAATAACGGTAAAGTGATACCATGACAACATGGCGTTGACTGTAGACAGATATTAAAGTGCTGTTATGTGGGGAATCTGGGATGATAAGAATATTTTTCAAGAAAGACATCACTTTTATGTCTGGCTATTTCGTTACATAACCTGGAATTTATAGCAGGAGTTTGATTTTGCTTACATTGCCTGACTTCCTGTTTTGACCATCTTTATGAGGTGAATTGTATACTTTAATTACATGTATGAACTTCCTTTTTGTCTTTTAGGTCAGATGTCAAATAAAAACAATTATTACTTTCTTATTTTAGATCAGTTGATAATAATAATAAAAAAATTCATGTCTCAAATTAGGTGTGCTGAGCATTTGAAAACACTTTAATTGTTTCTGAATTATCAAGGATAGGTCTAATTTGCAGAAGCTTAAACCATTTTTTAAATGATTGTTTTTGGTCATTTCAAAACTGGATTTTTTGTTTGAAATGTTAAATGACACAACATTGTTTTGCATTCTTTTCAGTAAATACAGGTCCAATTTTAACCAAATTCGGCAGAAAGTATTCATCGGCTAAACCATGGGATGATTTAAGATAGGCCTCGTGAGGCCCAGTAAATTTGAATCTTCACAACTACACAACAGTTGCTTATTTTTCTACTGTTCTGTACTTTTTGAAAACTTCTTCAAAATTATAGGGAATTATACCCCCAGCCAGTATAAGCTTGATAAAAGTATAGCTCGTTGGGGACTGAATTAAGGCTCACTGGATCATCACTGAGGTGTACAATTTCCCTCAGAATGTATGAAAATACTTGTGTACGATTTATCCAGTGTATTGTATAAACTACCGAGCCTATCAACACAGTTCCTTACTATAATTCTACGTGTTGGCTACCAGACTTTGATTCTCATTCATTTCCAGCTTGATTAGATCTTGTTTACAGTGTGTATGGACACAATTCTGTAAGCTTGGTCACAATCTACACATTGTGTTATTTGTACCAGAAATCAATGAATCGAAAGCAACTATTGTGACATCTGATTATGAACTTGGACTGGGACAATTTCAATTAATTTGGGATGATCGAAGTACCACATATGTCAGAACCCGTCCTCTTTGGGAAAAATCAAGAAACAGGCAACCTTGTGATGTTGAGTGAAGCTCACCAGAGAACAGTAGAAGACAGAATCATTACAGTTGGCTAGAAGTTACAAATTGTCATCTGTCACCCAGGAAGAGAATTATGCTCTCTAGAATTCCAAAATCTCTTTTTTTATATAATTGAATTCACTTTAGAGATTATATTAGATTGTATTTAATGTGATCCTGTATATCTTCTGTCGATTGATTGAAATCATATAATTTTGTAAACAAAGCTCAAAGTTTTTGGTACTGCCTACAAAAGAAATATTTAAGTAAAAAAGGTAAAATTTCAAATGTGTTTTATTTTGGTTTCAGCACCAATTCAAGTGATGAATTCTTACACCTCTCCACAATGTCATTTTTGTAGGGTGTCTTAATTATGTCTGTAGGGTGTCTTATGTCTGTATGGTGTCTTATGTCTGTAGGGTGTCTTATGTCTGTATAGGGTGTCTTATGTCTGTAGTAGGGTGTCTTATGTCTGTAGGGTGTCTTATGTCTGTATAGGGTGTCTTATGTCTGTATAGGGTGTCTTATGTCTGTAGGGTGTCTTATGTCTGTATAGGGTGTCTTATGTCTGTATAGGGTGTCTTATGTCTGTAGGGTGTCTTATGTCTGTATAGGGTGTCTTATGTCTGTAGTAGGGTGTCTTATGTCTGTAGGGTGTCTTATGTCTGTATAGGGTGTCTTATGTCTGTAGTAGGGTGTCTTATGTCTGTAGGGTGTCTTATGTCTGTAGGGTGTCTTATGTCTGTATAGGGTGTCTTATGTCTGTATAGGGTGTCTTATGTCTGTATAGGGTGTCTTATGTCTATATGTGGTGTCTTATGTCTGTAGGGTGTCTTATGTCTGTATAGGGTGTCTTATGTCTGTATGGTGTCTTATGTCTGTAGGGTGTCTTATGTCTGTATAGGGTGTCTTATGTCTGTAGGGTGTCTTATGTCTGTAGGGTGTCTTATGTCTGTATAGGGTGTCTTATGCCTCTCCACAATGTCTTTTCTGTAGGGTGTCAAACTTGAGATCACAACAGGTGATTACTGATGTATAATTACTTACATGTTGTACTGTTATAAATATATAGGCGAGGTTAACAATATTGTTACTTCCACATACCTTGATATTCATAAACAGATTGTATTTCAAAACAATTGATATAAATAAATATGTTTATCTTCATCATTTTGCACTATAGAAATATACTATATTTTTCTTGCGCCATTATTTATACCATAGGTTTGAGTGACTGTTATATAGTGGTATATAAATCCTTTGCTCTCACTATACCATAGGTTTGAGTGATTGTTATACAGTGGTATATAAATCGTAGTGCTCTCACTATACCATAGGTTTGAGTGATTGTTATATAGTGGTATATAAATCCTTTGCTCTCACTATACCATAGGTTTGAGTGATTGTTATATATACGTGGTATATAAATCCTTTGCTCTCACTATACCATAGGTTTGAGTGATTGTTATATATACGTGGTATATAAATCGTAGTGCTCTCACTATACCATAGGTTTGAGTGATTGTTATATATACGTGGTATATAAATCGTAGTGCTCTCACTATACCATAGGTTTGAGTGATTGTTATATAGTGGTATATAAATCGTGCTCTCACTATACCATAGGTTTGAGTGATTGTTATACAGTGGTTTATAAATCGTAGTGCTCTCACTATACCATAGGTTTGAGTGATTGTTATACAGTGGTATATAAATCGTGCTCTCACTATACCATAGGTTTGAGTGATTGTTATATAGTGGTATATATGAACTGTAGTGATCTCACTACAACCATTTATTAATTTTAACACTTAATATCCATTCACAATTGTTAAGAGACGGTAATATCCATTCACAATTGTTAAGAGAAGCTTTATGATATTGGAGTTTTCATTGAACCCGTGCTAGCTTCTCTTACCATGCAGGGCCTATCAATAACAGCATCTTGCTGTTTTTCGATTTCTTGATACAGCTTTTGGTCATCTCTTGGATATTGACCAAGACCAAAGTGCAGAATTTGTATGAAGAATGTCATGGAAACAGTCTGACAATTGTAGATCCTCATACATTGAAGGACAGTCCCATTAGGGAAGGTATCGATATGTGTCAGAATTTGACAAATGACTCCAGACTGATCGGTAGATCTCCATTTGATTTATGTGACAGCACAAATGCATGTGAGAAAATTAACCTTTTGAAATTTCATCGTAATGTACATCTGTGTGAGAAGTACAATCAGGAAACGTTGGCTTCGTGTGTGGACGATAGATGATACGTACGCCATCAATTGCACACTGCTGATTTCATCTTAAAGTTTGTAAAGGTCTTACTGGGAAAAACAGTGATGTCAAAACAATCATGCTACATGTTGGAAATATTAATGAAAATTTCAAGTAATGAAAAAGACAAAGAAAAAAAAGTGTATCCTGTCTAATTTCTCAAATCTGGAATTTTATTGAGAGCGAAATGACCTTATGAGCTTAAATATGGGGAGAGAAAAAGTCTTTTGGTAAAACATCCAAACGTTTCTTTCATTCAAGTATCAGATATATATGTGGTTTTTTTTTATCAATTAAGATTATACTTTTTGTGCTAATGTCAAAATTATTTTCATTGAAGCAGTCACAGAAGAAGTAGTAGGTGAGTGATCTTACAGGCCTCATTGGCCTTTTGCTTACATTCACCTGATGTCACTGATAAAACTAGTACAAACCTCATTAGTTCAGGGCAATCAACAGTCTCAGTAATACAAAGCATTTGTCTTATCTCGGGGTATTGTTTACCTGGTAATGATTTATATTCCAAATATGTGGAATTCAAGTCTTTAGACCATTACTAATGAGGTTTCAGGTTTGATGATCACTTCACTTTCAAAACTACTCACCATAATTTTATTACAGAGAACAAGGAAATATATGAGTTAATTAATTGTATTAGCATAACTATAGGATATTGTATCATCCTGGATGTGTTTTGTTCTCAAGTTGTGGAAATTTACAATTTAAGATCTTGGTTAAAATATGCATCATTTGTAAACTTGTAAACAAAATGTAAAAATTAGAATGCTGAGTTATAGAAATCCCCTGACATGTAGTTCACCGATATTCACTCATCTATTTCCACATTTCAATGTCTCACTCAATGTAGAATAATCATATCTCTAAGACCAGTTTGTGACTTGGTTGTGCTTGACAACTTCGATTATGTAAGTTGTAGGTTTTGCCTCTCAGTTTGTGTATCAAGGACTCTGTTTTAAAAAATCACATGTTACCACTTCTTACTGAATCACAGAGATATTGCCCATTGCAAGAGTGTCTTTCGAACTATAGAATATATTTGTCAGAATATTTTACCTGGCTTATCAATCTTACTTTATACTCTGTGTTTTTTACTTTTAAAGAAATATGACATCAGGCTTGAAAAAATAGGCTAAAATGTTTTGATGGGTATCTAACTTTGTTTTGAGTTCCATATTTCTTATGTTTTTACATGTTTGTCAGACTTGATCAATTCCCTCAGATCAAGAGTCGGGGGCATATTTATGGTTAACAGACAATGTCAAGTGTTAAAACTGTAAAATAGCGAGATGACATTTTAGTTATATCACAAAAAAGATAATCTAAGCGAAGCAGATGAAATATATTTACATAAGTTGTAACACAAAGTTGATAAGCTGATGATATATCATAATACGGAAGTTACCTGCGATTGTGCAGTGTATAAGGATGATTTACAATTTTAAATAGATTTAATTGGATGTGGTTTAGTTCAGCTCTTAAGTCCCTTGTGCCAACTAAACTAAAATTACGCCACATCAGAAATGTCACATTTTATGTTAGGGTTTCTCACTGGTGTGTCGATTAAGATCAGATTAACGTCTGAAAGTCTTAATGGAAAATTCACCCTTGAGACTCACGCGTTTGGCAAAAATTATCCCAAGTTTGATGGAAAGGTGAGGATTTTGGGCTCTAGAGCTATAATTTCTATTTAGAACAGTAGAGACAGAAATGAAATTTTACGAGCACAGTTACGTCCTCAAAGACGGAACTTCACCTGACCAGCTTCCATGAAGAGCTCCACCCAGATAAATTTTCCAGGCCCAATAGTGCTATAGAATTCAAGTGAAGCCATTTAATAGGCTTCTCTCATGTATATAAAAGTAAACAAGTTGTTACAGAAGATTCTATACATAGAGCATGCTAGAAAATTCCAATAGACTACAGGCACTTTCTAATACAACACTTAAGGATATTTAGGATATAAAGTATATTGGTTAAGAAGGCATATCTATACTTAAAGCTGAAAGTTCTCATTTTGTATTTCGTTCGGTATATACAGAAAAAAGTTTCAAACATCCGATGTTATCTTTTATACATTGAAGTGCAGTTGTAAGGTTACAGGTGGTCATCACGTCACTTTGGATGTCTGGGTCAGAGATACAACTATAAAGTCTGTGAGATTTCCTTGCTGTAGCTGTACTGGCTCATTAATCTATATTCCATAGGAATGATTCCATTAATGTCCTGAAATTGGTGACAAGGATACCACAAGGACATTATACGTCCCTATTAAAGTTCTATAAAATGTACATGTATTTATTACCATGTGGAATTTTACACAGAAGGAAACTACCTAGTCTTTTATAGGTTTAAGGACATTTACAATTTTGTTTTTGGTGTATTGGCCTTGTTCATTGACTTTGAGGAGGAAATCAGGAAATTTAATTCTGGTACCAAAAGAAGAACTATGGCCTTTCTGTTATTGTATCTTACCGTGGGGGGGGGGAGCCCATGGTCGACAATCAGCTAGTCCCCCCACACACACACACACACACACACTATTTGTCATATTTTCTCTGATAGGCCCATGTTCAGATATAAGCTCACCACGGGGGGGAATCAGTCATACAATAAAGTGAAGATGTTGTGAAAACAATCTATTTTCTGTAATAACGATTGTTTTTTGGATCACCTGAGACAAAGTCTCAAATGACCTGTTCTAATTGCCTTTTGTCTGTCGTTGGTCGTTTGTTTCTTAATTTACATTTTTGACTTCTTCTCAATAACTAGGAGGTCTACATGATATTGGCCCTGTAGTATGCTGGGGTGAAGGGCTGTTCAAATGAATGACTTGACCTTTGTTCAAGGTCACAGGGGTCAAATAGGCTCAAAATTTTTAACAACTTCTCATTAAGCAAGAGGTCCAGAGACCTGATATTGGGCCTAATTTGCATGCTAAAACAAATTTTATTATTGAAATACCCAATATATTAATTTGGTCTGAATATTACACATCTTTATTGGTCCGAATATTACACATCAACCCTGTCCATTTCAAAACAAAGCTACAATGAAAATTAAACAGACAACGGATCGACACTGTATTTCACTTTCCAAGCTTAAGTGTATTACTCTTCATCCAGCAGAAATATGCAAACACGCAAAAGTAATTCATACAATATTTAGTTCAGAAACTCTTTGTTTATAACAAATTTGATGTATAGTAATAATAATCCACACTTTCTCAATCCACTTTAGAAAAAACAAATCATTGTGAACGTAAACATGTCAGCCATGTTTGGAATCTGTTGCTTGATATCCGACCTATTTGTTTTTGGAATAGCCAGTCACAATTCATGTCTAGTGCTTAAGGTAGGTCATGATGTGACAAATAAGTATAACTTCAAACAGCTTGAGCCAGTGATAGCCTATACAGTTCCGTTCTAGTGCCTGTATCCACTTGTATGAAAATAAAACAATGAGAAAATGGTTCATTTATCTTCACAAATGATGCAGTGACTGAGAACAAACCTTTTAAACTATGATTTTAGCTATCATCTGTAATTCATTGTTTGAAGAGCTTAGTGGAATAAACGATGTATTGAATTGTTTTTATGAAATATTTCAGTGATACATCTTTGATGTAGATCAGGCTATCTTCTTCCATATCTTAATACAAGATGGCGGCCAAAACTTTCCCTCTGGTATGGGTTTTAACGAGGATAAGTCCACCCCCACTTTTGCCCATTTTCAGTGCACTAGACCCCTGGACTTATATCCAGTAAAAATATGATGTGTATTAATTGATGCTTGGTTTTTAACCAAGAACCGTCCATCCTAAATTATTCATGCTAGTGCTCTTTCTGAAATTTTATGTGTAGCTATGTATTCATATGTTTTTGGACTGAATTAATTTTGAGAGTTGAACTATTTTTTGGGCTATTTGTCTGACATAACAGAAAGGGGAATCCACATGCTTCTCTCATGGTATGTATACATGTACCACATTTTGGGGCGGCTCGCTTTTCTCATGGTATGTATACATGTACCACATTTTGGGGCGGCTCGCTTTTCTCATGGTATGTATACATGTACCACATTTTGGGGCGGCTCTGAAACCAGGATTGTTGACACCTGGCAGCCATCTTAGATTTTGAGTGAAGTTAATCAACTTATTTTTGTAGATATTTAAACGGGTCTTTAGCTAAAGTGTTCCACATGGTGCCCAGTTATACATAACAATTCCACATATTTCGGCTATCAGGACAGTGTATAATTTGTAATATTCGCTTGAGATTTAATTTCACAGTGGTCATTAAATACAGCAAAAAAAAAATAGATGCAGTTGCATTTGCACCCAGAGTTGTTCCACCAAATCATGATGCTGAATTTGACTGACCTAATGTAACATCTGAATTTGGCACACTGTAGCCTGAAAGGATTTAATGTTCCTATATTTATTACGTCATGTTTATGATAACTTACTGCTCTAAATATTTAAAAGCTCAACCCTTCAGAACTAAAAAACTTGAAATATTAATTTGAAATGAGAATCATAACATCCAATACTCAGCGGAACTTGACTACACATATAAGGAGTGCCGTGTCCTTGAATAAAGACATATTTAGTAATACATTAGCTAAGAAATAATTAGATTTAATGTGAGCATTACAGGGATGACTAATACCCTTGGTAAATAAAATGTCAGTGCAAGCATTTTATCATGTAGACATGACGCTGGCTACCATGTACTTTTAATATAAAAAAAAAAGTTGAATATAATCGGCAAGCAAGGAGCCGTTTACGGTGCTGTTGGTGTGGCTCTTGATACAGTATTAACACTGACAAATTCATAATAAAAACATTTGAACCATGATGGGCAAACTAAGGGTGGTATGAATATTAAGCTGAGAATTTCATAAGATAAAGCAACAATGCAAAATTGTAATTGAATTTTATACTTCAGATGGTTGAGAAATGAGCCCGTGAAATAAAAACCCTAATCCAATATATCACACAGTGGGTACACGTAAAGAAAATTAGATATACTTTACACGT
Source organism: Pecten maximus (assembly GCF_902652985.1). NCBI lineage: Eukaryota > Metazoa > Mollusca > Bivalvia > Pectinida > Pectinidae > Pecten > Pecten maximus. The sequence goes on from NC_047019.1 coordinate 28,999,721, forward strand.
GTAAAAAAGCCTGAAGGCTAGACAAGTAGATTGGTCACGTCCTCCAGCAGTACAAGCTCCTGTATGTGTGATGTCTTCAAGTGAAGAATTACAAACCCTATCCTTGTTATGGATTCCACACAGCCACAGCAATCTAACAGGATGCATATAAATGGGGCTGCGACTTGTACATACCGTCTTGTAAGTAATAGCTAGGTACTGCATCAGGTTTTCTGAATCCGACCTGCCTCCCTGATCGGTACCAAATGTATGACTTTGACACTCAATAACCTATTCTTTCTTCTTCACCATAGACCAACATCCATCTCTGCCGACAGGAATCCTGATCTTGACTAACTCGCTTGTCAACTGACGGACACTTCCTCTTTTACCATCATCCATAAATTCACTGTTAAAGATTCAGACTGGTCTTTATCTGTTGGTTTGTGTTGAGATGTCCATCTGGTAAACAAATCTTTTGAGGGGTTAACATTTTTGTTAAACTGACAAACTAACCTTCTCAACACCCCCTTGTTAACCTTCTCAACACCACCCTGTCAGCCTTCACAACACCACCCTGTCAACCTTCCCAACACCACCCTGTTAACCTTCTCAACACCACCCTGTTAACCTACTCAACACCACCCTGTTAACCTTCTCAACACCACCCTGTCAACCTTCCCAATACCACCCTGTTAACCTTCTCAACACCACCCTGTTAACCTTCTCAACACCAACCTGTTAACCTTCTCAACACCACCCTGTCAACCTTCCCAACACCACCCTGTTAACCTTCTCAACACCACCCTGTTAACCTTCACAACACCACCCTGTCAACCTTCCCAACACCACCCTGTCAACCTTCCCAACACCACCCTGTCAACCTTCCCAATACCACCCTGTTAACCTTCTCAACACCACCCTGTTAACCTTCCCAACACCACCCTGTCAACCTTCCCAACACCACCCTGTTAACCTTCTCAACACCACCCTGTTAACCTTCTCAACACTACCCTGTCAACCTTCTCAACACCACCCTGTTAACCTTCTCAACACCACCCTGTCAACCTTCTCAACACCACCCTGTTAACCTTCTCAACACTACCCTGTTAACCTTCCAAACACCACCCTGTTAACCTTCTCAACACCACCCTGTTAACCTTCTCAACACCACCCTGTCAACCTTCCCAACACCACCCTGTTAACCTTCCCAACACCACACTGTCAACCTTCTCAACACCACCCTGTTAACCTTCTCAACACCACCCTGTTAACCTTCTCAACACCACCCTGTTAACCTTCTCAACACCACCCTGTCAACCTTCTCAACACCACCCTGTTAACCTTCTCAACACCACCCTGTTAACCTTCTCAACACCACCCTGTCAACCTTCTCAACACTACCCTGTCAACCTTCTCAACACCACCCTGTTAACCTTCTCAACACAACCCTGTCAACCTTCTCAACACCACCCTGTCAACCTTCTCAACACAACCCTGTCAACCTTCTCAACACCACCCTGTCAACCTTCTCAACACCACCCTGTCAACCCTCTCAACACCACCCTGTCAACCTTCTCAACACCACCTTGTTAAACTTCTCAACACCACACTGTTAACCTTCTCAACACCACCCTGTCAACTTCACAACACCACCCTGTCAACTTCACAACACCACCCTGTCAACCTTTACAACACCACCCTGTCAACCTTTACAACACCACCCTGTCAACCTTTACAACAACACCCTGTCAACCTTTACAACACCACCCTGTCAACCTTCCCAACACCACCCTGTCAACCTTCCCAACACCACCCTGTTAACCTTCTCAACACCACCCTGTTAACCTTCTCAACACCACCCTGTTAACCTTCTCAACACCACCCTGTCAACCTTCTCAACACTACCCTGTCAACCTTCTCAACACTACCCTGTCAACCTTCCCAACACCACCCTGTCAACCTTCTCAACACCACCCTGTCAACCTTCTCAACACCACCCTGTCAACCTTCCCAACACCACCCTGTCAACCTTCCCAACACCACCCTGTTAACCTTCTCAACACCACCCTGTTAACCTTCTCAACACCACCCTGTCAACCTTCCCAACACCACCCTGTCAACCTTCTCAACACCACCCTGTCAACCTTCCCAACACCACCCTGTCAACCTTCTCAACACCACCCTGTCAACCTTCTCAACACCACCCTGTTAACCTTCTCAACACCACCCTGTCAACCTTCTCAATACCACCCTGTTAACCTTCTCAGCACCACCCTGTCAACCTTCCCAACACCACCCTGTCAACCTTCTCAACACCACCCTGTTAACCTTCTCAGCACCACCCTGTCAACCTTCCCAACACCACCCTGTCAACCTTCTCAACACCACCCTGTTAACCTTCTCAACACCACCCTGTTAACCTTCTCAACACCACCCTGTTAACCTTCTCAACACCACCCTGTTAACCTTCTCAACACCACCCTGTCAACCTTCCCAACACCACCCTGTTAACCTTCCCAACACCACACTGTCAACCTTCTCAACACCACCCTGTTAACCTTCTCAACACCACCCTGTTAACCTTCTCAACACCACCCTGTTAACCTTCTCAACACCACCCTGTCAACCTTTCCCAACACCTGACCCTGTTAAACCTTCCCTCAACACCACCACTGTTCAACCTTCTCAACACCAACCCTTGTTCAACTCTTCTCAACACCACCCTGTTCAACCTTCTCAACACCACCCTTGTTAACCCTATCAACACCACCCTGTCAACCCTTCGTCAACACCACCCTGTTCAACCATTCTCAACACACCCGTTCAACCTTCTCACACCACCCTTGTTCAACCTTCTCAACACCTACCCTGTCAACCTTCTCAACCAACCACCCTTGTCACCTTCATCAACACCACCCATGGTCAACCTTCTCACAACACCACCCTGTCAACCTTCTACAACACACCCTGTCAACCTTCCAACACCACCCTGTCAACCTTCTCCAACACCACCCTGTACTTCAAACCACCTGTCAACCTTACACCACCCTGTCTCTAACAACACCACCCTGTAACTTCCCAAACCACCCTTAACCTTCCAACACCACCTGTTAACCTTCTCAACACCACCCTGTTAACCTTCTCAACACCACCCTGTTAACCTTCTCAACACCACCCTGTCAACCTTCTCAACACTACCCTGTCAACCTTCTCAACACTACCCTGTCAACCTTCCCAACACCACCCTGTCAACCTTCTCAACACCACCCTGTCAACCTTCTCAACACCACCCTGTCAACCTTCCCAACACCACCCTGTCAACCTTCCCAACACCACCCTGTTAACCTTCTCAACACCACCCTGTTAACCTTCTCAACACCACCCTGTCAACCTTCCCAACACCACCCTGTCAACCTTCTCAACACCACCCTGTCAACCTTCCCAACACCACCCTGTCAACCTTCTCAACACCACCCTGTCAACCTTCTTAACACCACCCTGTTAACCTTCTCAACACCACCCTGTCAACCTTCTCAATACCACCCTGTTAACCTTCTCAGCACCACCCTGTCAACCTTCCCAACACCACCCTGTCAACCTTCTCAACACCACCCTGTTAACCTTCTCAGCACCACCCTGTCAACCTTCCCAACACCACCCTGTTAACCTTCCCAACACCACCCTGTTAACCTTCCCAACACTACCCTGTCAACCTTCTCAGCACCACCCTGTTAACCTTCTCAGCACCACCCTGTCAACCTTCTCAATACCACCCTGTTAACCTTCCCAACACCACACTGTTAACCTTCTCAACACTACCCTGTCAACCTTCTCAACACCACCCTGTTAACCTTCTCAGCACCACCCTGTCAACCTTCTCAATACCACCCTGTTAACCTTCCCAACACCACACTGTTAACCTTCTCAACACCACCCTGTCAACCTTCTCAACACCACCCTGTCAACCTTCTCAACACTACCCTGTCAACCTTCCCAACACCACCCTGTCAACCTTCTCAACACCACCCTGTCAACCTTCTCAACACCACCCTGTCAACCTTCTCAACACTACCCTGTCAACCTTCCCAACACCACCCTGTTAACCTTCTCAACACCACCCTGTTAACCTTCCCAACAACACACTCTTAACCTTCTCAACACCACCCTGTTAACCTTCCCAACAACACACTCTTAACCTTCTCAACACTACCCTGTCAACCTTCTCAACACCACACTGTTAACCTTCTCAACACTACCCTGTTAACCTTCCCAACACCACACTGTTAACCTTCTCAACACCACCCTGTTAACCTTCCCCAATACCACCCTGTCAACCTTCCCAACACCACCCCTGTTAACCTTCCCAACACCACCTGTCAACCTTCTCAACACCACCCTGTTAACACCTTCTCAACACCACCCTTCAACCTTCTCAACACCACACCTGTCAACCTTCCAACACCCACCCTGTCAACCTTCTCAAACACCACCTGTCAACCTTCTCAACACCACCATGTTAACCTTCTCACACCACCCTGTTAACCTTCTCAACACCACCCTGTCAACCTTCCCAACACCACCCTGTTAACCTTCCCAACACCACCTGTTAACCTTCCAACACCACCACCTGTCAACCTTCTCAACCCCACCCTGTTAACCTTCTCAACACCACCCTGTTAACCTTCCCAACACCACCCTGTTAACCTTCTCAACACCACCCTGTCAACCTTCCCAACACCACCCTGTTAACCTTCTCAACACCACCCTGTCAACCTTCTCAACACCACCCTGTTAACCTTCTCAACACCACCCTGTCAACCTTCCCAACACCACCCTGTTAACCTTCTCAACACCACCCTGTCAACCTTCCCAACACCACCCTGTTAACCTTCTCAACACCACCCTGTCAACCTTCCCAACACCACCCTGTTAACCTTTCCAACACCACCCTGTCAACCTTCTCAACACCACCCTGTCAACCTTCACAACACCACCCTGTTAACCTTCCTCAACACCACCCTGTTAACCTTCTCAACACCACCCTGTCAACCTTCACAACACCACCCTGTTAACCTTCTCAACACCACCCTGTTAACCTTCTCAACACCACCCTGTTAACCTTCCCAACACCACCCTGTTAACCTTCTCAACACCACCCTGTTAACCTTCTCAACACCACCCTGTCAACCTTCCCAACACCACCCTGTTAACCTTCTCAACACCATCCTGTCAACCTTCTCAACACCATCCTGTCAACCTTCTCAACACCACCCTGTTAACCTTCCCAACACCACCCTGTTAACCTTCCCAACACCATCCTGTTAACCTTCTCAACACCACCCTGTTAACCTTCTCAACACCACCCTGTTAACCTTCTCAACACCACCCTGTCAACCTTCTCAACACCACCCTGTTAACCTTCCCAACACCACCCTGTCAACCTTCCCAACACCACCCTGTCAACCTTCTCAACACCATCCTGTTAACCTTCCCAACACCACCCTGTCAACCTTCTCAACACCACCCTGTTAACCTTCCCAACACCACCCTGTTAACCTTCCCAACACCACCCTGTTAACCTTCCCAACACCTCCCTGTTAACCTTCTCAGCCAAATGTTGGGAAACTTGTCTAAACTTATATTTTACCACACTACATTTAAGTAATATTAAGTACATATGAGTCGGTTTAACCACAATTTCCAGGGTTGTGTCCCTTTTAGGAAAAGTTTTTTTTATAATATTTGCTTATTTAGTAACATCGGAAATAGTGTTTTCATTAGCAAAGATGTATTATTATTCGCCAATGTTTACCTGGTAGGTGTGGGCCTCAGAACATTAATTTCCTATGGGAAATGCTTGAAGCCTTTGTTAATGTACAGAACATTTAAAAGTAAGAGTTGTTTTCTTACCCACGATTTTCGATGTAATTACATACTGGATTATGAAGTTAAGAAAAAACAACAGCCTGCTCAATATGGAATAAGCTGTTCTATTAACCACTGTATCCATCCTGGAGTTTGTCTTGTTTTTTTTTGTAAATGTATCAAACAGGAGTGACATTCATGTTTCTTACATAATACTATGGCTGAGATTTAAATAAGCTGTGTTAAGCCCACTCATTGAGAGATTCTTCGGTAGAATATTGCACACGAGATGTTGATGCTTGACAGTTTAGCTATTCTCATTTAAGTTTTGTAATATCCCTCGTTTTCTACGATATCATCTTTAATTATTCATCATTCAGTGTACAGAGAAATTACCAGGGGGCAACCGATAGTAGGTGTGATAACCAACATTTACAGATTTGTATCAAAAAGCACTGTTTAGTGAGATTAACAATCCTGTGTTATATTTATAGGTCCTTGTTAAGGTTTTGTTTGAAGATGTACTACCACGAATCACAAACTGTCTTCCTTGTAAAGTTGTGATCACTTTTAAATCTGATAAACTGGTCAATGAATGCTTATCTTAATGATTAAAGGGAATTCAACCCCAAAGAGAAGCAGTATGAACACCATTGATGCTTTGCAAATTCTTGATACTCTGATTATAACTTTACTCACCATCTCAAAAAAGGTACGAAAATGATTCATGTCAAAAGACATTACGTAGGTTTTTAATCCAATACCCTTGTTGGTTTTGCTTGGAAGACGTGATGTGACAGTTCATTTATCTCTATTCTGAAGATTAATTTTCTCCACATCCGTATTCTCCATTTTGATGTACCTCTCTTGCGGGATCTGATGTCCGGAAAATCATATTTTACAGACATCAGTCTGAATGAATAATCTGGCTATGACCCAATTATTGGAAAATTTAACAAATGAAACCATACACAGGATGTACAGCTGTTACAATGGCGGGCGTGTGATGTAACTATAATGGACATATATTTGTTCTGCACTTAATATGATGAGATGATTAATTCCTTTACATATTTTTAATAAGGACTTTCACCTGCATTTTTATACCCTCGCAACGAAGTTACGGGGGTAAACTGGAATCAGGTTGTCCGTCCGTCCGTCTGTCTGTAGACACATTTTTGTCCGGACAACTCCTCCTAAACCGATGGGCCGATTCCAATGAAACTTCATACAAATATAGAGGACTATGTGTAGATGTGCATGACACTTTCTTTTTCTCAAAATTATGGTTGCTATGGCAACTGGTCACTATAAACAGGTTTTCCAATAAGAACCATAACTTTAAAATTGTCCGGACAACTACTCCTAAACCGAAGGGCCGATTTCAATGAAACTTCACACAAATATAGAGGACCTTGTCTAGATATGCATGCCACTTTCTCTTTCTCGAAATTATGGTTGCTATGGCAACTGGTCACTATATTACTGGGTTATCTTAGTTAGCCTCTAATTAAGAGTTTCAATTCACCATTGACTCGTGCAGATTGCGGGGGTATTAGTCAGCCATCCTGGCGACAGTTCTAGTATGCAAGGTGATTGATATGTCTGGTAGTGTGCATTCTGTATGTGGAACTGGAATTTGCAACTCATGAATGCCTTGATTTATGCTTCGATAAATATTTCACAAAAGCCTGACCCCTATGTGAACTCCCTTCTGTTATGAAATGACCCCTGATTGAACTCCCTTCTGTTATGAGATGACCCTTGTGTGAACTCCCTTCTGTTATGAAATGACCCCTGTGTGAACTCTATTCTGTTATGAGATGACCCCTGATTGAACTCCCTTCTGTTATGAGATGACCCCTGTGTGAACTCCCTTCTGTTATGAAATGACCCCTGTGTGAACGCTATTCTATTATGAGATCGACCCCAGTGTGAACTCTATTCTGTTATGAGATGACCCCTGTGTGAACTCTATTCTGTTTTGAGATGACCCTGTGTGAACTCTATTCTGTTAATGAGATCGACCCCTGTGTGAATTCTATTCTGTTTTGAGATGACCCTTGTGTGAACCCCTGTCTGTTTAGAGACAATGTAATATTTTTGATTCTCAATTAAGATAGCTTTTATACCTAAATTAAGTGTTGTCTTCACAAATTCCTCTATATTATCAAGGTGAAAAATGTCTTAGAATTTACTTCAATTGGAGGAAATGTACAGGTTATTTTGTTCTTGTGAACTTCAATATCAGATGATTTGTAGTATGAAGCTTGATTTTATGTTGAAATGTTCTCCGCAGCAGCTAATAAAATACAGGCACTATAACTGTCTCCTAGCTTTCCGATTTTATGGAATGTATGTATCCAAGAATCTCGTAATTGCTTAGGCAAACAAGTAGGTGGCCGATCTCATGTGGTTAAAATGGAAGGTGAAATGAGCAATTACGTAAAATAGCTCCCTGAAAACCTCCTTTCATTTCATCGTTTTCTAATTATATCTGAAGTGTGCAGAGGCTCTCTGGATTAAATATTTTAACACAGAGTTATCAATCATGCAGATTGGCCTTGCTTCCAGGGGGTTCCGGATGATATACCAACATGAAGTTATCGATGAGGATTAGAACAGCCTTGATTTTTGTTAACTGGACAAGAATCTTTAGAAGTTATACTACAAGGATGACATGGGTGTCTAGAGTCGTAGAACGCCAATAATTTGAACGAAGAAGATCCTTGCCTAGGACATATTGATGGAGTGAGAACATAAAATGGCTCTAGTCTGCTTATTGATGATGTTTAACCCTGACTGAACACCTTTTCCTCAGAAAAGCTTAGAAGATTCTCTCCTTCTATCAACACTTTGGCATGTTGGGGAAAATTGTCGTGTGGTTACCATAGTCTCGGTGGGAATCAATGGCAAGTCTTGGTGTACAGGCTTCAACACAATGTCTCCACAAAGTGGCCATTCTTGTACAATGTCGTGTAACTTTTACAGTTGTTTGTAAATACATTACCATCTCTGTCTCCAATTTTATGTCCAGTCTGACAGGTGAAGGTCATTGCCAATTCAGTGGTTGTCACAGTGGCTTTTCATGGGAAAAAAGTAAACTTTGACTTAACATAATCATGTTATTGTTTATTTTATCATGTGACCTTTTACGTGATATGCTAATTAAGACATTCCACTTAGTATATGGTTTGTTTGGTTTGCTATTGTTTATTTCCCATTAAATTAACAATGTCAATGTAATTAATTCACTTGTGATAGAGTTATTTCCCTTTGGAATATTTATTTGTGTTGAAGTTGTTACCTTTTAGAATATTTATTTGTGTTTGAATTGTTCCACTTTGGAATATTTATTTGTGTTTGAGTTCCATTATGTCTATCCGTCTGTCTGTCCATACATCAATCCGTCCACATCTTGTCCAGACAACTCCTAATCCAGTTGGCCAATTCCAATCACACCTCACACAAATAGAGATCTCGAGGACCATGTGTAGATGTGCATGCAGCTGTTTAAATACCAAAATTTGGGTTGCCATGGTTACTGGTCACTATTCATAGGTTTTTTTCTTGTCTGGACAACCCCTCCTTAACTTGTGAATTTTCACAAAACTTTACGGGAATGTTAGGGAACATGTACAGATGTGCATGCAGCTGTTTAAATTTCAAGTTTTTGTTGCCACCATAACTGGTCACTATAAACAGATTTATATTGTCTAGAAAACTCTTCCAAAACCATTGGACTGATTTCAACAAGACTTATGACTAAATTCTCTTTATTATGAACAACACATATTCCAGCCATTCTGCAGAATTTCAGAAATAGGGACATGTACAGGTTATCTTAGTTAGCCTCTAAATAACAGTTCCAGTTGTCCATTGGCTCATGCGGATTGTGGGGGATATTAGTCAGCCATCCTGATGACAGGTCCAGTTTGTGTTAAGAGTTATTTCCCTTTTGAATATTTATTTGTACTTAAGATTCCTTTGTTCTTACCTGAACATTTAAAATATCATCAGTGAGACAGTTAAATTATTGAAATCACAAGCTTTGTTTCCATGTTCAACTCTTTTGGAAAGAATTCAAAAATAATAATGATGAATGATATGGGTTACCTTTTACACATTTTTCCTATTTGTATCACGCTTCATAATTAAAAACTGTTTTTGATTAATCACGTCACTGAATACAAGATTTTGTTTCGTTAACTTCAGAATAATCGTTGTTTTCACCTTTAGCAACCAGAAAATAATTTGATTCACATTTATAGATTAAAGCCTGATTCTATATGTAACCAAGTGTATTATAAGGCATTAGATTATCAAAAAGCCTACAAATGGCCAATATTTGCTTGATTTTTATAACAGGAGCGTTTTTGACATTTAGTAAAGACATTAATTTAGTGTTTACTGACATTAAAACTGCTTTAATATTTTATGTTAAAGTCCATATGGACATTGGTTGATGCTGGCACAATGAAATATGAGAAACTCTGGGGAGATAAACTTCCTCTTTACCAAAAGCACATCCATTTGATTCAAGGATAGTGTCTCTGAATCCCATCTGCTATGAAAGAAATCCACCTAATTTTATGTGGGTGTTGCTCTAGTAACCTATCAACATCATCAACAATCAAGGAACATCCCTGACAACATCCCAGATCTCTAGAATACATAGCCATGAAAATTAAAGTTATTAGATCAAATTTATTAAAAGTTAAAAATCAAAATTTCTAATACAGGTATTATGGTAATAAACTCTATACACAGAGTTATACATAAACATTGTCAATCTTTCGTATGTAGAAATCAGATGAGCTTTATGCACTTAAGTGTGTATCATTACAACTTTACATATCGACATAATTCATGGAGGATGCCTGCTATTGCAGTGTATCCCTGAAACAATTTCTTTTGCTGATCTCACATAAAGAGCTATTAAGAAAGTTTGGTTTGGGTATAAGGAGCATTAGAATTTTCCTTTAATTGACATGTATTGGTATGTTACAACTTGAAGGATAATTAATGTAGCAATCAGCTTCTGTACCATGCATTACCGTAATTGACCTGCTCAATCGAGTCCAATCAGTTGGCATATATATGTTATCTGTCACGCACACCAAACTGCGCTTTCGCCTCAGTTAAAGATGATAAAATGAAAAGTCAATTCTTCAGATTTTAAGCATGCTGACATGCCCTAAGAACACTTTAAACTCATTCAAATGTTTAAGGCTCTAAAAGCTAGCATTAGTTTCCCACATTTCAAAACTGTTTAAAAACTAATGCTTGCATTAGTTTACTTTAGATTCATCTATGATTTTGTAGAAAATAACTTTGTTAACACTCTGGAATGGAAACCTCACTGTTAACAGATTAAACACTATTAGTCCACATTGAACATTTTTGTTGTAGAATTATAATCACCAAATCCATTGGAAGTGAAATAATTGTGACATTACTTTTTATTTTTTTGATGATTATAAGCTATTCAGTTTTTACAATGCTAGTACATTTGCACAATAGTCGTTATCTTTTTAATGACAAGAGTCATTATCTTTTTAATGCTGTTACAGATTTGCATTTAACTCTACTGCTGACGTGGAAATATATAGAGATTTTATGTTAAATATATTGTATCATCCTTACAGTTGAATTGAATATAAATGTAAGGATACATTTCAACGGATTTGATTTCTCCATTAGGACCAAACCCTTTTAACAAGATTTAACCATTAATGCCATCGAATTGTTAAAATCTGAAACTTATTGTTATTACACATCACACAGAATTGATAAAACCATAAACTTATTGTCATCACACAGAATTAATAAAAACCATAAAATTATTGTCATCACACAGAATCGATAAAACAATAAACTTATTGTCAACACACAGAATTGATAAAACCATAAACTTATTGTCTTCACACAGAATTGATAAAAACCAAAAAATTATTGTCATCACACAGAATCGATAAAACAATAAACTTATTGTCAACACACAGAATTGATAAAAAGATAAACTTATTGTCATCACACAGAATTGATAAAACCGTAAACTTATTGTCTTCACACAGAATTGATAAAAAAACATAAAATTATTTTCATCACACAAAATTGATCAAACCATAAACTTATTGTCTTCACACAGAATTGATAAAACCATAAACTTTTGTCTTCACACAGAATTGATAAAAAAACAAAATTATTTTCATCACACAAAATCGATCAAACCATAAACTTATTGTCTTCACACATAATTGATAAAACCATAAACTTATTGTCTTCACACAGAATTGATAAAACCATAAACTTATTGTCATCACACAGAATTGATAAAACCATAAACTTATTGTCATCACACAGAATTGATAAAAAAAAACATAAACTTACTTCATCACACATCACAAATGACTTCTGAGCAAGTTTTCTGTCAGTCAATTTATGAATTTCCTTTCAACTACCATAACTATTCTAGAAATCAGGAGGGAGTCATAAATGAAAATCCAAATTTTTGTGTATTTGGATTTTGGATTTTGTTATCCAGCAAAAATACCATGTACAGTAATAAGCCAACTCATTGCTAATTTTATCTGAGAGAAGTCCACAAAAATTGCACCGAGTCAATGGGTAATTGGGCTCAGGGCTTTATTGAGAATGAATACAGGTATTATTAGCTCAGCAGGTCCAAAGGACCGCTGAGTTTATGCCATGGTGTGGCGCCAGTCATCTGTCAACTTTTCCTTTTAATCGCTACTGGTCATAAAGGACTCAATGGATTTCAACTAAATTTGGATAGAAGCATCCTTGATGAAAGGGGAACAAATTTTGCATAAATGTGACATGTATCAGGCCTCAGGGGCCAGAAGGACAGGGTAAAAAGGGGAAATCGAGGCAGTTCCTTGAAATCACTACTTATCATGATTGAGTGAATGGATTTTGACCAAATTTGATTAGAAGCATCCTTTGGAAAATGGAAACAAATTATGCATAAATGTAACTCTGGCCCCTTTTGGGCCAAACGGGTGTGCCCAATAGAGGAAATACAGCAAATTCTTTCTTCTATATAAATCGAGGCGAAAAAGAAAGATAAATGAGAAGAACTCCTACGTTTGCCGAACTTGTTGTGTGTTAATTACTAAGATCAATGTCAAATAGGAAGGTTGAACACTATGGTGTCAAGGTCAGCTAAAAACCAGACACTATACAATTTTGTGTATGTAGCTGTTTTAAGTTGCTTGCTGTTTCAAGGTTGTAGCTGATTATGTCTTTGAGATTGTTATCCACACAAACAAAAGAAAAAGATGCTGATCTGTACAAGTTTTCTTTAACTACAAATATCCAATAATGACCTTGATTCTGGAGAAGGGTTTAATTTTGCCGAGACCACAAGAGGATCTATCTAGATAACACAAGTGTCTTGCTGCAGTTTCTATGTTCTGGCCGTCATTGGTAATTACCCCAATGTGCAAATGGATTTTCACAACAAAATTGAACCCCCTCCAGAAAGGAATGGTTACAAAACTTTCAAAAAAAACTTCTTGACTAATTTTTACTGTTTTTATTGACATGTTTCCTTGCTCAATTGGATTTGCTGGTGATGTGAGATCCCTATTTAAGGGTATATTACTCTTGAATAGCTGAAATATTCATGATGTAATTCTAAGGTAAACACTTTAAAGCTTGTGTAAGTTTGCTACTTCAGAATCAAACGGCACATAAGTTTATCACATGGCACACTTGTGTCCAATAACAAATTAAACTCAGAATAGACTATGGCAGAAACTACAAGGCTAATTTCAAAACCAACAAATGAAAAAAGCTCCTCAGGGCATCGGTTTTGTTCCAGTGTCAGTTCCTCAACTTGGTGAAACGTCTACTGTGGACATTTTTAAATACTGCTATGGCTCAGCTGTAATACTCCTTTAATACTGATATATTGTTTGATGAAGCAAAACCTTAATATTATTACGATTTGATTCTGCAGATATAATTGTCACTTAACGATATTTCAAATGAAAAAAAAAAAATTAAGAATAGAAGTTTCGGCTTATATATATAAATGACACTAGAGTAACGAGACTTGATTGTCTCACTAGGGAGAAGCACTGTGTGGTATGTATACTATAACAATAGAACAAGGGTAGGAGTTCAAGGAAAGCAATGTCGTCACTATATTACTTTATTTCCTCCGTCGTTGAATTTTGTACTTGATGACACTATCAGATAGGGACTTTTTCTGAGTACTGAGAAGGAATTTAAAATGTAATGAATGTTTATTATCTTGACTACATCTAATTGAATTGAGTTTGATTTCTTAAAAGCAACTTTATCCCTGATACCTCTGTACATTCCCTTATGAATTTGCAGCATGATCCCAGCATAGATGCAGTATGAATGCAGCATGGAATTGCAGCATGAATGAAGCATGGTTGCAGCATGGTGCCTAATTTACCTCACTATATATTCTTACTAGTTAAAGCATGATTGCAGCATGTTTCAATTATGCAAATTATGCTGGGATCATGCTGCATTTATGCTTTAAAGAAGCATGGCCGCAGCATGATCCCAGCATGGTCTGTGAAGCATGATCCCAGCATGGTCTGCAGCATGATGCCAGCATGGTTTGCAGCATGATCCCAGCATGGTTTGCAGCATGATCCCAGCATGGTCTGCAGCATGATGCCAGCATGGTTTGCAGCATGATCCCAGCATGGTCTGCAGCATGATCCCAGCATGGTCTGCAGCATGATCCCAGCATGTTTCAATTATGCAAATTATGCTGGGATCATGCTTCAATCATGCTTCATGGCAGCATGGTTTACAAAATCAATGAAAATCATGCAATAAAAACTTGAAGAATACTTCTGTATTACATTTTATTTGGTAATTAACATGGTATAAAACTTTTCATACAGGCTGTTTTTTCTAGTTCAAACATTTAAAACTGATCAATGAAATGAGAATGTGACAAAACAAATTTTAATTCTAATTTACCCATGGTACTTATTTTATTTGCCTCTTATATTCTTTTTCTCAAAACTTCCATCACATACACAACACAGCTATCTTTTTCTAGTACAATTTTCAAATACAACTAATATCAATTCATCCTAGCTAGAAGTGGTTTGTTTCAACAAAAATAGTCAACAAGATATACAAGTTCAATGTCAGTACATACTACAGTATGTATTTATAATTCTGTTTTTTTTTCTAAAATAGTAGGAAAATAGTACAAAATAATATTTTCCAGCAGAGTTAAAGTAGGATATGTATTCATTTTGTCACCGACGCACAAGACTGATTTCAGACAGTATACGTAGTTTCCTCGAAGTAGCCCAGATGTACTGGAAACTGTTTTCATGTGTGTCCGTGAACTTAAAATAAACAAAAACAAGCAACAGTCGAAGACTTCTGTCGAATTTAACATTATTTCTAATAAACTGTGAAAAGATTATCATAATTTTGGAATCAATTCTAAATACCGACTAAATGAAATGTTGATTGACAATTTGAACAATGGTTTGTTGTTTGATGTAGCACGTACTGTAGTGATATATCTCGGTCACTGTCCCCGGGGATTTCAATACAACCAAGCTTGAGACGACTATATTATATTTTTTGCTAGTACAACAAATAACTAACAAGGATTTTTAGATAATATACATGATTTTTTTTTGTATATATATTAATGTTTACACTTTTATTATGAAAGGAAATGTTGTATACCTCGACAGATAACATATCTCGAATAATCTTAATTAATGTGAAACATAAACTTCTTCATTTCTCTTCATTCCTTTCTGCTTTGTGTTAAGTCAATGCCATCAATTTGGACCACAATGCATGCGGTGTCCCTCATTCCAGAATGTACTGCATGCAGACTCAGTCTCTGTTGGAAGAAAGAAAAATTTTTAGAATATTATTTTATTTCAAAATTAGAATAATTGTCAAGTTTTGGAGATAATGTATGTATTTAACTTATGTACTTTTCATGATCACTTTGCTATCATTTACATTATGTTTTCTTTGGAAGCGTTTTCATCAAGAAAATTTAAGCCAGCCACACAAAGCTACAAAATAAAACTTGCCAGGATGACTTAATTATTACTTAAATCAAGCTACTCCCGAATTCGCCATCAGTTCATATCAATGTGAAACTGCAATATACTATACATAAAACAATGTTACTTACTTAACATCTTAATTCATCTCTTTCATTTAATCGTTTCAATTTGATGCAATAATCTGCAAACATCGATCCTCAAAAGAATGTGAAGGTTATAAAGATCTTTCCCGAAAGGTTTCATTATCCAAAACACAAATTTTCCTCACCATTGCTTGTGAATACGTATGTACGTCATATATAATCATAACAAGGGTTGTGTGAGTGGGGAAAAAATGAAATTTAAGTCGGGCCGAAGATCGTTAATAATAAATAAATAAAATTGAAAACTTACGATTGTAACACATGGATCGGTACTGCGTTTCCTTCAGCCGTGTAATCTGTGATAAATTAATCATCAAAACCCTGAAAAATAAATAATTAGATATTATTGATATGAATAGATCTAGATTCTATATCAAATTCATCGTCGTATAATGTGAAACGATGTCAGAACGTGAAGAAGATTATATAATTAAAACTTACCCTGTCTCGTAACGATGTTTGTCGGTAAAAATATGCATCAGTCGTCAAAAACAACGAGAAAGCTGATATGCTTTCGTCGGTAACTTGAAGTAAGCCGATCTTCTTCAGTAAGACGGGAAACAGTCGTGTTTGTTTATACTTTTCTTCTGGAAATAAACATCCGGTGAATTCAAACATGGCTATCAGACTTCCCGCTAAACTCGTGTGTGTTGCATCATGGGATAAATATTTTACTGCCAGAGATTAACACGATTCATTTTTACTTGAGCGTGTTTTTTATTCTAAATCATAAACTTCTATTGTGTCATACTTTTAAGATAAATATTACAGTATTTAATACTTGCATCGTGCACATTTAGATCGCACGAGCTCGAGGAGCACTCTCGTCACATCTCGGGAGCAAGGTAAACAAACGAGGTCATAGGTGAACCGAACGATAAACATGTAATCTGACCAGAGGTTTTGGCCTCGTCTGTCATACGCCTATTGTTTAATATGGATGTATTTTCAGACGAGGAACCGACCAATTCACGTTTTCTTTTTATGTTCACGATTTCAAATAATTCAGATTAAAGTACGGGAATATCGCCTGTTGTTAGTAAACTCATGTCGAGGTCGAGATCATCACAGCGCTTAACTTCAATATACGTTTTACAAGGAAGCGTCCGAGTGACAACATAAGTTCGACACATGTTTATTGGAGTTTATAGCGATGAATGTTGTGTCGGACACGACGTGATTTCGTATGCTATTATCAGATGTAATCTTAACACCGCATATATCCAGAAAGTATGCGATACAAAGACAAAGAGCAGGTGATTTTAATCTTATTTGATTGAATTAAAAGCGATATTCCAAGCACATGTGTAACTGTTGGTAGAGTGACCCCGATTTTGTTTTGGCGAACATGATCAGACTGATGATACCTGTATGGCTACCTGGTAAGCTGGTGCATGGTAAATGGCAACGTCTTGGTTTATGTCAGTGTTTGGATAAAGTGACTGATTCTATCTCCGATCAAAAGTGTATAATCGAAGCAAAAGTAAATATACTGGTTCTTCAAAAAACGATCTAAACTCTGAAAATTTCAATGAAATTTTTATAGGGATGAGTTTTAAGTCGTCACACGAATGTACTAACTTGCAACATTCATCAATGTTTAAGTTAATTTCTTCTGAGATAGAACTACAAGTGAAAGCTGACAAAATATCACATTTAAAAGCTGTGAACCGTTATACTAACAAAGAACATACTTATAAACGAAATACTTAATTAAAATAATTGATATTGAATTTTAAATAAATATGTGTGGTACTGATCAAGTATAAAAAGGAAATTCTGCAACACAAACATGTTTTTAAAAATTATTTTGTTATCACCATTGATACCTGGAAATTTTCTATATTTTATTTAAAATTAAAAAAAAGATACTAAAATATCTAATACCAACTTTTGTTAATTTTCTGTATCTTATTTTATTAATTAATAATTGTTTAGGTTAATCTTGGTACCTGGGAAATTTGGTCCTAGATTTTGGATCCTCGCTTGGACCTACAGTACATTTCACCCACAGAAATTTTGTGATGTCCGAACAAAGGAATTCCCTTTTAAGCTAATACAGAATGGCCAAGCATATACACATTTCAACTTAAATAATTCATGTTAATACATGAAAGAATGGTGCAGTTCATTAAATTAACTAAGTTAATACAGCATAATTGTAGCATGGTACAGTTTGTATCTAAAATGGCAAAGTTAATACAGCATGGTTGCAGCATGGTACAGATCCTATCTAAAATGCCAAAGTTATTGCAGCATGGTTGCAGCATGGTACATATCCTGTCTAAAATGACAAAGTTATTGCAGCATGGTTGCAGCATGATACAATTCATATGATAAATTTACCAAGTCCACACAGCATGATTGCAGCATGATATGATTTGATATCCAAACTGGCAAAGTTATTGCAGCATGGTTGCAGCATGATACAGTGCATATGATAAATTAACTAAGTCGACAAAGCATGATTGCAGCATGATAGAGTTCAGATATTCAATTACCTCAATTTTTAAAGCATGGTTGCAGTACATGCTGTACAGAAGCATGGTACCATGCTGCTATGCAGCACATGCTGCAATCATGCTGTGAAACTAGCAGCATGATGCCAGCATAAAAGCAGCATGATTGCAGCATATGCTGCATTGCAGTCCATGCTGCAAATTGATAAGGGTTCTTATTCATTGAGTACCACCATCATGTACACATAATAGTGCTGAAGTTCCTAGGACTTATATTGACTGTGCTACTTACCCGTCAACTCACTCTGCTCACATTATTGTGAAACTCAAACACTTGTTACATTTCCAATGAGTTCCTGCTGTAAAGGGATTAGAATTCTCTGTGATACCCTTTTTTCTCCTGATCATCCACCTTCTTGGCATTTTGCTTACTTCAGATTTTCTATCTCATTTTTAGGTCATCTGACCCAAAGGGTCAGGATGACCTATAGTCATCGTGCTTCGTCCGTCGTCGTCCGCCGTGCGCCGTCCGTAAACTTTTTCTTTCAAAACGCTACTCCTCCTTAACGCTTGGGTGGATTACTTCCAAATTTGGTTTGAAGCATCATTGGGGGAGGGCAATCATATTTTATATAAATGAGGCTGGTCTGACCCCTGGGGCCAGAAGGGCGGGGCCCCAAAAAGGGAACTTAGGTGAATATTGCTATAAAATCCTACTCCTCCTTTACCCTTGGGTGGATTACTACTAAATTTGGTGTGAAACATCATTGGGGGAGGGCGGTCATATTTTATATAAATGAAGTTGGTGTGACCCCTGGGGCCTGAGGGGCGGGGCCCCAAAAGGGGAACTTTGATGAAATTTTGCTATAAAATTCTACTCCTCCTTAACCCTTTAGTAGATTTCAACCAGATATGTTGTGAAACATCATTTGGGGAGGGCGGTCATATTTTATATAAATGAGGCTGGTGTGACCACTAGGGCCTGAGGGGCGGGGCCCCAAATGGGGAACTTTGATGAAATTTTGCTATAAAATCCTACTCCTCCTTAACCCTTTAGTGGATTTCAACCAGATATGTTGTGAAACATTATTTGGGGAGGGCGGTCATATTTTATATAAACGAGGCTAGTGTGACCCCTGGGGCCTGAGGGGCAGGGCCCCAAAAGGGGAACTTTGGTGAATATTTGCTGTTAAATCCTAATCCTCCCTAACCTTTTGGTGGATTACAACCAAATTTGATGTGAAACATAAGGTGACGGCAATCATATTTTTTAATGAGACAGGTTTGACCCCTGGGGAAAAAAAGATGGGGCAAAAGGAGCGCTTAGGTTAAACATTTCTTAAAAATGCAATTCCTCCTTAATGCCTTAATTGATTACAACCATATTTAGTATGAAACATCATTGGGGAAAGGCAATCCTAATTGATATAAATGAGTCTTGTCTGACCCATTGGGACAGAGGGGCATGCCCCAAAAATGGGAACTTGGCTAAAATTTTGCTTTATGATGCTGCTCTTCCTGGACAAGCTAAATGGATAAAAACCAAATTTGATCTAAAACATAACTGGCTGCGATAAATAAATTATGGTAATAATGCTGGATTGGGGTGTGTGTCCCTGCTGTAAGTGTAAGTGTTTGTCAGATGACCGTTAAGGCCCATGGGCCTCTTGTTATTCTTTCCAACTGTTTCCTACGGAAAACAGGCTGGACTGTGCTGTCATGGTTGTGTCCTTAGGCAAGACACTTTACCCTAATTGCTCTTGACCATATATTGTTCAGTGAGGTAGCCACCAGCTACTACAAGGAGAGCTCGCCTCAAAACTTCCCTTACTGTTCAAGGGGTGATCAACCCAGCAAACAAACAAAAATCTCCTGTACTTATTTTACATTTTCCTCAAAATCTTTATGTTTATCCCATGTGCTCTGGATTCTATTTCTGTTTTAAGTAATGCCCCCACAACAGAGTTTAGTTAATAAAGATGGTTCAGACCAGGTTTGAGGTATAGCAACCCAATGTACATAGCTGATCTTTCTAGAGCTGCACAGTTAAACACTTTTGATGATTGACTCATGTTCATCAGAATCAAACAGGAAGTCAACTGACTCATTGGGTCAAAGGTCAAGCTCATCAAGTAAAAGGTCAAGGTCAATGAACCAAATTTAATCATAGTCAAACTAATAGTAGTCTTGCCAATACTGAAGTCCATGGGCCAAAGTTAATGGCCATATGCAATACTTTTTAACTGCTAAGGATTTTGTTGGTGACATAATGATGCAAACTTGATTGGAGTTGGAGCAGAAGTCATCTAACTAAAGGTCCAGGTTATCAGTTTTTCACCTTTTGTTATAACATAATAAAGAAATCAAACAAAGAAGTCAACTGACCAGTGGTCAAGGTAATTGGGGTTTACGGTTATAGTCAAACTTTATATTTCAGAGCTACTAAACGTTTTGCATGATATGATGATTCAAAATTGGTGAGAATTGAATGACAAATCATATTTTATAATTTTTAAGGTCATCATGTCAAAGTTCAAGGTTTTGACATCTGATTCCATTGCCCAAATCCATGATGGCCATGTGGCTTCTTCTCAATGATTATTAGGGGACATCACATAGGTTTTCTATGCATTATATACCATACCAACCAAACGAACATACATAAAATGTAGCTCTGTGATTGCAAGTATGCTTATTACACAGGATATGTTACTGTGACTGGACCTGACCTTCATTTTATGCTTGATTGATCTTAAGCTTTTTTCCGATACTGTGACTTGCAAAATAGACTCAATTAAGTCCTAATTGTTCCTAAACAGGCGGTCAGTTCCTGGTGTATCCTGTGTTCGGTCACACACCAGTATAGACTCCAGTCCTAATTGTTCCTAAACAGATGGTCAGTTCCTATACAGATGGTCAGTTCCTATACAGATGGTCAGTTCCTGGTGTATCCTGTGTTCGGTCACACACCATTGTCGACTCCAGTCCTAATTGTTCTTATATATACAGATGGTCAGTTCCTATACAGATGGTCAGTTCCTGGTGTATCCTGTGGCCTGTCACACACCAGTGTTGACTACAGTCCTAATTGTTCCTATACAGATGGTCAGTTCCTATACAGATGGTCAGTTCCTGGTGTATCCTGTGACCCGTCACACACCAGTGTTGACTCCAGTCCTAATTGTTCCTATACAGATGGTCAGTTCCTATACAGATGGTCAGTTCCTGGTGTATCCTGTGACCCGTCACACACCATTGTCGACTCCAGTCCTAATTGTTCTTATATATACAGATGGTCAGTTCCTATACAGATGGTCAGTTCCTGGTGTATCCTGTGGCCTGTCACACACCAGTGTTGACTCCAGTCCTAATTGTTCCTATACAGATGGTCAGTTCCTATACAGATGGTCAGTTCCTGGTGTATCCTGTGACCCGTCACACACCAGTGTTGACTCCAGTCCTAATTGTTCCTATACAGATGGTCAGTTCCTATACAGATGGTCAGTTCCTGGTGTATCCTGTGGCCTGTCACACACCAGTGTCGACTCCAGTCCTAATTGTTCCTATACAGATGGTCAGTTCCTGGTGTATCCTGTGACCCGTCACACACCTGGGAGTAGACTCCAGTCCCAATTGTTCCTTTACAGATGTTGGTATACTCTTTGTTGTATGATTTTGTAAATCATTCTGAAGACTCTGCTACAGAGAGATTGATCAAACATAAAGATGTTATAGCTATCTTCCATGTAAGGAAAGCTTTCAGATTCCTTTTGTTGCATGTTTGTTTGACATGATTTTCTCCTACCTTGTCCGATATCGTGTTTCTCAAAGTTGCTTTGACAGTTACATACATCATCTATTAACATTCATGCTACATTACATAACAAGAGATCCAGTCTGCTATCCCAATGTTGCTTATCAGATCCAAGCTGACGTTGGAATAATTCAGCAAGCTTTATATATTTTTATGTTTTGTATTAGCCAGACCTCATCAGGGGACCTATTCCCAACTAAAACGACAATTTTATTAACCTCGCTTGGTTATGTGCGCATGTTTAGTAAATCTATACTCTACAGTTGCTGTAACGTGTCGCTTCGTATTTATGTCAGTTGTTGTGTAAGTTCACCCATTTATCGTGAATTGTATAAATGTTGATGTTCCCCATTTTTTTGGTTCTGCAATATAACCATGCATGTCTGACTGATACCACTAATAGGATACGAAAGCTATTCAAATATCTACATTATTGGGATTTTTTTATCAATTTTAATGAAAAATATACAGCAGAATATTTTGTATAGAAAGTCAGTAGAATGAAACAGGATTTTGATTACATAAAACCACAGTACAAGAATGACAATCATACAGCCCGGTGCCAGTGTAGGCAATGATTTATAGGTAACCATTCCCCGACTCTGGTGCCGGGCATGCTACAACGAGAAAGGTTCTGAGACGATGGGATGAATGGAAATAAAATTAGATAGGAGTCTGCCAGAGATTTACTAAGGTAGTTTGTAAAGGGATAGGGAAATGACTCGCAGCTATGTATGGTCACGGGATAGTCAGAATTTCTGAAGTCTATGCTTATTTAATGTCCATGATACATCTTGTCCGGGATGCTGTTCGATTGCTATCAGGATAAAGAATCTGTGCCACTTTAACTAGAGTTATTGACAATAAGGTACCCATCAAACATCCTAATGTAATTTTTTATCCCTATTTAAGAGAACATTTTGCTAGGAATGATATAAAAAATAGTAATGTCTTGTTACTTTATGGAGTGTTCACCAAAAACAGCTTATCTCACTAGCACAATATTTCTTGTCTTTTTTTCTGTCTGTATGTGCAGTTCTGAGGGTCTTCTAGGTTTGGTGTTCTCTCTGTTTAATTACAGGTCGAAGGCCACTTTAGATTTGGTATTTTCTCTCTGTATCTGCAGGTCCAGGGATGCTGTACGTTAGATATTTTCTCTGTCTGACACTATGTGCATGTTTAGGGATGCTCTACGTTAAGTGTTTTCTCTCTCTGTATGTGCAGGTCTAGGGATGCTGTACGTTAGATATTTTCTCTATCTGTATCTGCAGGTCTAGGGATGCTGTACATTAGATATTTTCTCTGTCTGACACGTATGTGCAGGTATACGAGTGCTCTACGTTAGGTGTTTTCTCTCTCTGAATGTGCATGTCTATAAAGGTGTTCCAATTTTGGTGTTTTCTCTCTCTGTATGTGCAGGTCTAGAGGTGTTCCAATTTTGGTGTTTTCTCTCTCTGTATGTGCAGGTCTAGAGGTGTTCCAATTTTGGTGTTTTCTCTCTCAGTATGTGCAGGTCTAGAGGTGTTCCAATTTTGGTGTTTTCTCTCTCTGTATGTGCAGGTCTAGAGGTGTTCCAATTTTGGTGTTTTCTCTCTCTGTATGTGCAGGTCTAGGGGTGCTCCCGGTTTGGTAACTGTATAGCGTCCACGATGATGGTGGAGGGTCTATAAAGTTGCAGTGTCCACAGTAACACTGAGAGGCCCAAGTGGAGCTGAGCTTGGTTGTGAGCGGTAACACTGCTATTGATTGTGCCCTTTCCTTATACTTAATAAATATGTTGCGATTTCTACTTGGAGAAGAGTGGTGTAAAGCCAGTAGGTTACAGTATTAGCCTCGTCGGCTATCTATAATGTGCTTACTAGTTACTGTACTTGTACTCCAACCAGTATCTCACTGCATCTCCAACAGGGAGTAACGCCGACTACTCACCCTCACAGGGAAGCTTCAGGAGACAGATCACACTGTGATGGCCCTGATACAACTTACTGTCGGGTCTCGGAACTGGAAGATTTAAAACTTCGTGTTCAGTATTAATATTGTATGATGCGAATCTTTAGGTACTTGTGATTGGCTGGGATAAGGAGTGTGGCTTGTTAACATGGAGAAGTTGTCGGCCAGAAGGGGTCTTCGATTCTACATGCTTGTCTTGTCCAGCAGATACAAAAGCAAAGAAAACACATACATCTCATTCTTTTAGGCACTTGACCATTTCCTTCTTATAGACTTTTTCTCAAGAGTTTTAAGGAACTAGGATTGAAAATGGAAACTTTACTTGGAAGGATTTTGTGTTTGTGGTTGCTGTTGTTGGGACATATCCATGGAAGGTCACATCGTATTTATCCCGAAGGTAACCGTAAAATCTAATTGTTACATATTTTAGGTTGTAATTTTAAGGTATTAATTCAAATGTTGCTTTGAAATTTAGAACTATTCTTTTTAAAACTTTAAAGTTTCTTGACACAAAAAATAGTGACTGACATTTCATGATCAAGCTTCATGGGGCAGCATGCAGAATTTTTAACTTGCTCAGAAATAAAATGGAAACTTGAAACTTTTAACTCCACTTGTTAAACTTTATTTTTGTTTAGGTAAAGTTGTATTATGAGATTGGTATGAAGTATTACGTATGTCTTTAGAAGAAATGTAGATGAGACACCAGATACATGTATCTTATGACACGCATTCATCTATGTTTAAAAGACAAAAGTTGAAATCGTTGAGCCTACATATTACTAATCTCTTTTTTTAATCAAAATTTATCACAAAGGAATAAATATTTCAATATTTTGATTACAGTTTAATATTCTTATTTCCCATCAAAATGCATTTTTAGTGTGTTCACATTGCTATAATAGCAAAGGTTTTAACAACACTCTAAATTAAATCTTCAATAATTGACTTTCTTATTCCAAGATCTGTTCATGTAATGTGTTATTTAGAAAATCTATATTTAGTTCTCTGTTGTCATTGTATAATCATTTAAGTAAATAAGAGTTAATGCCCTTTATTTACCGCAGTTAATGCCCTTTATTTACACACAGTTAACGCTCTATTTTTACCATGCCTGACATTGTCCACAGCCTTATTTAGACTTTCATCTATACTTGTTAAATTTTGTATTGCTTGTACCTTTTAGAATAATTAACAGTTAAAGTAAAATGAGATCTTGTTCCAAACATAATACAGAGTTAATTGTCACCTTTGTTAGCTCACCTGGTCCGAAGGATCTAATGCCATACCATGGCATCCATCGTCCATCCATCTGTCCGTCAACAATTCACTTCTTCTTCATAACCGCTGTTTGGAATTAAAAAAAACTTGACTGGAACCATCTCTAGGTGGTTGACATTCAAAATTGTACAAAGGTAGGGTTGACTCCCCAAGAGCCTAGGAGGTGGGGCCAAAAAGGTTCAATTTAGCTATATTAATTGATATAAACAACTTCTCTGAAACTAAGCAATGGATATTGCTCATATTTGAATGGTACCATCCCTTTTAGGGTAAGTGTTCAAAATTATACAAATGGTGGGGCTGACCTCTCAGGGGCTTTAGGGATGGGGTCAAAAGGGGTTAATTTGACTAAATTGATATGTACGATTTCTCTGAAACTAAGCAATGGATATTACTCATATTTGACTGGTAGCAAGGGGCGGGGCCAAAAAGGGTCAATTTCATTTCATGAATCAATGTACTTCTTGGCATGAAAACCTCACATTTTTAGAATTACAACAAAACCAATGTACATGTACACATATAAAATGCTTATGATACATTGGCATAGCAAGACGGGCGACACATATACTTATGTGTCAATCTTGTTTCAAATCTTATGAAACCAGGTGAGCGATACAGGCCCTCTAGGCCTCTTGTTTAACATGCATTGCCTCCATGGCAATGTTATTTAGTATACCCCATACCTAGATACAATGACCATAATTTGTAGGTGAGAAATGTTGGGATTGAAGAATGTTATGTGTGAAGGGCTGTCTTACCACTACAACATGCTCTACTAGCTCAACAGTTCGGAAAATTATTTGTACAACTCTTCCTTAATGTTAAGGTGTTACTCAAAATGGTATTTTTATCATAATGTACAAGGTGGTTATGTACAAATGTACAGTTTTGAGGTCATTTTAGACAAAGTTGCCTTTTGTCTGTCGTTCATTCATTCACATAAATTTACAAATTTGACTTCTTCTCTATGACCAAGAGGCCTAAGATCATAATATTGGGTCAGTTGCATGCTGGGATAAAAATGCTACCAAGTTTGTTCAAAAGAACAGGAATCTATATAATTTTTTATTCAAATCTGTAAATGATTCCTAGGGTAGTGATATTAGGCAATTATCATACTGGGGTGAGGGCTACCAAGTTTGTGCAAATGAATGACCTTGAACTTTTTTCAAGGACAGTGGGCGAGATGTAGTAAATTTTAGTTTAAAAGCAAAACACGTACCATCTATCAGTATACTTCAGAAGTCAGGTGACTGATATAGCCCATGGTCTCTTGTACTGTGTAGTAGTTGACAAATAAGAGACACTCTGTATGTTTATAGTATGCTTCAAGTTAATAAAAAGTCATCAGAATGAGTTGTTACTCTGCTCTGACAAGTCATTATACTGAGGTTTGACTGTATGTCAGGTTATTTAGGAGTAGTGGTATAGTTTTATTGGGATGTCTGGAGTTCTGTCTGTACTGATAAAATTCTCAGCTTTTCAGCAGTTGGTTATACAAAATTACCAGTACTGTTCATAAATTTACTGTGAAACAAACACATGAAATCAGCCCAGGGCATTTCATCGATAATGGCAGAGGTTATAAAAACCATGAGATTCTACTCAGCACCTATATATATCAGATACAATGTGTATTGTCTCTGACAGTCAGAAGATATCAACAGTATATTGGTAATGTCACCAAAATACAATATATCCATTACGTCACAATGTCTACCTAGTAACTGAAACTGAACAGCAAAGGTGTACTTCTGAGCCTAGGAAACTTGTAAATGTCGTCCTGGTGACAGCCATTTAGTGGTCTGCGACATCTAGACCAAAATAAAGAAGAGAACTATTCATGGATGCGAAGCCTTTATTTTAAAATATTATGGTTATCAAAATAAATGGGGTTTTTTTTAGGGGCCGTGGAGGCAGAGTGGTTAAGGTGTCCCGACACTTTATCACCAAGCCTTCCACCTCTGGGTTGCGAGTTGGAAACCCATGTGGGGCAGTTGCCTGGTACTGACAGCAGGTCAGTGGTTTTTCTCTGGGTACTCTGGCTTTCCTCCACCTCCAAAACCTGGCACGTCCTTAAATGACCCTGGCTGTTAATAGGACGTTAAACAAAATAAACCAAACTAAACCAAGGTGTTTTTTTGTTTTGTTTTTTTGGGGATTTTTTAATGAGATTCATTTTCATTTTGATCTCATTCACAGATAGAATATTCTGAAATAATTCTATCCTGCTTTGAAACCAGCATTTTCAGTTGGCCACAATTTATATGATGTCATCCAATGACAGGCACAGAGTTTTGTTACGTCCTTTTGATTGGCTAATGAGTATCACAATTTCTGGAAGGAAAGAGATAGTGAATGGATTAAAGGGGAAATACGATAGATGTAATAGACAATAGATTTAATCAACTACAGTTTACAGTATTTAAGTAGTGGCATACAGAATCCTGCTTCATCTGTAATGGGTTTTATTGATCAAATTGGTTGAATTTGCGTCTGAGTTTTGAACTTTCAAAAATATGCCATTTTCTCTAAAGAGATAGTCTGCACTATCACTGAACTATGAGTTTAGTAAGTATTTATAAAATGATTTTCATTGATATCGGGCCAGATTTACAATGGTAGTGATGGAAGAACTTTGAATAAAGAGTCAATATTGATCGTATAGAAGCACATATTATTGTGAACATTACAGAGAGATTTATATTGAAGTGGTCTCTGAAGGACAAGAATGCCAGCAATACTCAGATTTGATAGGGAAATATACTGTAAACAAATTACATACAGGAGTGTACGTTACGGAGCGGGATCGCAGATCAACATATCATTTTAATCAGATTGTAAAGAAATTGTACCAGGAAGGTTTGGGTTTCTAAAATTGTAGATAATGTCCACATTTATTTTGATATTTTATAGTTAAACATGTACAAATCAGGTTGGAATTTTCTCATTGTGTAAGGTCGTTAGATTCTTCAGAAGCATTAATGTATAAGTAGAGAAGATATAAAATCCAATGTCTCCCAGTATGATGGCAGCCCATGGACTACTGACGTTCTCTGGCTCAGCTGCAATCGTACATTTAGTGTCATTCTAGGTCTGATTTCCACCTCTGTTCTTTTTTTTATTTTCTTCTTCTGAATTCTTTTTTATCCATCTTTAGTCTTATCTTCTTTCTTTGATCTTACAGTTTCTGAAAGTACCTTTTTCTTTCTTCCTTCTTTTATAAGTTCCCTAAAGTTTGAGTTTCATGGTTTTTAGATCAAGGTCACTTACTATTTTTAGTAGGGTCTGGTAGGGGAGATGTATTCCTTTAGCAATATACTCAGCATCCTTATTCCTCTTCATCTCTTACATCTGGTTTTATCTTTCCTTTTCTTTGTTGATCCCTATCGATTCTCTTCTTTTCTGCCCATCTCGTCACTAAATGTACTTTTTATGCTCCTATCATGAGGTCGTTAAAGGCATTTAGGGTTGCCAATTGTCTGTCAATCACCATCTCTTTACCTGATAAATTACAGGTTCTAACAAACAAACATGTTTTTGCACAAACTGCATATTTTTCCTAATTCCTATATTGATAGGGATAAGCCACACCCTATGACCCAAATATGGTAAGCGTCACATCCAGGGTCATAGAGTAAAGGTCATCATTGGTCAATTTTAACTGGGCACCTTAACATTGAGAACAAAATTTCAGAAGGTCGACATTTCGGAGATCAAAATGTTATCCAAGAACTAATGCTGATTTAAAAATTCCAATTAATTATTATATTTCTTTGAATTATTTGTATGAGTAGCATTATTTCACTCAAGGCAAGCGTAAGAAAAATAGTCCTCCAAAATGACAATATATGTAGTTGTATTGTCATTCACCGACTTTGCTGATGTAATGTGTTATTCATACATAGAATTCAAAGAAATGTAATAATTAATTGGAATTTTTCAATTAGTATAATCAACATAAAGAATGTAAATTAGATAAAAGAACTGCGGCCACTTCTAAAAAAAGTTATCCAATTTATCGTACCGCATTTGTCTTTCTGGTTTTTATTTGGAACACAAGATGAGACAATACAGCAAACAGGGTAGCATGGAGATGATATGTAAATTAAATGAATGGGAGGAAGATCAGCACTCAGATGGAAAAGGTCAATCGAACAAGGTACTTTAAAGTGTAATTACAGTTCACTGTTTAGTCTCATTGATAGTGATGCTGAAGTTTTTAAAGAATTTAATTTTGATACCAAATATTGCTGTGCAGTCATTAAGAAAGGTGAGTTAATTTTGTATAATTGGTTGATCTAGGCCTTAGGGATGATTCAGCCAGTACGTCCAAGTTTATTCTGAAGTATCCTTGGGTGAAGGGGAATCAACACAGGTCAAGGCTCCTCAGAGGGACAAGACCTGATTATGGAGATATAACCAAATCTTTAATATACTTTTAAATCTATAGGAATAAAAATATATATGGTCCGAAGTATATTTTGTGGATTGAGACTCAAATGTTGTATAAACTGTCAGTCTGGCTGTCCTGGAGACAGAATAGTGTGGGCCTAGTAGAGGAAATAGAAGACAATTTTTAAATCATTATTCTTATTGGAAAGAGATTTTCTTCAGATGAGATCTAGAGCCTTTATGATGAAGGAGAATAAGTGCTATATAAACGATGGCCCTGTGATGAGTGTAGTCCAGTTGATAAAGATGGGATATTAAAGTACATGTGGAAGCTTTTTAAACTAAATTTGATGAGAATCATCTTTAGAACCAGGAAATCAAGTGTATGTATAAAATTACCATTAATGAAAATATTTGTCATGATTGCTGAGATATAATGGTGCGTGGTACGTACCCTCTAGGCCTCTCGGTTTACTATCCTGGTGCGTGGTACATACCCTCTAGGCCTCTCAGTTTACTATCCTGGTGCGTGGTACGTACCCTCTAGGCCTCTCGGTTTACTATCCTGATGTGTGGTACATACCCTCTAGGCCTCTTGGTTTACTATCCTAGTGTGTGGTACGTACCCTCTAGGCCTCTCGGTTTACTATCCTGGTGTGTGGTACGTACCCTCTAGGCCTCTCGGTTTACTATCCTGGTGTGTGGTACGTACCCTCTAGGCCTCTCGGTTTACTATCCTGGTGCGTGGTACGTACCCTCTAGGCCTCTCGGTTTACTATCCTGGTGCGTGGTACATACCCTCTAGGCCTCTCGGTTTACTATCCTGGTGTGTGGTACGTACCCTCTAGGCCTCTCGGTTTACTATCCTGGTGTGTGGTACATACCCTCTAGGCCTCTCGGTTTACTATCCTGGTGCGCGGTGCGTACCCTCTAGGCCTCTCGGTTTACTGAGATATCCTGGTACGTGGTACGTACCCTCTAGGCCTCTCGGTTTACTATCCTGGTGTGTGGTACGTACCCTCTAGGCCTCTCGGTTTACTATCCTGGTGTGTGGTACGTACCCTCTAGGCCTCTCGGTTTACTATCCTGGTGTGTGGTACGTACCCTCTAGGCCTCTCGGTTTACTATCCTGGTGCGTGGTGCGTACCCTCTAGGCATCTCGGTTTACTATCCTGGTGCGTGGTACATACCCTCTAGGCCTCTCGGTTTACTATCCTGGTGTGTGGTACGTACCCTCTAGGCCTCTCGGTTTACTATCCTGGTGTGTGGTACATACCCTCTAGGCCTCTCGGTTTTCTGAGATATATCCTGGTGTGTGGTACGTACCATCTTGCCCTCTTGGTTTATATATCTTTCTTTTCTCTTGTTCTGTCCTTTTATTTAATTCATTTTTACTGTCCATTTTTAGGTCACCTGAGGCAAAATTGTATTGTGTATTGTAAACAATTTCGCAATGATCTAGGGCCCTAGGGTCATAATATTAATATTATGTTAGTAGTAAGCTGGTATAAATGGCTACCGATCAAGTTATT
Source organism: Pecten maximus (assembly GCF_902652985.1). Lineage (NCBI taxonomy): Eukaryota > Metazoa > Mollusca > Bivalvia > Pectinida > Pectinidae > Pecten > Pecten maximus. The sequence continues at coordinate 29,031,212 of NC_047019.1, forward strand.
TTCAAATGGATTACATTGACCTATTTTCAAGGTCACAGGGGTCAAATATATTTAACTCTTTAAAGTACTTTTCCATAACCAAGAGGCCCAGGGTCGTGATGTTGGGACATTGGCATGCTAGGATGATGGACTAATAATTTTGTTTAAATGAATGACGTTGAACTACCATCACAGTTGTTGGGGTCAAGTGTTTAATTCTTAGTTTAAAAACATTAACATTAACTATCAATATGCATTTCAGAACCCAGGTGACTGTTAAGTCGTGCGTGCCTTTTGTTTCTTGTTTTCTTCCTCTTCTCATATTTTTTTTTTTTATTTCAATCTAACTCTTTCGTTTCCATTACAAGGTGTATTAGGTAAATTATCCTGTTGAAAGTTTCTGACAACAAGTGTTTCTGTAATGAATATGATTATCTCTTCAGAAATAATGGTATACCGTTAGGGATGAAGTATAAGGTAATTGACTGGGAAAAAAATTGAAATATTTGGGTTCCTCTCTAAACGGCCTAATCCAATCATTTACTAGTGCAGAACCAAAATATTTGTGATTGTAACGTTGTAAATTCATTCTGAATTACAATTGAACATTATTTCTGTTATCTTGATATATAGAGTACCTATAGATTTTGTCAAACAGCATTTTAAAATGTTTTAGTTTCCCAATTCATGAAAGGTATCTCTTATTATAATTCATAGATACATAGATATTTCGGTGATTAAACATACCTAAGCTACTTTTGAAATATCTCATGAATTTTTCTGTGAGTTTCTGTAAAGTTTTACTTAGTAATCAGGTTAAAACGGAGGGATATTAAGTCGTTCCGTAAATGTCATTTTATTTGTATCCAGACTCTGCTAATAGATAGGATCACTATCATTCAGGATCAATATCCCACAAACCTGTGACCCTCTGTTCAATAATGGAATCTCCCGGGGGAATGGTTCTTGGTCATACTAAATTTTTCAGGGGGATTACATACAATAATTGGATGGTTCTGTTGATGTACACATTGAAAACTGGAAACATGCACCTGAAGCTGTGTAATTGAATTTAGTCAAAGCTAGTTTGTTTGGAATTGGTTTGAAGCCAGTATTTGACATTCAATCAATACATTTGTAATGAAAAATTTCACTTTTTGTTATTTTTTCCTGTATTTCTTTTTCTTGTGTCTTTTTAATCAATGAATTTAAAACTGATTATTTAAGGGATATTTGGAAAACGAGACAATTGTGATATTGTCTGGACATTGCTTATTACCAGTCTGTCTCGCTGGCCAATTGACAACCTTTACATGAACTTTTAAAGATGTGTGTATACATGTATATGTACTCTTCCTTGTCCACCCGTCCTACTCCCCCTGTAGTCTATACTGGTCCTCCCGTCCTACTCCCCCTGTAGTCTATACTGGTCCTCCTGTCCTACTCCCCCTGTAGTCTATACTGGTCCACCCGTCCTACTCCCCCTGTAGTCTATACTGGTCCTCCCGTCCTACTCCCCCTGTAGTCTATACTGGTCCTCCCGTCCTACTCCCCCTGTAGTCTATACTGGTCCTCCTGTCCTACTCCCCTGTAGTCTATACTGGTCCTACTCCCCCTGTAGTCTATACTGGTCCTACTCCCCCTGTAGTCTATACTGGTCCTCCTGTCCTACTCCCCCTGTAGTCTATACTGGTCCTACTCCCCCTGTAGTCTATACTGGTCCTACTCCCCCTGTAGTCTATACTGGTCCTCCTGTCCTACTCCCCCTGTAGTCTATACTGGTCCTCCCGTCCTACTCCCCCTGTAGTCTATACTGGTCCTCCTGTCCTACTCCCCCTGTATTATATACTGGTCCTCCCGTCCTACTCCCCCTGTATTATATACTGGTCCTCCTGTCCTACTCCCCCTGTAGTCTATACTGGTCCTCCCGTCCTACTCCCCCTGTAGTCTATACTGGTCCTCCTGTCCTACTCCCCCTGTATTATATACTGGTCCTCCCGTCCTACTCCCCCTGTATTATATACTGGTCCTCCTGTCCTACTCCCCCTGTATTATATACTGGTCCTCCTGTCCTACTCCCCCTGTAGTCTATACTGGTCCTCCTGTCCTACTCCCCCTGTAGTCTATACTGGTCCTCCTGTCCTACTCCCCCTGTAGTCTATACTGGTCCTCCCGTCCTACTCCCCCTGTTGTCTATCATGGTTCTCCCGTCCTACTCCCCCTGTAGTCTATACTGGTCCTCCTGTCCTACTCCCCCTGTATTATATACTGGTCCTGCTGTCCTACTCCCCCTGTAGTCTATACTGGTCCTCCCGTCCTACTCCCCCTGTAGTCTATACTGGTCCTCCCGTCCTACTCCCCCGCTAGTCTATACTGGTCCTCCTGTCCTACTCCCCCTGTAGTCTATACTGGTCCTCCTGTCCTACTCCCCTGTAGTCTATACTGGTCCTCCTGTCCTACTCCCCCTGTAGTCTATACTGGTCCTCCTGTCCTACTCCCCCTGTAGTCTATACTGGTCCTCCTGTCCTAGTCCCCCTGTAGTCTATACTGGTCCTCCCGTCCTACTCCCCCTGTAGTCTATACTGGTCCTCCTGTCCTACTCCCCCTGTAGTCTATACTGGTCCACCCGTCCTACTCCCCCTGTAGTCTATCATGGTCCTCCTGTCCTACTCCCCCTGTAGTCTATACTGGTCCTCCTGTCCTACTCCCCCTGTAGTCTATACTGGTCCTCCTGTCCTACTCCCCCTGTAGTCTATACTGGTCCTCCTGTCCTACTCCCCCTGTAGTCTATAGTGGTCCTCCTGTCCTACTCCCCCTGTAGTCTATCATGGTCCTCCTGTCCTACTCCCCCTGTAGTCTATACTGATCCTCCCGTCCTACTCCCCCTGTAGTCTATACTGGTCCTCCTGTCCTACTCCCCCTGTAGTCTATACTGGTCCTCCTGTCCTACTCCCCCTGTAGTCTATACTGGTCCTCCTGTCCTACTCCCCCTGTAGTCTATACTGGTCCTGCTGTCCTACTCCCCCTGTATTATATACTGGTCCTCCTGTCCTACTCCCCCTGTAGTCTATACTGGTCCTCCTGTCCTACTCCCCCTGTAGTCTATACTGGTCCTCCTGTCCTACTCCCCCTGTATTATATACTGGTCCTGCTGTCCTACTCCCCCTGTATTATATACTGGTCCTCCTGTCCTACTCCCCCTGTAGTCTATCATGGTCCACCCGTCCTACTCCCCCTGTAGTCTATACTGGTCCTCCTGTCCTACTCCCCCTGTATTATATACTGGTCCTGCTGTCCTACTCCCCCTGTAGTCTATACTGGTCCTCCTGTCCTACTCCCCCTGTAGTCTATACTGGTCCTCCTGTCCTACTCCCCCTGTAGTCTATACTGGTCCTCCTGTCCTACTCCCCCTGTAGTCTATACTGGTCCTCCTGTCCTACTCCCCCTGTATTATATACTGGTCCTCCCGTCCTACTCCCCCTGTAGTCTATACTGGTCCTCCTGTCCTACTCCCCCTGTAGTCTATACTGGTCCTCCTGTCCTACTCCCCCTGTAGTCTATACTGGTCCTCCTGTCCTACTCCCCCTGTAGTCTATACTGGTCCTCCTGTCCTACTCCCCCTGTAGTCTATACTGGTCCTCCTGTCCTACTCCCCCTGTAGTCTATACTGGTCCTCCTGTCCTACTCCCCCTGTAGTCTATATATCGTGGCCCCTCCTAAATGCAAGGATGCCTAACATGGGAAATACTTGTTGAGGTAAGGAAAGATTCTTTTAATCTGGTATCACATGCACTTTTAGCTCACCTGGCCCAAAGGATGAGCAATACAGGCCCCTTTGGCCTCTTGTTTAACAGTAGGTTGGGGTTTCAAAAACCTAACTAATATTGCATTAGACAGACTTTACTTCATAGAATGCACACCATTCACATGGAGAAATTCTGTTCCCTTAATGCAAATTTGAGAATCCAAATATTTGCTTAAATTGACTAGGCAAAAATTCATACTGTATTACTAGGCATTCTGGTCGTTGGCCTTTTGGTATTTGAATATTTTACTGTCAAATGAAAAGACAAGTGAGCATGTATATTAGACATGGCCTCGCAAAGCTGGTACAATTATCTTATAAATAGCTGTATCTAATGTTTCCAAGTTTATGTTGAAACTTTGTTCTCTTGGAAATAAGCCAAAAGTTTACTGAATATTTTAATAACATTAGTTTTGAAATTATAAACATATTGCATTTATTTCAAAAATGAAAAAAGAATCTTTTTATTTTTTTCGGTTTAGTTTATTTTCTTATAGACATGAGTATTTTTGACATTCTCTGATGATCATTTAATCAGATAAACTAATTTTTTAACAAATATTTCAATGTTTGAAATGAAAACATGTAACAGTGAGTTGTAAAATATTTCATGTAAATGTCAAACCTCTCAGTTTAGAAAAAACACTCCTGGTATTTAATCAAAATTAATTTAACTAAAACTAGTTTGTCATTGATGTACAAAGTTCATTATTTGTCTCAAAGACAGCATAAAACTCAAAGCAAAAATTCAGTTCTGAAAGTTAAAATCCTATATAGAATGTTCAGTTCTTACAATTAAAATCCTGTATAAAATATTTAATTGACAGTTAAAATCCTATAATGAAAAATATTTTATGTTCCCTTGCATATTTTTTTCATGACCCAAATGATTTCGAGATTATTAGGTTCTACTGTATAATTCTAAGGTCAAAGTTGTTCACCACACAATGAAGCATAATACAATGTACATATTTTAAGGTAGTTTGTCAAATGCATGGATACCAAATGTTGTAACTTTTATCAAGCTTGATGTTTTGAACATCACAATTTCCCAAAAGAATATCCCTGAAATGCCGGCAAGTTTGCATATGTATTGAAATGAAAGTTAAATATATCACTGAGGACAGTTACAATTGAATATGTCAGAATGCTTAATGTACCAAGAGACAAGAATTTCTTCTACACGCGGAGTTTGTCTGTTGATGGAAGTCTCAAAAGGTCTCCTTCCCTGTTTGTTGTACAAAAGACACTCCAAAATTCAATAGACAAGAAACAAATTGATTTGAAGTAAAAAGGTGAATCGCCTTTCAGGACACATTAATAGAAATAATTGTTAACTGAGGCAGAAAAGCTTATTTAACACGTTACACGAGCCGATACTTTTGAAAACTATTCCATAAAATAGAAACAAAAAACAAGAAAACAATACTTATTTTTGGTATAGACTGGATAAAAACTGGTAGATAATTGTTTTTTGTCCAAACATTAAGAGAAAACTGTTATTTTATTGTTTGGTGCTCGCATGTTGTTAAGAAAACTCCGTGTAGTTTGCTCACTGATGACATTTGTCTGGCTAGTCGCTGGCATCAATTTGTGATCGTATAACACAATTTTGACAAATTTATCACGTTTTTCTACAGCTGCCAAACATGTTATAACACCATTGCTTTGGAATACTACATTAATCATGTAGCCACTTAGCAGTGAGTTGATTCTGTCCAATAAGTTACAGACATAATACAACAAATAAACCATTTTTAATGAGCAAAAACTAAAATTATAAAGACCGTGACAGCAATTATCTTAAAGGCAGGGAACACAGATACATGTGTACTTTCCATTCTTTCTGAGTCCATCCTTGGACATCTGCCCTAATTCAGCTTTTATCAGAACTCTTACACTTCTAACTTCAAATTGCCAGTTCTATAATGTAAAATTACATCATGGGTATATCCAAGTAGAGTCTTGTACCCCAGTACGGCATAAAGAGTTGTGAAAATAAGGGGATTCTCCGACAGGAAGGAAGTCTCCACTATGTACAAGCCACACTGACCCATTCCTTTTGCAGAGTTACAGCCCTTGGTTAAAGTTTTTTATACTAAAGTTTAACTGGTAAGGTACTGGATTCCCAACTTGGCCAATTTAAACTACTTAAGTTGATCATCAAAAGGATCAGGTCACCAGAAAATGTTAGTCGAAAAGTGTGATCTTAAAGATCTAGGAGAAGCACTGAAGTTAGGCAATATATATTTTCAGGGTGCTATGCAGTTCTTCTGAGATAGCAGTGTGTGTTATGGGTAACATCTATTTCCTCGTTAGCAGGGGGTAATGCTGGTGTCATATATCTCCTTCCCAATCAATATTGTTAATTATATTTTTTCTCGTTACCTTCATCTTTTTCTACCTGTAAAGTACACGATATTGACGTCTCCATTTTGTACTCTGTTACGAACAGTTATTCATGAAATTGATCACAGAGTAATGTGGTTTACAGTGGTACAATAGAGACTAGCTGCATTTTAGCAGGTGACTAGGGAATATATTTTGCACTTAAGCACATTTTGTTTATTTGTTTATTGGCTGAAGCCTGTTTAAGCACTTACATCATGGAAAAATAAGTATCATGTTTATTCTTAAACAGGTGAAAATGATAAAATGTAATTAGATTCCATTTTCTTTACCTTAGACAGATGTAGGCACACTTCAAGGTGTGATACATCATACTTGTTTTCACCCCTAAGAGGTTAGAGTATTCCCCAATCAAACTATTCTTCCTTCAACAATGCATTGCAGTTATGTCAGTGTCACAGGTGAAGAGAAAAATAACTGTTTAGAATCCTCCATACACAGGGATGAGACATTCTAGAACCCTCAATCTGGAGGGGATGGTAGATTCTACAGCCATCAATCTGTAGGGATTGGATATTCTAGAACCATCCATTCACAAGGGATGGTAGATTCTAGAACTCACCATTCACAGGGGATGGTAGATTCTAAAACCTTCCATTCACAGAGGATGGTAGATTCTAAAACCTTCCATTCACAGAGGATGGTAGATTCTAGAACCCTCCATTCACAGGGGATGGTAGATTCTAAAACCTTCCATTCACAGGGGATGGTAGATTCTAAAACCTTCCATTCACAGGGGATGGTAGATTCTAAAACCTTCCATTCACAGGGGATGGTAGATTCTAGAACCCTCCATTCACAGGGGATGGTAGATTGTAGAACTCTCCATTCACAGGGGATGGTAGATTCTAAAACCTTCCATTCACAGGGGATGGTAGATTGTAGAACTCTCCATTCACAGGGGATGGTAGATTCTAAAACCTTCCATTCACAGGGGATGGTAGATTCTAGAACTCTCCATTCACAGGGGATGGTAGATTCTAAAACCTTCCATTCACAGGGGATGGTAGATTCTAAAACCATCCATTCACAGGGGATGGTAGATTCTAAAACCTTCCATTCACAGAGGATGGTAGATTCTAGAACCCTCCATTCACAGGGGATGGTAGATTCTAGAACCTTCCATTCACAGGGGATGGTAGATTCTAGAACTCTCCATTCACAGGGGATGGTAGATTCTAGAACCCTCCATTCACAGGGGATGGTAGATTCTAGAACTCCATTCACAGAGGATGGTAGATTCTAGAACTCCATTCACAGGGGATGGTAGATTCTAAAACCATCCATTCACAGGGGATGGTAGATTCTAGAACCATCCATTCACAGGGGGATGACAAATCATTATAAACCTTCCTGTGATCCCAAGGGAATGGCAAATTCTATAACCGGACACCTACTTTAATGTTGGAGATGTTTCCCTAGACACCTACTTGTCAGAGATCTTTCCCTAGACACCTACTTGTCAGAGATCTTGCACTGGACACCTACTTGTCGGAGATGTTTCCCTAGACACCTACTTGTCAGAGATCTTTCCCTAGACACCTACTTGTCAGAGATCTTTCCCTAGACACCTACTTGTCAGAGATCTTTCCCTAGACACCTACTTGTCAGAGATGTTTCCCTAGACACCTACTTGTCAGAGATCTTTCCCTAGACACCTACTTGTCAGAGATGTTTCCCTAGACACCTTCTTGTCTGAGATGTTTCCCTAGACACCTTCTTGTCTGAGATGTTTCCCTAGACACCTTCTTGTCTGAGATGTTTCCCTAGACACCTACTTGTTGGAGATCTTTCCCTAGACACCTACTTGTTGGAGATCTTTCCCTAGACACCTACTTGTCAGAGATCTTTCCCTAGACACCTACTTGTCAGAGATGTTTCCCTAGACACCTACATGTTGGAGATGTTTCCCTAGACACCTACTTGTCAGAGATCTTTCCCTAGACACCTACTTGTCAGAGATCTTTCCCTAGACACCTACTTGTCAGAGATGTTTCCCTAGACACCTACTTGTCAGAGATCTTTCCCTAGACACCTACTTGTTGGAGATGTTTCCCTAGACACCTACTTGTTGGAGATCTTTCCCTAGACACCTACTTGTCAGAGATGTTTCCCTAGACACCTACTTGTCAGAGATCTTTCCCTAGACACCTACTTGTCAGAGATCTTTCCCTAGACACCTACTTGTCAGAGATCTTTCCCTAGACACCTACTTGTCAGAGATCTTTCCCTAGACACCTACTTGTCAGAGATATTTCCTTAGACACCTACTTGTCAGAGATCTTTCCCTAGACACCTACTTGTTGGAGATCTTTCCCTAGACACCTACTTGTTGGAGATCTTTCCCTAGACACCTACTTGTTGGAGATCTTTCCCTAGACACCTACTTGTCAGAGATCTTTCCCTAGACACCTACTTGTCAGAGATCTTTCCCTAGACACCTACTTGTCAGAGATGTTTCCCTAGACACCTACTTGTTGGAGATCTTTCCCTAGACACCTACTTGTCAGAGATGTTTCCCTAGACACCTACTTGTTGGAGATCTTTCCCTAGACACCTACTTGTCAGAGATGTTTCCCTAGACACCTACTTGTTGGAGATCTTTCCCTAGACACCTACTTGTCAGAGATGTTTCCCTAGACACCTACTTGTTGGAGATCTTTCCCTAGACACCTACTTGTCAGAGATCTTTCCCTAGACACCTACTTGTTGGAGATCTTTCCCTAGACACCTACTTGTCAGAGATGTTTCCCTAGACACCTACTTGTTGGAGATCTTTCCCTAGACACCTACTTGTCAGAGATGTTTCCCTAGACACCTACTTGTTGGAGATCTTTCCCTAGACACCTACTTGTCGGAGATGTTTCCCTAGACACCTACTTGTCGGAGATCTTTCCCTAGACACCTACTTGTTGGAGATCTTTCCCTAGACACCTACTTGTCAGAGATCTTTCCCTAGACACCTACTTGTCGGAGATCTTTCCCTAGACACCTACTTTGCCCATTTACAGAATAATATCAGCAATATAGGACTGTCTCAACTAGACACACAAAGCATATCATAAAAATCCATTTCTAATTTGAATGGATTGGTTACAGAAATTCAAGCATCCCCTTTCTTTTAAAGTTGTCACTGATAAGTCACTGAAGGCTTATCAAGTGTACAATTATTTTTCATTATTTTTATGCCCCACCGTCTTACAGACATTTTCTAGTTTTAAAGGTGTTTCATGTTCTCTAAAGATTTTAAACTAATCATGAATAATTTGCTTTTGTAGCATATCATTGAGCCTCCTCTGATTCTGAACCAATCCGACTTATTCTGTTTTTTTGAGATTTATATCACTCCATTTAGCAGTAATTGATAACCTTGAATTCTATGACCTTGAAACACTATGACCTTGAACTTTGAGACCTTTACAGTAATAGATGTGTCTTATCCAATTTACCCAGGTCATCAGCTTCTTCTTCAACCAATAAGACTGTATCCATACCATTTCTAGTCAACATTTCCACAAAAAGACTGTATATTCTGGCATCTTGTCCAGTCTGACAATATCCAATGTCCCAGAGGGTTTCAAATTATACAGAGTTCATGGTGATGAGTTCATTCGGTGCTGTAACTGCAATCTCAAACCCTCATCAGTGTATCAGAAGAGAGCAGGCTAGTGAAGTAGTCAGAGAAGCTAGATGTAACTGTCCATAGTTTGTGGGGGTTCACAAGGAGAAATTATTTTTCAGGGAAGAAACAAGTTCAAACAATTATATTTCGCTTCTTGGCATGTACACTTGCACAATATCGCTTATTGACACATTTTGTGTGGATGGAAACTTTGGTATTTGTGGTCAATGGAACCTACTTATGTAATAGAACCGTGTTATTGTTGACAGCTTTGGTTTGTGTGTACAGTAGAACCTTGTTAGTCTGGACACTTTGGTTTGTGTGTACAGTAGAACCTTGTTAGTCTGGACACTTTGGTTTGTGTGTACAGTAGAACCTTGTTAGTCTGGACACTTTCGTTTGTGTGTACAGTAGAACCTTGTTAGTCTGGACACTTTGGTATGTGTGTACAGTAGAACCTTGTTAGTCTGGACACTTTGGTATGTGTGTACAGTAGAACCTTGTTAGTCTGGACACTTTGGTATGTGTGTACAGTAGAACCTTGTTAGTCTGGACACTTTGGTTTGTGTCTACAGTAGAACCTTGTTAGTCTGGACACTTTGGTTTGTGTCTACAGTAGAACCTTGTTAGTCTGGACACTTTGGTTTGTATGTACAGTAGAACCTTGTTAGTCTGGACACTTTGGTTTGTGTCTACAGTAGAACCTTGTTAGTCTGGACACTTTGGTTTTTGTGTACAAGAGAACCTTGTTAGTCTGGACAATTTGGTTTGTGTGTACAGTAGAACCTTGTCAGTCTGGACACTTTGGTTTGTGTGTACAGTAGAACCTTGTTAGTCTGGACACTTTGGTTTGGGGGACAGTAGAACCTTGTTAGTCTGGACACTTTGGTTTGTGTGTTCATTGGAACCTTGTCAGTCTGGACACTTTGGTTTGTGTCTACAGTAGAACCTTGTTAGTCTGGACACTTTGGTTTGTGTCTACAGTAGAACCTTGTTAGTCTGGACACTTTGGTTTGTGTGTACAGTAGAACCTTGTTAGTCTGGACACTTTGGTCAACTTTAGAACAAGTTCATATTAATGTCACTCTAAAAATGGACATTGTCTAGTCACACCAAGGTCATTATAAAGGTCAATGTTGGGTGATGCCAAGGTGAAGTTTAGGTATAATCAAGGTCATTATGTATGGTTTACTTTGTTGAAAGTCTGTTAAACGATTTCATTACAGGACTTGTCAAGGTCATTTTGTAAAGTTGCGCCAAACGTCATGGCCACATTTTCTCACATTTGAGGTTGTTGATATGGCTTTGTTATGTTGTCAGGTACCTAAACAAGGAAAACCGATGTCAGACTTGACTAGGGTGTGTTAAAGTACAAACCTGTCTGCCTAGGAAGCCTTCATCATTAGCTGACAGACTATACATTTAGGACACACCTTGTCCAATTACAAGTTGTTAAGGTCACTCAGGGATCACATTAGCCAATGTTGTTACAGGGCACTGAAGTACACTTAACACCTTCCAGGAATCTCTTCCATCTAACATGTCCACCCACAACTTAAACACCAGTTAACAACATTATCAGCTTGACAGCTGGTATTTCCCTTTAGTAATTTACTGTAAAAGGCAGGTGGTAGTTATAGACAGGTGGTAGTTATAGACAGGTGGTAGTTATAGACAGGTGGTAGTTATAGACGGTTGGTAGTTATAGACAGGTGGTAGTTATAGACAGGTGGTAGTTATAGACGGTTGGTGGTTATAGACAGGTGGTAGTTATAGACAGGCCTGGTAGTTATAGACAGGTGGTAGTTATAGACAGGTGGTAGTTATAGACAGGTGATAGTTATAGACAGGTGATAGTTATAGACAGGTGGTAGTTATAGACAGGTGGTAGTTATAGACAGGTGGTAGTTATAGACAAGCCTAGTATGTATAGATAATAGGTTGATATATTGACAGTTGATAGTTATAAACAAAAGCTTACTGTAGACAGATAGATAAATTCCATAGGTCACAGCAACGTAAATTTTATTATGTAGGTCACTGTGACCAAAATTTGAGATATTGTTTAATGGATGACTAGTGGAAATGCAAACATTTGTAATGCCCTAGGCTCCGAAATATGGCAGAGACTTGTTCTAAGTAGAAAAATTCAAATAGATGATATTGAAATAAGAATTGTTTTCCATTTAGAATATAATTCTAATTCATCTTTGACAAAAAGAACTTGATTGGGTTGTCATTCTTTTACAACTCGTATAGGAGGTCACAGCCCCATTTCAGCGGAATATTTCTGTCAGCACTGACAACTTTGTAAGTCATGTGTCATTATTTATGTTCTACATCTCTCTTTTGATCAGGTGATGGAATGGAAACTGAAATGAATGGACCATTCTATCTGAATTAGTAGCAGCAGATATCAATTTGGTTGCAATGTTGCGGAGAGATAGAACGTCTAGCTAAATTATATGGTTCATCTTTGGACATTTTGATTAGACTGTCAACATATACTAGGTTTTTTTTTCCAGTAAATGAGATTAGGACTACACTTGACTTTTCATTGGGTGGGGTTAATTTGTTTTTACCCTTGTGACTTGACGTTTCTGACTCTTGGTAATTTCGGCTCTCTGTTTGCCGCACTGCGTAGCTGCCACCCAAATTTTGCACTAGTTTGCGGCTGTTGCTGATTGTGACAGCCTGCTAGCTTGTCAGGCTGAGAGTGATGATTAAGACGTTAGCAACATGCTCATTGACAACAGTATAAAAAGTCAGCACAGGAATGTTGAGGACAACTATAATTAGCAAGATCAACGTTCTCTGAAACGGTAAATCCATCAAAACGTCTGGATGATTAGGATCAACATTGCTCAGTGCTGGTTTCGTTAGAGGCACATTTTTGTTGAGTATGATAAAAGATAACCAAGTGAACACAGATCTCAGGGTCAATGTTTCTGCTCCAAGGGGAGGTGATAAGGAGATGCAGAGAGAAGTCAACACATCGACAAAAAAATGTCAGTTGATTGGAAATGTCGTCAAATGTTGACAATGATATATCAAATTTTAACCTTCATAAGAAACGTCATGTATTGCTTGAGAGAGTGATGTATAAAATGTCATCAAAGATATATACATTTAGAAAGAAGGATATAAACATTGACAAGGAGAAATGATTATAAATTATCATTATTTTGTCAAGGAGACATCTATACATCGACAAAGCAATTTGTGACAAAGAGTTGTACATATCTTGAGATGCCAATACTTTGACATTGACAGCATCAATTACATTATGAAGCAAAATCTTTCAAAATGGAAAGACTTCTGTCCAGTGAGTCTGAGTACACTGTAAAGTGAGTAAAAGACCTCTAGCCAATGAGTTATAGACATTTGTCCAATGAGTCAATGACCTCTGTCCAATGAGTCAAAGACCTCTGTCTGGGGAGTCAAACTTGTCTTTCCAGTGAGTCCATGACCTTTGTCTGGGGAGTCAAACTTGTCTGTCCAGTGAGTCAATGACCACTGTCTGGTGAGTCAATGACCTCTGTCCAGTGAGTCAAAGACATCTGTCCGGTGAGTCAATGACATCTGTCCAGTGAGTCAAAGACATCTGTCTGGTGAGTCAAAGACCTCTGTCTGGTGAGTCAATTACCTTTGTCTGGTGAGTCAAAGACATCTGTCCGGTGAGTCAATGACCTCTGTCCAGTCAGACCTTTGTCTGGGGAGTCAAACTTGTCTGTCCAGTGAGTCAAACTCCTCTGTGCTGTGAGATGCTGTTGTAGCTAATCTGGTAATGGGGACAATTGTTGTTAGGTAATAGTTACACTTACTTCAGTTACAGAGGTACATGTATTATGAAGAACACACAGGCCATTCTGTTTATAATGAAAGTGTAGAGTTTTATAGGAGATGATAAAAAAATAAATTTTGACACAGAAATTTATGTCACTCAGAATGAAAAATTGTGAGCGTTGTTTGTTGTATTAAAACTCTGCCAGATGATTTAACACAAGGTACTATCCTGCTAATGTTTTACACTGGTTATTGGAACTCTTTTGAAATGAAGTATGTATCGGTAAAAGTGTAGCATATATCCTTAAGTTAACTGCCTACAAGATGTACTTCAGTATGCTGTGATCAGATGTTTACAGATAACATAGCAGGCAAAACACAAATAATAACTAAGATCATTTTAAGAGATATCCTTATTAAATATTTGCTGATAAATTTTTAAAGACATTTGTACATGCAGTTCTTCTTTGTACTAAAACATACCCAGAGGTACAACGAAACATTTACCATTAGATTTTCAAACTGATATACAATAAACAATTACAAAATTCCATTGTTTTGAATTTTATGTGCCCTGATATTCCAAATATTTCATTTGGCTAAACTTGTACTTGTATAAGCCCCATTACTTTGTTCAATTAATTTGATTGTTCAGTTATACCCTGACGGCAGCTTTATTTAATGTCCCTGATAATAAAATGTACTCGAGTCCAGAAATAAATTTTCTGTTATTGATACTGCCTAATTCTAGAGTGATAATAGAATTTTTAAAAATACAGAAAAGCTGTAAAAAGATTTCTTTTTCTTTTTCCAGAATGATTTGATTACCACAATTTATTGTAAATATGAATTTTATTAGCTGCAAAACTTGGCTGGATTGTTTACAGATGGAAATTTGAAATTGTTCCGGAGCTTTTAATAGCCCACGAGTGCTTTACACATTTTCAGGAAGTGTCTGTTTTTTCACCACCCTCACAGCCTATTTAGCATTTTTATAGTAATGTGCGGTTGTTAGAATCAATACCACAGCTAATGTGATATTGTGCATTTTCTTATAAAACTCCATTCATCTTGGCCCATATAGAACGCCGAGTTAATCATTCTTGTTATTTCAACACCTAATGTATTTTTTTCTGAGAAAAAACAAAAGTGCAGTATTTCCCTGTTTTCTTCCCTGAAACAACAGTACACAGAGCACAGGCTCTCGTTTACTCTTGGGGTTTGAAGTTTCATATTCCTAACACCTACATTAGTTTAAACATTACCAAATGGGCCGGTGCGCGAACAAGCTTAACTTTCATTATTCATTGCTTGATGGACTCACTCTTAATTCAGTTTGATTTAAATCAATTTTATTGCATATCATAATACAATTGAATGAGACAAAAGTTTTCACAATTTAGGAATGTCCTTTCTGATTACAAGTAATTTTGAATTATAGTAATAATAATTCATCAGTCTAAGTTGGAAATGACTGCGGTAAATATCAAAAATATTTATGAGTCGGATTGAAGAGGAGTTTCAATAAATCAAGGTATTTGATAGCGATCTGATGATCAAGCCATTGTAGTTCTATGATAGACATATCCTCTAAATCTGGTTTACCTTTCAGTTCTAAACCAACATTTTGTACAATTCTGATTTAGAATTTCTATGTCCATAAATTTGATGTTACACTGCCAAAAAAAATCTAGCACACCTGGTTCAGTTAGACATTGAACAATGAGTTTTCTATATTAAACCAGTGTGATATAATAAATACCATTGTGTTTGTAAAGATATATAATAACCAGTCATGCCAATACTACCTATTTAGGAGCAGGACTCCCTACTGTTTTTGATATTATTTTAAGCGAAATTATTAGAAAAAAAAAATTGTTAATCATAATTTTAAACATTTAATTACTCCAAAATAAAGGGCAGCTTAACTGTATATTTCTTCGGATGACGACAATCTCTCCGTAGAAATTCTAACAAGTTGGAAGCCATTTCTCTTTAATGAGAGCTAACGAAATGCCTGACACAATTTTTCTGAAGGTCCTAAAAGCTTCTGAGAAGTATCAGTTGCTCTTGTTGGAATAACATATTTTCAAGCTTAGCCAAATAACCTTGACAATCACCGAAGGTCACACAAGTAAATTAAGTTAAAAATCTTCTGACAAAGGAGAACTTATATTTCACCTTCAGTATTAGTTTTCTGTGGGGATTTTGAATTTGCTGATTATCTTCAGGTACAAAAATAAAATCCTGACAAATATATCCGCCTACAAGACTGCTGTGGTCATATAAAGAGAGTAATTAGGTAGGGTGTGTTTGTATATATGTGTGTATACATGGAAATCAATATTCAGAACAAACTTTAATTAGTTTCTACATTTGGAAGTTAATTTTTGTTCTCTTAGAGACTTAATTGTTAATTGAAGTCATACATGTGCTTTCTGATTTTAAAGTTGGGAATAATTAGAATTTTGCAAATGAATTTATTAAAAATACTTTTCATTTAAAAATGTTCTCTTTCCAGTGGTGAACTGTAACCAGAACATATCCAGCCAGCAGTCCTCTACGGGTATAATAATGAGTTCCAGCTTCCCGAACCGTTACCCCTCAACCACCAGGTGTCACTACATATTTAATGGTACTGCTGAAGAGCGTGTTCAGATCCGATTTACTAACATGGACCTGTTCTACTCTGGTGGAAATAAGGATGATCCAAGAGAGTAAGTATCAAGATCCACAGAAATGATTGGCTCATGAGTCTTGGTACAGTTGATGTCTCTTGGCTCAGGATTCATGGTACAGTTAATGTCTCTTGGTTCATAGAAATGATTGGTTCATGATTCATGGTGCAGTTGTCTCTTGGTTCATAGAAATGATTGGTTCATGATTCACGGTGCAGTTAATGTCTCTTGGTTCATAGAAATGATTGGTTCATGATTCACGGTGCAGTTGTTGTCTCTTGGTTCATAGAAATGATTGGCTCAGGATTCATGGTGCAGTTGTTGTCTCTTGGTTCATAGAAATGATTGGTTCATGATTCACGGTGCAGTTAATGTCTCTTGGTTCATAGAAATGATTGGTTCATGATTCACGGTGCAGTTAATGTCTCTTGGTTCATAGAAATGATTGGCTCATGATTCATGGTGCAGTTAATGTCTCTTGGTTCATAGAAATGATTTGTTCATGATTCACTGTGCAGTTGATGTCTCTTGGTTCATAGAAATGATTGGCTCAGGATTCATGGTACAGTTGATGTCTCTTGGTTCATAGAAATGATTGGCTCAGGATTCATGGTGCAGTTGTATCTTGGTTCATAGAAATGATTGGCTCAGGATTCATAGTGCAGTTGATGTCTCTTGGTTCATAGAAATGATTGGCTCAGGATTCATGGTACAGTTGATGTCTCTTGGTTCATAGAAATGATTGGTTCATGATTCATGGTGCAGTTGATGTCTCTTGGTTCATAGAAATGATTGGCTCAGGATTCATGGTACAGTTGATGTCTCTTGGTTCATAGAAATGATTGGCTCAGGATTCATGGTGCAGTTGATGTCTCTTGGTTCATAGAAATGATTGGCTCAGGATTCATGGTGCAGTTGATGTCTCTTGGTTCATAGAAATGATTGGCTCAGGATTCATGGTACAGTTGATATCTCTTGGTTCATTGAAATGATTGGCTCAGGATTCATGGTGCAGTTGATGTCTCTTGATTCTTAGGAACAATCCACTGAAAGTTCATAGTAATCATTCAAGGAGGTGTTAGATTGGTAGTCTTATAGATCATTGAAAAAATAATATAATGTGTATATGGAAAGTATGGAAAGAACTCAAATTAATGTAAATTTTAATGATGTTGGCCAGGTAGCTCAATGATAAGAGCCTCCATCTAGAGTTTGGAGGTTCTGGGTTCAAATCCTTGTCTCGTCACTGCATTTTTCCTTTCATGTCACACAAACAAGAACCAAAAAATATCATCTATATTGAATGGCATGATCCTTCTTGGAGCTCGTTCAAATATTGGTAGATGTCATAAATTACCATTAAATTATTATGTAAAATTGTTATAGTGGTTGGAGAAGTCTGGAACTTGAAGCATGAAATCATACTGTATCCAGGTAGTTACAGTACTGTACCCACATTTCTTGTCACTATAATGATAGGTACAATAAGCCTGTTGTCGTACAAATGTCTACGTTACACATGTCCTTAACGACAGCCTCATTGTAAAGGTGGTGGGATTAAAACTTACTGCAGTTTGTCATTCTCAGATCATAAATCCACAGGAAAATTGCTTTGTACTATGGTTTAGCATGAAGGAAATTGTCACCAGAGATTTCTTAGACTGAAAATTGGAATGAAATTTTGATGGTAACAGTGTAGAACCTTTGATATTAAAGATATATAACATCTGTGACATTTCATCGACAGTATGTGATAAAAATGATCCTATTAAAGGCGTTTGGACGTAAGATTACAGAAAAAAAAATCAATTTTGTTCGACTTTGTGTGTTTCTACTGTAACACCAGCCTTGAGTTATGTGACAAATGATCTAGTCTAGACAGTTTGGTACTCAGTTTGTCAAATCACAACAGCCTAAGGTGTTAACAAGTCAACTCCCGTATCATTCCGGTTCTTACTCTGTTCTCTTCCAGCCTCCTCTTCGTTTATCTTCCTCATTCCTCTATCAGTTTAAAATCATCTCCTGTTTTCTTCTAAGCCTCTTCCCCTTCCTTTCTGTATCAATTTTTCCAACCCAGGATCTTGACGTCATGGTTACAAGAAAAATGGACATATGATATGAGACTTGTGTCCAGATGATGGGAAATCCTTGATTATCCGACCATTATCCGACCATTATCTTACCATTATCTGTGTTCAGTATAAGAGGTGGAATCATAGTGGTTTGTTTGTTTGCTGGGTTTATTGCCCTCTGAACAGCCAGGGTCAATTTGAGGAGGGGTCACCTTGTAGTAGTTAGTGACTACCTCATTGAACAACATACAGGAAACAACATATGAACAGTCTGTTGAGTTAAGAAGCCGTCTAATTTGCTACCCATTATAGAAGGAAGTTGTTCAGCAAAACTGTACCTCTTCATTAATAAAATACAGATACAGACAGAATAGAAACAGGCTATTTCATCCAAAAGCAACGGTTTCCCACATTAAAAAGAATACAATTTGTAGTAATCCTCTGACTAAAGCAAAACCACAAGGATCTCGATCACTTCATAATAATGACACAATTAAAAAAATAATAGCAAAAAATACATAAAATTTGAAGAAAAAAATCATACACGAAAATCATTGCGAGTTTATAAGTTTTAGTATTAATAATGATTAGTCACGATGAAATAAGTTGCATGTGTTTTATCATAAAAAACAGAGCTAAAATGATGGTTTTAATAAGTTCCTATGCTTTATACCTGTGCAGAAAGTATCAATTATATTATAATTGTTGCGAATCACTTTTATATAATTTCAATGACAACGATCGTATATAAATTATATCTTTCTCAAGCATTTAATCGTCCTTAATCCCTGAGACCATGGCATGTAAAAAAAAAAGGGATAAAATCGGTATATGTACATGTAGAAGTTTGTTGTAGACTTCAACACTGGTATTCATACGGGAGAGATTTAGTCTATTGAAGATCATGATGATTATAATATATCACTTTCTAAATTAAGTGCCCTTCATGACTAGAAGCGGGTTTTTTTTAT
The DNA here is from genome assembly GCF_902652985.1 of Pecten maximus. NCBI lineage: Eukaryota > Metazoa > Mollusca > Bivalvia > Pectinida > Pectinidae > Pecten > Pecten maximus. Next base: position 29,050,534 of record NC_047019.1, read on the forward strand.
AGAATATAGACTATATAACGCATGAATTTACTGTACGTGTGTTTGTCTTTTCTCACAAACCAGAGTATCCAGAACTGTTGTATTGTTGGTATGTTTATTTGAATATTAATTTGCGAATGAAATAGCACATTATTTTATTTTAAAATGTTGATACTGTGTTCCTTTCTTTGGTAATGAGTAAGAAATGGTAAACACTTAACTAATATACATTTATTGGTGATCGACCGATTATTACACCAGTCTGTGTTAACCAAGCGGTCATTTTCAGAGTCAATTTCACTATTTATTTTTTTTTTTTAAACTCAAACTTATATTGTTGGATTCCGACTTCTTGTCGGCAATATTCGTCAAATTCAACAACCTCATATCTCATGTCCAGATCGTATTCAGACATGTTTGTGCTGCTTCTGTTCACACTGTCCTCTATGCTACTGGCCACCATAACAGTCACTCCGTTCAACCTGTGACGTCATAGACTGAAGAGTTCCAAATCAGCGTGACTGACCGATACGCTGATTAGCAGTCGACCGACAGGTGCAAATCGCGTACTTCGATGTGCGATATCTCGGCACTCGGCCAACCGATTTTGATGCGGTTTGTGACATTCTTCTTTGGTGGTTACAAAGAATAACATATTTGATTATCGTTTTTCGTTCAGGGTACACTTTAAGAGACATGGTCAATTTTACACCTGCTGTAGTCCTAGCAATTTAACTCTTTAGAAACAATGATTCAATTAACAATAAGAATAAATATAGTGTGTGAGGTCAGTTTTTAACTTTAATATCCAAAGTATGGATCCTCGGACTAATTAGTTGATAGGTACAAATTATTGTCATTCAGCAGTGTGGCTGATTGAATGAGTGCCCTCCAGATGACTCCAAACAGTCACTCAAATTTGTCCCCGAATATATTGATCCAATTCTGACTTGAGGCTGTGTATCATATTATGTCCAGTTACTAGAACCCGAGCCCGAGTCCACCTTATAATGTATATGTGATAGGAATCATTTAGCTGGACATTTTTAAATGTATCCATGTTTTCTAGATGAAGAAGAAGGACCTGTGTGCCATTTTTTACAACAACGAAAATGCTCCATACAGTGAAGACAAGCAATTTAGACCATGGCTTTAAAAGTGCTGATGATGGATACATTGTTAAAACGTGTCCTTTTCAATATAAAACTGTTTCCATAGTTTAATTGTAAAGAATGGGTTGTTACTAGATTTGGCAATGATGGGAGCCTAGCTGTAGAATATAATCTGTTGGCATGACAACACACTGTTTGAATATGTTGATTTTTCAACCAAAAATCAGAAAACTTTCTGTACCATGATATTAATAGATCTAATGTCCCTATAGTATTTGTTAGCTCACCTGCCCGAAGGGCAAGTGAGCTTATGCCGTGGCGCGGCGTCCGTCGTCCGTCCGTCGTCCGTCCGGCCGTCCGGCCGTCCGGCCGGCGTCAACTTTCCATTCAAGCAACTTCTTCTCAATAACCAAAAGGCCTAGAGACCTAATATTGGGCCTGTAGCATGCTGGGGTGAAGGGCTACCAAGTTTGTTCAAATGAATGACCTTGACCTTCATTCAAGGTCACAGGAGTCAAAAAGGCTAAAATCTTCAAACAACTTCTTCTCAACAACCAACAGTCCCAGGGAGTTGATATTGGGTCTGTAGCATGCTGGGGTAAAGGGCTACCAAGTTTGTTCAAATGAATGACCTTGACTTTCATTCAAGGTCACAGGAGTCAAAAAGGCTAAAAAAAAATTAGACGACTTCTTCTAAATAGCCAAAAGACCCAGGGACTTGATATTGGGTCTGTAGCATGCTGGGGTGAAGGGCTACCAAGTTTGTTCAAATGAATGACCTTGACCTTCATTCAAGGTCACAGGAGTCAAAAAGGCTAAAATCTTTAAACGACTTCTTCTCAATAGCCAAGAGTCCCAGGGACTTGATATTGGGTCTGTAGCATGCTGGGGTGAAGGGCTACCAAGTTTGTTCAAATGAATGACCTTGACTTTCATTCAAGGTCACAGGAGTCAAAAAGGCTAAAATCTTTAAACGACTTCTTCTCAATAACCAAGAGTCCCAGGGAGTTGATATTGGGTCTGTAGCATGCTCGGGTGAAGGGCTACCAAGTTTGTTCAAATGAATGACCTTGACTTTCATTCAAGGTCACAGGGGTCAAAAAGGCTAAAATCTTTAAACGACTTCTTCTCAATAACCAAGAGTCCCAGGGAGTTGATATTGGGTCTGTAGCATGCTGGGGTGAAGGGCTACCAAGTTTGTTCAAATGAATGACCTTGACCGTCATTCAAGGTCACAGGAGTCAAAAAGGCTAAAATCTTTAAACGACTTCTTCTCAATAACCAAGAGTCCCAGAGGCCTAATATTTGGCCTGTAGCATGCTGGGGTGAAGGGCTCCCAAGTTTGTTCAAATGAATGACCTCGACTTTCATTCAAGGTCACAGGAGTCAAAAAGGCTAAAATCTTTAAACGACTTCTTCTCAATAACCAAGAGTCCCAGGGAGTTGATATTGGGTCTGTAGCATGCTGCGGTAAAGGGCTACCAATTTTGTTCAAATGAATGGCCTTGACCTTCATTCAAGGTCACAGGGGCCAAAAAGGCTAAAATCTTTAAACGACTTCTTCTCGATAACCAACAGTCCCAGAGACCTAATATTTGGCCTGTAGCATGCTGGGGTAAAGAGCTACCAAGTTTGTTCAAATGAATGACCTTGACTTTCATTCAAGGTCACAGGAGTCAAAAAGGCTAAAATCTTTAAACGACTTCTTCTCAATAACCAAGAGTCCCAGAGACCTAATATTTGGCCTGTAGCATGCTGGGGTGAAGGGCTACCAAGTTTGTTCAAATGAATGACCTTGACTTTCATTCAAGGTCACAGGAGTCAAAAAGGCTAAAATCTTTAAACGACTTCTTCTCAATAACCAAGAGTCCCAGAGAGTTGATATTGGGTCTGTAGCATGCTGGGGTAAAGGGCTACAAAGTTTGTTCAAATGAATGACCTTGACCTTCATTCAAGGTCACAGGGGTCAAAAAGGCTAAAATCTTTAAACAACTTCTTCTCAATAACCAAGAGTCCCAGGGAGTTGATATTGGGTCTGTAGCATGCTGGGGTAAAGGGCTACCAAGTTTGTTCAAATGAATGACCTTGACCTTCATTCAAGGTCACGTCGATCAAGTATGCTTAAATCTTTAAATGACTTTTAGTGAAAAGCCAAAGTGCAGAGAGACATTATATTGGTCCTGTAGCATGCTTTCAAATAACTGCAGGATCCATATATGAAAAGATCACTGCATTGCAGGTGAGCGATTTGGGCCCATTGGGCCACTTTAATATCCAAAGTATGGATCCTCGGACTAATTAGTTGATAGGTACAAATTATTGTCATTCAGCAGTGTGGCTGATTGAATGAGTGCCCTCCAGATGACTCCAAACAGTCACTCAAATTTGTCCCCGAATATATTGATCCAATTCTGACTTGAGGCTGTGTATCATATTATGTCCAGTTACTAGAACCCGAGCCTGAGTCCACCTTATAATGTATATGTGATAGGAATCATTTAGCTGGACATTTTTAAATGTGTCCATGTTTTCTAGATGAAGAAGAAGGACCTGTGTGCCATTTTTTACAACAACGAAAATGCTCCATGCAGTGAAGACAAGCAATTTAGACCATGGCTTTAAAAGTGCTGATGATGGATACATTGTTAAAACGTGTCCTTTTCAATATAAAACTGTTTCCATAGTTTAATTGTAAAGAATGGGTTGTTACTAGATTTGGCAATGATGGGAGCCTAGCTGTAGAATATAATCTGTTGGCATGACAACACACTGTTTGAATATGTTGATTTTTCAACCAAAAATCAGAAAACTTTCTGTACCATGATATTAATAGGTCTAATGTCCCTATAGTATTTGTTTATGGTTAAAATTCCTCTACGGTCCTTTTCAGAGATCAATCAGCCATATTATGTTAGCTCTATAAAATTGTGCATGTTATGTACATAAAAACATACCATGTACTAAATCCTTAATGCAGCCTTTTGCTTTGATGTTTGAAGCACTGAAGTGTAAGATTTCTTTGTTTTTATTCCTGTAACAGTTGCAGCCAAAAGGATTCTATAACAGTGTACGACATTCTTGGAAATGTTGAGACAGAAATTGATGTGTTCTGCGGGGCCAAAGTTCCTCCTCAACTGATGTCTAGTGGCCCCTACCTAAAGATTGTCTTTAATTCCAAAGCCCACATAGATCACGTCCGCTTCTCAGGATTCCGCTTCTTATACAACTTCAGATCAGGTGAGTTAATAATAAAAACAGACAACTTTTGTGTTAGAATCTTTTCATGGAATTCATGGATGTATAAAATATGTTAATTATGCTATGTTTTAGCATATAGAAACATAAGGTAATCAGGAGATAAATTCTGATTCAAACACAAAAGAATTGTGGGTTTGTTTTAAACATACACCAGTACCAGAAATGGTAGTGTCTCTAGGACTAATCAGCCAATCAGCTGCTGTGTCTCTAGGACTAATCAGCCAATCGGCTGCTGTGTCTCTAGGACTAATCAACCAATCGGCTGCTGTGTCTCTAGGACTAATCAGCCAATCGGCTGCTGTGTCTCTAGGACTAATCAACCAATCGGCTGCTGTGTCTATAGGACTAATCAGCCAATCAGCTGCTGTTTCACACAAAGTCCCCAAATAAAATGTGTTTTTGAGATTTGCAGCTATTGAGTAATTAATATTATGGAATAGGTACTTCCTATTGACGAGAATAAAGATTAATGTAATTAAATTTAAAAAAGCAAAAATAAACACTCCTACTGAATTAAGAATGATGAAGGACATGGGAGATCCCTTGTCAACTGTAAATATCAAGATTACCATCTTTCGAGTACCCACATGCTCTTATATGCCATTACATCATTCGTAAGTAGCAAAAACTTCAAACTTTATTTTGATATAAATTTCATATTATTTAAACTTCAAATCAGCGATTGAGAGGATGGAATCACTAGTAATAGCATATAGTAAAATCTTTAGTTGTGGGAGTCCTCTAAAGACAGAAGCTTGACCTTTGTAATACTCCCTACACTAATTTTATGACCAGTACCTAACGTAGTTGTGTGCATTGGATATATTTACATTGATTGAATGATCTTCCTAAAAGTTGTCCACTTGTAATGATCGATATATTCTTATAAAAAAGATCCTATGGTAGCAGGAATATTGAGTTAGACTGTCAGTTTGAATTCTAAAACCTCCTCCTCAACATCTAAGGAAACATGCTGAATAAAGGGCACAGAAATGAGAAGTAGGGCCTTTAAAAGACTACATCACTTAAACCCAATTAAGTATTCAACAGAAGTAAGGCAGGTGAATCAATAACTTAAAGACTAACATGATAATAGTGAGGAAATTCTGATTAAAAGACAAAGTCTGTAATAGTGAAAAGTTGACTTCTATTAAAAAGTCAATTTAATCTTCAAAAGCTTATAAATTTTCAGGGATCTACAAAGAAAATATCACTGTGGGAAATGTAGTGATATTATGGTAAATGAAGTTAAAATAATCTAGGTACAAAGGATCAGGATGTAAACTTACCCTTAACAAGGTTAAGTTAGGAAGTGACATTCTCTTCCTCAATAAATATAAATATTGTTTACATGTATGCCAAGAAATCTGTGAAGATTATCATTGAGGCAAAGTCAAAATGACCAGAGTGGTGTGTTTACTTCAAGCTCTCATTCCATCTATAACAGCCGTGGTGTGTTTGCTTCAAGCTCTCATTCTGTCTAGAACAGCCATGGTGTGTTTGCTTCAAGCTCTCATTCTGTCTAGAACAGCCGTGGTGTGTTTACTTCAAGCTCTCATTCCATCTATAACAGCTGTGGTGTGTTTGCTTCAAGATCTCATTCTGTCTAGAACAGCCGTGGTGTGTTTACTTCAAGCTCTCATTCCATCTATAACAGCTGTGGTGTGTTTGCTTCAAGCTCTCATTCTGTCTAGAACAGCCATGGTGTGTTTGCTTCAAGCTCTCATTCTGTCTAGAACAGCCATGGTGTGTTTGCTTCAAGCTCTCATTCTGTCTACAACAGCCATGGTGTGTTTGCTTCAAGCTCTCATTCTGTCTAGAACAGCCGTGGTGTGTTTGCTTCAAGCTCTCATTCTGTCTACAACAGCTATACAATTGGCAACCCCATTGACTTTGAAACACTGCCAGAACATGTTTATGGTTTTATAAGTGGAGTTATTGACATGACCTTGGATCAAAGGGTAGAACTGCAATACAAAATTGTTTAGGTATTCCTCATATAGCTATCTCCCTTTATATATATATGAGAACATATAGAAAAAAACAAACATGCAGACATGTTATGGTACATGTATCTTCGAAACGGCCAAAACTCTCAACTTAAAACTACATTTTTACATACATATATTGCTATATCGTGTCTTCGAAATGGCCAAAACTCTCAACTTAAAACTACATACAGATATTGCTGTCATATCTTGGAAATGGCAAAATTGGTTTGGTTTGTTTTGGTTTAACGTCCTATTAACAGCCAGGGTCATTTAAGGACGTGCCAGGTTTTGGAGGTGGAAAAGCCGGAGTACCCCGAGAAAAACCACCGGCCTATGGTCAGTACCTCAGGCAACTGCCCCACGTAGGTTTCGAACTCGCAACCCAGAGGTGATAAAAAGTGTCGGGACACCTTAACCACTCAGCCACCGCAGCCCCTAATGGAAAAAACTCTCAACTTAAACCTGAATACTGATATTGCTGTTGTATCTTCTAAATGGCCAAAACTCTCAACCTAAAACTGAATACTGATATTACTGTCATATCATCGAAACAGCCAAAACTTAAAACTTAAAACTTAATACTGATATTGCTGTTGTATCTTGGAAACAGTCAAAACTTTCAACTTAAAACCGAATACTGATATTGCTGTTGTATCTTAGAAACAGCCAAAACTCTCAACATAAAACTTCTAAATGGCCAAAACTCTCAACTTAAAACTGCAAATAGATGTTACTAGGATTGGCCCTGGATCAGGTCCTAAAAACTCCAATACACAGTAAATAAACCTTGAATTATATAAATCTAAATCCTGAATTTGTTTCCTCTTTTCCCTAGATTATGGAATCAGTACAGGAATACAGGAAAGACGAGGAGGTAAGAGTTACTGATGTAAAGTTATCTCCCATTGAAGGGAACTCTTTTGTAACATAGAAAATAATAATGTTAGTTTGTCAAATGTACTCCTATCACCAATAATGTAAGTAGCAAAGTGTAAGTTTTCATAAAAACTGTTTCACTAAGGCCACAATAGATAACATTCATCATTGTTTTACGGTATGCCTAGAGAGTATGCTACTGGGAATTGTGCAAATATTAACTAAATTTCAGAAAGTATGAATGTATTAGATTATTAAATAATATCATAAGAAATGTGACACAAATATGGCATTTAATTCCAATGAATGACAGGGAGGCCGTTAGCTGTGATAGCCAGGAATGTTTATCAGATTATTTTGAGAACATGCAATTATGTTATTGCAAGAGTATTTGATTACAATATTATAAAACCATCAAAAGTATGGAATCAATATTAAAGAATTCTTTGGTATTTTATCATCTGCACTCTCTCTTCAAATGAATCATTTTCCTCCTTCATGCTTTCTATTGATCAATAAAATTAATTATCGGCGGATCATCCTGTTTCAGCTTGTTATTTTAAATATGAAAGCAAACAAAACAAGACTGGAAGATTTGTCTCTCCCAACCATCCAGGACTTTATCCCAAGGCTACAACATGTCATTACATATTCCATGGAGAAGCAGATGAAAAAGTCCGCATTTTGTTCCAGTCATTCGAAGTTCATGGCAAATATCCAAGGTTGGTAAAATACTTGTAGTGTTTAAAAACAAAAGTGATGGCAGTATTTTATTAGATTTCTTTTTAATATTTGAGATATGAATGGAAATTTCTACGTCGGATGTACTTTTGGTTCAAGAATATGAATCATTGATGTGCAATAAACTTTCTGGATTCAATTTTGAGGTTCTTAATCTTTAAAAGAAATTGACATCCAGCCACAAATTACATGAACAACATCAAATCTTATGGCTGCTTGTCCATAGTCTGTCATAAATTCATACTTTTCTGTTATAGATGTCTTACTGAGGTAGGCAGTGATTATGTGTCCTTCTCCAACTTCTACGGAGTAGAGGATCGGGACATGCCTCGATTATGTGGTGTATTAAAACCAGAGTCCACGTTTATTGAATCTGACAATGATTTTCTGACTGTGGTGTTCAAGTCAAATATGCAGCAGGAAAGTTCAGGTTTCGAGGCACATTACACTTTCTTCAAAAAAGGTAGGTTATATTTTTGTCATGTTAATTGTTAACACAACTGCAAAATCCAAGGGTTCCTCGATCTTCCCAAATATGTCTTGACAAAATCAAATGTTCTATTCACTTTCTATATATATGATTTATTAAACAATTCCTTTGTACTGAATATCCCATGTACATTGTATGTAGGTTTTTCTTCTTCAGTCTTCATCTCTTTAGAGAACTGTATTGTGTTTCTACCAACAAGATAAGATTAATGTATGATACAATCATATTAAAAAATGTCCTTTTTAACCTTTTACAGAGATACCTCCAGATCCTTCCAACACTCCCCAGAGGTTTAATGACGCTATTATGTGGTCCAGTAACCTGGCAACTATTGTTCTGTTGCTTATAGTTTTTGTGATAGCAAAACAATCGTTAACGGCAGACTCCTGATCCAGCAAAACACGGTCCTAGGTTTCCAGGGGAACAAATTCTGTGATATCTTCAGTGAAACGCTGCATCAATGACATGTCACTCGGAGAAGGACATGTCACCCCGAGAAGGACATGTCACCCCGAGAAGGACATGTCACCCCGAAGAGGATAAGGATATACATGGCAGTCAAGTTTGATTTTATTAATAACGGAAAAATACTCAAATTCAAAAATGATTCTACGACTAGAAAGGGAAATATCTATTCCACTGACAAATACTCAATAAAAATGTTCTAAAGATAATACAGAAAAGGAGATATTGTTCCGATATTGAAGGAAGATAACTCTATTTCAATGTTAGGAACAGGAAGATGGCAACAGAAATAATACAATAGGACACAGCGTTGTGTGGTCATACCCATTGGTCACAATGGTGATGACCATTCATTTCACGGTTAATGTGTGGTCATACCTAGATGACCATTCATTTCACGGTTAACATTGAGATAGGACTCTACACTGTTGGAATAGCAGTGCACCTGAATAATGCATGTGTTTGGACGGGATTGTGGAACATGTTTGAAATATAGCAATATTTTGAAATACATTCCTGACATATTTAACAAAGCTAACACCCAAAACATACATGTATCTTTGTGTGTGTGAAGTTTCCATTTGTTTGGACAGCCAAAACAACATTATCCAAAATAGATGGAAAAATATTTCCACAAGACAAGTTGTGTTTTTCCAGGATATGGACCAGAGTTGTCACCTAAAGTGACACTGCAATATAAATCAGGATTGTTACCCGATCATTTTCATCATATAACGATATAAAATACTGTCTGTTGCCTTTAATCATAGTTTCAACGTTAACCAATTCATGTCTCTACCTCATGCTCTCAAAAAACCATCTGATCTTTGTATTATATATCATCCGTCACTGCATCGTTTACGTATTGTGAAATCACAATACAACAGTATGCTGTAAGATATGCCATATTCTGTAGTATAAAACAATGTTAATTTTAATTGATAATAATTTGGAATATCCAGTGATAAAATATGTAACCTTATATACAATTTTCCTTACCTGGATGTTTTGCCTCTAAATCTTTATAGCAGTTTGTTTTTCATTAATTTGTTTTTAGGTCACCTCAGACCTAAGAGGCCCAGGTTTATGATATTGGGTCAGTAGCATGCTTTGATAGCACACTGAAAATTTTGTCAAGGTCATAGGGTGAAAAATGTTCAAGGTCATAGAGTCAAATGTGTTCAATTCAAAAACAGCAACTATCAGTATGTATTTCAGAATTCAAATGACAGAAAATACAACTCTCTGAATTCTTTGAAACTTTCCCAATTTTTTTCTGTCGAAAATATGTTGTTAAGGAAATTATCCAGTCAAACCTTTCTTTAGGTTCTTTTTTTCCTTATGAATTGCTTGATTAATATGAAACTGAACAGAGTCAGTCAAAAGCTTCATAAATAGCTGAAGTAATTTTTTGTTAAAAAAAAAAAAGTCACAGATTAAAGTTGTGCCATATTTATATTGTATATACTAAGCTTGTTAGCTAGACATAGTCAGCCTCCGCATATGTGGAATCAGTCTCTTCGTATGTGGAAACTCCTTCATGTGAATTACGCAGATAAGCTTCAAAGTTCACATTTCAACATATGATGTAATGGAAATAATTTTCCCCTGATATTGATAACATAATATTCCGCGAAATATGTATGGTTTTGGGTAGTGTGGCAGTTTTCATTGATGTATGTGTTATGAAGAAGTTGGTGTATAAATGTTTGTTACATATAGAATAATGTTAAATGTTTTATATCATCACATTTCTTACAGCTATATTAATAATGTGTATATCTACTTGCCATACAGTTGAAAGTTTGACATGTACATGTAGTTACAAAAGTTGTGTTTTCTATAGCTACTGTTTAGGAATTTGAGAGAGTTTAATACTATCATCGTTAAAAATGTGTGAGTGTTTCTTCACTGTTTCAATGTTGCGAAAAGTTTGCTACAGTGGTGGCGAATATTTATTTTTTTCAATCATGAACAAAGTGTCCGGTAAATTAGAGCTTTTTTGTTAATTATTGTAAATACATGAAGGTGTGTGTAGTTATTTATATAAAATGTGACACTATTCAGAACTTTGTCAAATAAATGACATTGGAAATAGTGTGATACTGTTTGAATTGTATTTATGGAGGTAGTGTAATATCCCACCACAATAGACCATTGTTATGGAGGTAGTGTAATATCCCACCACAATAGACCATTGTATTTATGGAGGTTGTGTAATATCCCACCACAATAGACCATTGTTATGGAGGTAGTGTAATATCCTGCCACAATAGACCATTGTTATGGAGGTAGTGTAATATCCCACCACAATAGACCATTGTATTTATGGAGGTAGTGTTATATCCCACCACAATAGACCATTGTATTTATGGAGGTTGTGTAATATCCCACCACAATAGACCATTGTTATGGAGGTAGTGTAATATCCCACCACAATAGACCATTGTATTTATGGAGGTAGTGTAATATCCCACCACAATAGACCATTGTATTTATGGAGGTAGTGTAATATCCCACCACAATAGACCATTGTATTTATGGAGGTAGTGTTATATCCCACCACAATAGACCATTGTTATGGAGGTAGTGTAATATCCCGCCACAATAGACCATTGTTATGGAGGTAGTGTAATATCCCACCACAATAGACCATTGTATTTATGGAGGTTGTGTAATATCCCACCACAATAGACCATTGTTATGGAGGTAGTGTAATATCCCACCACAATAGACCATTGTATTTATGGAGGTAGTGTAATATCCCACCACAATAGACCATTGTATTTATGGAGGTTGTGTAATATCCCACCACAATAGACCATTGTTATGGAGGTAGTGTAATATCCCGCCACAATAGACCATTGTTATGGAGGTAGTGTAATATCCCACCACAATAGACCATTGTATTTATGGAGGTAGTGTAATATCCCACCACAATAGACCATTGTTATGGAGGTAGTGTGATATCCCACCACAATAGACCATTGTTATGGAGGTAGTGTGATATCCCACCACAATAGACCATTGTATTTATGGAGGTAGTGTAATATCCCACCACAATAGACCATTGTATTTATGGGGGTAGTGTTATACCCCACCACAATAGACCATTGTATTTATGGAGGTAGTGTAATATCCCACCACAATAGACCATTGTATTTATGGAGGTAGTGTAATATCCCACCACAATAGACCATTGTATTTATGGAGGTAGTGTAATATCCCACCACAATAGACCATTGTATTTATGGAGGTAGTGTAATATCTCGCCACAATAGACCATTGTATTTATGGGGGTAGTGTAATATCCCACCACAATAGACCATTGTTATGGAGATAGTGTAATATCCCACCACAATAGACCATTGTATTTATGGGGGTAGTGTAATATCCCACCACAATAGACCATTGTGTTTATTCATTTGTTGATGTCAAGTTTAATTTCTTTATTGACCCTGAATTCTATAAAAAAGAAAAAAAAGGTTTTTATACCCCGCAACGAAGTTAGGGGGGGTATACTGGAATCAGGTTGTCCGTCCGTCCCTCCGTCCGTCCGTCTGTCTGTAGACACATTTTGTCGATTTCAATGAAACTTCACACAAATATAGAGGACCATGTTTAGATGTGCATGCCACTTTCTTTTTCTCAAAATTATGGTTGCTATGGCAACTGGTCACTATATTACTGGGTTATCTTAGTTAGCCTCTAATTAACATTTCGAATTCACCATTGACTCGTGCAGATTGCGGGGGTATTAGTCAGCCATCCTGGTTACAGTTCTAGTTAGGTGATGTGTTCTTGTAATCCAATTCATGGTAAGGCCCATTACATGTATAAAAGAATAGCAATATAATGATTATGGAGTTTTCATTTACAATAAGGTGTGCTTTGTTCTGTTTCATTTGTCTTTCATTTGTTCCTATGTATGTGAGTGTCTACAATTCACAAAGCTAGCAAGATGGTTTAGATATTCATTAACTAACTTCTTGTCCTTGTATGTGCTTGCTTTGTGGAATTATTAAGTCTCCATACTCACGATAATTTTTCTTTTTATCATTATTTACCATTTTCCTGGTGATTTTTTTATACAGTTGATCCCAATAAGAATTTGTGACGAATATTTAAAGCTGTGAAATAGGAACATTGTTCTTCTTTCACGTTATCTATGCTTATTATATTCGCACTGTCCATTTAATTTTTGTGATAATAGACTATTTATCTACACGGTTACCAGGGTAATTACTCCACTTAGATGATACTGCTAACTAAACTCTCGGATAATTCCTCCACTTAGATACTACCAACTCAACTCACTGATAATTCCTCCACTTAGATACTACAAACTCAACTCACTAATAATTCCTCCACTTAGATACCAACTCAACTCACTGATAATTCCTCCACTTAGATACTACTTACTCAACTCACTAATAATTCCTTCACTTAGATACTACAAACTCAACTCACTGATAATTCCTCCACTTAGATGATACTTACTCAACTCACTAATAATTCCTCCACTTAGATACTACCAACTCAACTCACTGATAATACCTCCACTTAGATACTACCAACTCAACTCACTGATAATTCCTCCACTTAGATACTACAAACTCAACTCACAGATAATTCCTCCACTTAGATACTACAAACTCAACTCACTGATAATACCTCCACTTAGATACTACAAACTCAACTCACTGATAATTACTCCACTTAGATACTACCAACTCAACTCACTGATAATTCCTCCACTTAGATACTACCAACTCAACTCACTGATAATACCTCCACTTAGATACTACAAACTCAACTCGCTGATAATTCCTCCACTTAGATACTACAAACTCAACTCACTAATACTTCCTCCACTTAGATACTACTAACTCAACTCACTAATAATTCCTACACTTAGATACTACTAACTCCACTCACTCCATTGCTTGTATGATATAAGTAAAACAATCAGTCGTATGTGGTATGTTTGAATGTGTACATTCTAGAGTAAAGACAGGCAGGTATGTAAATATAACTGTAGATTCCTAATTTCTCAATTTGTTGTACTGTAGTGATGGCCAAGACCCCAATATCAGCTTATACAGAATGCTTGTTAGAGAGTTCCTGATATCCTGTCAATATTGATGGCCCGTGGTGATCTGTAGGACCAGTTTATACAGAATGCTTGTTAGAGAGTTCCTGATATCCTGTCAATATTGATGGCCCGTGGTGATCTGTAGGACCAGTTTATACAGTATCGTGTCTGGTAGATTGATGTAGTCATTCAATTCTCTCTCACTTTTGCAGTGTAAATAAAACATCTGTCAGTAAAGTGCCGAAATTTATATAAAGTAGTAATTGTATGTCTGTTTTAAACCCGCCCACATCCCTATCGCGTCTTGTTTCTACGCATACATTGTTCCATGGTACAATTCCAACAATCGTTCTCTTCTCTGTTTTCTTCCTTCTGTATATCATTCCAGAATAAAAAAAAAACAAAGCTTCCATTAACGAGATAACTATGAATTACTTCCCTTTGCAATGTCATGGTATAAGAATTACCTGATGATATAAATGTATGCTTGTACAATTTTAGAATATTAATAGATTGAATGTTGCTTATATTGCTAGTCCTTAGCTTTTAGAGCTTTATTATTCAATCAAAAACAACTTGTTACTTTGGTTTTAATGAATTTTCAGGAAAATGTTTCAAAACTATATACAGTATTTACATATACAATGTATATGTTATTAATGAAGAGATGGTAAAACAATTGTCCTGATTCTTGAGTATTTTACTGTCTTGGTATGTCAAGTTCCTGTGTCTATAAAACATGTGTTAAACAATATCATGTTCTGGGTAAGAAAACTCCCCTTGAAACCTGCTTTTGAATGTGCATGTAAGAAGAAAAATTGCATAAATTTTTCATGAAATATAGTCCCACAAATATGTGTTGTCGTTAAATCCATGATTCCAAGTTGTGGTATTTAATAAAAGTAACATTGTGTCGGTTGATATGGGAGGTTTAGAATGTTTGTGATGATAAAAAGTGAGAGATGTACATGTTTTTCATTTTAATCTGCCAAGTTTCATTTTACAATCTTTTATCTATATTTTCCATCCGTCCTTTATTCATAGTTAAGAAAGCATGTATTAATTTAAGGAAGCATGTTATTTTGAGTAAAGCTCGTCACTGTAAATCAATGTTCCTGAGGTATTGCTTTTGTAAGTCAATTCCTTGACAAATTAAAACTCCCCGCAAATATTGATGCCTGTATATATTAATATTCTCAACCAAAAATTAAAGAATCTGTCGGTTAGTCTGGAGACATCACTCAGAAATCCTACAGGTGTGAAGGTAATCCGGAAATCCTACAGGTGTGAAGGTAATCCGGAAATCCTACAGGTGTGAAGGTAATCCGGATGTTTATGATGTTACGATGAACTATTGGTGGGCCCATGTCAGATTTCTTAATGGCCTGTAAATAACCAGAAACCTTCCGATTATTGTAGTATGTGATAACATTATCACGCCATCTAGGTGTGTCATAGACGAAACTTCCATCTTAGTAAAGTGTTATCCTTAAGCTGTAAATCGGCAATAACTTAAGTGTCTGATTTCTTTTCTGGATATCATTTTTGGAGCTACAGAATTAAAAAAAAAAAAAACAATTCAAAAACCTAAACAGTCGGGGTTTCAGTGGTGAAGGAGATAACTGTAAAGTCGTTTCTATCGCTTTATTTACAGTTTATATGACTTGTTTTTATTTCGCTTAGTGGTGCGTAATATCTCTAAGTCACCTCATTCTTGTATGACTGCTAACACTTCTGAAGGTTTCAGCACAACCCGACATAGTGGGCTGGACTATATCCAACCTTTTTCACAATTTTATATAAGCTTTCTTACAAGAATCATGAAAACATTTGATGATCGCCGTTATCACTTAGGTACACATTGTATTTAACCATTGTCATCAGCAACATGTAATAGCATCCAATTCTCAAATCACATTTCGCTTAATTCTTGACAAATATGATCATAGCCAAGCACGTGACTGCAGAAAAATATTGTTAAATTGTGTATGATCTCACTGTACCTTATAAGAATATGTGGAGATGTGTGCTTGTATGAAATTTATCATAACATCATAGATGAATGATTCATATTATAAATATGTAACGTTCATAATCGGATGCAAGGGCAAGATTGACAATAAATCTTTGAATCTCGAAACAAGATATGTGTTGTTTCCTGTTGTTTTATAATGTGATAGACTAGACATAGGTTTGTGTACTTGTCATTCCTACTGGTCGTTCCTGTCTTTGGCAATGCAAGAAACTTAATTCAACGTCAACGTAACCAATATAAAACCAAAGTATAACAGTAATAGGTGTGATCACAGGTAAGCAGTAGTAGGTGTGATCACAGGTAAGCAGTAGTAGGTGTAATCACAGATAAGCAGTAGTAGGTGTGATCACAGGTAAGCAGTAGTAGGTGTGATCACAGGTAAGCAGTAGTAGGTGTGATCACAGGTAAGCAGTAGTAGGTGTGATCACAGGTAAGCAGTAGTAGGTGTGATCACAGATAAGCAGTAGTAGGTGTGATCACAGGTAAGCAGTAGTAGGTGTGATCACAGATAAGCAGTAGTAGGTGTGATCACAGATAAGCAGTATTAGGTATGATCACAGGTAATCAGTATTTTGTGTGATCACAGATAAGCAGTAGTAGGTGTGATCACAGATAAGCAGTAGTAGGTGTGATCACAGGTAAGCAGTAGTAGGTGTGATCACAGGTAAGCAGTAGTAGGTGTGATCACAGATAAGCAGTAGTAGGTGTGATCAGATAAGCAGTAGTAGGTGTGATCACAGGTAAGCAGTAGTAGGTGTGATCAGATAAGCAGTAATAGGTGTGATCACAGGAAAGCAGTAGTAGGTGTGATCACAGGAAAGCAGTAGTAGGTGTGATCACAGATAAGCAGTAGTAGGTGTGATCACAGGTAAGCAGTAGTAGGTGTGATCAGATAAGCAGTAGTAGGTGTGATCAGATAAGCAGTAGTAGGTGTGATCACAGGTAAGCAGTAGTAGGTGTGATCACAGGTAAGCAGTAGTGGGTGTGATCACAGGTAAGCAGTATTTAGGTTTATTTTGTTTATTGTCCTATCAACAGCCAGGGTCAGTCTGGTTTTTGAGGTGGAGGAAAGCTGGAGCACCCAGAGAAAAACCACTGACTGACTGTCAGTATCGGTCAACTGCCCCACATGGGTTTCGCACTTGCAACCCAGAGGTAAAAGGGCTTGTTATAAAGTGTTGGGACACCTGAACCACTCGGCCACCAAGGCCCCTAGGGAAGCAGTTACAGGTGTGATCACATGTAAACATCAGTGATATTAAAATTACATGAGGATTTCAAATAGGAAATTCTCTTGTGTCATTCAAAAGACATAGAGAAACCAAGCACAGATAAAGTCAAATAACGACATAGTGCCAATATAGAAAAGATATAGTAAAATTGATATAGTGTACACTAACGTTGTATGAATTAGATACATGTAGACAGTGTCTTAAAAATACTATAAAGGCTTGGAGAGTTCTATGGCCGCTACAAAGACATTTAATTTTTAAAATGCAGCGGAAAACCTTGAGAGAGACGGTGATTGGGCACTCCATACCTACGAAACTCTGGCCGCGACAAGACAGGGAAAAAGCCAAACCATAGGATTGGTCAATCCCTCCTACTAAACTGTGGTCGCTACAATAAAGCATTATTTTCAATCAGCAATATTGCCCAGAATAAGAATGTAAAAGCGTCTTGGGCAGGCAATAAAGAGCAAAGAAAATGACCATTGCTGACAGATATTGCATTGAAAGATGGGACCATCCCAGGAGTTGACCAGCCTCCTTACCTCACTAGTTTTCAACTTTTCCAACTACATTTTGGAGACTGCTGAACACCAGGGAGTTGACCTCCAAAGGAAAATTACTTTTGCCGAGCTTACATTTAACCTAATGCCTAGCCGCGACACTTCTGCTATCAATTTCTTCGTGAGGTCATACTTCAAAATTTTGACACAGCCAAGGTTATGAATACATCCTGGTGAACCCTTATCTATTAGGTTCTAGCCTAAGCAAAAAATGTAGTTCTTGTCGCCATGGTTTACCTTACACCCCTGTCATATTTGCTCTACGGCTAGGATATGGCGGCTATATATATACACATAATGTATATACATGTATCACTGAAATCAGAGTAGGATACAGCAGCTGTATAATAATTATATTAAATAACTAAAAAATATTCTAAGTTACATTACAAATATTTTCTACCTTTTTTGCTGCATATTTCTGATCATATGTGTTTAAAATCAATTCAGTACTTTATGACTAGTAACAATTTAAAAGACTTACATTTATTTCCCCTTTTGGGCCCTGTCCCTTTTGTCCTAGGGGGTCAGAGTCACCATTTATGCAAAATCTCATTCTCTTAAGAATTATTCTGACCAAATCCATTCATAAATTTATGTCTGTTAGCGATTTAAAGGATTTTTTTCTCTATTTCCCCTATTGGGCCCCACCCTCCTGGCCCCATGGGGGTCAGTCTTACTATCTATGCAAAATCTGTTCCCCTTCCCCAAGGATGTTTCTGACCAAATTTGGTTCTTAATCCTTTCAGTACTTTGTGACAGTAGCGATTTGAAGGATTTGCTTCTATTTCCCATATTGGGCCCCACCCTTCTGTGCCCAGGGGGTCAGAGTCGCAATTAATGCAAAATCTGTTTCCCTTCCCCGAAGGATGTTTCTGACAAAATTGGGTTCAAATCCATAAATAACTTTATGACTAGTAACGATTTAAAGAATTTACCTCTATTTCCCTTATTGGGCCCCACCCTCTGGCCCCTTGGGGGTCAGAATCATAATTAATGCAAAATCTGTTGCCTTCCCCCAAGGATCTTTCTGACCAAACTTGGTTAAAATCCATTCAGCATTTTATAACTAGTAGCGATTAAAGCAAATGTTGACCGACGACAGACTCTGCACCAAGGAATAAGCTCACCGGCCCTTCGGGTCAGGTGAGTAAAAAACCCACGGCTGCCATAAAGACGCCGTATGGCGACCGTACGTCATCACTACAAAAGCCGTACAATGACCACAACAGTATGTGACCATGGGAATGATGCGGCGGCCGTATATATGTGACTGAGTTCTAAATTCTGCCCCCACCAGATTGTCTTTACTGTTTGCTAGTTGATAGAACATCATCCTATTACCCCGCGACTTGTTCCGACACCTATATTATATACTACGATACATCAGATTTCTATCTATATAACACTGGCCTTCTTACAATGAATTACAGTGTATTGGGGAATTTAGATCTGTTCAAATTCTGCTGTAGTAATGAATCACTTATATTAAGACATTTAGTCATGTCGAAGGAAAAGGCATTGACTGCATGGTAACTTATGGACCATCGTCGGATACCCGTGGTCAATTTCACTATGTTACGCTTATAGCGTACAGTACATTCCACAATACTAAAGGTGTACATATGTACTTAAACAATTACATTTAGAAAAACATTTGTAGTTCTATATTTTATTTTGTGATTTATTCTATTCGATTAATTATATCTTTACAACTATTCACAAAGTGACCGAAAATATTTTATAGTACTTTAAGTCAAAAGGAAGAGACACATAACAGTACATGCTATTCCCAAATGGACTATATAGTTTTTATAATTACAAAGTTCGTGCACCTGTCACGTCTGTTCTGTATGGTGATGAGTTTTATTAGCCGTCAGAAGAACAATTACATGTACTATTGTACCTTAATATGACACTGTAATGTGTCGTGTCATATGGTTCAGTAGTACCTGGACACATGACATTTATTTTGTAATCTTGTCACTAAGACAGTCCTTGGAGATATGGACACATCTCGATATCACCCATGACTGACTAGTGTACTGTCTACAGATCGCCGTGTCTCAAGGCTCTGTGTAGAATCAGATTCCATTTAATAATCATATTAGGGATGCGACAAGTCTTGTTAACACGTACTCGGGTGCATTTATTAAAAGAATTGTTATCTTAACGAATGATCAGCCCAAACAATCGGACAATATAGACTAAATAATACTGTACATCTAACAAAAACATCATTCCTTGCACGTTCATCTACACATGTAATTATTCTCGTATACAGGAATTATTCTCTCCATATGTAATTATTCTTCATTCTCATATATAGGAAGTACCCACTCCATATGTAATTATTCTTCATTCTCGTATATAGGAAGTACCCGCTCCATATCTAATTATTCTTTATTGTCGTATAAAGGAAGTACCCACTCCATATGTAATTATTCTCGTAAACAGGAATTATTCTCTCCATATGTAATTATTCTTCATTCTCGTATATAGGAAGTACACACTCCATATGTAATTATTCTCATTCTCGTATATAGGAAGTACCCACTCCATATGTAATTATTCTTTATTCCCGTATATAGGAAGTACCCACTCCATATGTAATTATTCTTTGTTGTCGTATAAAGGAAGTACCCACTCCATATGTAATTATTCTTCATTCTCGTATATAGGAAGTACCCACTCCATATGTAATTATTCTTCATTCTCGTATATAGGAAGTACCCACTCCATATGTAATTATTCTTCATTCTCATATATAGGAAGTACCCACTCCATATGTAATTATTCTTCATTCTCATATATAGGAAGTACCCACTCCATATGTAATTATCCTTCATTCTCATATACAGGAAGTACCCACTCCATATGTAATTATTCTTCATTCTCGTATATATAGGAAGTACCCACTCCATATTGTTAATTATTCTTTATTCTCGTATATATAGGAAGTACCCACTCCATATGTAATTATTCTTCATTCTCGTATATATAGGAAGTACCCACTCCGTATGTAATTATTCTTCATTCTCGTATATATAGGAAGTACCCACTCCATATGTAATTATTCTTCATTCTCATATATAGGAAGTACCCACTCCATATGTAATTATCCTTTATTCTCATATACAGGAAGTACCCACTCCGTATGTAAATATTCTTCATTCTCGTATATAGGAAGTACCCACTCCATATGTAATTATTCTTTATTCTCGTATATAGGAAGTACCCACTCCATATGTAATTATTCTTCATTCTCGTATATATAGGAAGTACCCGCTCCATATGTAATTATCCTTTATTCTCGTATATAGGAAGTACCCACTCCATATGTAATTATTCTTCATTCTCTTATATAGGAAGTACCCACTCCATATGTAATTATTCTTCATTCTCGTATATATAGGAAGTACCCACTCCATATGTAATTATCCTTCATTCTCGTATATAGGAAGTACCCACTCCGTATGTAATTATTCTTCATTCTCGTATATAGGAAGTACCCACTCCATATGTAATTATTCTTCATTCTCGTATATAGGAAGTACCCACTCCAAATGTAATTATTCTTTATTCTCGTATATAGGAAGTACCCACTCCATATGTAATGATTCTTTATTCTCGTATATAGGAAGTACCCACTCCATATGTAATGATTCTTTATTCTCATATATAGGAAGTACCCACACCATATGTAATTATTCTTCATTCTCGTATAAAGGAAGTACCCACTCCATATGTAATTATTCTTCATTCTCGTATATAGGAAGTACCCACTCCATATGTAATTATTCTTCATTCTCGTATATAGGAAGTACCCACTCCATATGTAATTATTCTCATTCTCGTATATAGGAAGTACCCACTCCATATGTAATTATTCTTCATTCTCATATATAGGAAGTACCCACTCCAAATGTAATTATTCTTCATTCTCGTATATAGGAAGTACCCACTCCATATGTAATTATTCTTCATTCTCGTATAAAGGAAGTACCCACTCCATATGTAATTATTCTTCATTCTCGTATATAGGAAGTACCCACTCCATATGTAATTATTCTTCATTCTCGTATATAGGAAGTACCCACTCCATATGTAATTATTCTTCATTCTCATATATAGGAAGTACCCACTCCATATGTAATTATTCTTCATTCTCGTATATAGGAAGTACCCACTCCATATGTAATTATTCTTCATTCTCGTATAAAGGAAGTACCCACTCCATATGTAATTATTCTTCATTCTCGTATATAGGAAGTACCCACTCCATATGTAATTATTCTTCATTCTCGTATATAGGAAGTACCCACTCCATATGTAATTATTCTTCATTCTCGTATAAAGGAAGTACCCACTCCATATGTAATTATCCTTTATTCTCATATATAGGAAGTATCCACTCCATATGTAATTATCCTTTATTCTCATATATAGGAAATACCCACTCCATATGTAATTATTCTTCATTCTCGTATATATAGGAAGTACCCACTCCATATGTAATTATTCTTCATTCTCGTATAAAGGAAGTACCCACTCCATATGTAATTATTCTTTATTCTCGTATATAGGAAGTACCCACTCCATATGTAATGATTCTTTATTCTCATATATAGGAAGTACCCACACCATATGTAATTATTCTTCATTCTCGTATAAAGGAAGTACCCACTCCATATGTAATTATTCTTCATTCTCGTATATAGGAAGTACCCACTCCATATGTAATTATTCTTTATTGTCGTATATAGGAAGTACCCACTCCATATGTAATGATTCTTTATTGTCGTATATAGGAAGTATCCACTCCATATGTAATGATTCTTTATTCTCGTATATAGGAAGTACCCACTCCATATGTAATTATTCTCCATTCTCGTATATAGGAAGTACCCACTCCGTATGTAATTATTCTTCATTCTCATATATAGGAAGTATCCGCTCCGTATGTAATTATTCTTCATTCTCATATATAGGAATACCCACTCCATATGTAATTATTCTTTATTCTCATATATAGGAATACCCACTCCATATGTAATTATTCTTCATTCTCATATATAGGAAGTATCCGCTCCGTATGTAATTATTCTTCATTCTCATATATAGGAATACCCACTCCATATGTAATTATTCTTTATTGTCGTATATAGGAATACCCACTCCAAATGTCTATTAATCGGGACACTCCCTGCTAACATGAGAAACACACTTTCTTTAAGGATTGGTTCGTGGGAAACAGCAGTTGATTGGCTGAATTAGATGTGGGAGTACTTGTGCCTACAATACCAGGTCAGGCGTACTTAGTTGGTACACCCCATCACGATAACAATATTGAGGCAAGTCTTGGCCACAATTCCGACCCTTTGTAGTGATGTGTAGAGTTAAACTGTAACTCTCTTTCAAATTTACCGCCCTTTTCGTAGTTGATACCAACCAGTTTTCCTATATGAGGAAACAAGTAAACTGGCATCTTATCGCCTAGCCAGAAAAGCCTTTACAAAATCTTTTTAAAAAAATTAAAAAAAAAAAAAAAAAAAAAAATATTTTTCGTCCGGTGTGCTAAGGCAGATACTGTATACGTATTGTGTTATATTTGTATTATATAATCATTGATATTCAATTTTCAGTAAATGTGTCTTCAAAACAATACCCGCTGCTTATACCACTGCTCCACATCCACGTTCTCAAAAAAAAAAGTTTTCAATGGCATAGTGATGGTCGACCCGATATCCTGACATGACCATCCATTAAATGATTATACTTGGCGGGAAAATGCAAGTTTACTTTCGATAGTTATTATTTTACATGATTCTTTGGTGATGTGTTCATGGTGTTGGTTTCTCGATAATTCTATTATTACTGAATACATGTTGATGCTTATTGTCCTATCAATGACGTTGTTTACGTGAATACCGTTGAAAATAAGGGTACCCTACGCTGTTTCCTGATTCAAATAAGTAATGTGTCCACCCCTGACATCAGTTGTTACTCTTACTCTCACTAACATTGACCCCATCAAGGTGTTTATTGCTCTTTTAGGGATATAATTCTACTTCTTAATAAGGGCCTGCGTGAGTTGAGCGACGTTATATGGGACGTTGACGCGCTTCCTAACCCTCCTGTCTAGCTTGTCCCACAAATGCGCGATCGGGGACATATCTGGACTGTACGGTGGCCAATCGGTGTTTTGAGCCAGAAAGTCACGACAAACCCTAGCAACATGGGCCTCGCATTGACATGATTCCGATATCTTACCGCTGTGACATTACCATGGATAATTACGAGAGGTGTTTTCACGCCTTGAGATATCCCTGTCCATATAATAACAGTTCTACGTATCCGTCAGGACGTCGATCGACACGTTGTCGTCCACCTGACCTGTAAAGCGAGACTCGTCAGTGAACGAAACCGATTAGGTGCATGTGCAATCAGCCGCTGCATTCGACGTTGACGTCGCCTCTGCGTAAGTGCAAGTGGCGGACCAACACATAGGCTTCGTGGCTTTAAACGTTCTTGGACACACTGACCGACCATGATTGTCGACAACTTGACGAGCCGTCTCCGTCGCCGTCTGAAATCGGTTACGGAAGAGCAAGAGACGTATGCCTCTATCTTGACGTCGTGACGTAATGGGCGGGCGTCCTGGGACGGTCACCACATCACCATGTGGCTCTGAGACGCCAAACTAAACGGGATATTGTTGTCTCATGTACACCATATTGCTGGGCTACATGACGTTGTGAATGTCCCTGCATTATCAGAGCGAAGGCTCTACCCCTATCGACTTCAATAAATCACGGTATTTCGCTGTACAGTCGCTTCGAAAAGATATGTTGTCTAACTGATCTGCACTGCTCCAATGTTTGATTTGTAATGACTTAACAGCACATGTGGTGCACGAGTACCACGAATGCACTCTTTCTTGAAAAACCGAAGAACATTTTCACAGTGCACAGAGGTAGCTCAGTGTCCAATTCAATTGAATTTAGACCACATGTCTAAAAGTTATATTAGAAAAACCGAACTTGCGTTTCTTTTTTCCGCTAGTATACTAAACAGAACGAGGATTCTGCACCACATATTGTCCTTCATCATAGCGGCAACAACGAATGCCAATGCGTTGTAGATCAGTGCAGTACCGACCAGATATATACGCTAGTCGATACCTAATTGTGTGGGAGAATTACCAGTCAAATCAGTTACACGGGTTTTAATGAGTTACTGGACCAATGCGCACCTGTCTGGAAATGATAAAAACAAAGCACCATTGTAACTGTACGCTGTCCCGGGAATTACAAAACTGTTCTGGTAACATTCGACATTTCTAAAAAGGTAATATAATCGGTACATGGCTAGGCGATAGGAATAAGGGAAAGAGAGGATCTGCTGATTTAGTGAATCAATCAAATTGGGGAGGGGGATACCTCTTTTTCTGTGTCACAAAACCACGCCCACTCGCACATTCTCTATATAATCTTACTGCTAACATTTCTATAGTCTATTACAATGTACTTTTGTCTATATTTCCGTTTCGCCAAAAGTCAGACAACGATTTACTGGGCTTAATGTATCACGGAGAAAATAACTCGATGTTGAAAATGAATTCAGAAGCTTAATACAAAACCAGAATACATATTTACTTGGAAAACTCAAATAAAGAATTCCAAATCTTTGAAGTAAGTGTTTTAAATCACCTGTCTGAACGTCTAGTGGGCTTTTGGTGCGCAATCCGCCCTGAGTCGACGTTCTCATTAAACGAGTTCTCAGTTCCCAAAAGACATAGAATCATGATATGTGGCTATGGATGAAGCTCAACAAAAGTCTGCGAAAAAAATAACCTTGAACGATATTCAAGATAAGAGAAGTCGGTTAAAACACTACTTCTTACGATCAAAGGAAAGGCTTCGAATCTTGATATTTTGACTTATAGATTTCTTCTGTAAAATCCGACAAAGCTTGAACAAAAGAAATAGCATTGACCTATAACCATTATCACGTGGGTCAACTTTGTAGGATAATTCATTTACTCACCAACCTATGAAGTAAGACCAGGCTTTCCCGAAATGCAAACGTCTTCATATCCCTAAGGATCACGGTGACAACCATGAAATCCGAGCATGATTTTCATTCACATGTTTACATGTAAACATATCTATTGATTAAATATCAATAACAAATAACGATTTTAGAAATATATTTTAAAATCTGATACTAGAAATAATGATAACACACTAAGACACATTTCTAAATTAAATGAACACTTACTTTTCGGTGATGCTTGGGGCCAAACGTGTGGAAATCTAGAAGTGAAGATACGAAAGAATGTTAAATTGTAGACGTTTAGCTCATGATTGTAATTAAAACGAACAACGAAAGTTTATTGCATAACGGTGAAATCGGCAACACAATGACATAAAGTTTCTCTTCCTTGATTAGATGATCGCCTGTCTTTTGTAGATGTTTTCAGACCGGTTACGTATTGTTAGGAATAAAACCTATTGTTGTAGTAGTTAATGTGGATCACAGAAGGCTGGCAGTTCAGCTTGTTCTTATACGTGGTCCTCTGGGTAATGGACTTTAAGGTAAGGGAAATCACCTTCTTAAAATAATGTAGTAAATTATGTTTCTAAAAACACTTACAGTTACGGCAACTAACTGTTTTCGGGGACTCTGCTGTAGTTAATCATCAAAGAGGTTTGTTTTCTTATACTCCGCATCTACTAACATCGTATACTGTAGTTATACTCCTCGTCTACTAACATCGTATAATGTAGTTATACTCCTCGTCTACTAACATCGTATACTGTAGTTATACTCCTTGTCTACTAACATCGTATAATGTAGTTATACTCCTCGTCTACTAACATCGTATAATGTAGTTATACTCCTCGTCTACTAACATCGTATACTGTAGTTATACTCCTCGTCTACTAACATCGTATACTGTAGTTATACTCCTTGTCTACTAACATCGTATAATGTAGTTATACTCCTCGTCTACTAACATCGTATAATGTAGTTATACTCCTCGTCTACTAACATCGTATACTGTAGTTATACTCCTTGTCTACTAACATCGTATAATGTAGTTATACTCCTCGTCTACTAACATCGTATAATGTAGTTATACTCCTCGTCTACTAACATCGTATACTGTAGTTATACTCCTTGTCTACTAACATCGTATACTGTAGTTATACTCCGCTTCTACTAACATCGTATAATGTAGTTATACTCCTCGTCTACTAACATCGTATAATGTAGTTATACTCCTCGTCTACTAACATCGTATACTGTAGTTATACTCCTTGTCTACTAACATCGTATACTGTAGTTATACTCCGCTTCTACTAACATTGTATACTGTAGTCATACTCCTCATCTACTAACATCGTATACTGTAGTCATACTCCTCATCTACTGACATCGTATACTGTAGTCATACTCCTCATCTACTGACATCGTATACTGTAGTCATACTCCTCATCTACTGACATCGTATACTGTAGTCATACTCCTCATCTACTTACATCGTATACTGTAGTCATACTCCTCATCTACTGACATCGTATACTGTAGTCATACTCCTCATCTACTGACATCGTATACTGTAGTCATACTCCTCATCTACTTACATCGTATACTGTAGTCATACTCCTCATCTACTGACATCGTATACTGTAGTCATACTCCTCATCTACTAACATCGTATACTGTAGTCATACTCCTCATCTACTAACACCGTATACTGTAGTTATACTCCTCATCTACTGACACCGTATACTGTAGTCATACTCCTCATCTACTAACATCGTAAACTGTAGTCATACTCCTCATCTACTAACATTGTATACTGTAGTCATACTCCTCATCTACTAACATCGTATACTGTAGTCATACTCCTCATCTACTAACATTGTATACTGTAGTTATACTCCTCATCTACTAACATCGTATACTGTTGTCATACTCCTCATCCACTAACGTCGTATACTATAGTTTCTGTTGGTAGACATGTTAGATGTTATGATTTTTTTTAT
The DNA here is from genome assembly GCF_902652985.1 of Pecten maximus. Classification (NCBI taxonomy): domain Eukaryota; kingdom Metazoa; phylum Mollusca; class Bivalvia; order Pectinida; family Pectinidae; genus Pecten; species Pecten maximus. The sequence goes on from NC_047019.1 coordinate 29,078,426, forward strand.
TTTGGAAGTAAGCACATTTCACGCTAATGGTGACTACATATTTATGCTAATGTTTTATTTTACATGCATTCAGTCATTTATAAAATTTCATATTTGACTCTGATAGCATCTGTTCATTTCATACTCCTACTAATTGACTTAAGCGACGGGGAAATATAAATCTAGATCTACTTTGATTTAAACATATGTATTGTTTTACTTATAACAAAGGATTAGGTACAAGTTATAACAAACCATCTACGCTTTTTCCCAATATACATGGTTACTAGCCAGGTGCGTAGCTGCCATGTTAGTACATTAGCCCGTGCGTGTACGTCATGAAAAAGATGTATTGAAGTCAAGAAATGTTAACATTTGACGTTTGTTCAGAATACTTTGAATCTTTTGTGTCATTTAACTTACTGACCTCTACGTGTATGCAGTAGCAATGACAGTAGTATTGACAGTAGCAATGACAGTAGCATTGACAGTAGCAATGACAGTAGCATTGACAGTAGCAATGACAGTAGCATTGACAGTAACATTGACAGTAGCATTGACAGTAGCAATGACAGTAGCATTGACAGTAGCAATGACAGTAACATTGACAGTAGCATTGACAGTAACATTGACAGTAGCAATGACAGTAGCATTGACAGTAGCAATGACAGTAGCATTGACAGTATCATTGACAGTAGCATTGACAGTAGCAATGACAGTAGCAATGACAGTAGCAATGACAGTAGCATTGACAGTAGCAATGACAGTAGCATTCACAGTAGCATTGACAGTAGCATTGACAGTAGCAGTGACAGTAGCATTGACAGTAGCAATGACAGTAGCATTGACAGTAGCATTGACAGTAACATTGACAGTAACATTGACAGTAGCATAGACAGTAACATTGACAGTAGCAATGACAGTAACATTGACAGTAGCATTGACAGTAACATTGACAGTAGCAATGACAGTAGCAATGACAGTAGCATTGACAGTAACATTGACACTAACAATGACAGTAGCATTGACAGTAACATTGACAGTAGCATTGACAGTAGCATTGACAGTAGCAATGACAGTAGTATTGACAGTAGCATTGACAGTAGCATTGACTTATCCGAATTTGGTCGTACATGTATCTGGTATTTATATACAGTCCAAATACGACCAAATGGGACAATTTGAAGTTCCAATATCATTTTTTTCGGATGTCCTCTGAGCCCCTAAGAACGCACACATGGTCTGGCTGTCAGGGCTTACACGTCAAGTATTGTCCAGCTACACCCCTTGTTTTGTGAACAAGCAAAATAAGGGGTTTTCTTCTTCTTTTTTAAGCTGTAAAATACATGTACATGTATACAAGTTCAGGTTAATTTGCTTCAGATTTTAACATACTAAACCACGAACTAAGGACACAATATGATATAGCTTCAAAGTATTTTGATGAAAAGTGATCTATTTTGGAAAAGGTTAAAAACAGAGAAAAAAAAACAAGGAAGATGGTTTTTAAGATCTAGATCTATATTTTCCTGTCATAACTCATATAGTAGATCTGCATCTAACCCTGGACCTTAGTTCAAATGTCTTTTATATATGATTGTAGAAGTATGTATGTTTTCGTGGTGCAACCAGCATTGGTGTCATTTGAACTCGTTCTCTGGAACAAGGGAGCTAACCAATATACAAATTACTGCAAATTGAAGTCATTTGCCAGGTTATCACGACAAAACCTTGCTGGTGACGTAATAATGAGATTCTTAACATTGTCTACTCTTATGAGAAACATATCCGGTACCTGTTGGCTTTTTGCAGGTAAACCGATAATTTATTACCGATCGGAAGGAACACGCATTAACCAAAGTTAAACAGAACTTCCCTGATCGTTATTGTCTATAAGGAATTATCTCTGGTTTGTATAATTCTACCAGCAAAATGGGAAGCTATTTTGGATCATCCAGGTATCGGAAATAAGGTTTAATCTACAGTAAATTCTCACTAGAACGAATTTATGTGAATATCTTCTTATACCACTGCTCAGCGTAGCCATTGAGACATCATGGATATATATGTCAAGCGATGTCAGGGAAGCATAGATCTAACGACTTCTAGCTTGGACCAGTTTTTAATCAATACATTAAATACCTAAACTTAAAATTATCCAAAGGAAGGCATTACCGAATTTAAGGTAGGTTCTGTAATGATTTCCTGTATAAAATCTTAAGTTAAGGAATTTCTTTCAAATTAAGTTATGTTGATGAAACCGGGGCATATATAACTTTCATATGCAAATATATAAATGTCAACTAGACGTACTTAAAACGTGAACGCCGACTCGCCAGTTTGCTAACGTCAGTCCGTGGAGTTCGTGGGAAGGATATGATAATGGAGACAATCTACACTAATTCACATATCCCTTATATGTGTGTTAGATGTACAGAAAAATGTCATAATTATTGTTATAGTATAGTGTCTGGTCAGTAATAACGACGGTAAGAAATAAGGGCGCTAGATCGGACTACTTCACACACTGTCATGTCGATGGTACATGAATACAGAGAAACACGTTCATTTTTTAATCGCGCAAGTTTTACTAAGCTCCGCGCGTGTGAGTACTAGAGCTACACAGAGAAGGCAGTCATGTGAAAAGGAAACTCTCTTATCTAACAAAGTGAAATTAGACATATGATATAAGGAAAATAAGTGTACAACTGCAATATATACAAGATAATGTCTAAGCTAAATAGATACATCAGTAATTTATTATAAAACTATGACCTTCTAGCTGCATTGTGGTTATGCATTTCCGCCATGTTTATAATATGTATAGTTCATGTATTTTATTCTTTTTTTAAATGATTTATTTTTGTTTATATATTTGCATTTTCAACATTAGACTAATAAGATACATATGGGAGATTCTTTCTCAACTTTATAAATGACATTCTCAAATAGTTTTCTACACTATCTTAAGTAAAGTATGTATAACTGTTCGTGTGTTCTTCTGCTCTCTGCAATATAAACAAAACAAATAAATCTTTAAAAAGACTGTTAAACATAAATCCAATACATAAGACGTTTTGGACCGTTTTTCGTTTTTGCGGTCCAAACGGTTGAACCAGTACCGGTGTTGTTCGTTTATTAAATAAAGACGGACCTGTTGATTTTACATTGTTTTCAGACGAGCCTTGACAAAGACTTCTATGGCATGTATTAATATCTACAGGACCATCAAAATATATGTAAATGTTTGAAATATTACTTTTAAATACTGACAAACCGGTTTGTCCGCATAAACGAACAGGCCCTAGGTATCAGACTTGCCACTCGAATGCGCCGTAGTGAAACTCTTCAGCGTAGAGGAATGAATGCACAACATCCGGTTGAAAGTCAACACGTGTGGTAAAGAAGCTAAAAGAAAACATATTCTAATATCGAGGTCATTTGTTTGCTAAGATGGCATCATTAAGAAATTTGGAGAAAGCTAGAGCGAGGGAAGCACAGGGAAAGAAGCCAGGTAAGCTGAATCTCTCGGTATTCTGTCGACTGTATAATTTGCATTGGTGGCTACTGCCAATGTTGGTGAGAGAATTCAACAAACATCATTTGTCTGATACACTAGGTAACTGTGTTTGTCAAAATGTCTAATGTCTTAGATTTAGGCTACATAACTCGAAAGGAATGTCTAAATTATATGCATTCTTATTTATATCATTGTTTTGAAATAAGTTACTGGGAAGTTTTGATTTGTCATTAATAGGATATCGGCTTGCATTGACTCTCATTTTTGACATAACATTTACTGAAACAATGTGATTACTGAATAAGACATAAAGTCTGTCTTCATATACATTGTCTTGTGAAAAATCTTTTGTAATTTAATTTGTTTTTAAGCCGGCTGCTAGAGCAAAATTGGGATACCTGGAAAAGAAGAAGGATTATAAGGAAAGAGCAAGGTAAGCCTTCAGCTTATTCAACACTGATGTAAATAGTTTGCTTATGGCAAATAATATACAAATATTATGTGTAAATTTCTACTAGTACTATATATGAATTTGATCTAACAGATATCATCAGCCCATACGTCATGTAAGCTAAGTTCAGTATCCATTATGCTGAGACATGCTGAACCCATTATATAATCAGTCCAAGATTGATTATGACATAATATTATATACCCCATATTATAGTTTAGAGAATTATCTTTGACTAATGAGCATGTCAAACCAATGCTGAAACTAAGATTTATTGACATCTATCTAGCTAATCCAAAGGTTTCTGATGCGACACAAATTGAAAATGACATAGGTTGAAAATTTCATATAATTATCATAAATCATATCTTCAGGTCTTGACACCAAGTTGCAAATATTTCTAACTCACCACCAACTGATACAGGGCTGTTTGCCCTTGAAGTTGCTCATACTTTTCTTTCTTCTCTCTTTTGTGGTGAAAAATATGTAAGACCTGAAAACATAATACACATGTCTCTCCTAACATGCCAGGAAAAATTTAGTTTAGGTTAGTTGGATTTTTTCATTAAAATTAGTTCTTTCTACAGTGTATTAAAGGTTATATAGACATGGAATCTTGATTTTAATAGTGCTTCCATAAAAATGACCAAAAAACTAATGTAAGGGTTGGTACAAAAATATCCAGTTGGGAGGCCTAGGGTTAATGGATACTAATGTAAGGGTAGGTACAAAAATATCCAGTTGGGAGGGTTAATGGAAACTAATGTAAGGGTAGGTACAAAAATATCCAGTTGGGAGGATTAATGGAGACACTGACAGGTATATTTTTAGGTCTAAAGGGACCAAGAGACCTCCATTGATAAACAATAAGAAAAAATGGAGTGTAATCTTAATAAATTTCTTCATTGTTGATTTAGAGAACTGGAACATCCAGATTTTCCTATTATATGTCACAGCAATATCTATACTGTATACATTGTATATAAAATAGTTTAAGGTAATCTTCAATAACCAACTCATCACACTGTCCTCTGGATCTTCTGTTACCGTAATTCCCCAGAATGGCAGATTAATTTGTTTTATGTACAGTGACTACCACAGACAACAAAACACATTAAAAGCTCTGAAGAAGAAAGCACTGAACAGAAATCCAGATGAATTTTACTTCAACATGGTCAGAACCCAGAAGGTGGTAAGTACAAACTTGTGTTTATATTTTCTAAACATATACATGGAACTTATCTTTTGGTTTATAAATCTTTATCTTAGAACAATATATCTGACATAAAGATACAACAAAATAAATACATGACTTATTGTATAATATTAATATTCCATGGTTTCTCTCTTTTTTTTTTCTTTTTTTTTTTTTTTTTTTCTCTATCTTCATGATAATGATTATTCAGAGCCACTATTTCATTTTTCTAACATGATAGACTGCTGTGTGTCACCAGACTCTAACTAGCATGGAAAATGGAATGTCCTCTGATGCAATTCAATGAGAAAATGTTGCAGTTTCATGTTTTGGTTCATTTAAGGTGATCAAAAACATTGGTGAATTTTAATGCTATATCCTCCTTTTTACAAGGCTTTTTCTTTTGGTATATACAGAGGAGCCCACTTATTTGCATATCGGTTATTTGAATATCCCGCTTATTTGCATAAAATTCTCAGGTCCCGATTTTTTTCTTCTTTATCTTTGTATTTTAATCCCGTGTATTTGCATCGACTAAAACACTGACTCCCGCTTATATGCATATAAAAATTCCAAAAAATCGAAAAACTTTTAATTGTATTCGTGAAGTGCTGAACATTTCAACAAATATTATTTTATTTAGGAGGTATCATGTCACAAACTAAGTCCAAAGAAAGTTGGTTTAGAATAATCTTGATTGAATATGATATGACTGGGCTACTTAATCTAAGTTAAGTAAAGAGCTTTGGATTAAATACACAGTGTTAATTTAGGCATGGTTTTTAAGTTTCTTTGAAATACTTTACCAACTCTGAAACACATCTTTCTTCAATCATTTTTCTTACTCTTTTCATCATATAAAGATTTTAGCGTTTGTGTTTCTCTCAGGATGGGGTACACCAAAGAAAGGAAGAGACAGAACCAGAGGTGACAGAGGTTCAAACTAAATTCATGTTTTCTCAGGATCTTCGATACGTCAATATGAAACGGACAGCAGAACTAAAGGTGATATTACAAAGAATAGTTCCGTGACCATTTCTAAATATTATAACCCCAACCCTGCAATAGATCATATTAGTAGGCATAAACTGTATAAATATAAGTCTGCCTGCAGCTTTTATCCAAATTGTATGAAACTCCACAGATGTATGTAGCACATACTACAGCTGTGCACATACTAACAAATGATTGGATCCATCAATTTTCATGCGACTGATATCTCTTTTATGAATAAACATTATGTCATGTTTGCCAGAGCCATTTTTATGACATTATTTTTTATTTACAAAGTTTTTTTTCAGTATTTGAATGATTTCCTGTTTATTTAATTTGTACTGAAAACAATGAAATCAGATTGGTATTAATGTTGTGCATGTATTCATATTTTTTTTTTTATTAATTTTGGCAGAAAATTGAGAAGTTGAAGTCATCTTTGCATCTCCTTGACAGTGAAGACAAACCAAAAAACAAACACACAATTTTTGTTGACACAGAGAAAGATGGTAGTTGCTTTTTGCCTTATTTTGAGATTTAAGCTCCCTTGGCCCTCTGGACCATGGCATCTGTCATCTGTTCGTCTGTCGTCCGGCATCAACTTTTCTATTAAACAACTTCTCAGTAACCAAGATGCCAAAAGTCATGAAATGTGGCTGATAAGCTCCTGGGATGGAGCACCACAAAGTCTGTGTAGAAAAGATATCTTGACCTTTATTAAAGGTCACAGGTCAATTTTGTTAAAACCTTTTAACAATTTCTTCTGGTTAACCGAAAGGCCTAGATTCATGATATTTTGGTGGTAGGTTTCTGGGATGGAGTCTCACAAAATGTGTGAGAAGAACTGACCTGGATCCATATTCAAGGTCACATGGGTCAAAATTGTTGAAACATTCAAAACTTCTCGTAAACCAAAAGGCCAAGAATCATATTTCGCTGGTAGGTTCATAGGATGGAGCCCCTCAAAGTTTGCAAAAAAGAAATTGTCTTGAACAGTATTCAAGGTCATAGAGGTCAAATTTGATAAACCTTATAAAGGACTTCTACTGATTAAACTGAAAGGCCTAGAATCAAGTTCTTTTCATTAAATGAAATGTAGACAATCATCAAACAAGTGACTATATAGCTACTTGGTGAGTGATGCAGGCCTTTAAGGCCTCTTATTTCACATATTTATACTTTGCATTTACTTCATACATGTATATATGATATGATTTCTCCCTATTTAGCAGTCTCCCTATATTTCCAAAAAATATGCATGTGTTCAGACCACCATGAAAAAAAATAGAGTATTTGATCGGTTTGATGACAATTTGTTTACAATATTTGATAAAAAGAGATTCTTTCCTAAGTATGTGAATTATAATTACCACATACGGTAATTGTGAATTACCCCAGTACTAAGATTTTGCTTATATATTTGATGAATGCTAAGGCTCTTAAAAAGGAAACGTGTTGTGCTTTTTATTCAGTCAAGAAGTTTGATGCAGCAAAGCACTTTGACACTCATCCTTCCCTTCTTGGACGAGCCTACAATAGACCCACCACACAAATGTTACAGACAGGGCAGATTCCAGCCCCGGCCGACCAAACGGAACTAGAGGTATGGCTAAATCAGAGTAGATCCCAGTCACCAAGGACCAAACAGAACTAAGGGTATGGCTAAATCAGAGTAGATTCCAGTCGCAAAGGACCAAACAGAACTAGGGGTATGGCTAAATCAGAGTAGATTCCAGTCACCAAGGACCAAACAGAACTAGGGGTATGGCTAAATCAGAGTAGATTCCAGTCATAACTGACCAAACGGAACTAGAGGTATGGCTAAATCAGAGTAGATTCCAGTCACCAAGGACCAAACAGAACTAGGGGTATGGCTAAATCAGAGTAGATTCTAGTCATGACTGACCAAACAGAACTAGACGTATGGTTAAATCAGAGTAGATCCCAGTCACAAAGGACCAAACAGAACTAGAGGTATGGCTAAATCAGGGTAGATCCCAGTCCCAAAGGACCAAACAGAACTAGAGGTATGGTTAAATCAGAGTAGATCCCAGTCACAAAGGACCAAACAGAACTAGAGGTATGGCTAAATCAGAGTAGATTCCGGTCACAAAGGACCAAACAGAACTAGAGGTATGGTTAAATCAGAGTAGATTCCTAGTCACAACTGACCAAACAGAACTAGAGGTATGGCTAAATCAGAGTGGATCCCAGTACACAAATAACCAAACAGAACTAGAGGTATGGCTAAATCAGAGTAGATCCCAGTCACAACTGACTAAACAGAACTAGACGTATGGCTAAATCAGAGTAGATCCCAGTCACCAAGAACCAAACAGAACTAGAGGTATGGCTAAATCAGAGTAGATCCCAGTCACAAAGGACCAAACAGAACTAAAGGTATGGCTAAATCAGAGTAGATTCCAGTCACAAAGGACCAAACAGAACTAGAGGTATGGCTAAATCACAATAGATCCCAGTACACGAATAACCAAACAGAACTAGGGATATGGTTAAATCAGAGTAGATCCCAGTCACAAAGGACCAAACAGAACTAGAGGTATGGTTAAATCAGAGTAGATCCCAGTCACAAAGGACCAAACAGAACTAGAGGTATGGTTAAATCAGAGTAGATCCCAGTCACAAAGGACCAAACAGAACTAGAGGTATGGTTAAATCAGAGTAGATCCCAGTCACAAACGACCAAACAGACCTAGAGGTATGGTTAAATTAGAGTAGGACTAGTTGTTTGTGTTATTTTTTCAAAATGGCTGGACAGTGAAGTAATATAAGATAAGCAACATCAAATAAAGTTATATAAACATCAGACACCATAAAATATAGCATACTCATTGAAATTAGAAGGTTCACCTAGGAGACTGGAATTCTAATCAGATGTACAAAAGTATGGGTTGTCAGATATGTACCTGGTTGTGGAGTCTGGATGAAGACTTTGTGAATTAACATTTTGTGAAGATTTAGCTCTAATTATTAGATTTATGTTTACCGACTTTCAACATTGGTAAACTCTTCCATGAAAACTTGTGTGTATATAAATGTTTAACATGATTACCTCGTACTCTATAAGACCATCCCATAATTCGTACTGTATGTCTGTGATCTGACCTACTCTGATGTAATCGTACTGTATGCCTGTGATCTGACCTAGTTGGATGTTTGTCTATTGTTTCAGGAACTGGCGAAGGAACAGGAGAAAAAATACAAGGAACTCACCAAGCGGATTGAACGTGAAAAAGAACTACGCATTATTGCACAGAAACTGGAAATGAAAAAACATCTAATGGTACAATTACTGCTGATTTACACTTGACAAAACATGTTTTCATAGCACATTTTTGCATACTTATATTTTACCCTACACTGTTTACTTTTTGACGGTTTTGATACCAGTTTTGCAAATATTTTTGCATGATTGTGTTCAGGTCTCAAAATGTCAAAAAAACTGGCATCAAAGAAATATCCTATTTTGTCCAATCCCTACACTATACAGTTATACTGGCCACAAAAAAACAGTCCTATCCACTACACAGTTATACTCTATGGGAGTTATGTCCCTTATACTATGTCTGTAGACAGAATTTTACTGTAGTAACCACACCATGCAGTTGTATACCTGTGTTTATTCTTTATTAGTCCCCTGCTGTTTGAAAAACGGGGGACTTTAGGTTTACCCTCCGTCCGTCTGTCTGTCTGTCCATCTGTCATGCAACAGTAGTCCGTACAACTCCTTCTTAAGTACTACTCCGATCTTAACGAAACTTGGTATACATGATCAGTATAACATGAGCATCCCACATTTTTTTTCTCGAAAAAACATTTTTAAAAAAAATGGGAAATAAATAGGTACACTTCTAGCTCAGGCAGGGGACTTTGTATTGCTGTTGCAATACTATCCATCCTTGTTTAATTAATGTCTTTTATCTTAACATTTTCGATTTTCTTGTTTTCATTTTACAGGCTAAAAAAGAAAAGAAGAAGAAAATAGCTGACGAGACAAAAACATCTGCAGCTCAATACAGATGGTGTACACAAAGGAAAAAATGAACAAGTCACAGATGAAAATATTCATGTTAAAAGAATTGGGCAGAGAAAGTTTGCAGTCTGCAGAATGTGATATGAGTCAAAGATGCCTAGTTGAACTCACCTGTTTTTAGCCTAATGCATTCCAGGAAAATCAGTTTCAACTAGCCCCAACTTTAACACGCTGTTACTAGTCTCATCTTTGTCTCAATGGTCTGCCATCTCACGTTTTGATTACTGGGAAATGTGCAATATTATTGATTCAGACATGTCTACGTGTACAGTATGGTACACGGGAGAGTTTGTCCAGACACGTCTACATGTACATTATGATACACAGGAGAGTTTGTCAGACATGTCTACGTGTACAGTATGATACACGGGAGAGTTTGTCAGACATGTCTACATGTACAGTATGATACAGGAGAGAGTTTGTCAGACACGTCTACATGTACATTATGATACACAGGAGAGTTTGTCAGACATGTCTACGTGTACAGTATGATACACGGGAGAGTTTGTCAGACATGTCTACGTGTACAGTATGATACACGGGAGAGTTTGTCAGACATGTCTACGTGTACAGTATGATACACGGGAGAGTTTGTCCAGACATGTCTACGTGTACAGTATGATACACAGGAGAGTTTGTCAGACACGTCTACATGTACAGTATGATACACATGAGAGTTTGTCCAGACATGCCTTCGTGTACAGTATGATACACGGGAGAGTTTGTCCAGACATGTCTACGTGTACAGTATGATACACAGGAGAGTTTGTCCAGACATGTCTACGTGTACAGTATGATACACGGGAGAGTTTGTCCAGACATGTCTACGTGTACAGTATGATACATGGGAGAGTTTGTCCAGACACGTCTATGTGTACAGTATGATACACGGGAGAGTTTGTCAGACACGTCTACATGTACAGTATGATACACGGGAGAGTTTGTCAGATATGTCTACATGTATAGTATGATACACGGGAGAGTTTGTCCAGACATGTCTATGTGTACAGTATGATACACGGGAGAGTTTGTCAGACATGTCTAAGTGTACAGTATAATACACGGGAGAGTTTGTCAGATATGTCTACGTGTACAGTATGATACACGGGAGAGTTTGTCAGACATGTCTACATGTACAGTATGATACACGTGAGAGTTTATCAGATATGTCTACGTGTACAGTATGAATACACGGGAGAGTTTCTCAGACATGTCTACGTGTACATTAATGATACAGGAGAGAGTTTGTCAAGAACACAGTTCTACAATGTACATTATGATACACATGAGAGTTTGTCAGACAATGTATAGCGTGTACAGTATGATACACGGAGAGTTTGTCAGACATGTTCATACATGTAAAAGTATTGATACAGGGAGAGAGTTTGTCAGACAACGTCTACATGTTACATTATGATACACAGGAGAGTTTGTCAGACATGTCTACGTGGACAGTATGATACACGGGAGAGTTTGTCAGAACATGTCTACGTGGTACAGTATGATACACGGGAGAGTTTGTCAGACATGTCTACGTGTAGCAGTATGGTATCACGGAGAGTTTGTCAGACATGTCTACGTGTACATTATGATACACGGGAGAGTTTGTCCAGACATGTCTACATGTACATTATGATACACGGGAGAGTTTGTCCAGACACGTCTACATGTACAGTATGATACACGGGAGAGTTTGTCAGACATGTCTACATGTACAGTATGATACATGGGAGAGTTTGTCCAGACATGTCTACGTGTACATTATGATACATGGGAGAGTTTGTCCAGACATGTCTACGTATACAGTATGATACATGGGAGAGTTTGTCCAGACATGTCTACATGTACAGTATGATACATGGGAGAGTTTGTCAGACATGTCTACGTGTACAGTATGATACATGGGAGAGTTTGTCAGACATGTCTACGTGTACAGTATGATACACGGGAGAGTTTGTCCAGACATGTCTACGTGTACAGTATAATACACGGGAGAGTTTGTCAGACATGTCTACGTATACAGTATGATACTGTCTCTTTCTCTGTGAAAGTATTAAGTAAGAGGCCAAGGGTCATAGTTTAGACATAGAATATAGAATTAGAATATTGAAGTAAATTGCAATAAAACTTGTCTATATTAATGGCACTGGCATAATTTTAAGGACACAAGAGTTTGACACCACCTTTTGAATAACCAAAGGTACTCAGGTCATGATATTTTGCCAGAAAATATTAACATGTTGGAATTATATTAGTTTCTACGAATGATTGACATACATTCAAATGTAAGGTCATGAATATGAGTCAGTGGGTATGTCTTCTTGATTTTTTTAATTCATGAAAATGACAAATGATACGAATTCCTCTGTCTGAAATGTAACAAGTACAAAAGTTTCATGACAGAAGGATTATAATGATGTTAGAGTGAAGACATTAAAATTTTATTGATACCAACAGAGACCTCATTTTTTATTACAGTTTACATGACTCCTAACATTTACAGTTTGACCTTGGTAGAATGTGTATGTAGGATAAAAAAAATATGAATACTTGAATAGTGAATAAACAAAAATCAACAGTAATACAATATACTTTCAAGAGTGGTTATTAAAGAAGATTTTAAAGCTCGGGGCGAACATGATTCTGACGTGTCGGTGTGCCAGCGACACGGCAGAAAGGCGACAAAATCACTTGATTGTGTCCCGAATATGTGCGTGCAATTTCAGCACGTACCGATTGGCGTAAATTTCTGCTGGTTTGGAAGCACTGGCACACCGGCAAACAAAATGGCGACATGTTCAACCAAAAGATTAGATTAAGTTAGAAGTTAAAGAATTTCAACTTGTTTTGAGCCTGTCAGGCTATTTAAGTCATATATATTGTGAAATAAGCTGATTTTGAATGTTCTGCAGCTTTCGATGTTTACAATGCTTTTGAAATATGTTTATTCATATATAAAGATATAAAATAAATTGTTTTGGTCTATGTCGGCCATATTGCAACTGAATAGACGTGCCAGCGGCAAGCTCAAGACCGGCAAACGGCACAAACGGCAAGCTAGAATCAAGTTCACCCATAATGTTACTATATGCTCAAAGATCAAGATTGATTATGACATTATATTCAGTATATCATATATATTATAATCAATCTTTGATTAATGAGTCTGCTAAAAATTTTGGTCGCTACATGTATACGATCCTCATCACCTCAAGTTATGCAGATACCATTTCCAAGTTCGTACATAAATATTGATTTCAACAGAATCAGGAGCCAATCGTGGAACATAAAGATCTTCAAAATAGACAAAACAAAGTGGGGGAAAATGATCCTGTAAATTGGAACCAGGTACCCCATGGTCAATGAATGAGGTCGCTGGTGGAACTAAAAGGGAACTATTTAATTTGTATCTGCACTAGTGCATACTGTCCAATTCGATTACTGAGAACTGGGGTGATGACAACAAACTGAGAACTGGGGTGATGACAACAAACTGAGAACTGGGGTGGTGACGACAAACTGAGAACTGGGGTGATGACAACAAACTGAGAACTAGGGTGGTGACAACAGTCTGAGAACTGGGGTGGTGACAACAGTCTGAGAGCTGGGGTGGTGACAACAGTCTGAGAACTTGGCGGTGACAACAAACTGAGAACTTGGGTGGTGACAAACTGAGAACTGGGGTGGTGACAACAAACTGAGAACTGGGGTGGTGACAACAGTGAGAACTGGGGTGGTGACAACAAACTGAGAACTGGGGTGGTGACAACAAACTGAGAACTGGGGTGGTGACAACAGTCTCAGAACTGGGGTGGTGACAACAGTCTCAGAACTGGGGTGGTGACAACAAACTGAGAACGGGTGGTGACAATCTGAGAACGGGGGTGGTGACAACAAACTGAGAACTGGGGCGGTGACAACAAACTGAGAACTGGGGTGGTGACAACAGTCTGAGAACTGGGGTGGTGACAACATTCTGAGAACTGGGGTGGTGACAACAAACTGAGAACTGGGGCGGTGACAACAAACTGAGAACTTGGGTGGTGACAACAAACTGAGAACTGGGGTGGTGACAACAATCTGAGAACGGGGGTGGTGACAACAAACTGAGAACTGGGGTGGTGACAACAAACTGAGAACTGGGGCGGTGACAACAGAGCCATCAGGCATATCAACAAGCATCAAACATGTTTAACTTTGTAGCACAAGGAAATGAATATTTCCCAATGAGGTCATGTCAACCAAAAAGATGCCCGAAGGTTTTCATCAACCTGCATCTCTCGAAACCCTGTTTTGTTACAGTATTTTTCGGTCAGTTGTCGTCATCGGTCACGTGACTTGTAATAATGGGAACACGCCCTTGGCTAACTATAGGCTCAACAATGTTGAATGGTCGCCTGTTTTTGGAGCCAACGATTATGGACAGTTTTAGCAGACTCTGTCGATAAGGAGAGCAGGGATGTTAATACCTAACAATGGAAAATAAACAATTGGGAAATAGAAATTAACATACTTACCTGCTGTTTACGTTGTAAGAAAAGATGAGGTATTGGTGATGTTGAAGGGCACAGTGGCATTGATTTCAACTAATGAAACTAATGTTAGCCTTAATGTCAAAGAGTTTCTAAGACAAATGCCAGCACAATTTTCAGTACAGAACCAGTCATCCCAGGGATAAAGGCTACCTTCCACTGAATAAGGACATGAGTAAACAACAACAACAAAACAACAAAAAACGGCATGACAGAGGTGCATTAAGAGCATATAATATATATTAAGAAATGATGAAAAGGGCTTGTTGCGAAAGCACTTCGTAAAACAGAAAACGATATTGCATAGAATACTCGGGTAAACCCAAAACCATTCTGGTTATATATCAACTCGAAACGAAAATTAAAAACATGGGTTTCGGAATTATACAAGATCGAATCACATCAATGTAATGTTTTGGTCCAGTAGTAGTGTGCACCTATAACATATCCGTTTGAAGATGTATTGTGTACAGAATACAAAAGATAATGTAAGTGATGTACTTTCAATACTAGATGGCTATAAACCCCATGGACCATACCAAAGTCACCCCAGGGTTATCAATGACCACTAGACTATTTCGATAAACATGATAAATCTTCATTTCAGCATAACGCAAACTCCGTGTTAAAAAGGTTAAAGGTTACTGTAAGAAAGATCGCATCAAAGCCATGAAACTATCGACCAGTTAGTCTTACCAACAGAAAAAGAATCTATGGAAAAAATGGCACGAAATTGCAACATCAGTAATGTTTTCAGAAGCAAAATCGACGCCATTTAGCTACCGGGAGTCCGTGATGGCGTTTGACAAGCATCCATTGTGAGATAGGAAAACTAAGAAGTTGTGGAATAAGTCTTCCGTGTCAAACTTTAAGGAAACAAAGTATAAAAAAGTAATTCATCTCAAAGTCTGTAAGCACTAAGTAGGGTCTCCCGAGTGATAGGTATCTGTCTAATTTAATGCACTTTGTAATTTATGTAAACAATAAATATAAACAACACACAGAATTACACGGACACCCCAGATTATAATTCACGTGATTGGTCCAACAAATTGCATTACACGGACACCCCAGATTATAATCCACGTGCCTTGTCCAACACACGGCATTACACGGTCACTCCGGATTATAATCCACATGACTGGTCCAACACATGGCATTACACGGACACTCCGGATTATAATCCACATAACTGGTCCAACACATGGCATTACACGGACACTCCGGATTATAATCCACATAACTTGTTATGCACACGATCCACATAACTGGTCCAACACATGTCATTACACGACACTCCGGATTATAATCCACATAACTGGTCCAACACATGGCATTAAACGGACACTCCGGATTATAATCCACATAACTGGTCCAACACATGGCATTACACGGACACTCCGGATTATAATCCACATAACTGGTCCAACACATGGCATTACACGAACACTCCGGATTAAAATCCACATAACTGGTCCGACACATGACAGTACACGGACACTCCGGATTAAAATCCACATAACTGGTCCAACACATGACATTACACGGACCTCCGGATTAAAATCCACATAACTGGTCCAACACATGGCTTTACACGGACACTCCGGATTATAATCCACATAACTGGTCCAACACATGGCATTACACGGACACTCCGGATTATAATCCACATAACTGGTCCAACACATGGTATTACACGGTCACTCCGGATTATAATCCACATAACTGGTCCAACACATGACATTACACGGACACTCCGGATTAAAATCAACATAACTGGTCCAACACATGGCTTTACAAGGACACTCCGGATTATAATCCACATAACTGGTCCAACACATGGCTTTACACGGACACTCCGGATTATAATCCACATAACTGGTCCAACACATGACAGTACACGGACACTCCGGATTATAATCCACATAACTGGTCCAACACATGACATTACACGGACACTCTGGATTATAATCCACATAACTGGTCCAACACATGGCATTAAACAGACACTCCGGATTATAATCCACATAACTGGTCCAACACATGGCTTTACACGGACACTCCGGATTATAATCCACATAACTGGTCCAACACATGACAGTACACGGACACTCCGGATTAAAATCCACATAACTGGTCCAACACATGGCTTTACACGGACACTCCGGATTATAATCCACATAACTGGTCCAACACATAGCTTTACACGGACACTCCGGATTATAATCCACATAACTGGTCCAACACATGACATTACACGGACACTCCGGATTAAAATCCACATAACTGGTCCAACACATGGTATTACACGGTCACTCCGGATTATAATGCACATAACTGGTCCAACACATGGCTTTACACGGACACTCCGGATTATAATCCACATAACTGGTCCAACACATGGCATTACACGGACACTCCGGATTATAATCCACATAACTGGTCCAACACATGGCATTAAACAGACACTCTGGATTATAATCCACATAACAGGTCCAACACATGGCATTAAACGGCCACTCCGGATTATAATCCACATAACCGGTCCAACACATGGTACTACACGGACACTCCGGATTATAATCCACATAACTGGTCCAACACACGGCATTACACGGACACTCCGGATTATAATCCACATAACTGGTCCAACACACGGCATTACACGGACACTCCGGATTATAATCCACATAACTTGTTATGCACACGATCCACATAACTGGTCCAACACATGTCATTACACGGACACTCCGGATTATAATCCACATAACTGGTCCAACAAATGGCATTACACGGACACTCCGGATTATAATCCACATAACTGGTCCAACACATGGCATTACACGGACACTCCGGATTATAATCCACATAACTGGTCCAACGCATGGCATTAAACAGACACTCCGGATTATTATCCACATAACTGGTCCAACACATGGCATTAAACAGACACTCTGGATTATAATCCACATAACTGGTCCAACACATGGCATTAAACGGACACTCCGGATTATAATCCACATAACTGATCCAACACATGGCTTTACACGGACACTCCGGATTATAATCCACATAACTTGTCCAACACACGATCCACATAACTGGTCCAACACATGTCATTACACGGACACTCCGGATTATAATCCACATAACTGGTCCAACACATGGCATTAAACGGACACTCCGGATTATAATCCACATAACTGGATCCAACACATGGCTTTACACGGACATTCCGGATTATAATCCATATGAATGGTCCAACACATGGCTTTCAGTAAAGTTCCACACTTTTAAAGTGTAAAGTACAATTATTGGTTTATTTTGGGTTTATTTTGTTTAACGTTATATTAACAGCCTGGGTTATTTAAAGACATGCCTGGTTTTGGAGGTGGGGGAAAGCCGGAGTACCCGGAGAAAAACCACCGACCTACGATCAGTACCAGGCAACTGCCCCACGTAGGTTTCGAACTCGCGACCCAAAGGTGGTGGGCTAGTGATAAAGTGTCGGGACACCTTAACCACTCGGCCACCGCGACCCCTAAGTACAGTAAGTCTCTCTCTCTCTCTCTCTCTCTCTCTCTCTCTCTCTCTCTCTCTCTCTCTCTCTCTCTCTCTCTCTCTCTCTCTCTCTCTCTCTCTCTCTCTCTCTCTCTCTCTCTCTCTCTCTCTCTATATATATATATATATATATACCAGTTTATCATTGAATATCAAATATCATCGAAGAAATTAACACTTTAAAATACAAAAGCGGGTTATTTAAGTGGATTTTTTTTATATACATTATACATCTATTTTAATATTGGAAATGTAAATGTTTATAGTGTCCCGGAAGTCGGATAAGGCTGTACATTTTAATGTATGTGATTGATTTATTTAAAATGTGTGACACTTAGATAAAATACACTTTATCTTAGAAAATCATTTTCAATACTCAAGATCAAAAGGCAGGATAAATCTGGTATTTCTATAAAACTTCTTTACCAGAATGAGAGGAAAATTAAGTCAAAATATTGAGATTAATTTTTATGTGATGGCCCCATGCGCTTCCGTATGAGAGAGAATTCTTAGAAACTGAAATAAATATATATATACATGTAACCAACCAACCGAACATTTGCATTTTTTGCTTTGTTTAAACATTTAAATATACTCCCTCCCTATAAGGCACTGTTTTACTCTTTATTCACTAACTTAAAAACATTCCTTAACTCCGAAACTCTTTCTGCTCACTCTGTCCCTCAGCACTATTACCACTGCAGAAGCAGACACGGCCAGATTCATCATGCACGTCTAAGAATGAATTGCAGCTCATTGAATACTCATCTGTTCGCTCGAAACTTAGTTGATAGCCCTATGTGTTCGTGCACTTCCTCCTCCATTGTGCCAATTACCGGCAGCTTAGACTTCAATGTTTTAATCGCCTTCCTCCTAACTATAATGTTAACCTTTTACTCCATGGTAGTCCAGAATTCCCTGTTCAGTTCAACGAAGTTATTTTTGATTGTGTTCAAAGTTTCATCATTCAATCTAAACGTTTCTGAAATTACCATTGTCTTTATGCTAGAAATCCTATTTATCGTCGCGATACTTATATATATACACTTTGTATGGCGCAGATTTCATTAAGATTTTGTGTTTGTATTGTTTTACTATATATTAATAGTACATATTTACAGAAATACATGTACAGTCCCAATAGGTATAGTGTAAGTACATATTTGTTATGAACTCTGATGATAAATAACCAGTGTTTGTTCCATTCTTGCATTTTTGATGCCAACCCCGATGCCACCAAGTAATCCCCAACCCGACCCCTGCACCCGTTCTTTTTCTCTTCCCTGCACATTTTATATATATATATAAATAAATATATATGACAAATGTATTATTAATTTTGTCAATATCAGTCCATAGCCTATATCTACATCAGGAGACGGATTAATATAAGTACCAAGTACAGTACTTGTTTCTGTATCCTTATATTTGTATTATTTGTATGTACCATTGCTATAACCAAATAAAATACAGTTTAAACCAAACATTTAAATATACTCCCTCCCTATAAGGCACTGTTTTACTCTTTATTCGCTAATTTTAATATAAACATATCTTTGATATTACAATTGAGTCCTTAATATAAAAGAAATCAAACATATTTTCTGATTTCAAAAGAACGTGTCAAAAAACGATTCCTTATATAATGAGGGTGATAAAAAGGTGCCATATTACTATTTATTTAAATGTTTATATCATATTTTTTTTTTAATTTATTTTGATATCAAGAAATCGTTTTATTTATTTTTTTATCTATTTTTCTATATATGTCAAGAATTCGAATTCGTTGTTTTGATATCAGAAAATAAGGTAATCTTATAGGCCTATATCAAAGTTCGAATTTAAAAAAGAATATATTAAAAAAAATCTTGATATCAGAAAATAGGATTTATGATTTAAAGAAAAATGAATACACTGTAAAACGGTACTTCGTTACCACCTGTTTTCTAATATCATTTGATAATTATATTTTTATAAGAAGAATTCGATACTTTTCATAGATGTATATGTATCACATATATATATCATATGTCTCTGATTCTTCTATATCAAAAAGAAAGAATTCTTCTATATCAAAAGAAAGAATTCTTCTATATCAAAAAGAAAGAAAGAAAATATACGCTTGGATAATGTATAGTGTGGATTTATAAGAATAAGAAATGTAGCACATTTTCTAATATCAGAAAATGAATGCTTGAAATATAAAATAAAAATCATTCTGGTGTCGAAAAATCGTTAGGATTTTCTTATATAAAAACCGAATTCTTGTTTTCAAAAATTCTTGATATTAGAATTGTTTTAATCATTGCGGGAATCTTGAACTAAAATTGAATCACATGATAAGTTAAAAATCTGTCAGCGGAAGTTTTATAGTTAAATGGTTTTAATTTATTCACTAAGTTAATATACGGACTTAAAGAGTCTAGAGTCCTAGATCTATCAAGGATCTTACTAGGCTGTTAGCCTTAGATTATCATTGAAATAATCTTCTGATCTTAATCATAATATATTTTAGATGAGGTACAACACAAGTTGCAGTTTAATAATTCACTTCTCGTCTTCTGTAATATATATACACTATAATATAAACTTTACTGTCAAATACGACTCTTGAAAACTTTAGTTGTAGTTATCTCCCATATCAGACTTCTGTTGCATGCCCGGATGTTCCCGCCATGTGCAAAGATTCAAAATGGCGGACACGAGGGCAACATTCGTGTCTCACAAAATCAACAAAATACGATGGAGACAGCAGCAAAAACAGTCTCTTCAGGAATCAGATGTTTTTGCAAGCGGAAGTTGGGACGATGAAGTACGAATATTAAACTAGCATGCTAGTAATTCCATATTCCTAGCCGACATGTACATTTTGTTGACAGTCTTGAAACCGGTCTGCCGACAAGGCTTCTTTCGTTTTCTGGTCTTCCTCACGTGCTACATTGTATTATGAATTATCCTTATATCTAAGTAATATGGAGATAATAATCTTTAAGAACAGTTAAAATCCGATCGAATAAAACAACAGTCTCTTTTTTGTTAAGATATATGTATTTAAATGTAGATACTTTGACATAAAAATGCTAAAAATGAACAGGATCTTGATTTCCCCATTTGTATATAAATTCGTTCATTTTTATATGAACTATGTTATGTTAGACTTTCAAAGGTTGGTTTCAGTGAAATTTGCCGGAGACGATGTCCCAAAGCAAGAATGTGTATCGTCTCGAAAATGATTTTATTTTAGATAATCAGGTCTAGTCTAGTAGTTTCTTTTGTCCACA
Source organism: Pecten maximus (assembly GCF_902652985.1). Classification (NCBI taxonomy): domain Eukaryota; kingdom Metazoa; phylum Mollusca; class Bivalvia; order Pectinida; family Pectinidae; genus Pecten; species Pecten maximus. The sequence goes on from NC_047019.1 coordinate 29,099,992, forward strand.
ACACCAGACATTTCGACTGACAGAAGTCTGGTAGGAGGCAAGAGCACACCCCTGATATAGCAGGACATTTAAGATGACCGCCATGATGCAGCTAACTTCATTCACCCAGACACCAGTTTCATTCATAGAATTCTTCTGATCATTGAGTAAGAGATAAATGGTCTGATGTGTGTGTTGTCATATAAGGCCCCCCCCCCAAAAAAACTGTATTTCCACTAACGTGCAAAAAAACCCATGGTAGGTAGGTTGTTAATACTTTTTATTGTATTTGACTTCTTTTTTTGTATCTTAAATTTGATTACTGAATATGATGTTATATAATGCATAATGTAACATATAAATGTACATTTTATATTTAGATCGCTTCCCCCGATGATTGTTTTACATGATCTAAGTAATTAAAGACGCTTGAATCGCATGTATTTTAGTCAATAAAAACTACAGGGTCAGGTTACCGAAAAAAAAAGCTTTTTTTTTTAGGCCTAATTCAGAATTGATGGTGGTACATATATGCATGTATATAGCTTTTTCCCTGAACAGAAAGTTATGCACTGCACACATATATATATATATATATGCATCTTGGCACACAGTGGAGGCCGTCCAGTTAAATGACCATAGCTGTTGATAGGACGTTAAACAATACAAAAACAGAAAGTTGTATATGGAGACATAACTTTCATCATGAAAATCATGTTTCACTTTGTTAAACAGAATTTCTGGACTGAATTACAGCAGTATGGACGTTTGTGTATAATATGTGCATGGTCCAAAGATGAGAAATGAAATTCCAACAAAATAATCTGCCTTAAAATGTTTGCTGTCTTGTGAAAAATAATTGATCTTGTCATGTCATGTGATCAGAATTAATGGTTCTAACTGAAATTTGGACCCGTGTAACATTTACCTGGTGAAGTAGCCATCAGCCATAATATTATATGTGAGTGGTCTCTGTAGTTTTAAACTTTCGTGAGCAGTGTGACAGGATACTTTTTGTCGGATAGCATCTAAAGGTTCATTTTTTAATTTTTGAGACTGATCAAAAGGAAAGAAAAGATTGGTCAGCATTCACCTTTGATTTAAACTGTTGACGATATTTTATCTGTGAACCTTGTAATTTAGTTCTGATCAAACTAACCCTAATTTAATCATGACTGACATATATGTAGTATTGTAAGTAATGATACTTTGAACTTTCATTTTAATTGTTGTTTTTTTTATCTCCATGCAGCAAAATAAGGTATGTCTGTGGAAGGTTGAGAGACAGACGGCACAGAGTGGGGAGATGGATGATGGAGGAGGGACAGGCTATGTGGAGAGTGATCCAGTGATCCTGTGTGAGGCCCCACATAGAGGAGATGTCACCGGTTTAGAGGTCAGTAGCTTACTAATGCTATGGTAGGATATTTGTCTTGATGCAGTGAAAGAGATGTTGCTTTTTTGCTGTCATCCAAGCAAATATTTATTGAATTGAAGCTCATCCCCACTTCCAGGGCTTGAAATTAACTCTTTATAAATAGCAAAATGCCAGTTAAATTGCAGGAAAATGCAAGTAAAGATTTTGTCTACTCATACATTTTTGCTGGTATGTTTTCCTCTATAATCTGTTCATATACATGATGCACAAGCTTAAATAGTGAAAATATGAGTGGAAAATGCATGCCAAACATTAGAAATTGTGATTTTATGACGAATGAAATCTTTTCTATAAGTGGTCGTGATTCCTGTATTTTCTCTACTTATTAATCAAAACACTACTGCTATAAAGTTTGCTAGATAAATATTTTATTTTGCTGGTGAAAATTTTAGGCACTTGCACTGATTTGCTAGTGATGAAAATAGTCAATTTTGATCCATAACTTCCAACTTTTTGAATGTTACACTTTGTTGATATAGTAGGAGTAGGGGCAAATATTTTTTTCTATAAATACTTACCAGAAGCAGACATGCGTACACTTGTGCATTAATTAAGAAGTCCTGTTTTTATTGTTTGTTTGGTGCATTAATTAAGAAGTCCTGTTTTTATTGTTTGTTTGAAAGTATTTATGCTTTAGAAACTATGTTGTAATTTACAATGATGAAAAATAAAAATTTTGATGCAATTAGGAGAAATTTTAGTTTTGAAAATTGATTTAAGATAAACGGTCAAAAAGACAGTTAAATCAGGTTAGCAAAGCACATTGTCGCATGAAAATCACTTTGATTGGTTTTATGTAGATCGTAAATGTTATATAGTCCACAGAAAGTTTATGAATATTTGGTTTGATCTTTTGTTTCCAGTACATGGATCAAGAACATATTGTTGCATCTTCTTCAACTGGAACCATTACTATTTATAAACACCATACTAACTCACAGGTAAGTAGTCCTTCATGACAACATGTTCAAATGAACAGTTTATACTATTTCAGAAACATTTTCAACCTACACAGGACACTAAGTGACAATTTCTATAGGAGTTTGCTGGATAGGAAAGTGATATTTTGATGCTGTATTGACCAAAAGGTGTCCGAAATGTCAAAGAACTAATATAAGTATACATGGTTATTGTCAAATCTGAATATTCATGAAATAGCGTCATACAGCAAAACTTCCCTGGAATAGTTAAATAAAATAGATAAGATAGAACTTTAAATGCTTAAAGATAATTTTAATCTCAAGATTAACAAGAGTTTCTAATGTTTCTACAAAGTAAATGTCTTTAAAATTTAAACTTTTTAATTGAAACTTCCTATAACCTGCTATTGAAATACTGTTATTGGGAAAAATTATATTTGGTTTGCTTGACTGGTACTCATATTAAAAGACCAAACAAAAAGCTATGTGTTTGACAGATGTGTTTATTTTCAGACCCTAGGAGTGTCTCAACAATGGGAAAAAGTTCATAATCACTATGGACAGCTTTGTCCTTGTACATGTTTGGCCATCCGTGATGATGTGATTGTGTCGTCGGGAGAGGATGGACGTGTCAATATAATACAAGTGGGACACAAAACACCCAATAGAGTTATAGGTATGTGATATAGACAGACATAGTGGTACAATGACCCCAACATCCTATATTACCAATAATGACTTGAAGGTCAAATTCTGTATTCTATCCCAGTAAAGTAAACATTTCATAAGTAAATTGTGTAATAAACATAGAAAGACCAAGAAGCAAACCTACGCACATCAAGCTACATCCCCTGATAATAAACCGAAAAGCATTGGTTGGTTTATCAAATGCCAAGAAGTTCCACTGCCAATTCATGGGGAATTTTCACGTTAATCTTATTTTTTGTCAAAAAGACTCGCATTGACTGCAAATTCATGATAATTTAATTTTGCCCACTTCTTTTTCTTTGCCTTACAAGTATGTCTGATTGACTTCGGGCTATAGATGTGTGGTATTCATAATTGATTGCCAGCCCATGTTCTTCAAAGCAAACTAGTTTGCACATGCATGTATGTCATATTTTCTGCAGCTCATTTAAATAGAGAGTGGAGCACCTCATTGGAGATTCCACATAATCAGTGGGTAGTTTCCTCGTTTTGACTGCAATTATGAAAAACTACAGTATTAATTCTCACATTATATCATCATTACAGTATATATACTCTTATCATTCTGTCATAATTTTTATGTTGTAAAAACATAGAGGGGCTTTAAACAAAATTGAAACAAAGACTAAGTTTCAGGATAGCAAAAAGTTATTATCCTTTTGTATGATTAAACATATATGTACTTACAATCAAATTACAAGAGCCTATATGTACTTACCTAGCATGGTGGGCTGATGAGAAACAGCGTCTTGTATGGGTACAGGAATAAGTGTCTTATTGTAAGTTAAGGGACTGCAATAGCTCAGTCAGTTGGAGCACCAACAACATAGCAACCAGTCAACCACAAGAGAAAAAACACACACTGAATTGAGTATTAATTAATTGCCATTGAATTTAAACTAGGTTTAATTCAAATACAGTAAGTTTGTGTAATTCAAATTAGATCAGATTTTCAAAATGCCTTAATTTATTTGAAAAATAATAGTTTAATGTCTGGTAGGAGATGGTATCCAACCTTATTTAATCGGTTAAAAGCACTTTTTGATAGTCCAGTATCTGTGAAACAGGGCAGACTATAGGTTTCCTCACCTTCCGTCTGTCCGTTCACTCTGTTTTCTGCATTTTTCACAGGTCAAATTCAGGTTTCAGTGTTTTGGGTCAAGGACACCTACTTTTTTTAGGTCACCTGAGACAAAGTCAAGTTGCATAAACTTAATGGTATGCGCATATTGGCCCTGACTGATCCCTTAGACTGATGGGTCAAGCCAAAAAGTGTCAATCAAATTTACTGAAATATTTAAAAAAAAAAATCAGGTGACCGTTAAGGCCAATGGGCCTCTTGTTTAGAGGAGGGCTGTAGGGGACATGCAATACACAGCATGCTTGTTTAAACTGACACTTTACACACAATCTGCTTCAAGAACAATTCTTTAACCTGTTATGTTATTCACAATGAATTTTACATCCAAAACACAAACTATGAAAACTTGGCAAACTTCCGTACATGTATTTGCAAATCTACTCCAAGACTGTCCATATTGCTCCCTGACATATGGCATTGAAAGGTCCGGTGATTATAAAATCATATTGTGTTTTTTTTTAGGTCCCTCTGTTAAAATTATTTGTCAGTAGCACCTGACAGGAGACAAATTGAATGTTCCACCATAGGACATTTTTGCCACACCGGTATCTTTGAATTTTCACTGCCGCCTTGAAATGAGGGGTCATATAGTGTTATCTATGCCCGTCCTGTCCCATCCCCTCCCATGCAGATGCATTGTACCTAGCTTATATAGGGAACTGCTGATGTGATCTTCACCAAACTGTTTGAGGGTTGGTGGACAAGTAGCAGCGGCGGCATTTTATGTCAGAGACAGTTTCTAGTTCTTTGAATTACCTCCCCTGGACCAAGCACACTACTTCATTTTTAATAGCCAACTGGGAAGAAAAATGCATGTCAGTTTCCTGTTTTATTTCTTAATTTCCTTACATAATATGAAATGGCCAACTTATATTTGTTACTGAAAACAAAATACTTTTTAAAAAGTAATTATTCAGTATTTTTAACCCATGCACACATTTGAAATAAATGCTTCGTCAGCCACCCACAAAAACCTATTGACCATACCCAATAGGCATAGATAAATGCTATACCTAGGATCTTTGAATTTCTTATCTACCTGTGTGTTAGTCTCTCTCACACTGTATCTGTTTTCCCAATTTATAAATGTGACTGTATGACTTATCGTGACTAGAAGCTTAAATGACAAATTACCAGGGTAATTAGATAGAAAATACCAGGTATGATGCTCCCGATAAGCTAGTCTTTGTTATGAAGGTATTTAACTTGGTAATGATACCTTTTACTTTATAAATCAGGAGTTAATTTGACAGGACAAACTTTTACTTGTCTGATGTGATACTTGCAGATAAAGCAGATAGCAGCACTGTAAATAGTATTACCTTCCTGAAGCAGACAGAATTCATCACAGTCAATTCTACAGGACAACTGAAGATATTTGATCTAAGGACAAATTCTGATGAACCAACACAAACTCTTTCTGTGTAAGTAAAAATGATACAATTTGAGAGGTCTTTAATTTTTTTTCCCACAAAATATTCTAGGTTCGATTAAAATATCTACCTGACCCCGGGACTCCAAAATAAATCACTGTTGGATTTCCTTCCTGTAAGTTCTTTTGTTAAATGAATTCTATCGATGGTACTCCTCTACAAAACCTGAAGTCCTGGGGTGCTTTACTGGAATAGCCCTGATAGGACTTGCCTGATAATTGTTGTAAAAATATGATCACCTGAGATGTATTTTTTGATGCACGAAAATGTCTGTCTATTTAATTAAGTTTGAACTCCAGATAACTTAGATAGCATGCAAAAACAAGAGTGTACACGAGGATCCCCTTGGGTCCAAACATACTAGGGTAAATGTTTCACCCGTGGAATTCGTTTTCATTTGAATATATAGCTATAGGTATACTTTATTTTGAGATAACATGTATCAAATCAAGAAATAAGCCAGTTATAAAATGATGGCAGAACTAAATCTCTAGTCCAACTATGGAAGGCAGAGGGTAAAAGGGTAAAATATTGGGATGACATTTCCTAGCCTGTATAAGTGTTGGTGGCTTCTGTAGACGGGGTAACCCTGTAAATTTCTTAATAGATAATAACTTTTTGAGCCAACAAGTTTGTCGTTGAGTTTTGAAGCCTATTAGTTTTGAAGAAAACTTGAGAAAAGTATTTCCAAGCATATGTACTCTGATCTGACTTTGGTTGGCTTTCATAACATGTCTATCCAAACATAGCAGATTACAAATCTTCCTATGCTTATTGTGTTAGTTTGTATGGCCTGTGTGTGTTGATCTGTAAAACTAATTATATATAACCACAGATTACATTGGTAATGCTGACAATACTTTTCTTATGTTTATTACTTTCAAGTTTTATTCTTTTTAAATGTGGAAAGATAAACACTAAATATGTTGTATGGAACATAGGGAAAAGTGGAGCGATATCTTGAAAAGTAATGTAAACAAGCTAAACAGTAAAACAGATTAACAAAACTGGTTCACTCATACCTTATCACATTGTTGTATTTGACTTTCATCTCGATTACAGAACAGGGGAGTTAACTCCTCTCCAGTGTATAGACAAACACCCAAGTCAGGCTCACATAGTTGCAACAGGTGGACAGGATGGTGTGCTGGGAATGTGGGACCTGAGACACGACAAGTTCCCAGTCTCATTGATGGAGGCACACTCTGGGACAGGTATAAATATACCATACTGATACTTACCACACAAGTACATTGTTATCTAGGTAGTTTTAACCTAAATAATGAAACAATACCATGGAAAGGTAGACATCTTTCTCTTGGTTTTCTTCTTCTGTAAATAAGAAGAACCAATTAGTTGCCTTCTCATGATTTTATGCTAGATATGAAATTCAACATGGTCCCATTTCAATGAATAATTCATTTGGAAAATGTTAAAACTGCCAAAGTTATAAAAATCCACTAGCCCGACATCAGGAGCTACCAAATGTTCAGCTTTGGGCTTGTGAAAATTATTGCCATACTATTGAGGGGCTGGTGATTTGCGTATAACATTCTCAGCAGAAAGAGAACCATTCAATTCAATTCTATTTATGGGGGTGACCAAACACACTTGTTAATCTCTAAGCAATATACTTACAAATATAAATCTGAATAATATGGAGTCATTTGTGCGAAATTGATCATGCAAGACTTGTTATAATGATTATCATAGCTTTTTACATGTATGCTAAAAGTTCAAGCAGGCAGTATTTGTAGCATTAATTATTTAGAAAGTTAAACAGACCTTATTTGGTATGCTAAAAGTTCAAGCAGGCAGTATTTGTAGCATTAATTATTTAGAAAGTTAAACAGACCACCAAATAAGCAGTCTTTGTTACCAAATCAATGTTTTGATTGACATAAGAATGCTGGCTTAAAACTGAAGTCCATCTATCAAAAAGTCAGCAATAAAATAAAAGCCATGCTGGCAGCTGTATTTGTTATGATGCCTTCTTATACTTGATAAAGAATTCTTTTCTGCAGAATTCTTGTGTTATGACCGACCATTTGTATATATTCTATATGAAGAGTTGATATTCAATATGAAGAGCAGAACATTGCATTTGAATGTATGCCATATTCCCTATTTCTCTCGTGGTGAGAATGTTGGTTTTCCTATTATGAATTATAGAAGTTACCTCAGTATATGTATAACATCCCCCTTTATCAACCCTTTTAAAGTGAGACTAGTAGAATCTGTTATATGTATGTGTTCATGATCAGTTATTTATCTCCATTGAAGGCTGATATTCTTAAAGTAAATCTTGTTTCTTGTCAAAGTCAGTAGGGTGTTACAGTATATCTGTCCAGAACTGAAATGAATTGCTTTTGAACACATACTGGTAATAGAATCTTTTTCTCATGCATATACTCAACTGATTTCAAAATAAAACCTTTTGAATTATCATTTTCAAATTCTTTCCATTTGATGCAATTAACTCTATGGGGGAATAATCTTGGGTGTGGCATCCTAAAAATTTCCATCAATTGAAGTCAAGTTCCCACTCTCATAAAATATTTGCAGGCCAAAGGAAATCTTGTATGGAAAAAGGATTGTCTCCTGAGTCCTAATATTTTATCATCATATGCCACAAGTAATTAAAGACATTTGATTTCTCCCTAAACCAAGCAATATGTTGCAAGACCAGCAGAATTAAAAATGACAAAGTTTCTTCCTGCATACTTTTGGAATAGGATACTTTATTTATTATGCAATACAGATCCTTTGATTTATTAATCTTGGATCTTGGTAACTGGTGTAAAGTTCAAGACTACATACTGAGAAGTACCTGTGTTAGTAGGCATTTATATGTTTGCCAACAGACATCTCTATGATTTGAGTTATTAAAGTTTGCAGTTCATGATTGAAATTGTACCTTTTTTCGTGTTTAAAATATAAAAAGATAATAATAATATGTACACTTGTTTTAGTGTGGGAGGTGAGGTTCCACCCATCTGCACCCGACCACTTATTCACCTGTTCCGAGGATGGCTGTGTGTGGCACTGGGATGGCTCACAGGTCAATGCTACACCTATTGGCATGGTGGCAGGCATCAACCAGATAACAGGTACAGGTATGTTGTATCTGCCTTGCCAGGTCACTTGTAACTCACCTATCTGTTTTCAGAAAAGCCTGGTTTCCTCATGATATAAGAGAGTCACTCAGTTCAGCAATGTTTATGAGGTCACCTCAATTTTTTTTTATCTGTCTTCATCTGTCATCTTTTTAACAATTTCACATTTTTAGGTCACCTGAGACGAAGTGGTCTCTGGTGACCTATTCTAATCGCCTTTTGTCCGTCGTGCGTCTGTAAACAATTTACATTTTTGACGACTTCTCCAAAGTCACTGAACCAAATTCAATGGAATTTGGCGGGAAGCTTCTATGGCTTAAGCTCAATAAAAATTGTGAATTATATGGTCCTTTCCCCGAAATTGACTAAAACTTCAAACATCTTCTTCTCTACTCTCAGATATGTCGGAATCAAACACTCTTCATAGATGGAAGGATCTTAAGGTCCTTTACCAAAATTGTGAAATTGGTTTACCCTAGGGTCTCGCATTTGCCATTGGGGACTAAACTTTGTTACAGTTTATATAGCGAAATCACAATTTTGACTATCATTTGTTTGATTTCTATTGTTAACATTATCAGCATTAGATAACAGCTTGATGGTATGCAGATGTTGGCCTTGACTGACCCCTTGGGCTGATGGGTGGGACAAAAAACGGGCAGTTAAATTAACCTAAATATTTCAATACTCCGGTGACCGTTAAGGCCCATGGGCTGCCATCGGAAATAATGGGAATGGACAGTAGCTTGATGGTATGCCCATAAAGGCCCTGACTGACCCCAATGAGCTGATAGGTGGGGTCAAATTGACTAAAAATATATTAGAACTCGGGGCTCATGGGCCTTAAGTTTTTACTATTTTTATGATGGTGGGCTCACCTTACTTCCATGATCCATCATCTGCCTGTCTTCCGTCCATAAACAACCATTGCTATCACTATGTCTTAGGAAGTACTAGAAGGATATTTCTCAAACTTCACTTATTGGTTCCCCTTTGTCCGTAGTTGTGTCTATTCAATTGTGAGCTTGATTTGGAAAATAAAATGGCCAACAGGTGCCATTTGGATTTTGACATCTGAAGTTTGTTATCGATAGCGGATACTTCTAGGAAAGTAATTGAAATGTCACATGTAGGTTCCATTTGGTCCTTAGTTGTACCAATTCAGTTTGGAGTCTGATCAAGAAATCAAATTGGCCAACAAGCTGGAGTCGGATCAAGAAATCAAAATGGCCAATAGGCGCCATCTTGGATTTTGACAATTGAAGTTTATTATTGCTGTTTCTTGAAAAGCACTGGGGGATATTTCTCAAACTACACATTACTAAGTTCTTTGTAGATCTTCCTTAGATTTCATATGAAGGCTATTCTTGTTATCAGATTATTAAGAGGAAAAAAAGTTAAAAGTAGAGAATAGACCAGTCGTACATAGAACCATTAAAGATCATTCAATGGTGAGCACTGAGATCCCCCTGGGATCTCTTTTTATATATCTGTAAAACAATAATCATATTAATAACACCAAATTGTATTCTAGTTAAAAGCAGTAATTGTTTTTTGCACAGGTGCAGGATCCGGGGGAGGTAATTTATCAACACCACGACAGTTCCAGTATGGCGGTAACACAGCTGCTGCTGGTCTTTCTAATCCTTGGCTGGCCACTGACATTGCCAAAAACAAAATTGAGATCACCTCATTACTTGATCAAAAATCACTGCCTATAAACACTGTAGATGTGGCAGGACACACACTGCTGTGTGGCACAGATGGAGAGACAATATTCACAATGAATCTTGGCAGCCTTCGGTAACCTCGCGTGTGTTTAGAGTCCAGATAGGTTGATTCATGTGGAAAATTCCGGTGTAAAAGATGTGGATGAAGATGATAGTATTTGGCATGGATGGAGTGAATGGTAGACCTGAAAATATAAAGGTATCAAACAAATGTTTTGGTACCAGTCTTTGTTTGATACAGATCTATGGGTGCTTGGTGTCTGTTAATTTTCTTTTTTAATTTTTTATAGAAGATTGGACAGTGGTGCAGTCTGATCAGTTCACTAAGTAAAATGACATTTCTTTTAAATAACAATCAATTATTATGCCTTATATGAAGCCTAGAGAGATTAAGCATTCAGTAAATCCCACTAGACCACCACCTCTTGGTTGAGTTCAAAACCTACGTGGGGCAGTTGCCTGTAGACCAGTGGTGTTTCTCAGGGTACTCCAACTCCACCTCCAGAACCAGGGAGGTCTTTAAATGACCCTGGCTGTTAATAGGATGTTAAACCAAATTAACCAAACCAAACCACTAGAACAATTGTCAGGGGCTAGTGAATGTCAAACCTGACCATCTCACCAAAGGTAATCTAATGTTAATTGAAAAACAGAAATTTTGACATGTATTCAGAAATGTTTATCATTAATAGTAGCTATTGGGCAAGTTAGCATGTTCTAGAATGGTACATTTGTTTCGTCCATTTAAGACAAGTCTAGTACTTGCATCTCTTTATATTCATCGGTAAAAGAAATTTTAAGAGTTGATTTAAACTTTTGAGTGTCACAAGGAAATAGCATCTGATGTTTGGTTGTATTTACAGGGTTTATTTTAACTTGAGTGGCAGATGTGTGTTTTAGATAATACAAATGATTACATATAGGCTTAGTTGATTGTTTGTAATATTCATATTAAAAATCTGACATTTATCTTTACTTTTCAAAACTGGTTTCATTTTGGGAAGGTCTTCATCCATTGTAATGATTTTCTTTGTTTAATGTTGATTATGTGCAATATATTACCTGTCATTGTTATTGGTTACCTTTGTTATTGTTTATCAATGGAGAGGTAAACAGACATGACAATAAAAATCATTGTTTATCTTGTATGTGGTGCTTATCATATACACTGAACCTAATCTCACTGATTATTATTTGACAATCAAAGCATTTCCAGCAGGGAACATTTTATAAGGGTGCATTCCCAATGTCACACAATCTGCCAGGCTGTTCGTTTGGGTTTTCGTGTCCCTGGTGTACTCTGAAGCCAAAAGTTAATACTGTTTATATATTGGTGAAATTGGGTCTAAATTTAGAGGAAGATTTACTAATCTATTTAGCAAGCTTTTTGTTCTGCCACTTTTATCATATAAATGGATTTCATAAAATAGTTAAGAAATGGTTAGGTATTAATAAAATTGTTCAAAAATGGTGTAATATGTATTTATAATGTAATGGCGTTACTGAGAGCAATGTACTAGGTATGGGGAGTGTTAGTACTACCCTCGGTAAGTAGATGTATGTGGATGCTGATTAAGTTATGAAATTCTCAAAATGTTATTAATCTAATCAAAGTAACGCAGTTAAAAGTTTTTAATGATAATAAAAAAGGTGAGTGTCCATTAAAAGAATTGATCGAATATAGAGTTCTGGCCTGAAAAGGTTATGTATATCAGTAACATCATATGCATTAAAGCCCTACAGCAGTTTGATACTGAATAAAGTTCTATGTTTTACTTTTTAATGTAACCAGATCTAGGCAATTTACCCTCTATTTGAAGACCACGTATTTCAATATGCAAAATGGTGCCATTAAGACATTAGATTGTGTGTCATGTGGAAGTTTTCTCACCTACATGAAATACTGTAAAATCAGTTATTTTGAAGGTGCAAATTTTTTGCAGTTTGTTAAAAAATAAATTTAATTTGTTAATAGTTGAGATTGGTTTTTAAAGAAACCATGCAATCAGAATGTATTATGGTGCAGTAATGTCTACACAACATGATATACCAAACCACCTGTACATGTGCTTAGAACGCTGCATCAACAAACATCATCATGTAATCCTTATATACATTAACCAACAAAGTTGGCAGTAAATTTAATTTAAGAGATGACCAACATGCCATGTCACAGTAGAGCTGTACAAATCATAATGTATATGCATGCCACTAGGTTGATTTGAACATAGACTGGTTACAACGTTTTGTTTGTGAAAGATGTAATTTTGTGTATGCTCAGTAAGATATTTTTGTACTTTTCTGTGATGTGGTGAGAAACCTGGACTTGTTTGAGTGTGTGCAAATGGAATTGTTTGTGGGTATGACAAGAAATGTATTGAAATTCACATTATCAGGTCTTAATATTGTGTATGAAAGTATAGCTGTGCAACTTAACAGACTGCAAAGTTGTGCTGTAAATACAAGCATTTGAAACTGTTGGAGACACATTTGTTGGTTTTTTTTATCATTGTTTTTGAATGAATTTGTAAATTGTTTCTAGACATCCTGATATGTGGCTATAATATAAAAGTCTGAAGTGACCTGTCTTTTTTCCCCGAGCTGTCCATTGTAAACAATCAACATTTTCACTTCTCAATAACCAAAAGGCCCAGGGTCATGATATTGGGCCAGTAGCATAGTAGCATGAAGGGCTACAAGGTTTGTTCAAATGAAGGTCACAGGGGTAAAATGTATTTAAATCTTTTAAACAACTTCTATTGTGTTATGTTGTAAAAAAAAAAATTTGCACGACAGCCATTTTGTAACATGATTAAGCAATCATAGTTTTCCTGAATGACACCAATTTCAAACTTCTTCAGTTCCACCAGTGGGATTCAGCTCAAACTTACCAGAAATAATCCTGAGATGGTCCTGACCAAGTGTTATCATTTGGGTTGATCCAAAATCCAAGATGGCCGCCATGACCAACAGAGCCACTATACTCGCTACAGATAATGTATACTACAACAGGTCTTTGGAGTCAGATGGCCATTTAGGCCCATGGGCCTCTTGTATAACTGTTAGATTACAGCAGCAGGCAAAGTATAAATTTTGTCAGAGCTCCGGTCTATGGGCCTCTTGTTCTGCTTTTCTGTCCTCTTTGAAATATGAAGATCTATATGTCCAAGACATCCAGATTACCAAATGACATTAACGAACCCCTAAACAAAATGTGCTCACATGACAACATCATCTGTAGCAGTCCTCTTGAATGACCCAAGACGTCCAGATTTCAAAATAGCAACGACATTGTAGAATAAAGGTGTCCGTCGGGTATGATTTCCAATATCGGAGACTATAGGATAAATTTCAAGTAAAAAAAACATAGCCATTATACCTTGAATTGCCAAAGACATTAATATGCCACTAGAATGTCCGCTACTTACAGACAGCATTCCCAATATCAGTGAGAATATGTTAATGATTCCAATGTCGCTATCAGTTTTTTGCAACTCGGCCCATGTACTGATTTCAGATGCCGAAAAAATCCACATACCAAAGGGTATCAAAATAACCAAGACAAAATTACCACGGGAGTAATATTTCTAATGACTTTTTCTTTTATTTTTACAAGTTTTCAGACAATTAACATGCCTAGTAAGTAATACTTGGAGATGGCATGCAGTATTCATGTGTCAAAGGCATCAAATGTACCACTGGCCAACTATGCTCACTGAGCAGCATTTCCAGTAAGTCAAAATACCACCATTTTCAAGTTCAAAGCTTCCGTACATAACAGTAGAGGGCTTGTTCTGCTTTTTAGCAAACCTGCCTGGAGGGTTTTCAATAAAGATCTATGGATGCGAGTATAATGCATGTTAACACCATAGGTAATGTATATAGGCATGACAAGAGTCTGAGGTTCTTATGCACTAATATGTGGTTATCTGGCCAAAAGGAGCTGGACTATTCCAAATTATACGTTGAGGAATCGACGGGAAGTTGCTAAAGGTATGATATATTCTTGACTACAAGTTAGCAGTTATTTGCTAGTTAGGGTTTGGAATACCTGAAATCTATAATCTGCAATCAAAGACATATGTTTGTGTTTATTGTGTCAATAAAAAATCTATTGACGCATCTGCAGGTGACTTCTCAGACTTTGGTAATGCATCACTCTTTTGTGTATCTGATACAATTAGTAGCCATCTACAGAGGGTCCAGAACACTGCAGCACACCTGGTAACCAGAACTCGAAAAGAGGGAGCACATCGCAGCAGTGCTTTATTCAGTACATTGCCTATCTGTGATTCAGGTCACTGTGACGGGAGACGGAATCCTTGTTATTCATTCCAAACTTTGTACTTTATTGTAAGTGAAGCTTCAGAAAGATAGCAGCCACTTTGTGGAAAAGCTTGCTATCTACTACCAGGAAGTCGGAAAAAAAATTTAGAGTCCCATGCATGCAGACTTCATGTATTAATATTATTATATCATTGTTATGCACATTAGAGTATTTTTGAAAGTTAGATAGTGTGCAATATAAATCTTGAATGATACCCTTTTGTTGTATAATTTATTAACATTAAATGTTTAACTGTCCATTCTGTACATGGTTAGCATGTCTTTACTGTAACGGAAATATATTGGATAGCATTCTTGACAAATGAACATGTCAATTGATTTGAATACCTGTATTAAAATGAAGACCCCAAATGACAAAATTCAGCACAATAGTAAAAATAACAACCAAAACTGACATGTAAACAATACTGATGTTTAAACAATACTGATGTGTAAACAATGCTGACGTGTAAACAATACTGACGTGTAAACAGTACTTATTTGTAAACAATACTGATTTGTAAACAATACTGATGTGTTAACAATAATGATGTTTAAACAATACTGACGTGTAAACAGTACTGATGTGTAAACAATACTGATTTGTAAACAATACTGACGTGTAAACAATAATGACATGCTAACAATACTGACGTGTAAACAATACTGATGTGTAAACAATAAAGACATGTAGACAATACTGAACGTCGGAAAAAAAAATTGAGTCCATGTCATTGACGTGTAATTGAATATATACATACTGTGTTATGCAACATTGAGTATTTTTGAAACGTGTAGAACGTCTAGTGATAAAATCATTGAAAATGATAACATACTGGTGTAAAATTAACTGAATGTTAAACAGTACGATTGTATACATGTTAGCATGCTGATTGTAACACAGTACTAGTGTAACATCGATTGACAAATGAGAAACATCTGATTGTACAATAATGATGTAAATAAGACCGCGGAAATGAACAAAGATGTCACACGAATGTAAACAATATGAATAACAAACTGACGTGTAAACAATACTGACATGTAAACAATACTGATGTTTAAACAATACTGATGTGTAAACAATGCTGACGTGTAAACAGTTCTGACGTGTAAACAATACTGATTTGTAAACAATACTGACGTGTAAACAGTTCTAATGTGTTAACAATAATGATGTTTAAACAATACTGATGTGTAAACAGTTAACAATACTGACGTGTAAACAATACTGATGTGTAAACAATAGTGACGTGTAAACAATGCTGATGTGTAAACAATAAAGACATGTAGACAATACTGACGTGCAAACAATACTGACATTTAAACAGTTCTGACGTGTAAACAATACTGACGTGTAAACAATACTGATTTGTAAACAATAATGACATAAATAATACTGACATATAAACAATACTAACGTGTAAACAATACTGACGTGTAAACAGTTCTGACGTGTAAACAATACTGACGTGCAAACAATACTGAAGTGTAAACAATACTGAGGTTTAAACAATACTGACATGTAAACAATACTGACGTGTAAACAATACTGACATGTAAACAATACTGACGTGTAAACAGTACTAACGTGTAAACAATAATGACGTGTAAACAATACTGACGTGTAAACAATACTGACGTGTAAACAATACTGACGTGTAAACAGTTCTGACGTGTAAACAATACTGACGTGTAAACAATACTGATGTTTAAACAATACTGATGTGTAAACAATACTGACGTGTAAACAGTACTGACGTGTAAACAATACTGATTTGTAAACAATACTGACGTGTAAACATACTGAGTGTTAAACAATATGAGTGTAAACAATACTGACGTGTAAACAGTAACTGACGTGTAAACATACTGATGTGTAAACAATACTGACGTGTAAACAATACTGATGTAAACATAGATGTGTAAACAATATGACGTGTAAACAATACTGAGTGTAAAAAATACTGACTTAAACAATACTGACGTGTAAACAACTGACGTGTAAACAGTTCTGACGTGCTAACAATACTGACGTGTAAACAATACTGACGTGTAAACAATACTGACGTGTAAACAATACTGACGTGCTAAACAATACTGATGTGTAAACAATACTGATGTGTAAACAATACTGACGTGCAAACAATACTGACGTGTAAACAATACTGACATGTAAACAATACTGACGTGTAAACAGTACTAACGTGTAAACAATAATGACGTGTAAACAATACTGACGTGTAAACAGTTCTGATGTGTAAACAATACTGATGTGTAAACAATACTGATGTGTAAACAATACTGACGTGTAACAATGCTGAAGTGTAAACAATACTGACATGTAAACAATACTGCCGTGTAAACAATACTGACGTGTAAACAATACTGACGTGTAAACAATACTGACGTGTAAACAATACTAACGTGTAAACAATACTGACGTGTAAACAGTACTGACGTGTAAACAATACTGATTTGTAAACAATAATGACGTGCTAACAATACTGACGTGTAAACAATACTGATGTGTAAACAATAAAGACATGTAGACAATACTGACGTGCAAACAATACTGACATGTAAACAGTTCTGACGTGTAAACAATACTGACGTGTAAACAGTACTAATGTGTAAACAATACTGATTTGTAAACAATACTGATGTGTAAACAATAAAGACATGTAGACAGTACTGATGTGTAAACAGTACTAATGTGTAAACAATACTGATTTGTAAACAATGCTGATGTGTAAACAATAATGACGTGTAAATAATACTGACGTGTAAACAATACTGACGTGTAAACAATACTGACATGTAAACAATACTAATGTGTAAATGGGGCCGCGGTGGCCGAATGGTTAAGGTGTCCCGACACTGTATCACTAGCCCTCTACCTCTAGGTTGCGAGTTCGAAACCTACGTGGGGCAGTTCCCAGGTACTGACCGTACGCCGGTGGTTTTTCTCTGGGTACTCCGGCTTTCCTCCACCTCCAAAACCTGGCACGTCCTTAAATGACGCTGGCTGTTAATAGGACGTTAAAACCAAAAAAAAAAAAATGTGTAAACAATACTGATGTGTAAACAATACTGACGTGTAAACAATACTGATTTGTAAACAATACTGACGTGTAAACAATAATGACGTGCTAACAATACTGACGTGTAAACAATACTGATGTGTAAACAGTACTGACGTGTAAACAATAATGACGCTAACAATTCTGATGTGTAAACAATACTGATGTGTAAACAATAAAGACATGTAGACACTACTGATGTGTAAACAATATTGATGTGTAAACAATACTGACGTGTAAACAATATTGAAATATAAACAATACTGACGTACAAACAGTACTGACATGTAAACAATACTGATGTGTAAACAATACTGACGTGTAAACAATAATGACGTGTAAACAATACTGATGTGTAAACAATCCTGACGTAAACAATATTGAAATGTAAACAATACTGATGTGTAAACAATATTGACGTGTAAACAGTACTGACGTGCAAACAGTACTGATGTGTAAACAATCATGACGTGTAAACAATCACGACGTGCAAACAGTACTGACGTGTAAACAGTACTGACGTGTAAACAATACTGGCGTGTGTACTGATGTGTAAACAATAATGATGTGTAAACAATACTGGCGTGTAAACAATAATGTGTAAACAATGATGTTTAAACAATACTGACGTGTAAACAGTACTGATGTGTAAACAATACTGACGTGTTAACAATACTGATTTGTAAACAATACTGATGTGTAAACAATAATGACGTGCTAACAGTACTGACGTGTAAACAATACTGATGTGTAAACAATACTGACATGTAAACAATACCGTGTACTAAGTACTGACGTGTAAACAATACTGACATGTAAACAATACTGAAGTGTAAACAATACTGATGTGTAAACAAACCTGACGTGTAACAATACTGAAGTATAAACAATACTGAAGTGTAAACAATACTAACCTGTAAATAATACTGACATGTAAACAATACTGACGTAAATAATACTGACGTGTAAACAGTTCTGACGTGTAAACAATACTAACGTGTAAACAATACTGACGTGTTAACACTAATGATGTGTAAACAATAATGACGTAAATAATACTGACGTGTAAACAATACTAACGTGTAAACAATACTGACGTGTAAACAATACTAGCGTGTAAACAATACTGACGTGTAAACAGTTCTGACGTGTAAACAATACTGACGTGCAAACAATACTGACGTGTAAACAGTACTAACGTGTAAACAATACTGACGTGTAAACAATACTGACGTGTAAACAATACTGAGGTTTAAACAATACTGACGTGTAAACAATACTGACGTGTAAACAATACTGACATGTAAACAGTACTAACGTGTAAACAATAATGACGTGTAAACAGTTCTGACGTGTAAACAATACTGATGTGTAAACAATGCTGACGTGTAACAATGCTGAAGTGTAAACAATACTGACATGTAAACAATACTGTCGTGTAAACAATACTGAAGTGTAAACAATACTGACGTGTAAACAATACTGCCGTGTAAACAATACTAACGTGTAAACAATACTGACGTGTAAACAGTTCTGACGTGTAAACAGTACTGACGTGTAAACAATACTGATGTGTAAACAATACTGATGTGTAAACAATACTGACGTGTAAACAATACTGATGTGTAAACAATGCTGACGTGTAAACAATACTGATGTGTAAACAATCCTGACGTGTAAACAGTACTGACGTGTAAACAGTACTGCCGTGTAAACAATACTGACGTGTAAATAGTACTGCCGTGAAAACAATACTAATTTGTAAACAATACTAACGTGTAAACAATACTGACGTGTAAACAGTACTGACATGTAAACAATACTGACGTGTAAACAATACTGACGTGTAAACAATACTGACGTGT
This sequence comes from Pecten maximus, assembly GCF_902652985.1. Classification (NCBI taxonomy): domain Eukaryota; kingdom Metazoa; phylum Mollusca; class Bivalvia; order Pectinida; family Pectinidae; genus Pecten; species Pecten maximus. Next base: position 29,119,731 of record NC_047019.1, read on the forward strand.
AAACAGTACTGACATGTAAACAATACTGACGTGTAAACAGTACTGATGTGACCCATGAACACATACAGGGAATATTAGGCGGTGTGTTCAGGAAGGGTAAGCGTCTTGTGTTATTCTATGTTAAGTAATTGTGTGATCTCGAAATAAGAACCGGAGTAATTCATACAGTACAAGAAATCTAAAGTAATTATTAAAATATCGCATCTTCATAAAGGCAGGATACCAGATATTTTGACACTTTTAGTTCACCATCGTGAGATGGTTGGCTGATCAAATCGCCAACCGTCCGAGACGGGTATCTCAAATCATATGTAGGTAACAAGTGGTCCGTAATTGTGCACGTTCAATTTTAGGATTGATCAGAACACAACATGACCCGACAGGCGGTCTTTGCAATTTTGACCGTTGAAGCCTGTTATAGCTACATGTACTACTCATTTTAAAGTTCTTCGTGAATCTTTATCAAACTCCAAATGCAGGTTTCCCTTGGTCCTTAGTTGTGCATGTTGAATATTGAGACTGGTTGCAGTAAAAAAAACAATAATCGAACTCGTGTAAAATGGCGAGTCTGTGGAAAGTGTCGGTTTACGTGACAATGAGTCATTCTATGTAAAGTTGATGGGTTATGTGACAATTAGTCAGTCTGTAAAGTTGCAGGTTACATGACACTTAGTCAGTCTGTAAAGTTAAAGGTTACGTGACGACATATTAGTCAGTCTGTGTAAAGTGGCGGGTTACGTGACAATTAGTCTGTGTAAAGTGACGGGTTACGTGACAATTAGTCAGTAAAGTGACGGGTTACTTGACAATTAGTCAGTCTGTGTAAAGTGGCGGGTTACGTGACAATTAGTCTGTGTAAAGTGGCGGGTTATGTGACAATTAGTCTGTGTAAAGTTGCAGGTTACGTGACAATTAGTCAGTCTGTGTAAAGTGGTGGGTTACGTGACAATTAGTCAGTCTGTGTAAAGTGGTGGGTTACGTGACAATTAGTCAGTCTGTGTAAAGAGGCGGGTTACGTGACAATTAGTCAGTCTGGGTAAAGTGGCGGGTTACGTGACAATTAGTCAGTCTGTGTAAAGTGGTGGGTTACGTGACAATTAGTCAGTCTGTGTAAAGTTGCAGGTTACATAACACTTAGTCAGTCTGTATAAAGTTGCAGGTTACGTGACAATTAGTCAGTCTGGGTAAAGTGGCGGGTTACGTGACAATTAGTCTGTGTAAAGTTGCAGGTTACATGACACTTAGTCAGTCTGTGTAAAGTGACGGGTTACGTGACAATTAGTCAGTCTGTAAAGTGGCGGGTTACGTGACAATTAGTCTGTGTAAAGTGGCGGGTTACGTGACAATTAGTCAGTCTGTGTAAAGTGGCGGGTTACGTGACAATTAGTCAGTCTGTGTAAAGTGACTGGTTACGTGACAATTAGTCTGTGTAAAGTGGCGGGTTACGTGACAATTAGTCAGTCTGTGTAAAGTGACGGGTTACGTGACAATGAGTCAGTCTGTAAAGTGACGGGTTACGTGACAATTAGTCAGTCTGTGTAAAGTGGCGGGTTACGTGACAATTAGTCAGTCTGTGTAAAGTGGCGGGTTACGTGACAATTAGTCTGTGTAAAGTGGCGGGTTATGTGACAATTTGTCAGACTGTAAAGTGGCGGGTTACGTAACAATTAGTCAGTCTGTGTAAAGTGGCGGGTTACGTAACAATTAGTCTGTGTAAAGTGGCGGGTTATGTGACAATTAGTCAGTCTGTAAAGTGACGGGTTACGTGACAATTAGTCAGTCTGTGTAAAGTGGCGGGTTACGTGACAATTAGTCAGTCTGTGTAAAGTTGCAGGTTACATGACAATTAGTCAGTCTGTGTAAAGTGACGGGTTACGTGACAATTAGTCAGTCTGTGTAAAGTGGCGGGTTACGTGACAATTAGTCAGTCTGTGTAAAGTGGCGGGTTACGTGACAATTAGTCAGTCTGTGTAAAGTTGCAGGTTACGTGACACTTAGTCAGTCTGTGTAAAGTGGCGGGTTACGTGACAATTAGTCAGTCTGTGTAAAGTGGCGGGTTACGTGACAATTAGTCAGTCTGTGTAAAGTGACGGGTTACGTGACAATTAGTCAGTCTGTGTAAAGTGGCGGGTTACGTGACAATTAGTCAGTCTGTGTAAAGTGGCGGGTTACGTGACAATTAGTCAGTCTGTGTAAAGTGACGGGTTACGTGACAATTAGTCAGTCTGTGTAAAGTGGCGGGTTACGTGACAATTAGTCTGTGTAAAGTGGCGGGTTACGTGACAATTAGTCAGTCTGTGTAAAGTGGCGGGTTACGTGACAATTAGTCAGTCTGTGTAAAGTGGTGGGTTACGTGACAATTAGTCAGTCTGTGTAAAGTGGTGGGTTACGTGACAATTAGTCAGTCTGTGTAAAGTGGTGGGTTACGTGACAATTAGACAGTCTGTGTAAAGTGACAGGGTACGTGACAATTAGTCTGTGTAAAGTTGCAGGTTACATGACAATTAGTCAGTCTGTTTAAAGTGGCGGGTTATGTGACAATTAGTCTGTGTAAAGTTGCAGGTTACATGACACTTAGTCAGTCTGTGTAAAGTGGCGGGTTACGTGACAATCAGTCAGTCTGTGTAAAGTGACGGGTTACGTGACAATTAGTCAGTCTGTAAAGTTGCAGGTTACATGACAATTAGTCAGTCTGTGTAAAGTGGCGAGTTACGTGACAATTAGTCAGTCTGTGTAAAGTTGCAGGTTACATAACACTTAGTCAGTCTGTGTAAAGTGACGGGTTACGTGACAATTCGACAGTCTGTGTAAAGTTGCAGGTTACATGACAATTAGTGGGCCTATATGTAAAATGGCGGGTTACGTGACAATTAGTCTATGTAAAGTGGCGGGGTACGTGCAAACTAGTGCGTCTTTGTAAAGTGTCGGCTTTCGTAGCGAGTCTGTAAAGTTTCGGGTTTCGTGAAGCGTGTGTAAATTGCAAAAATGACTTAAATGTTCAGAAATATTATTTGAATTTTATTGAAATGGCTCTAAAGGATGGCATGGCCCCAGACTGAATTGGTACTCAGCTATAATTGTCTTTTTTTTCTACAATAAATTGTTGGTTCAAAGTTTGTGTTATTTTCAGGTTGCGATCTTATGCAAGTGCTCCTAATAACTTTAAAAGGTAACTTAAAATGAGAGCCGCAATCCAAAAAGTTTTCTAGATGGTACTCTGAAAAGATTTAGTCTACATGGTCGTGTGTGATACGAACCGAGCAGACGAGAGCTGGGTCTCGACTAGCACGAGGGACCCAAGGTGTACTTAAAGTGTGGCTCTGTCAATGGACACAGTGTGACTGCCTCTCCGTGCATACGTATCGGGGACTTTTCAGCTGAGAATCAATGAAAACCCAGAAAGCCAGGATACTGACGGTGGGCGTTTTCAAGTGTGCGATACAAAAATATACGGCCACGTGGAAAAGTGGATACACCGCTATCGAACCACGTGGATCGAATGTTTAGCTCCTGTGCTGGCAAACAGAAAGTAGGGTTTGTTGTTGTCTCCGAGTTGTAGGCTGAGGTATCGACACGGTTATGCGCGGCCTCGGAGTTAACTGTTGGTCCAATGGTTGGACTTACATCGTCGTTTTGCTGAGGAACAGTTGGCAATATCGGAAGCTGCTGGGCGGACGTCTTGGATGCTGGAGTATGCGAATTTTTATAAAATGGGTTTTTTCTTCATGGTGGGACACATACATTTCATTTTATTACCTATTGTCAGTGTTGTATGAGTTCAACATTTTGCTCTTCCATGCAGTCACCCTGGGACGATTAGATTCCCAAATTAATCGAAGTATGGAGGAGTAGAAGCCGCGAACTTCTCACTGTAAGTACCATTTTCAAATAGACAATTAATTATTGATTATGGAAAGTTAAGACTATTTTAATTCATTGTCCTACATTTTAATCAGAAATGGATAATAGTAGAGTTGGTATTAATGTTATAGCAGAAAACAAAATAGTGCCATATATATATACTTAGTCAATCTGCATATATTCAAATAAAGGTATGCAGAGATTCTACAAGTTTACCTCGAGATTTAGAGTTATGGATTTGTATTTTTTTTTTATTATTATTATTATTTTCTTTTATTGTTATTATGCATATTATGATTTTCCTTTTCGACTCCAGCATCAAAAAACCCAAGGTGATGAATGAGCGATGCTATATAAACCAGGAATAATAAATAAGCTTTTACTGACACAACTATCTATATAACGGCCTACATACATGTAGGGGTCAGCATCTGGACTGTGGATCGCCAAATATAGGGAAGATTGCTTCTATACAACACAACGTTTTCGTGGCCATCATTAACCCAAAACCCCATTTTCTCCATGAAATGACGATCGAAAATTAGCCTTGGACCGCATGTTCACTTTGCCTAAATATCCCGGTTAAACCGGCAATTTGTAATATTCCGCCTTGTCAGTCGATCAATAACTCATTATCGGTATTGTATGATAGATTCGATCAATAATAAATCTGAGTCTTTGTGTGCTACATCCTTTGTTTTCATTCTCGACAATGTACTCCCTCGCACCTGTATCATGTGACGCAGGTACGGCAGTTACACAGGTAAACTGTGGCCACGAGTTATCGTTCCTGGCTACAGAGTGAACAAAGAAGACCGACAAACATCCTTTCGGCGTATATTGCACGCTACAATTTCATCAGTAACTCTTTCTATGACACTGAATTAACACGCTCCATTATTTTGTAATGGCAATGTGCCTTATTTCCTGCAATATCGCTAAATTCATATAGTACTATTTTTCCTATTGTGCGAGTTGAAGGACAACAATGGCGATGCGGCAAGATCAAAAGAAATGTTGCTAAATGATGGCAAATAACCATTCCTATAACTCATTCACCCAAGAAAGTTAAATACTTTTTATTCAGAAATAAATTGGCATTTGCAATATCGATATATATAGTGAAAACGATTCGCTAATTTCATCCAAAACCACGTCATCCGCGTGCTCTCGTTGTGTTCCAGTGGCCGCCATATTGAATAACTATACCGAGGCAATGCTTCATTATGCAGACCCCTCTAGAGAGCAATGCTGGTTAGGCATGATCATTATGTTTTTTGTTACGATTTTCCTTGATTTTATGCACGTATGGTCAACTATGAAGCCTCAAGGTTGAGCTACGGACTGCTATTTAGGGAGTTATACTCCTTAACTATCATCGGGAGTCATTACAAGACCTCGATCTTCGTTCTGAAGATTATTCTGGGTGTATTTTAATGTTGTGTTAGCGGTGTCATTGCAGCCGACTCGGATGTGGATTCCCCAAATTATCGAGGATTTTCCGTTCGTCTGACCACCCTTGTGCTGTGTTTCCGTGTACGCTGTGGTCACAGAACGATTGTTATCGTTTGTTTGGAGCGCATGGGGTTTATTTAGTTTCTGTTTGGTTCGCGTTTGCTGATATTATGGCTGGGATTTTGAACAAAGACCCGTTCACTTACCAGCAAGAACAAAATGACTTTCTGAAGGAACTCAAACAATTCCACTGCAATCGAGGGTACGTATTTTCATCTATTTCCCACAATATTGTCCTTTTTATTTGATATCATTTTGTTAAATGATTCTTACGATGTGTCATTTGTTATATCTTGCAGAACCCCAATAACAAGAATCCCTCGAATAGGTGGAAAAGAAGTCGACCTGTATTTGCTTTACCGACGAGTGATCGGCTTCGGTGGATGGCGAAAGGTAAACTCACCAGTGTGTTTGAATTTACCTCCGTTCTGAGTCGTTTATATATCAATTGCAGCCACGCGCGTCTCTTGTTGTTGTTGTACTATCTGCATGATAATATTCTCGATAGAATTATGTGTGACAGGGTCAGTTTTAGTGGGGTTTACGGATTTCGCTTTTTATCAAAGATGGCTTCCATTGCTTGGAAGGGGAGGGGCTGTTGTTTTCTTCATAAATGGCAGATTTTCATTTCTGTTATATTTTATGTTATTCATTGTTTTGTTGTCATTTTTTACAGTTTGTAGTGATATTGAAGTGATTGTTTGTAATGATTGTGACGCACTTGATAATAATATCAAATGTAAACAGTAAATATAGCTAGATGTTTGACCTGATTTTGAATTTATGCAATTAAATGAATTATTAGAATCTCAAACGTTCATAAAAATGTTCTTGTGCTATTCTCTTTGGTGAAAAAGCAAAATACTGTCACTTCACTATGCTATGTGGAAAAGGACCACATATATATTAAAGTAATGTCCAATCCAAACTAATAAATTTAATGGGAAGTTTCTTAAAACTTAGGCTATATTTTTTGTAAAATAAATCAAACTGATTGGTAGATTTATCAAATGCATCCATGTTCTTAATTTTTGTTGAAATAACTTACTAATTTATTTGACATATGAAATTTTCTATGTTTACTTTACTTGTTTTAAAATATATAAAGGATATTGAATGGTTTTCCGTATAATATTACATAAATTTCACGAGTATGACAGAATATTGATATTTTCACGAGTGCGAAGCACGAGTGTGAAAAATCGAAATATTCTATCATAATGTGAAGTATATGTTATATTAAAATGGGAAACCTTTCAATTTTCTTTTTATTGCATTTTATATACTAACTTCAAAACAAAATTAAAAACATCGAAAAATTAATAGTGTCAAGAAGTGCAGGAATCAGTAACATAATTCATGACATCATCTCTTTGTGACGTTACTCCACGTAACTTGACAGCTCCATTTTGAAAGGACTGATCAACGCAATTTAAGTGTTTTCTAGTGTTAACGGAGAATATGCGTGAATAGCTAACGTCAAGTGAGTATTTTGTCAAAAACTAGTCTTGATTATTTCAGAAATACAGCAAAATAACCAATTGATCCATCTTCACTTTGATTTGAAAAATCGGCAAGTTTCAATGAGGTGAATACAAAGGTTCGCTCTGATTGGTCAAAAACGAAAAATGCATATTTTCACTGCCCATCGTGGCAGTTAAAATATCAGTTTATTAGTTTGCTGAATTTCTATATTTCACTGGCAAAAATGCAATAAAAGCATTTTTCTGTCTGTACACAGTATAGTGACATGGAATATCTCATCTGTTGCAAATCTGTAATCGATTATCATAAGTTGATCATCCATACCATTAATTGATTATCATTTGCAAATCCATATTAAGATTATCATTTACAAATCTGTTTTAAAATTGACGATCAATTTTAATTGGAAAGGCTTTGTGACGTACAGTAAAACTCGGATAAGTCGAAGTCGACGGGACCAAGCAAAATATTCGACTTATCCGATGGTTCGACTTATCCGTGTTTGTATACGGTGACAAAATACCCGACTATCATCGGTTGTATGCAGAACAAGTGCTTGCATAACATAGTCAAAAATAAGCAATAAATAATAACAAAGAAATTAATTAATGGTACATGATAACAATTATTCCTTTATCTAATAAACAATATTGTGTACAGTTATAATTACAGATCAAAACAAAGTTCATGCCTAAAACTCATCTTTGACATAGACACACGATCGATTTACACACGGAAGTCATATAATGACAACATAATATTCTATGAAAACGTTACATACACTATAAGATTATAAATGTATATCTTGTACTCGTATTATTTATGTTAAAATCCATTTACATGTATATTGTTCTACAATTTAAACAATAAACAGTCCGGGAAAATTGATCGACCGTACACGTGCTGATTTTGTATCAAAGGTGAAGGCCGCGGTCAGTGTTTATCGGCTGCATAGCATTGCCACAATCTTTTGAACAGAGTAAAAACATCCCGCATATCATTGTTACTATTGGATCTTCGTATTCAGAATTTAGGCATATATAAATAAATCAATGACATACAGGTATTTTTTCTTTGTATTTTTCGATGGAAGATAATGTAGTTTATCGTTTACTTTTTCCTTATTTTTTTCGGCGGTCATGTGTATCAAAACAGTAAACAGAACACATATTGGTTTGTAGACTAAAACGTGCACATTTTATTCTTAGTTATGTATACCTGAGCGTTTTACTTCACCTGTGCACCTGTATAAACAATGGGATGGTGTGGGACCGACAGCCGGAAACTAACAATAGGCTCTGGTAACACCGTTACGGGTGATCGGTTACACTCGGTCATTGAGACGAGGCCAGCAAATTTTACCTGAGACGGTATGACGCCTCGATGTTCGACACAAAAATGGAAATTTTGGTATAGTTTAGAAGGAAGGGACCACAAAATATATTCGACACAACCGCGGTATTCGATTCAACAGTGTTCAAATCATCCGTGCTTAATTTACTAAGATAAAGAAGGGAAAAAATCGTGACCGAACGAAATGTTCGACTCATCCGATGTATTCGATTCAACCGTGTTCGACACAAGTGAGTTTTACTGTACTGAATTTTTTACTTGTCTAATAAGGTTACATACTTAAGCGGCTTATGAAATTTACTTGTTGTAATCCAAGAACAACCTGATTATTGATTACATATGAAAAAAAATCACAATTGAATACATTAGTTGATGTAAAAAGTAGTGTTGGGAATCGGTTGAAGACAACTTACTAATTATCGATTATGTAATCGGTTGGGACGGTTGCTATTAAATAGTCCAACATAAGTTACAACTTAAATGAATGAAAGTTACAACAGTGAACAGTCATTCTTTCTGTCAACATTCGCTAAAAATGCATAGCAGAAAAACAACTGAGCTATGTTTCAGACTCAATTCAGAGAACCCGGAGCAAAAGTGAAATTGACTTCAATTCGCGGAACACCGATTGTAAAACGAAACTAGTTTCGTGCACTTAGTCTTACCGTTGTTGGCATATGACCGTCTGCACAGTTTGCATATCGCCTTCTTCATATCCAGATTTTCTTTGGTTGGCCCCCCTTCTCTTATTTTATAGAACCCGAAATGGGTCCAAACCCGCGACCGGGCTTTGCTGCCTGGATAGGGATAGATTGGGACAACCGCATCCATTTTATTTTACAGCGGAAGTACCTTCGGAAGGTTACACGTTCGGAACATTTTTGTTACTTTCGTTTTCAATGTACCAAATCTACCACCGATGGACCAAAACCAACTACGTTACAACCGTTTCATAATAAGGAATTCACAATAGTTTTCAATTAAGAAAAACAGTTCTATAACTGTTAATAACGTATTTCTTTTTGGGATATGATGTGTTATATTCACTTGATAATAATAGTACATGTAGTTATGTATGAGTTACCTCCCGTCCTATATAATCGATTGTTAGCATTCATAATCAATAGTCGCTACCAGGACAAGAAACAATCAATTATCGATTATAATCGATAATCGTTCCAACACTAGTAAAAAGGAACAATATTTTTTTTTATTTTAAAAAGCATTTTTTCATGATTATCTGAGATTAATGACATACGGTAAGAACATTGACTACGGTAAGAACATTGACTTCTTAAAATGTAGTTTTTCCAAATGTCCAATTGGTCTGACTATTAATCAATACTATTGTAATAGGAATGAGTAATTAATTTACCCTACCCGTGTCGGGCTTCGAACTAGCAACCTTTCGCTCTCAAGGCAAACGTCCTACCGCCAGGCTAAAGGGAAATTCCTGCTCGTCTGAGCTAGTAATTATATAAGGTGACCTTACACTCTCTACTTTTGCACTACTCCCTCCTTTACAAAGTCTTCACCCCAGAAGACAACCCCAACCCAGGTTCTTTATCTCCAAGGAAGCCTCGAGCTTGAGCTCTCAATCTCCAATAGCTTTTGCTTGGAGTGGTCAATGGCACCAAATCTGTAACAGGAAGAAATAATGAAAAATACCCTACCTGTCAGTGTGCCAGGCTTCAAACTAGCGACCTTTCACTCTCAAACATATCCTACCACTAGCTAGGCTGAAGGGAAATTCCCACTAGTCTGAGCTAGTAATTAAGGTGACCTTAAGCTTATACTCTCTACTTTTACACTAGTATCCTGATACTGAAGTAAATTGAGGATCCTTATCAAGAGTCTTGAAATATCGTTGGAATTTGTTTGGATTAAAATAATTGTATAACCAAGGATATAATATAATTGCGCCAACATAATTATTTGCCAAGTTTGAATTACTATTATACTGATTGTTTGCAGCAAAGTTTGAGATACCAGACAGGGTCTTACCTCAGTGTTTAATGCTGTAATCTATTGTTTGTCAATCTCATTAAAAATTTTGTTTGGACATTTGCACAGAACACAACAAAACTATTAAGTTGCCATGGTAAATAGAGTGGAGGCCTGATTTGTCAAAATTAAGTCATCAAGTAGAGATGAAACGGCACACTGCAGTAAAGTTGAACCGCAGTATTTTTCTTCCAGTTTGGTATGGTATAGTAGGACAAGAAAAACCCCAGGTCAGATAGCCCAGGGCCATTAGATTTGGTTTTGGTTAAATAAATATAATTAATGAATACTTTGCCGATCGGCAAATGCAAAATTTCTCGTAATTTTTACTTATTCCTTAGAGCAATTCAAGATACTACTGAATCACTTTAATTGGACCATGAAGTTTCACATTTGGGCCAGTGACACTTTTTTTTGTATACATAGTCACTTCAAACTACAGTACGTCATGCAATGTGGGTGGTAAGTTTCATCATGCCCTGGCCATGGTATATCCAAAGTGTAATAATTAAGTGAGTTTCTGATTGGCCTACGGTTTGAATGATACCCAATCGCAAGCGGCCTTAAACTGACCCTGTGTTCTGTTGGGGAAGACGGAATCAGACGAAACAGTTTGGAAAGATGGTTCAGCTCCAAACAGTTCTGTCGTGTGTACACATGGAAAAAGCATTGGTTTTAGAGTATTCTAGATATGACATTGTCAGAGAATCACACAGTCGACACATTGTAAGATAATAAATCGGCTGACCACTGTTAGAGAATCACAGTCAACATAACATAAGATAATAAATCGGCTGACCACTGTTAGAGAATCACACAGTCGACACATTGTAAGATAATAAATCTGCTGACCACTGTTAGAGAATCACACAGTCAACACATTGTAAGATAATAAATCGGCTGACCACTATTAGAGAATCACACAGTCGACACATTGTAAGATAATAAATCGGCTGACCACTGTTAGAGAATCACACAGTCGACACATTGTAAGATGATAAATCTGCTGACCACTGTTAGAGAATCACAGATTCACACAGTCAACATAATGTACGATAATAAATCGGCTGACTGGAGTTATAGGCTGCTATATATAGCTACAGCCGAATATGTTTTACAGACATAAACATTTGATTCGGAAACAAAGCATTGGTGCTTGCCCAACTTTAATCTGAAGGGTTCTGGTGTTAATTATACAGTTCTAAAAACTACCTTATGGCTATATATAGCAAGATCATCAGAAAATTCGGACTAGCAAACTTGTGAAACAAAATCGTAACCTCAAGTAACAAGATTTATATATTTTGCTCTATGCTGCTATTGTGTGTTATTCAATACACCTGGAGCATGAAATAAGTTGACAGTGCTCAAAAAGCCTCCATAGTGGATTAGTAGCAATAGTAAAATATTTTCCTGCATACTAAAGGACAGAAGACCCAGTTTACACTGCACTGATCATGAATGCATACCAAACAGTGCTGAAGGTGTAATGATTCACCCCAATAATCTAGCAATTGGCCTGGTAGGTAAAGGATTTTAGGAATGGCAAGTACAACTGCTGTATATATGATAACTGCCATCATCAAAATTGATCAGACCTCTTCATAGTTGGCAGGTTCAGGATTAGCACCTACATGTGGTGTTGTGTAGTTATCAAGAATTTCTTTTGTTAGATGTGCTGTGAATTGGTCAATATTTCAAATTGATTAAAGTCTTGCCATCATATGATTGAATATCGCTTGAAATCAAAAAAGAGTTGATATAACATGTAATCTTATCATAATGTTGAACTTCTCATCAAAATTGCCCAGTTTTTCAGCTAATAAATATATAGTATTTGTCAAACATTTCACTGATGCTAATAGGGCTGTGTATCGCAGCTGGGTGGGTAGCGAATTCGTATCCAGATACATGGGTCACAATATGATACGTATCACGATATATGAGAAACTGATGACCTATATCTGGTATTCCATTCATGTTTTTTGTGGCATTTCCAGAATATTTTGAGTCTTTGTCTACATATTCGTTAACAAAAAAAACATACGCTATGTCTGTTTCCCACAAACCATTCTTGAATTTTGATATGAGTTTAAAAGAACTCCAACAGTCGGCTTTAATTTATAGGCCACAGGAACAGCCTTGTCAGCCATGTTGTTTACTACAAAACGTAAGCTAACATTGGTCAAGGGAGATAACTACAAATTTTCAGGTATTGCGATACAAATTTAAAATCAAGGATAGACAATGCAATGCACCGATGCACCATTCTGCGATTCAAAGCATCGGTGAATCGTTACACCACTAGATGGTATTAAAGCATCCATGAATTACATGGCTACAAAACATCTTTAGTACTTAATTAATCTTTTCTTAGCATTTCAATTTTAGCAGATTTTTGTTTTCAATTAATCTCTTTCAAACTTTTGTGGATTTATATGGTGACATGTTGTGTTGACTTTTACTAAGCGGATACTTGTAATGTATTTGTGGAGTTTACATATTGCACAAAAAGTTAAAGGTGAAAACCTTTAGAACAACCTATTACAGTATTTCATAACTCAATGTATTGTCATCCATTGCACGCCAAACATGCTAAATATGCCACTTCTGGAAGTTCACAACAGGATTTCCCCGCACTTGAATTCACCTGCTCTGCAGAAAGCTAAAGGACATAGAATTGTACCTGGTGCTGATGAGATGAAACCTACCAATAGATGAAATCATACTCATAGGCTTTAAAACACTATAGAATGGCATGATTTGTAAGAGTCAACTAAATTTGGGACCTTTTTTCTCCTTTTTCTAAGCAACTTTCTTCTTTCTAATGCCTCCTTGATCCTGCTTCACATTTGGCCTTTATATTTGTGTCATGAATGGGACAGACCATGCGAAGCATTTTTGGAGTTGGTCTGACAACTGATTCACCCATTGTCAGTATAATGAGACTGGGCAGGGCATCAAATAGACCTTTGAGAATATGTTTTGACTCCCCAAAATGGCATTTGACTCTTTGGATTGAAGGGGCAGACGTCTATTTGACTTTTCTTAAATTTCGCTTAAACTATCTTTGCTTGTTTTTGTTCTCATCTTTGCTTTCCTGCTGAGGTTTTAAGGCATCTTACCAATCATTCTTTTTGCTCTTGCACCTCTTGATCCTCCTGAGGTTCCGTCTGTCATTCTGCTATCCTCAAGCTCCAGAAGAACCTCCAGAGGGTAAATTTTGACTGTTGGTTGATTCATGATCCGGGAATTTGAACTTGTGCGTTTTACCACAGATAGCCATATGCCATATACTAAATCTACAACAGCAATTTTTCATGACATCAGGCGATCTTTGTGGATCATCATCAACCTGAACAATATCTCCGGATCCCCCTTTAATCACTATGTACACATTAATATCATAGTCATTATACTGCCTGTTGCATGGCGAAATTCTTGTAAGAAAGTAGGGTATTCCCTGCTGTTATTGTTTCCAAAAAGGTTCTATTAGCTGGAATCTTCTGTCTCCTTGTTGAGAGTTTCATGGACGTCCATGATCATGTTGTTATTGCTGTCATTTCTTTAGAGATTCTTTGGAGTGTGACTGAACCGCAATATTTTCTTTCGGTTCGGTACATGGTATAGCATCGGTAAATTACGGTACATGTGTCATGAGCGGTAAATTTTTATATGGGTGTCTATTTCACTTTATGCTGGCGGAAGGTAGACCGACCACATATATAAAAGCTGGTTTCTGATTGGTCAAGCAAATTTGATGAGTCCCAATTTGCTGATTCTCTGGCTTCTTTTTGATCTTCTGTATAAAATCATTTTGGTTTCCGATAAAGGATGTGATGGCAGCTACTTGAAGAATATGTTTTACAGATATTCCACATCAGCTGTTCATCTATTTGTATTTTAGGTTTATTTAAAATAAACTAAACTGAAAAAGCAAAGCTGAACTGTCAACACGTACACTTTACCGTTATACGTACCTAACTGTGCTGAAAGTGTACCATTTCACCCCTAGTGAGTATTGGTGAAAGTTTTCTAACATCTGTGCTGATATATGTTAGTGAAAAACTCTGTATGACCATCACTATCAAGTCGTAATTCACATACACAATGTCGGGTCTGAGTACCTTAGCAAACAATATTTCATAAAGCCAATGAGTCTCTCCCACAGTGCGACATACCTTGGTGCTCTCTTTGAAATAAAATTACATTTTCTATAATTACCTAGTGAATGATGGATGAGTTTTGAATCTATCAGTTTCCTTGTTTCTTCAGCAGAATTAATAACATCATTAAGTTGTCCATGGTTTTCTGCTTATGAAACATCGGAAGGCCATGAGAACAATTTCTGGGTGTACTGCTCGTGTGTTCGCTCACATATAGAGACAAAAAATGTTCTTGTTCTGTTCATTGTTTCACATATAAATTGCACAAGTAAAATGTTTGCCCATGACAGTTAGTGGCTTTCCATGAAACACAAACAGCAATGGGGAGGAAATGTCAAACCAAGCACCTCTTAGCTTTCCATGAAACACAAACAGCAATGGGGAGGAAACGTCGAACCAAACACCTCGGGGTTTTCACCTGAGGTTAACGTTATCACTCTAGCTCTAACCAACTGGGCTATCTTGGTCCTGTTGTCGTAGTAAAGAATTTGTTGTACCTTTGTTGTCGTAATCAAGTTATTTTCGGACCTTTGTTGGAATGCATGTTTTGTCTAGGAGTGTCCATGATCAGAAGTCTGCGGGTAATGTCTCGCAAGTGACAATTGCATGATATTCGCAACAAGTTGAGCAATTGCCACTGTGATGAAGGCCTTGTATTCTGCCCCTTGGCAAAAGCTTAGTGTTTTGCTCCTTATTGAGATATACAAGAGTTAATAAAGTTGGTAGTTATGTTCCTGAATATAATGCTAAGCATTTTGGGAGTGGGACTGACAACTGATTCACCTGTCGTCAGTATAATGTGACAGGGCAGGCCATCCAGTAGACCCTTAAGCAGATGGTTTTGACTCCCTAAAATGAGATTTGACTCTTGGTATTGAAGGGACAGTCTATTTGACTGATGTTTTAACCCTACAGATTTCTGAGAAATAGTGATTTCACTTCTGAAATTGCTAAAAATATCATCATGATCATTCATCATTTCCCTACGTATGATAGGTGTTACCATACTGGTTGTCTCTCTTAATGCCAAATATTTGATTTATATAATGATATTAAAAAGAGGTCCTTCCTCTGTCATCTTGTTTACATTATCATTGTATATAATGAATAAATAAGAGCATGGATTGAAATAGGAACAATTTTTAGCAAATACTGCTCTAACAAATTTTCATTTCTAAAATATTTTATTTATATCAAAGAGAGCCAAGCTTCATTCAACAGGTACAATTAAGGAAACTTTGAAAGTGTCTTGTCATCTTTAATTGGGAGTTCACCAAGGATCAGCCCTTGGATCATCACTTTTTGCCATACTCATATGCAACTGATCGACCAGATACTGTAAATTCAGATGATCTTCAGAATAATAAGACAGGGGATGAAATTAAAATTCCTGAAAAAGATAAGTAGTAATTTTGATAATTTATTTAGGTGAATAGCTATAGGTGTGAAATGCATGAAATGTATTGAAATAGGGATCCAGCATACATTGGAAACATCAATTTTCCTGGTGCAGAAATGTTGTATAGTGGTGAGTTTTCCCCAGTTGCATGAAATTTGTCGGAAATATTTCTGATCATTGAAACATTCCATCTGATATTGATTGGGGTGTAGCATGACGTGATGTTAACAGATTTAGTAGAGAGTGGAAGACTATACATGTGATATCGCTATACATACCATCATGCTGGTATAAATGTAACTTAGGTAGAAGGTTTGGCCCCAATGGGTTGCTTCAATAAAGGCCTATATCATGACTGTCAGTCGGGAAGTATTGTCAAGTCTACTAACTTTCATCATAGCTATACAGTGAATCTACAGGGACCTGTTTTATTGCTAGACTTCCAATGAAGTTGAAATCTAATTCAATGTATTTTTTTTATATGACATTTGGTTCTTGTTAGTTGCTGCATCAAGTAAACTTGACTGAGGTAAGTTTGGTTTGTGCTGACTTGATGTATTTTTCAGTTTAAGATATGGGCCACTTAATTTCTAAAATTTGCCTTTTTGTTGCTCAAAATTGGTTTCAAAAATGGTAAATTTTCTTCCAAAACACTTAATTTCTAAAATTTGCCTTTTAATCCTGTTTTGGAAGAAAATTTACCCTTTTTGAAACCAATTTTGAGCAACAAAAAGGCAAATTTTAGAAATTAAGTAAAATATAATTTCCCAGTTTGACCCATCATCAGCCAACAGTGAGAGAGTTAACGAAAGTTACTTATTAATAGTGTTATTCAATATGATACAGTACAGAGTATATTATACACACATTATAAATAAGTCTCCAGATAAGGTATCGTTGATGAACCTGTACACAGTAAACAATCGAAAAATTCACCCGGATAGTAGCTAATATCAAGGTATACTGTGATACCTAAAGATGTATCTAGTAAAATAATGTTCATGTCGACGTCCTTACTTGCTTTCACAAGTTCACTAGAACAAATAATTAAAACTATTGGATTGTCAGCTGGGAGCAATATCTACATATGATAGCCTAATT
Source organism: Pecten maximus (assembly GCF_902652985.1). Taxonomy (NCBI): domain Eukaryota; kingdom Metazoa; phylum Mollusca; class Bivalvia; order Pectinida; family Pectinidae; genus Pecten; species Pecten maximus. The sequence goes on from NC_047019.1 coordinate 29,136,615, forward strand.
TAAAATGTGTAGTTGATTATATAATGCAAAGATTGATAAGGGAAAAAATGGATACCAGCTGGTGAAAACCTAGATTTTTAATTGTTATATGTATGTATGGCAAAGTAAATGAATAATGTAATTATTAAATGGCATCAGTCTCAACCAAGACAACCAAGAAATGTGCATCTGCATTAATACAGTACAAATATCGGTTAGTATGATGAATGCCTTGGCATAAAAATGAAAAAATGTCTTGACCTAGATAATTATACAATTAATTGAAATTAATGTTCATAATAACGTTGTACTTCCACATCAGTGTCCCATGTACCCATGATATGTTGTACAATTGCACACCGGTTCATGTGAATATGATGTGATGAAAATGATGTAAAATCAATATAAATGTTGTCATGGCTGGAGAATTTCTGATGCATTTTTTGCAGACATGTAATAAATGTGTTTTTGTCTCTACATTGTGTATTAGGGCCAAATATTGGTATCTCTAATTCTCTCTCCAATATACAGAGAAGTATGATAGTACTATCATTATGAAGTGATTGTGTTACAGCTGTGCAACACGATAGAAATGACTAATGTGGAACTCCTTTCAGGATTGAAGGTTCGGTGTGAGTCCTAATTGATTCTCAGATGAAGCACACCTTGACAAAGAAACAAGATTTTGTTCAAAGAATATATTTCAGATGCTTACATTAAAAAATTCCTTTCAATCCGAAACAATGATAGTATGCATACGTCACTTGCATGATTGTGTGCATATTGGTGGAAATATATAACTTCCAGAAAGTAGAAAACAAAGCACTGGTTACAAGATAACAACCATTTTCGAATATCATAAAATGTAAGACAATTAACCGTGTTTAAATTCAGTCGGATTCATTTTATGGAAACAGAAAATAACCAAACAGTGGATATAATTTGGTGTTAAATGGCTACAAATTTTGGCCTAAGTTACGTTTTCTTACCCACGGTTCCTGGCAGAGTAAGTGAATCGTCTTGGCTGTTTTGTCTGTAGTAAGCACACACACACACTTCTAGGTTAAAGGAAGTAAACCGTCAAGTGTAGTGGTGAGAAAAAAAATGGCACATCTGCCAAAATCAATTGAACGTGCCTGGCATGGAATCAATTTGCTTAGATCCACATATGTTGCGGGTCTGTGTAGCTATCAAAGCATGTGCATATCTGATACATGTTTGACGGCAGTAAAGCTGGTAAGATGTGCACTGGAATTGATGCTTTATTAACACTGCTTCTGTTGGGTCTGTAGAGTCGTTATCTTGACATTTAGTCGGCTGTACAGACTTTTGTTTTGGTTTTGGAGGTAGAGCATTCTGCTGTAAACTCTGTTTATTGGTTAAACTACTGTACATTGATTTACTGTGATATGGATGTATTAGCCTTGGCTTGTAGTATTTTACATATGTATTATTCAGGTTAAACGAAATTCTTTATAGATGGCAAAGTTCATTTCAGTCTTGGTAGTTATAGGATATCTTGTATAGGCACCTGATACAATGTCCATATGGCATACAATGTTTAGTTGGTTTCAAATTCTCAATCATCAAGTATGCGCTGACCCTTTCATGATCTTTACCAATATGAATTTAAGTGTAGTATTTGGAATTTAAAGTCACATTTCACTTATTGGTAAAAGAGTAGCTGTACATGTGTGTGCATACAGACTTATAACAGAATGTGGTAGCAGACTAGTAATGGATGCCAGGGAAAACACATACAATTAATTATAACAGTTTGATCTTTAATTAAAAATTGATCCCCACCATGGCCTTCATATACTGTACATGTGTGTGCATACAGACTTATTATAACAGAATGTGGTAGCAGACTAGTAATGGATGCCAGGGAAAACACATACATTTAACAGTTTGATCTATAATTAAAAATTGATCCCCACCATGGCCTTCATATACTGTAGTATAGCTATAGTACATACATAAATGGTTCTTGTGTCTCAATTCTTTACTTTGGCTATACCAGCTGTACTAAAATGCCGGAGTTGGATCGTTTTTTTTTGTATTTTTAGTTTAATGCATTCTTGGCAATGTGTTGTATACTGTGGAATTATTCAGCTGTTGTAGTGAATCCACATAATCTTGTTTATTGCATGTGCAACTACGATTGTTCCCAACACGACTGGCAGCTTACCTGTCAATGTGCAAGTGTAATTATCTATTTTATTCCTGCACATTTATTTCCTCTGGCAGAGTTTCAATGAACTTGGATCAGTGATATTAAAGGCTGTTTTCAAAGCATACGAGAAATTAATTGGTACTTGATAAGTCAAAAACTTGATTGTTGGCATACTGCCAGAGTATACATTCTCTCCTTAAACAGCTAAGTATCACTACCTAGACAACTCCAAAGGACCGGGTAGACATATTCTTCTGGGGCAACTATCATAGCTACTGGTCAGTCTATGCCTTCTATCGTAAAGGATACTCCAAATATAGGTATTTTTTGTCTCCCATACAGTTCATTGTTGTCTCCCGAAAACAACATATTAATAACTATGTCATTCCACAGTGGGATCACTTGTATAGACTTGTCTCTGCTTTAGGGATGACTGTCAAAGAAATTTCATGGAACACTTGGTAATTGCTTCCAGTTCACTAGCTACTAAAGAAATTGATGGAATATACTGGTATATACATATGTTATGGCGTACATCTAAAATAAATCTGTGGTTGTCATAGTAACTGTGATGTAAAATTGGTTAAGTGATCTCTGCCAGTGAAATTAAATTGTAGCATCTTATTCTGTGGCATGCATTAGTTCGTGTTGAAGAAGGAATATCGTTTGTCTGTGCCATACCGATACAATTGATAATGAGTGGGATGCTCTCCAATTCCATTATATTCATTTCAGCTTTCATTGTGCAACTCAAAAAGATAGCATTTGTTTTGTTTCACTGATGAGAGTTATACAAGCTACTAAATGCCATGACCTCATCTGATATGGTAAAGAAATAAGAAACTTTTGGAATTTTTTTTTTTTATATACCAGTAGATCTCTTGAAGGGATTTTAATTCCTGGCTTGCTCTTATTTGTGGTAATCGACATGTAGTGATTCTTTGTGATTGAAGACTAGTATACAATTGATGTTGTTGCAATAATGAGAAATTCTATCACACACAAAGTGCTTGAAATTTGGTGTGAAAAATCTGTACAAACCAATTTGAAACCAGTTTATATCGGGAACTTCAAACTGAACAGGGGTCAGATCGTATTTTTGAGAAACTAAGCTGGTAGTGTTATAAAGTCATTGTCAGTTTGGTGCTATGCCAAGGAGACAAAGGTGAGCATCAACCAACATACCCCAGCCTTTCAAAACACACATGTTACACTACTGAAATTGAGAAAGGAAACATGGAGCACATGACGTCTGAGTGCCACCACTATCCAGGTTATACAGTGTTGGTCATGGAGTGCAGTGTAGTAAGGCTGTAGTAACTGTCTGGTGGTGTTGTATAGTGTGTGTGTGTACTGTATGAATGGTCCACAGCCCAGGTACCACAGCACTGGAGCACTCCAGTATAAATAGATTTCTGGGATTTCCCAGATCAATGATCATGACCTATATTTGCAGCATACCAGAGTCTTGTGGTATTTATTGAGGTCACCTCTGTGTCAACGTGTGTACTATAAATAAGTGTGTGTACACATTAGTACAGCTTGACCCGATAGGGGACATACTTAGGTAATACATTGCTGGATCTCACTATAAACATCGCTGGATCTCACTATAAACATCGCTGGATCTCACTATAAACATCGCTGGATCTCACTATATACTTACTATATCTGGTAAGCTGTGTTTCTAGTCTTTCACACAGCCAAGAATTTAGGTCAAGATTTTGTTTGGGTTCTACTAGCAAGTATTTAGTATTTCATTGTGATATAATTAGATATCATTTGAAATGAATTTTTTTTTCATATTATGGCTCCATGTACTCATTATACTATTCAACTTGGGGAAGGCATTTTATAAGGCATGCAAATTTAATTTGTCTGTTTAGTAAAACAAGGCAAAACATCAGGAACATGTAGTGTATGAATATTATATTGATTTCCAAAAAATGCATAAAAGTTTTAAGTTGTCTCAAGATCAAATGCAATGCCACAATTGCATTGACTTATTATGATCAATAACATAGCAGGATTGTATCCAATTCGTTATCGACTACAGATCTGAAGTAGTAAGTAGTTTCTCATCGTTCATTCTATTAGAAATTGAAGTAGATTATCTGGATACTTCTTGTGGATTCAGTTTTCCAATGTCACACTACAATCCTCATTCCTTTTAGTTTGATATTTTTAATTTGTCTTTCCCAGGTAAGATGGGGAGTGAATTCAGGTTAATGTCTTGTTGTGACACTTTCAGTTTATAGAAAAGCTGACGAGTGATATTGGCCCATATAACCTATAGGAGTGTTGTGGGAAATAAAATTTGAATTTATTACTTTGTTTGGTGGGATCTACGTACGTATACTTATATGTACCATTGGGCGGATAACATGTAGACAAACAGTAATGCTCTAATATAACCAGCTGACAAGAGTGTTCATTAAACCATCACATCCTCACAACCAAAGAGCTTAATAATAGATTGAGATGGGGCAATTTAAGGAGCAAGATATAGATTTTTTTGACATTTCGCTGATAACTTTGTGAAACTTTATAAATATTTAATGAGAGACTATTGAAGAGGCAGCTGCTATATAATGTGCCTGGTAGCGAAAGGTAAATAAGATGTTTCCATCAAAGAGATTGAAGCTAAGGGAGATATTTTAAAAGCTGGATGAAATATTGATCGGTACAAATTTAAGTACACTCAATTTACCATATACCACAACAGTTCACAGCCTTCATACCACTGTATATGGCCCATATCAAGCTTCAACATTATTTAGTAGAGATGGAGAAAAATCAATTAAAAAGATTGGCATTTTGCAGTTTTTCTTCTCTGATTGGGTTGAATGTGACTATTTATTAGTCAGATAAAAAGGAAATAAAGAACTGAAAAACAAAATTGATAATGAAATTGTGAAATTTGAGACAATATATGACATACAGAAGTTTTATTGTTAAACCATAGGACAGAGAACAGGTTTTGTTTGGATCTTTATGGCTGTTGGTGATGTTTACAGCTGTGTCACAAAAAAAGGGATATCTGTATTTACCACTACAAGCTAGATGGAAAGAAGTTATGTTAGAGTTTTCAATGCTAACCTATCAATGTAATCCTATAATGATAATTTTTAGAACATATGTGACAACCATTTGCATGATATGAGTGAAAAATGATCTGAACGGATTTGATCAGACCAGTTTAATGCATGTATAATGGTGGTAAAAATTATTTCATACTAGTTGCTGGAGTTTAATTATTTCGGAAATGTGAATGTTTGTAGTCTGTACAAAGGTGCAGCTGTGTCAAACTTCAGTGTGCATATAAATATAAATGATGTAATAGGTGATCACAGAGTTAAATCAAGTTTAGATAGATACATTTATCTTTGATGTTGGAATGAACATTTGCATTGCCTAAAAATAATGTGTATGAGAGAGCTGTTTTCCGAAGAGCATTGACAAAGGGCAATATTGGCAGGTGCTCCAACGGAGAGTCTATTGGATGAATGTTATAAATGTCAATGTATATCAAAATTAAGTATGCATTAAAAACAAAATGCATTCATAAATATACATAGTATATTATAATTTTATAGGATTATTTAATGTGTTGTTTTTTTTTTCTTTTTTCAAGGCAAGTTATTTGAAAGCCAAAAATGTATTCTGACATTTTGTGCTGGTTAAACACGTACTATAATGTTAACTTTATAATGTATCAGAAAATGTAGTCTGTCTAAGTCTTATGCTTTATCAAATACAAAACAGTGTCATGTTTTTAAGGATGAGTTATAGGACCTTACCTGGCTACACACTGTATATGTAATAAGAATCCCTAGTTTACTAGATGTACAGTGCTGACTAGACAGTAGGGAAGATCCAATCTGCCTGACAACATCAGGGACACATACTTTACTGTGACTATAGGCTGTACAAGTGATTGTTGATGGAATCGAGATGTCACTATTGATGTTTGCAGACCCACAAGGTTAGCGTTTTATGTTGTTATTCAGATGGAGTCTAAATTCTCTACTCATTCCCACATCCAACTCTACAGCTCTGCTGCCAGAGGAATTGCTGTGTTTCCAATAATTGCCCATAAGCTAGATTTGATACACAGAGGGGTTATTGTAGAAGTCGCATTGTCATTTTATACGGTATGTTGTGCCAAAAGGATGCTAATGAATTGTTTTTGATAGTAGGGAATATATAGCTACGCATACGTCTACTGACATTGATTGCATTATATAAACGTTCATTGTTTGTCAATTAATGAACATATGATAATCATTGCAATTCAGTTTTAATTGAAAATATTTATTTTGGTTTGTACTGGAAGACAATCATTTGTTATCTTTAGTTTTTGGCATCCATCCAAACTGTTGATCTGATGTAGGCTGTAATTACATTATGTGGCAGAGATTTCTGTACTGCTGGCAGGGAAATCTTTTGTAATTTTACTGTAAAATTCTGGTAGAATCTGACTGAATATTGATGAAATGCATCAAAAACATTGTTAAAATCCTGACATTAATTACAAAGATAAAAAAAGTTCATGATAGATGTAATTGCTTTAACCAAGTCTTATTATGTTTCTAATGTCTACTAGCTATATAGCCAGGTGATTTTAGAGGGTGAAACTATATAGCTAGTGTACATTGAAGGTATGAGTAAGGACATCAATTTAAGTAAACACTGAAATTAAATTTGATCACCTGGTGTTTTCTGATTAACACCTGTCCATGCTGTAAATTGTATTGAAGCTTTGATCAATAGTACCCACTGTAACCAGCTAACAGAGCTGTGTACTGTCGACCATTTCTTTGGTTGAGAGCGATCATGAATGATTCATTTACGACATAGATATCACATCTCCATGGAGGAATGTAGGTTTCATGGTTTGTCCATAGTGATGAATTGGAAAATCCCACTTTTCTGCTTGAAATTCTGATATTCAATTGATGATTTTGGGGAGCTTTGAGGAAAAATGGGATAAATAATCACCACTTTGCACTTGAGAAGATTCTGAATGCTCTATCTGTGAGAGTGAATTCCGGACATGTTTTCCCGGGTTTTCTCTGTGTTTAAGTGACTAGTATGGAGTAGTTTGTTAGGAATGAATTAACTAAATGTATACAAGTGTATTGAGTCAAATACAAGTGATTGACAAAGTGTTTAGCCATGTGATTTGTAGAACTGTGATTAGAATCTCCAGGAAATACTGGAGAAGGGAATCTGAGAGAAAACTCCATTACTTGTACAAGACATTCTGAGTAAGTCTGAATTGAAGCAGATTAAAATCTCTCTTTGTAATATTCATGTATGCAAAATTGATTAAAGTGTCATTGGTTGTAGCATCTTGTTGGAAAATTGTTTTAGTTTGCAATTCCATTCGTCAATGTCGGATGCTTTATGCTTCTTCCATGGAGGAAGTTTAGAAGGAATTGGCTTGTCGCCATAACAAAATGGAGCCCAAGGGTGGGTTTTGTTGAACATAATAAGTCATTACGATGCGACATATTTGTACTCTTGTGAGTGGAGGGATGAATTCTGATTGATTGAAAACTGAAATGATATGATTACCCTTTGATCTCAATACAGTATGGAAAATTGAAATAAAAATTGCTTGTTCAATAAGCATATTATTAACTTTTTAAAAAAAGTCACTGTTGACATCAAATCTGCTGATAGAAATTTAAAAGAAAAATGAAGTGAAAGGGAAGGTCTCAATTTACAAAAAATTGAGGAGTTTTCTGATTGGTTAATTTTGAGCACATTGAAAATTATATACATGATAATAATTGAGAGTTATGTGGGAAATGGAGCCAGGATGGGGATATCATTTATGGGTATGTAGATGTTTTTGTCACATCGATATGTAACATGGACAGACAACTTCCATCCAGCTGGTCAATTCATGGAAATGAGACCAATGGGTTTTGTCAGACTTAATATAACAAACCAAATATAGTTCTATGGATTCAAGTTTCTGTTCAAGTCATTATTGCACTGGAGATGAAGGACAGAATAAGAATTGATTTGAATAAAATTAAGATTAGAATGTTAAAATAACTGTTTTAGATATTGCAAGACAATGATGAGCTGAGAACAAGTGAATATTTCATGGCTAAAAGATTACACTGATGGAGCTAAAAGTGTTTACGTAACTGCTAATGTATCCTGTATGGTTGTGACTAGATTGTGTCATCTTTTCATTTGTATAATGAAAACTCTCACCAGCTCCTATTACGTAATGACATCCCACTTCTCTGTGGCTAAACACTGACATTGATGAGGTGTACATGCATAAAAATGCTGGCTCAGAATGAATTTACATCAGATTATGGAGTAACAAAAAAAAGCTTTTCATGTATATATTGGGTTAATACGAAATCATATTTGTTTTGACTAAATGTCATTAAATATAAGTTGACAATAGCAATGTGTATGCCTATAGTTCGGTATATATTTCATGTGAATTAAATAGCATGCCAGGTACAAACCAGGGACGTATTGAGCAGAAACATAGTTACTGTTTATAGTGTTAGGAAGTTATACAGTATACACATATATGATATGTATTATCAATAATTCATTCACCAGTATTCATTACAGTATACACATATATGATATGTATTATCAATAATTCATTCACCAGTATTCATATGATTGTGTCTGATCTCAGATGGCAAAAATTATTTGAAGTTTTTCTGTGGTAGACTGTGTACACATGTCAGAATGTTAAGCTTCTATGTAGCAATGGACACAAAAACCTAGGGTTACACATTGATAGCCTAATCTTGTTGTGGCATTTGTGAATTATTGATCAAGTACAAATGATGTGGTTATGCTACTAAAGCTTTCGAGTAGCTAACAGCATTTCTGTTACTGGCTCAGTTATTACAAGTGCATCATCAATCAGCTTTACCAGCTGAATGTTGGTTATAAAGTAATTGAATTTTCAGATATAGATGGTTTTCACATTTAATGCTGTTGAAAACATAAATGTACATAATGTATGCTGAGAGTGATCTGATAAATTCCTGGAGTGTGGCAGCATTTGCATATGAAGGGGACAGGAATACATTTTTCACTCTCCAGAACGGAAATTATACATATTGTGAATAGAAAGTAATCAATAATTTCTTTTTCTTCAATGAACATGTTTGCAGGAGTGGAAGGAATGCCCTGAAGGCCTTTCTTTTAATATGTATTCATGGTTATAATGTTGTATAAAATGTATGTCTGTGTTACATTACAGAGGAAGGCTATCCAGTATAAAATATATGTCTGTGTAAGCAGTACAGAGAAAGGCTATCCAGATGTAAAAACTTGTGTTGTAATTGTGTATATTTTGATGTTGTAGGTGAATGATGAAGATTTGTGGGAACAGATCCAAGGTGACTTCCACATCCCCAAGTGCTGTAGTAATGGAACCCAGGCCATCAAGCAAATCTATATCAGGTCAGTTGTTATAACAAACTTCAATTCATGTCATCCATAAATGTTGTGGACCTTACTGTATTCTCTCTGTATGTATTTATAGCTACCACAGGGACTAGTTTTATATCATTGTCAATATATAGTGAACAGAAAGACGAGAACTCTAAACAGATTTTTGTGTGACATATAGGTATCACCATGTCAGCAGCGTTGTCCCGCTCAACTTATATAATTAAAGTCCCTTGGGCTGATCAAACTCAAACTTCATGCAGGTCTTCCTTACCACAAGTGCTTGCTTGAGATTGCTTTTTTAATGGTCCAAAGGTTGAAGGTCGATGTTACTGTATTAATAACAGAAAATCTGTTTCCATGCAATAACCCTTGTAATCACCCCCACTTTCCACTTCCATGGAATTTTTGTATAATACAGAGGTGTAATTAAAGAAATGGCAAATTTAAATAATATAGACAGATAGATAAATGCCTGGTATCTTTGTCCATGAATTTTAAAGTCCTAAAACAGAATGTAAAGCTTATGATTCTGTGTGAATTAGCAAGCAATATAGGATTTATGACCAGCTCAGCCTCTTTAAAATACATTCTAGGCCAATTTTTGTTAAATGATTATGCTCTTTGTGTATGGAGACTCCAGAAATCTGTACATTCCATCATGATTTTAAGAAAATGTTTTAAATATCCAGTATTGGTTCATGATTTGGTATTGATTAAACCATGATTTCTGGTTTTACACTACAATCATTATAATGCAACAGAAAGTCCTAGAATTTCTTTATATGCAAAACCATGAACAGAGCTATGTACTATGCAGATGTAGTTAAAAACAGCTAATTATCAAATATTTACCCACACAAAATGATGCGCAAAGACCCAATAATTTATAAATAGCCCTCATGGATATGTAGTAATCCCTGTGTCTTTAAATGCGAATGTGAATTAAGTCTTTCCATATACAGTGCGCCAAGTATGTGTATATATATATACATATCTGGTGAACCCTTCCAACAGATTTAGTTCAAATTCACACCATAGATTCATAAATTCACTTCATGGTGTCATAAATTAACACCATAGTATCACAGCATCAAATTCTACAATTAATTAGATTTTAGTGGACTGGTTCATCTATTTGAGCACCTGCTAAATTTGCTTTTATTACATATTAATGTACAAGAAAGAAAATAACCTAAAATCATAAAGTAGCATTAAATGAATCGTGGAAATACAGCTGTGCATACATTAATGCACACAGCCTTTTGATTAACATATAGAAAGGTTTTATAATGTAGAAAAAAATAATGCTATAGCTAATAAGTCATTATTCATTTGTCTATGAACTGAAATCACATTATACTTAACAAAGGCATCATTATGTGAACAAAATAAATTATACTATAATAGTCATCATTATGGGAAGATAAAAAATGTCTGGTAGAGTATGTAATTATCTTACAAGGTACAGCAGTTAACTGTTGGGGAATGTATTCACTGTCAAAGTGTTGTAAGATTTAAATACATGTCTTTATTATAAAAGCGGAGTGTAGGATGGAGGGTGAACCTACAGATATGTGCTGAGGCACGTTGATTGATTAAGTGTAAGGCCTTTATATAGTATAGTGGGGCAGTGTTGTGTGGAGGAAGTGCCGAACCCTTCAGACTTCACAAAACCTTTTAACATTGATTTTACTATCATCAAAGCAATACACTGTGGCAGGGCCAGTAAAATTTATTTATATTTAGTTTACATGTACATGCAAATATTTCTGTCAGGGGAGGCCGAGTCAGTGTGTTTAATGGCGCTCCTCCTCACATTTCTCTGCCCGTCAGCAAATTGTCTGAAATGTAAATTGTTATCGGAGAAACACTAACTGATGAAATAGCAGTCTTGTCTACACAAATTTGGTCATGTGCATTATGATTATGATTAAATTCACCACTTTAAATTCCAATATACTCCGAAGGCAATTAAATAAGTTTTACTAGATTATTCAGAGTATTATAGTCGTACTATATTATAGACATATATGAAATAAATGAATTTATACACAAAGGAAAGAATTTGTTGATAAAATTTTAACGAAAATTATTAAAAAGGTGAAATGATAAGGATTTTGTTTATGTTCTTTGTATAATTTGAGTGAAGATTGTGGTCTCTCTGTGAACAATTCCTGCTAGTTTCTCTCTATGAACGATTCCTGCTGAGATATTTACAAAAAGTAGTAATAATAGAGAAATCTGTAACCCTAGGTTATACACTAACTAGGTAGCTTTTTACAAAAAAATGTTTATACACTTTGACCTTGATATGTACAGGACCTTGATATGTACAGGATCTTGTATAAACATGTTTTTGCTTATGGGCTGAGGTGCTAGTTTAGGTACAGCTATATTTATCACAGTAGTAAAATTGACCAGACTTCAGGTAGTTCATCAACTGTAGACTTTTATTTACAAGCAATATAATTACAGTGTGTGGACAGTTTCAAAGGTTTGAAATGACGAGTTCCATATACAAACCTGATTTATCTTACCAACAGATGTTGCTATTTGTAGTGAAATTTAGAATGTCATTCTATGTTAAAATGTGGATTTGAGAACTGTATTGAACCTTTTGAAGATCCTTCTGTAAACACCACATCGATCATTAGTTAAAGCAATTCATTTCTTGACATCTGTTGTTAGGTGTTACTGTTCATTATCTAGTTTTGATTCAGGGTATATATTTTTTTTCAGGCTATGTGGTTCTTTTTAGCTGAATATAATATAACTGTTTATCATGTGTGTGATTTAGTTTCAGAACATGAACAGAACTTGGTATATGTATGAACTTTTTTGAGGAAATGTTTGTTTTATAGACATCTGGATAAGTATGAGAAGGTGCATTTCCATGGACAAGACCCAGACAGCAAGTATGTTGAGGATGAGGGTGACACTCCCGCACGTAAGAAGATCTGCCTGCCAATCTTTGGTATTCCCAACTCTTACAACTATAGTCAACACAGAGTACCTGGTAGGTGGATTGGGTACACAGGCTATGTTTTAGAATCCAGACGGAGAGGCCAGTATTTTCAAACATATGGTTGAATATTGTACTGAATTGTCTCCTGTAGGAAAATAATCATCTAGTGCATAATAATTAATTACTATGTTTTTATTATGGGTAGCTTACAGTCCGAGCATGTATCCAAAAATAAAATTTGGGAAATGGATATCAATCAAATTTCTTACACCTTCACATGTGATAAGATAACTGATCTTAAATTCATGATCAATGTTTCTGTCAATAACATGAACTCCTTTTTTGGCAATTTAACAGAAACTCTTCGACAGTCACATGGATTTTCAACAGATTACGTCACCATCAGCGATTATGAAAAATTGGAAAAAGCTCTTATGTCGGGCCTACCAAATGAGGTTGACTTTGTCATCAATGTATGCACACTATTATCCAACGAGGGGAAGCATGTGTTACGATTGAAAAAGTCCCGCAATCTACTCAATCTGCTCATGGCCCATATTGGCATATTCGTACCAGGTGAGTATTAGGCTAGTGAACTTTTCCTTGGATACCTCTGTTGGAGTGATATGTTGTAGTTATAATCTTTATGAATTATCTTGTTTTGGAATGTTAATAATTGATAGGTTTTAAAACATCATTCTCAAAAATCATTATTTGGTTTATCTAATTTTCATATCCGTGGACAAGTTATGTGATATAAGAAAAATGATTGTTATAACAAATTCAACTTATACTAGACAGGATTATATATAGATATGTAAAAGGATTATATATAGATATGTAAAAGGATTATATATAGATATGTAAAATAGATGTAGAGCAAGATCATGTTGTGTTTATGTAGTCCCACAACACATTTCTCCTCTTTTTCTCAATTAGGGAGTGAAACATTAGAAGATGTCTATGAATCCAACTGGAGAAAATTCTTGCATCGAGATTTTATACATGTAAGTCATTAAAAAAAAATTGAATATTATTTGAAAATATTAGCTGACCTGTTTTAAGTATGGCCTGGACATCAATAAGCACAATCATTCTAAAATGTTCATGTTGAATGATATCAACATTGAAATAACTCACACAATTCCTTTATTTCTATGATTAATCTGATCTTCAACTTTTGGTTGTTGTGGTAGCATGTCTAGACAAACAAATGTCTACCCTTGAAATGCTAGATTTGCTGCCTGCAGTGTATAATAATAATTCGGCACAAGCTTCTTATTACAGTAATTAATGTGTGAAAGTAGAGATGATGTAGAATTATCTTCCACATCCTGATTACCTTGGGGAAGTATTGATGTTATCTACTCAGAGAATTTTTAGATTTTATTTTCTCGTTTCATGATGATTGATTGTTGGTTTACATTTCTATCACTCATTTACATGACATTTCTGTAATGTTTACAGTTTTGGTATGATACAGTCAAAGATACAGAAGCTAAGAAATTGATTATAACCTCACGGAATTATAATAGAAGTAAGTATCCATGGCAACCTAGCAGTGAGTGATGCTGATGGTGGTGCATTGACAATCAAGCTTTACTCTTATAATGGCAAATACATTAACTTGATACATTAAGCTTTGGTGTAACTTTATACTGTACGCTTTGGTGCAGCTAATGGCTATCAACAAGTCACAATGTAAGGATTCTTTTATGATTGCAGTGGAGCCTCGTTAGTTTGAATACTTCAGCTATTTATACATTGAAACCTATTAAATCTTGATTTATTTTCTTGTTTACCTTAATTTTCCAAACATGCATATTATCCTTCTATCGACACTAGACAACTAGAGGCTTGTAATCCGTCCATCTGTCAATACATCAATTTTGGTCAAAGGGAAATACAATCGCCTATAGATAATTTTGATGCTATTACCTCTTCAGCTTGCAGTGTTGCATAATATACAGCTCAAATACTTTTAAGTTCAACTTAACAAGTGGATACATCCTGTAAAACAATACACCATTGTATCAAGTGTGGGTCGCTATGACCTATTTTTTCCATTTCGCTGATCAAGACGTTGTTGCACTTTGTTTGTGTCAACTTTGCCTTTACCTCTTTTTCCATTAGAATGGGGATTTTTTTGTAGTTTGTGGTTTGACTGGAAGTATAAGACTGTGGACCGAACATGCTGTTATACTATGCCTTATTTCTGTATTTACTGATCTTCTTAATCCGATATGACTGGATAGCTCAATAATTATTACAAATATTGAGTTAAAGTACAATGCCTGCTCTTGTAATTTTTATATTGCAATATAAAATGTTCTTCATAATTGTGATCTTCCAGGGCCCAGTTGTCCAAAAGGTGATTATGCTGATCACATTTTAACAACAATTCTTAAATAATTTCAAGTAAATGTCTAGTGTCAGAATGTGTGGATGATTACATATGAAATTAGATTCAACTTAATTCTGTCCTTTTATTTACCTCTAAGAACCCATGATCGGGGAAGGAGTACTAAATCTTGGTCGTGACAAGGGCAGACATGACTTGGAGGGACAAAGAGTGCTACAGGTAATTACTAGCTATCAACTTTTCTCTCAACTTTTACTTCATTCCGTCTACCTGCTCTCAACAAATATTTGATCACATACTTTCTGGCTTACCTATTCAGAGAATATGGAGAGCTCAAATTAGGAATATTTTTGTGCATCAATTGTGTAAAATAATGTGGGAAATGGGAAGCATAGGTTGTTTTATTTCGTGAACTTGCATAAGAAATAGCAGATTGGAAGATTTCAAATAAATAGGTAAGAAAAATACTAATTGTCTTGGCAATAACTGTCAAACTGTTAATATATATGGTAAAACAGATTATAAAGTATACTATATATCAGTATACACAGGTGCACACGAAACTGCCATTAGATCATTGTAATTTCACCTTTAGGTCAAAGGTTAAATAAGTGCACCATTTTCAGTGAAGATACCAACTAAACAGGAAGCTTACCTGCAGTATGTAAACATTCGCTATAATGAATGTATATAGATCACTTTGACTTTCACTAAACAGGCCAGGCTGGTATAAAGCAGATATGCATATTATACCATTTATAGTTTGCATGTTTCTACAGGTGTTTTTGATGTAAAATTGTTCACATTTCTTGTTCATTATTATTTTACTTTGAAAACACAAGCTATTGACTTATCTGTCTATCCTGCATCATCTTCATTGTTTTGATCTGCTCAATTAACTCATTCTTCATGCTCTCAGAGGGTTTTGTAATTTCAAAGACCAAACTTGTAATTAAGCTGTTATCCTGTTAAAATGTGAAATATATTTAACATCTAGTCTTTTACTGTTTCAGCTGGCAGTCATTCTGAGAAATTTATCTTTTGAGGAAGAAAATGCCACTTTTATGTCTTCAAATGATCTAGTCTTCAGGTGAATATCACATCAAATTATCTTCTTTTTGTTACGAAATGGCTTGATACATTTTTATGGAGGCGTTTACGCCTGCCATATTACAATCACCTACGAGTTGTGACGTCACAATCTCTCACTTTCGTTTTCGTTATATTTCCTTTCACAGTTTATTTTGTAGTTTCTTTCGGTTCATATATGATGCAGTTGAACTATATATACATTTATGAAAACTATCAAGACTACAAATAAAGTGCTATTACATGAAAAAAGGTATATTCAGTATAAATTTCTCTTCGGCGGAAGTTTGGAATTTGAGACCTCTGGTGGTAATTTTTGTAACTAGGGGTAATGATTCGCTTATAATTAGTTCCAAGTATGAGGCACGTCATTGTAGTCCGTCATTCAAAGTAGATGTGCACAGAAATGTATTAACTATGCTGATAATGTTGTGAACATTTCAGGAACTATTTTGAATAAACAATAAGAATAATGTCTTGTAAATATCTACACCTGCATCGATTTTTGCAAATCTATATTGAAAATACTGTTTGAAGGGAGATAACTGCGATATTCTGACGTTACCTTACAGAGGACACTTGTTTAACTACAAGAAATAAAGATGACATAACAACCAAGCGCAAACAAATTCCCGATTTTCATATTACCCTCCAGGTTTTGGCTAACAACATTTCTTTTGTTTACAACTTGGTAGTTTTTTATGATTTTATGAGATTTGGTCCGATATATTGCGATCACGTGTTCCGTCTGTTTACGTGAGCGAGCACTGTCAAAATGGAGGCACGTGGACACGGGCTTCACACGAAGCATCAAGGTGTGATGTTTGTCGCTAGAAATTAATATCTATCAACATGAATTAAAGGCAAGTTGCTTACAAAGTTTAAATCTGTTTGTTGACCCACTGAAATAAGTGTTTGTTTATTTAGGACGAAACTGTTTACGATAAGTTGTTCAAGCCTGGCCAGACCACAAATCACAATATCTACTGCGATTATAGTCCGAATTTTCTGACGATCTTACTATATACTATATGCAAACTTTAATTAGCTTTAAGGCGATATCAACACCAGAACCCTTCGGATTACTGCGATAACTGATCGAAGTCCCTGTGTTTCAAATCCATGAATCGATAGATCTACGTGCACGTGATGGCGTGATGGAATTCGATCGTTTATTTTTTAAAACTAAGAAAACTGGCACATATCTGTCGTGGTGGTCATTTGTGCTATACCTTCCCCGACAGAGACAATATACAGAATCTGGATTTTTGTGATAAGATTTACTGCAGTAGCTAGTCGCACTCGGAATATATATGAAAATACTAAATTATTATTGAACCAGCTTGTCTTATTTATATATTATTCATCTCACGATTCAACCTTTTCAAATGTTTTCATGTAATATATATAAATACATTTGTATGCACCAAGATGTGAAATGTTTGTATTACATAGAATATTTAAACAATACAAAGTAATTGTAGATTAACAAAATGTATACCAATTGCATTTTAACCTATTAGTACAACTTTTTGTTGTTTTCATGTATAACTTTTTGTTGTTTTCATGTAAAATGATAAATACATGTATATCTATTGGCAATCGATATCAAATCCATATAATATAAGACTTTCTCAAATATCAATATTCCTCATAACTTTCAAAATAAATCTATATTTTTTTGAAATTTAATTAAAAATGTTTGATTTTCATGTCACGAACAAATCCCTTAAAATAATCATCAATCTCCTTATCGGTCTCCAGAAAGTGTGAAAATAAATGAAACTTTTTTGTCAATAATTCTATTTATTATGAATTCATGTATAACCATTTAGGTATTTTCCAATGTTGACCTTTAAAACTATATATATATACAAGCAACAATCTGTGGGATGTCAAATATGGAAGGCTGTTTCAGGATAAATTGCCAAAAATGCTTATAAGTACTGTTTCTTATCACTGATCACATATATTAGGGTTTTTGACTATTATGTGTTATTGCTACTTAAGTGTGAATTTTTTCGGCTTAAGTGATAATGTATTTCTTTGTACTTATGTGCAACAGACATCGCGAGAGTTTAATTCTCGTACATATAATATTGACTCCTACAAAAAGAAGTTGAGTGATCATGAGTGGTTGACCTACGAGAGGCATTTTATCAAATCTCCTATTGACCATACTGATTGCTCATGATCATATTTCATCCGGCCTAGTGAACTCTAGAAAAAACATCTTAATTGATGAAAGTAGCTAACTCCTTTAATGTATGTGTAAAAAATAAGTATATATATATATCGTACAAAACATCAAACTTCTAATATGGTAGGATATGAAACATACATTTAGGCTGACTGCCTGATAATATAATACAATTTGTACAGAGTTTACCATCCTTTGACATTCAGATTATAATATACACCATTATAATTTGATCTGTCGTCATGCGTCGGTCTTCTTCTTAAGACCAAGATATCGCAGAATGGTGTACAAAAGGTTCTTAAGCTGTTTTATCAAAATTGTTAATTTCATGGCCCCCTATGTGTCGCATTCTCCCTGGGGAGAGGATACATTTTACTATAGTTTATATAGGAAACTCATCACACATATTTTAGCATAATTTGATTCATTTTCATTGGAAATTGGTTAGCACGTGGTTAGGGCAAACTTTTCTCAATGACATATTGTCAGAGAATGTCAAGGCCAACGACTTGTTATGGGTTCGAATGTCAAAAATAAAAATCTCAAATTGATTATTTTTTTCATTTCATATGAAAGAACATAGTCCACTGAAACAGAATGTGCATATTTTATTGTCATCAGATAAAAAATATGGCAGAAAGATATGGCACTTGGAAAAGAATCATAAAGCTATTTTCTCCAGCCAAAATTAACAAATAATCCAAAATTGCAGGATAAAGGTTTCTGCTCTTTTATCTATATACACATGAAGGCTTGATGTTTGGCAATCTAATTAAAATATAGATGGTCATTATCACTACGTTACATGAACATCTAACAACATCCCATAAGGGGTCACGTTCTGATGACCTCTGAGATGTGTGTATTTCACTTTTAGGGCGAATTGGCATTTTGTCGATGTCATCGAAGCAAGACATTTCGTCACAGCATGCATCTGAAGCAAACCATATCGGCACAGTACATAGCTATATGCTTTATGTGACGAAATGACTGGAAACAAATTGACAGATTATACAAGCTATGCACTCTAGTCATGCTAATTCGGACATATAAAATTCACTTCCAAGATTCTGGAAGTAGTTATTTGATTGGCTAATCAAAAAGGTCACCCTGACGTGACCCCTGATGGGATGTTGTTAGATGTTCATGTAACGTAGTGATAATGACCATCTAGATTTTAATTAGATTGGATGTTTGGCGCATCGATAACGTATGGCTTGCTACAAATGTTATATTTATATTTGACCTTGACCTTCATTCAAGGTCACGGGGGTCAAATGATGAAAAAAATTCAAAGTTCTTTCAAAATTATTAATTTGGGTCACATTTTAAAGAATCAGCCCTTTTAAAGGTGTGTACAATGTATCAAGGTCAAATAATCAAAATGACGCAGATATGGCACTTTTAAAAAGAAATTCCTACCAAAATTAAAAAATGACCCAAAACTGCATACACATACACATGAAGGCTGGATATTTGGCAAACAGATACATGTAACATGTGTGACTGGCTACAAATATTGAGTTTATCTCTGACCTTGACCTTCATTCACATTTTAAAGAACCGGCTCTTATGAAGGTGTGTGCGAAGTTTCAAGGGCAAATTATTAAATATGATGCAGACATGCCCTTTAAAGAATGTTTTCTTGCCAAAATTAAAAATTATCCATAAATTGCAATTCAATTGTTGGCTCAAAAGGGGTCAATTTGGCTTAATTGGGTCAATTGGTTGGTTTGACACACTTAAGTGGAAATGTTTAGTCATGTTGATATCAGTTTAATTTGTATTCTTGCTTTATTTCAAATATCTCTATACATCTGACTAACGCCTCCTACAGTACTTTCAGTACTTTGATTTGCTTTCAGTGATGATAAATTAAAAGAAAATTCATGTTTACAGCAAAGCAATATATGATTATAATGTAAATTGTAAAATACAAACCATAACAGCACATAAAAAGTGAGAAAAACTGTTTTTAATTGAAAATATGTTGATTTTCATGTTAAGTCACAAGAGTTAATACTGGTGTGCTGTAAAAGACTTGCATTTCAAACATTTCTGTGCTTACAGAAAATTTGGTTGTCTGGCTTCCTTGATTATTTGTGTTATTTTTAAACCAGTCACCATCAGTTTCTAGCAGACATCTATCGTGTAAGGTTTTGTGTCTATGTCATCAGGGCTTTTTGAATCATTTCAGATTCCTGATGTTGTGTATACACAGTAGTTATGGATGTTTGCGACCGTTGGCACTGGATACCCTTGGGAATCTGGCTGAAAAGGTAACCAATGACTTTTGTGATTTATTGATTTCTTGTTGACAGAAATGACAGAATTTTTGTGATTTATGCACTTTTCAAAAGAGATATGTGCATTTGTTACTCTGGATTTAGTAGGTATAATGTAATTTCTTGTATTTGCTCTACAGGTCTTATTTCAAGTTGCATGCTGATGCAACATTGTGTTGATGTTAAATATGGTATCTGATATTATCAGTCTCAGTTGTAAAACAGATAACTTGGCTTGTCATGGCTGTAGATTGTGCATATCAGACACGTTTTCTTTAAACATGGCATTGACGTTGAGGATAAACAACAAGTTTTATGACCAAAGGTTGGGGATACTGGGATATTATATATTAAAGTTTATTGGTGAATATCATGGCATGGATAAATTCTAACAGGAAGGTACCATACAGTAAGGTTGCAGTGGTCAAAGTTTAATGTCACCAGATCCGACTTCATTGATATAGGCCAGATTTGTTTATGTTTAAATGATTGGCAGGTATTGGTCTTTTGCTTCTTATTGAATATTTATTATGAAAATATTTTTTAGGTATTAATAAAACCTTGATATTATCAACATTTTATTTCAGGTCAATCATTTTTACGAATACCACTTCAGTTATTTCAGTAAAATTACATTGCAAACAAATAAAAGTAAATTACTTACCAAAATTGTAAAATAAAGCAAGAAGTTCAAATAATATTGTAATTTTAACATGTTTGAGACTATTGTTGATTGTGTACCTTACAGATGGTGCTGAATCCGGACAAGGAACAAACAGACATGGTGCTAAATCTGATCTGTAGATGTTTGTCTGCTGAGGATAAGCTGGATGTTGTCCGAGGTAATTTGTCTGAAATATAAATCATCACCAATTATTCATCCAAAAGGTGTTTATTGTGAATTAAATCATATTTGGGATCAAGCAGGTAACCCAAAAAGATATCAATACATAGGGTCTGGTTGATGTTAACCCGTCGGGCACCTATAGCTTGTGCATGACTAAAAAAGTTTCATCAATGTTCCTTAACCTAAGGATATTCATTTAAAACTTAAAATTTTCATAGGAAAGAATTATTGGATTTAAGGAAAAATCACAGTTACGGAAATTTCCTTAATTCTGTAATACTTTCTTTTGGAAAATTTTGAATTAAGGAATAGTGATAAAACTGGGGTAAGCTAGACTATCTGGCGTATGTTTGGTAGGTCGGTTTTATGAGAGTGACAATATCTGAAGTGGTGTGTCAAAAGATGTCGGCTGATGTAAATTTTCCTCAATGCTAACAAACTTTCAAGACTTCTTTTGAAGCAAAGGGTTCCATTGTGCCCCAGACATGAAATGGGGCTAAGACCCTGGGTTTAGTCACCTTTTCATACAAGATGTGCTCTCACACCAAACATACACATATCCAAAACAGAACATTTGTTCCTATCGACAAAGTATTTTCAAAATGTTTGCAATTAGGCATTTTAATTTTAGCAGCTCACATACAATTTTATAATGTTATTTCTTATTGTTCAGGGCTTGACATTTAACAGCACAATCAATATCTTTGTCCTTTTCATTTACCACCTAATGGTATAAAGCAGTGCTATCTTAACTCTAATGTAGATACAGTTGAAATGTTTTATCCCTTAGGCTGATGTACAGCTTTATGCTATGTTTAATCCATCACTTGATTTAGATACCAACTAGTCATTTACCAGCTTGCCTCCTCTATTGAAGTGAAACTTAAAATGACTTCAGGGGTACTTATGAATTAAAAAAATAATGTGTTTATGCAGGTCTGGAGATCTTGAGTAAATTCTGTATGAAGGATGAAAATGATGTGATACTAGAGGAGCGCCTGGATGATCGTATCTACGAAGACGTGATTCGGCTGCTGGGAGTGTATGACATACAGATCATTGTTCACAGCTTGGAAGCCCTGTATCAATTGTCTGAGATTGGCGAACACTCTGCTACCAAGATTGCTGCTGTCAAAAGAGCTGTTGGTGTGTTGAATTTCCATATCAGTGTGATTACCAAGCACATTTTTCTGTTAATACTACAAAAAGTTTGATAATTTATATGACTTTTGTTTTCTCCATTATTACACATCAATTTTTTTTAGAAGAGGGGTATTTGTTTATTTTTGTAATGAAGTTGTTTTAGTGAAGTTCTTCTGGGGAATAAAAGTTTTATTTTAAATGTTTCACATTACTTTTGGTGGCCTTAATTACTATGGTGGTAAGGTTTATGTTATTAAGGTTTCTGTCAATATTATTTTGCTTCAGATTTCTTGGTGACGCTGCTGACAATAGAAGCACAAGCATATGGACCTAACTCATTAGTTGGAATCAAGGTTGTGGAGTACTGTCCCCCTCCCCAATCTTCAGGGGATCAGTCGGTTCCAGCCAGCTCACAACCGATGCTTCCTTCACAAAGTATGTTTATTCAAAGTTTTTGTAAAAAATGACAATTAATGAAAGTAAAGCAAAAACTAACTGTTTCTCTGTAAGTTTTTAGCTGCATATTTTTTCAAGGCATCTCAATATATAGATTAATGCTATTGTATAGGGTTCAAAGTATTTTCTTCACAATGGTGACTGCCTTTGACAAATTGCTGAGCTCCTGACTGCCTACTGGCAAAAAACAGCTGGATATTCAGGTTTGAACCAGCTACTGTTTCAATATGAGTTTATATAGCATGTGAATATTTATATAGATTTTAATTCTTCCACCTGTTTAAGCTGTTTCTTTAATCAGTTTCATAATAACTCACTAGATAATAAATGTATAGATTAATAATATACTGACAATTTACTAGATAAATATTGTGATTTTGGAGGGGCATGGTTAAATGTCGTGCTTAAACCCATAGTGATGAACGAGAGAAATATTGCTCAAAATGTCTCACTATTTCAATGGTGTACTTGCAGAAAGTGCTCCCCAAGGTGCAGCATTTAAACAAAGTGTACCACCTACCTGTGATGTCGAGTCCACAACGTGCAATTGGTGAGTACGTCAACCATAACATTTATAAAATTATAAAGAGAAATATAGGAGGAACACTTCTAACAATAGGAATGCATATAAACTTCAACCATTTTGGAACACTGGGTAGAAGTATGGAGGAGGACTTTATTGTTGGAGAAACTGGAGAGAAACACATGGGGTCAGACAGGTGGTGACCTTCATAGATTTTGCATTCAATCAGGGAATCAAATTCAGATCACCTTAGTGATAAGCGAGATTATTGTCCCCTTTGCTACTTTTGTCAATAGACAATAATGTAATGAGTCAAAGATTTTTTTATGTTGGTGTGTATGGTATTTTGGTATATGTACTTTAATGTTGAATGTCACTTCTCAATATAATGAACTTTGTAGACGACAGACAAATTTTAATTCATCAAAGAATCCATCTCTTTACTTCATTGTATTGAGCAGCATATTCTATTGTTTAAACACAATTCGATTGGGCACATGTTTTTAACAACTTGTTAAAGTCCTCTCCATAAATATATATATTGCAAAGATTGTGATAGCGACTCAGTATACTTATAACTTATGAAGAAAGAAAAGCAAAGAAGAATGGAAGGAAGAAAGGCAGATCGAGAGATCTAAGAGTACGATGACTGTTGCTACATTAGGATATACTACACATTAAAGTCCTTCATTATTGTACCATATTCTATCATTTCAGGTTACAAAATGCATTTGAAGTTAAAGACAGCAGTGATTCCTTGTCCCAACTCCATCTCTACGCAGAGTACATTACCTTTTCTAAGAAGTACACACTGCCACAGCTGTTACCAGCCCAGGCCTTCCTCAACTGTGTTAAGTATGTTCACCCCAGAGTCAGTCAGGCTGAAAATCAAATTTCAGAGATGGGCATAATGTCGGACTTCCAACTTTAGATCACCTTTTAGTTGTGCCATTATGACGCCCTTAAACACCGCTGGCAAAAGTGTATAGATACTGAAGGGGGTTATGTTGAAAAATAATACAATATGTCCAGCAAAATTTTCAAATCCTTTGATATGAGACTCGCAACTTATCAATCAGCCCTCGTAAATGGACATTTGATACAACTGACCTACTGTAAAGATTTATACAGTTGTATGTGGGACTGTATAGCTGTCATAACATATATTGTCTGTACAATTCAGTTGTCTGTATTGTAGAATTGTGTTCCCGAAGATTGAGATGGTGACCATTGGTAAAGAGGATGGATCACAGGAGATAGTGTACAAAGGTCTCATCAAGAAACTTAATCCTCCACCATTTACTCTTCACAGTTCAGGTAAATATTCAAAATAATGATAACTGGAAGTTAAAATTTACTTGCTCAAATTTAAAATTCATATGTATAAGAATTTTGTAAATACTTTGAAAGAAAAGTTACATTAATAAAATAGTTTGTTTTATCTTTTTTTTTCAAATATTTGCTTTTTCTATCTGAAGGCTGATTCTTTTTATATGTTTATCTGTTTCATCTGATGAATCATTGACATGTGACATGCATCTTTTGCCTGTTAATAAACTCCCCTGACTTCTGACTGAGCATGTTTACATGTGACCATTTTGGAAAGGCAACTCTGACTGTACACAAAAATGCACATTTAATGTTTGCATGGCATTTTGGTTATTTCAATTAACATGTAGTGTTTCAACTAGAAGTTCTGTACTCTATGTATATCACAATTCCTTATATTTAAAAAAAAATGTTCTCAAGTAATATCTGGGAAATAGTAACAGTCAGCTTTACATAAGGTCTTCTTGTCTTGATAGCCCAGTTATCATTCCAGTCTTGATAGCCCAGTTATCATTCCAGTCTTGATAGCCCAGTTATCATTCCAGTCTTGATAGCCCAGTTATCATTCCAGTCTTGATAGCCCAGTTATCATTCCAGTCTTGATAGCCCAGTTATCATTCCAGTCTTGATAGCCCAGTTATCATTCCAGTCAAAATAGGTTGAATGTGATATGGCTGGATTCCTGTGGCAGTTTTTGTATAGAAAATATCCAATGAGTTCCCTTTAGAGAATTCAGATTATTAAGGGGGCACAATTAATGTTCTATGGACCCTATTTGCTGGTACACAAAATCTTTATAAGAATAATGTACTTCAGAACTCAATCCTTTTTAATAGCAGTCTACATTATTTTGTAATGGATATTTTCTTAGAGAAAAATCTTTTAACTGTAGTTTATAACCAATCACATATTGCTTTTGTCATTGTAATTTAGAGTTAGCAGTATCTACATATGGGATTGTCTTATACAATGTTGTAAACATATGTACATGTTAGAAAGTAGGGCTGCAGTTTCACCAGAGTATTATTTGATAGCAATGTAGATGGTATATATATCCATTTTACTATAGTAGAGCAAAGATATAACAATCTGTTTACTAACATCATTGATTGTTCGTATGATTTTGAGGGGAATGTCATTGGAAGGCCATCATGCAAAAATCTTGTTAAGAGAGTTGAACTTGAAATGAATTATAATTTATGACATCTATTAAGAGCAGCAACATATAATCAACATTTATTACTTTCTTGTAAGTATCATTGCTGTCCTTGCTTACTTATCCAATCTCATATCATGGCCTTGATCTATGCAGACAGTAACAATTAAATTGTTAAGAATGATGTCGCTGAATCATCAGACCTAGTTTAAAAAATTTGTCATGAAGTTTTTTGGAGGAAGAAAAAAGAATTAAGTTCTTTCTTTGGAATAATTTTGATAAAAATTTAAAAGAGAATCATGATAATTTCTTGCAAGTTGTCAATTATTTGACCAAAATTTGATAATTGAAAAATGTAAAAACTATCCATTAAAACTGGCACCAGATTTGTGTTGTATTTGGTCTTACATGCAGTGAACTTCGGCCGCTGTGTATAATGTGGGGTGAATAACAAAAATCAGTAGAACTATCAGTTTATAACTTCACTGAGCTTGCCAAGAGCTTGTAATGCTATATCTATAGATAAGTGGTGTAGCAGGGATATCTTATTACAAAATAATTGGAAAATATGTAATACAGGAAAAATTTGAAAATGTTGTTATTTTGATGGAAAAAAAACCCATAAAAGTATGAATGAAATTTTGATGACATGAAAGCATGAACAGGACACAATTTACATATCTAATCAACTACACTGTCACGAATAGCTGTGAATGTTGTTTCTCTGATTACCTACCTTTGTTGCCTTATGTTGTGCTGTATGGTCACACATTCTTCCCTGTTGTAAAGTTGTTGTGAAGCATCACATTCAGCATCATTTCTGAGAGCAAACCCTATAGTAAGTAGTACTGTAACATCCAAATTATGTACCGTATGTAGGTCGATCATATGAATTACTCAAATCAAGACAAAAAGACATTAGAATTCATTGATCTAATTTTTGGGTGAAAAATATGAAATTATGCTTAATTTTGAAGAGGACAAAAACAACTTAAAAAGGCTCATTTACTAATTTACTTAAATTTTTTAAATGTCTTCAATAAACAATGCACTTCCACTTATGAATCATTCATTCCACCACATTTTTTATGACATTTGGCTTTTTGTGAACTTTTTGGACTTTTTGTGTCATCTTTGTTTCTCCAAAAGTTTAGGTTAGTAACTAAATTTAACCATTTTAAATTAGTTAATTGTACTGCTTAAAACAGGTTAAAAAATCAATTTGGAATCATTTGATCCCTTTTTAGTTGAAAAGCTTCAAATTCAATCGAACATTGAGAATTGGCACTAACTCCTTCAAAATATTTTCAAATTTATTTATAAAATTTAGAAAACATATCTTCAATCAATACTTAAACTATAGAGTGCGAGACATTGTACTGCAACATGAACTAAGGAGTGAATAAAAAATAATCATGGTAAGAGAATTGATTAATGCTTTGATTATACATCAAACATGATGGTTTAGAAGAAATTAAAGTTATACCAAAAACCAGAGTATGAGAATATTTCAAGATTGGAAAGTATGGTTTATGTAAGGATTTTTGTTAAACACCCTATGCCAGATACACATGCTGCCCTGGTCATTTGTCTGATGAAGGTGACAGTGTACATATCACGTTAGTCATGGTAGAAACATTCATTTGTTGTGTAACAAAAGTCCTTAACGATTAGAGTATCAGAAGTTAATACACTTTTCTCTAACCTTTGAGTAAAACATTACGAAAGGGAAGAAATTTAGCTCTTAGCACAAGTGATCATAGAGCAGAAACAGGGCCATATTTAAATGTCTGCTGCACCTGAACATATAGCTATGTTTGATGTTGTATTAAGAAAGCTTTGCATGCATTTTCATCTTGTGGTTTTGCTAATTATTTGAGTATTTTTTTAGTTCTGTGTTGTATCTATTTTGCTTTCAGTTAAACCTCGTAGTAGTGTTGTGCACCCATCAGCCTTTCCTTCGACAGCATCTAATCCATACGCAACTGTTGACCTAACTCAAACTCCGACTCTGAGACAGCGTCTCATGGAACCTCCCCGGTTATCTCCTTTACAAGCCTCTCCATCCCTTCTTCCTGTAGGTGGTGCACCAACAGCAGCAAAGAACAGTGCAATATCATCGTCCACATCCATGTTGTTATCATCCAAAATACAAGCTCATCAACAAGCCATGACTCCTGTACAGCAGAGAACGCCAAACCGGCCAACTCAACAGCTGAAACAGATCCAACCGGCTCCCTCTACTCATCAGTCACCTTCAATAACCGTCACTAGTAATCATGCATCTACCCCAGTTATGTCATCTTCATCCACCATGATGTCAGTGGGCAATGCCCAGGTTATTCAGTCTCGCAATGTGTCGGTTCCACAACAGCAATTTCAACCACAGCAAGCAATGGCTACTGGAGGACAGAATCTTCCTGTGCTTGTCATTCAACAGGTCTGTCAGTCAGACCCCTCACAACAAAGCAACTTCCCTGTATTTGTGCAGGAACCACAACAAAAGTCTACAGAAACACGCATGATAAAAACATTATTGGCTAAAAAACTACGACACAACCAGTCTGGGCCAGTGCCCATTTGTCCCAAGATGGACCCTAATAACCCAATGCAGCTACTGACCTTTACTACCCAGCAAAGCACGGTTATCCAGGAACAGTTGCAGCATCCCTACATGGTGAGTAGTCAAGGCACCTCTGCTGTTCTGCCACAGTTCGACCAGCTCAGCCAGATACAGGCCCAAGTACAGGTCAGTGTGGCATTGGACAGTCCACAGTCGTACCAGTCTCAGTCGTCACCTTCCTCGGGAACCATGTGTGTTGTCCAATCTAGTCAGATGGGGATCAGTAACCCTACCTCACAACAGGTGGTCACCTCCCATCAATCACGGCCAGTGAAGTCTGATCGTGCAGCAAAGAAAAAGAAGAGTGGCAGTAGCCCAAGTTGCACAAAATCATCAAGTACAAACTCATCTCGATCATCCTCACCAAAGAATTTCTCACCAAAACCTATGGTCACAGCAACCCTTGGCCAAGCTCCATCCTCCCCAAGCCCAGAATCTCCCCATCCAGTGGATAGAGACCTAGAGGTGTGTGGCGAGGTGGAGTGTGCCAAGGACGTGGTCACTGTGGGACAGGAGGCCATGATAGAGCGTGTGGAAAACAAATGTCTCGATCGCATCAAAAACATGCAGAAAACCACAACCCCTCAACCGTCCATTCAAAATGCCCATTTGGAATCTGGCACCTTGCTAGTCCCTAATGCTACTGTCAACACCAGTCCATTGTCCAGTACCAGTAACCAGGTGCTGGACACAGGTCAAGGAAGGAATAGCATGCTAAGTGACACTGGTCAGGTCATCTCCAGTGTCCGAAGTGAGGACCAAATTGTGAACCCACCTACATTAACTTCCAGTGGTGGTAACCCGATCTCTTCCATGGTTTTACCTGCTGGTTCAGAATCTGCCATGGCTAATGTGGAAAATCAAATTCATGAACAAACTTTATTTCATCAAAACCACAATGTGCTACAAGAACCACAGAACAATTTCTCAAACATTTTACAGACTGAGAAACTGAATGGTGATATTGGAGATTCTGAGGATAGCATGTCGTCCGACATAAACAACGCTAACAACAATCACGCAACAGAGGGGAACATAGACAGGACCACTACAATCCCATCTATCGCTAAAGACTGTACGAGTGAAGACGATAATGTGTCACAGTTGGAGAGTGTGTCAGACATGTCGGAAACAGCTAGGGCAGCTTTAAACCTAGAGGCAAGCTACAATGACATGGAGACAAACAGCATTGACGATTGTGTGGGGGAGGGAGTGGACAATAACTTCCTCTGTGATGAAGGAGCCATCGAGAAATATGATAATATGGATGACAATACTGAACAGATCTTGGAAAATGGAGGTGAAGGATCTCTACTTAAGGGCGACAGTGGCGTCCTTGCAAACCCTCAAAGTGAGGACAGTAATCTGACAGACCTTCCTCACAAAGAGGAAGGGGTGGTAAAGGACAAACTTGTGGAGGAAGTGTCGGCTGTGAATGGTATACCAGAGTATCAAGAGGAAATCATCCCATCTCCAACTCCAGAACCTATTCTTACTAATGGTATGGATTCCGAAGACAGTTGCTCTAGCATCAAGGAGGATATTCAGAGCTCTGTTGAGCTAAAGGAGTGCATAAGCAAGCTTAGTGAAAAAGTCATGCCAAAAATGAACGGCATTATGGTAAATCATGTCACTAATGGTGAGATGGACCCTTATGAAGGACACAGCAATGGTATTGATTATGAGCTTAGCAACGATGGGTTAATGGGCATTGGACAGGAGAATGGGCGTGTAGAAAAGTCTTCCGACAGTGAGGAAGTGAAACATGTTGTGATTCATACTGGTGAGGGGGACCATGTGGTTATTAACTCGCAGGGCTGTCTCGAAATAAATGGCAAAGTTACGGATGTAGAAAATCTACCAACAACAACTGTACCAAACTCGACTGAAGATGAGGACTCTGAGCAAGTCCTGGCTATAAAGAGCATTCTAGAAGAGGCCAGTGAGGAGGATGAGGATGGGTACAACAATGTGGGTGAACAGGCGTCGTGTTTTAACATGACACAGGAAGGGCAGACAATGGACACTGAGGAAAACAGTGCTCCACGTGAATCAACAGGGGATCCTGATGAAGTTATTATCGAAAATGAAATGTGTTTGAAACCATTAGGCCAGTCAGGTCAGTCTGGTCCATCACAGACACCAGAGGAAGTAGCAGAGGTACCAATGGAACAGACTGCTGCTGATCAATGTCCAGTTCAAAATTCAGACACTAATTCAGTTTTAATTCTGGAGCCAGACAGTTGTTCTCAGCCAGAACTTCCCATGAATGAGGATTCAACCGACAGTTTACCTGTACTACCACAGAACGGCCAGGATAGCAAAATAGACATTGTGGAGGCTGCTGTGGCCTCATGTGATCTGAAACCCCAGGATGGTATGGATGATATTCCCTGTGCTAATACCATGACTGTGGGTAGTATCGTACAAAGCATACAGGTGATGCCCATTAGTATAGGGGACATGCCAATAGGACAGCCAATCTTAGGTCAGTCCATTATGGGCCAGCCGTTGTTAGGACAGCCTCTTGTAGGCCAGCCTGCCTTAGCCAGACTGCCCTTCCCAACTATCATGGATATTAACATGGGAAATATTTCCAATGACAATATGTTCAAAATGACCTCGAGCGGTGTGAAAGTGGAGACGAGTGGTAACAACATTGTTTACAGTCGTCCCAGCGGTCATTTGGACTTGGGTGGTGGGCAATTTGTAGTGTATGAGGATGACAAGTCTCGGACATCGTCAATGCAGGTGACGGATGTGTGCAACTCGCGGCATGTACCCACACCGGAGGCTTCCCGCGACAGTGAACTCAGTTGTGATAGTGTTGCCTCGTCACTCACAGACTCCTCCACAGACAAACATTCCATGAACACTACCATTCAGGGCATACACTTGGCAGTAGCTGCCTCCACCACCACCTCTATCAAAAGTGCTGCAACCCCCATCCTCACCTCATCCACGCCAACCACAGGCGCCAAAAAATCCAGTCATACCTCCCGCTCAAAGTCAGGTGAAAAACGGCCCAAGAAACGGAACCGAAACACATCTGGTAGTGCTGATTCACGAGGGTCATCCACTTCATCCACCGCCAACACTAGCCCACCCAGTCCAGAGTTTGTTTGTGAATGGGCCAACTGTAAAAGGTAAGTTGGTGCCAAAAGCTACATTTACATTTCATTCCTGTTATTAACAAGCATTTAGTAGTCCGAAGACCAAAGTAAGAAGTGAAATTTCTGAAAGAAGAATTTCTTAACACAAATTTATTCTCAATAAAAAAAAAACATATCGCAATTTTATGGTTTGCAAATACAAGTAAAGAAGCTAATAACTAAATGCTTCAAAAGAAATCTCATCAAATTCCGTTATTTTGATATGGATAGACATTAAACAAACTTGAGTAAAAAAAATTACAGGTTGTAATGACACCTTGGTATTTTGTAGATGTTTTGAGAACTCACGGAGTGTGTTTGCTCATGTGTGCTCCACCCATCTTGTGAGAGATGTGGAAGGAGTGTGCCTGTGGGAAGGTTGTGAAAGACTCCAGAGGAAGCGATGGTCACTGTACACACACATACAGGTAAATGATGTATACCTATATAGGAAATAATACCATCCATAAATCAAAAATGAAAAATGTAGGTTCCTGAATATTGCACCCAACATGGCAAATGGTCAATTATGTATTTTTCCTATAGAGTGGAACTGCTACAAGCAAGGCATGCACGAGACAGGAACATTTTGCCAGTTTAGGGAGGGCTGGATTTGCAAATGTTAACTGGTCAGGTTAAAAAAACAATAATTTCAAATACTATTTTGTATATTACTTGAAAAGAAAAAAACAAACAAAAAAACAAGTGCTTTTGAGAATAGCGAACATATATACCAATTATGTGGCAATGCTTATGTATAATGCTTGGTAATGTAACTGAAGAATGTTCCGGAAAATTAATGAAAAACAATGTGTTTACAGGATCATCACTGCTCTGAGTTAGCATTAAAGGCAGCTAAGTTACGCCGACATCAGGCCAAAAATACAGGCACCACCAGTACAAAACCTCACACTGTACCGGCTTTGGTCTACCCAGGGGATGCCGCCTGGCAGGCCATACGCCGCTTCACACCTAAACCGCCCTATCCTGCATTTGTGGTGAGTAAACAGGGTCTTCCACAACTAAAGATTAAAAATGTATTAAATATGAAAATAAACAGACTTGTAAAGAAAGATTTGATGGTTTTCAACGATAATTTCTTTAAACTAGACTTTCATATTCAGACAAGATAATTCGTGAAATTTTCAGTTTCTGGTGACTAAATATTAAATGACTGGTTTGATGGAAAAAGGGTTTATAATGTTTTCTTGTGTGTCAGTGATGTCGTCCATTCAAGTAGTTTCCAAAGTTATTCTCATAAACTCTTTTTTATCGATCAAAAATTTTCACTTGGATGTCATTTTACCTTTTCACATAGTATCTGTTTTGGTACAATTGATTCTTTCTAATGTAAGTAAATTTATGTTGTTTTTTTTGTAAAAATTGGAATACTGCTCATTACGGGTTATTGTACATCTGAACAATTGAAATATTAATGTTGATATTAACTCTTCAGTATTACTATTGTTTAAAGATATTGTATGATGGAACATTTTGTTATTTCTGTGTTTATTTGTAGGAACAAAGAGAAGGCCCAGTTACCAAACATATAAGACTTACAGCAGCTTTAGTACTCAGGAATCTAGCCCGATATTCTTCCCTGGGAAGGAGGTCAGTATCCTGGTCTCAATGATAATGCACCATTAGAAGATAGTCAACACATTTTCATTGATTGATAGGAGTGAACTGTACTGTAGGAGATATATTTATACTAATAACTTAGTGAATGAATTGAGGGTGAGGTTATATATATGTAATTCTCTGTGCAAAGCTTGCGAAAAGAACATATCATGAACCCCTCTGCAAATTTAGATCATATTCATACCATTGCATAATGCAACAAAGTTCTATACCTGGTAGATTTCAAAATATATGAAAAAAGAAACATGTTTGAGAGATTTCATCATGAGTGTGGTCGAGGTCATCGTCAATTTCCCACAGTTGATTGCTCTACACTGCGCTACTTTTATTACCCGTGGGTCAACTCGGTGAAAAATCCTCGTTTCAATGACGCCACTCTATAAATAGAAACCGATCAACATAACCCTGTCTTCATTGAAGACGGGAAAATATTTCAAAGTACATGTAGCAATATTGGTGCGCCCATGAAGGCGTGCAGATAGTGTGATAAACATATAGTGGACAAGTCCTACAGGTCTTTAGTGTTTAAAACGAGTATAACCTAGTAGTCTAGTACAGCAGTGTGTTTTGAGATGTTAGGAACAGCCCAGGTGTGTGTAGCAAGTACTTTGTGCATCAATCAGCTAAATGGAGTATTGAACCGTTAACCAATGACTTGACGGTGTTCACATAGGATGGTAACAGTCTTTGCCACCACCTAGGCCTGTTTTATTTAATTGATGGGAAGATATCTCTGTCAAGACAAAAGGGCATCAATTTATATTCTTCTGAAATGGTATAAACCAGTTGATGTTAAATTTCTGAATGACATTTTCGATATTGCTCGCCCTCACTTGTTGGTATGCAGCTTCTATAAAGCATATGTTATCTTCAATCTGATTGGCTCACTTGTTATAATTTTTCCCTTCATCTGTTGTCAAATTGCATCAATTGACTTTTAAAAACACCACAATCCACACAGCATATATCATAATATTGCTCGCATATACTGCTAAAATATTGGCAGGTGGATATTTTGAACAGGTTCTTACATAAAGTATCTTGATTTTGGCACATTCCCAATTTTACGGCATTACTGAACTTAGAAAGGTTTAGCGTGAAAATGAATTAGCACAGTATTTAACATAGAAAACAATATACAGAAACTGCAATTAGCGCAATTTACTTTACACTGGCTGACCTGACTGCAATATACATATATGAAATGTAATGATAAAAAGAAAAATATCTTGAAGTTATATAATTATCTGAACACATTGAAATTGTGAAAAAAAATACCCGACTTCTGAAATGAAAGAAAACTGTTTTCATCATCAAAGAACAGTTCTTTTACATAATAATATGCCAAATTTGACTTCAAATTAAAAAAATGTAATGATATGAAAGTAAAAAAAAATCATATAATATTTCCATCATTTTCCTTTATGTAGTTTTGTATATTAATAACAAATTTCATGTAATTACTTGCAGTTTAATCAAGAAGCACGAGCGCCACATCAACTACACAGCAATGAGTGCCCTGGAGTCATCCAATGCTCTAGCTAACTGCCTTTGGGAGACCATCCAACAGCACTGACACATGCCCTGATCTTACTCTTCATCCTCATCACAGAACGTCGCCAACTCACAAACTCGCAGCTTAATGTGTGTTTAGCCACACGATCATTAGTTGTGGACAGATGACCGCCATCCATCATCAGTCATTACCGGTCATCTTGTTTTCACTGTCAAGTGTATCAAAGGAACAATGTCAAGCTACCCAACCGCTGCTCATGCATTGTCAGTGATAATTTGTTGTGTATTCGTGTCGTAACCGGCACAACCGAACTTCTCAGTTCATAATGGCTGTTTATCATGTGTTCATTCATGTATGTCTGTGAAATACCAGGTGATCCTGTTATTATTGTATAAATGTTTCCAGATGTTGTCTATGTACTGAGAGGAGTATATGTTACAGAAGTGAAAGTCCAACAGAGATAAATGTATTTAATATATTGTTAAACTGGGGAGTATGATGAATCTATTTTTCTTACGTGTGGCTAGCTTGTATTAAATTTGTTTCTTTTTTTGCATATTTAATTAACCTTGTCGTTGGAAGAAAATAAGATATATGATTATTATACAGGAGGGTTCATTCCTTGGAACTGTTTAATTTATGTTTAGATATAGTTTCAATAAAATATTTGTTTTGTAGATGAAACATTTGAAATGTCACTTGGTATCAATTCTATTATTTATGAAGCAATTACATTTTTTCTCAACTCATGAAATTCATGTCTTTAACCTGTAGTACATTTTTTCAATTTCACAAGTAAAAGAATGTGTCATTGTTTCAAATATAAGTTTCAAATAAAAATCTTTCTGTATCTGTTGGTTTCTTTTACTATTTTGTTAATTGCTCACATACCTTATTTTTTCATTATCATTAATTTATGCAGACTTTAAAAGCAGAATTCTTACAAGTTCCAAAGCTACAAATCAAATTTTCCATTAAAAGTTTCTCAAACCAGGTGAATTCTGTTTGTGTTTCTGTTGTCATACAACAATCTCTGTGATTGTGAACCTGCATGGCTTAACAAATTGTTTTGTAGCTTGTTGTCAGGATAAATCCGTTTCACTTAACCAGCATACTCGTCTATAGGTCCTGCTCAGGGGACCAATACAAGCCAGGTGTTATAGACAGGCGTCTGTACAGGTGCAATCTAACAGCTGATATTAGGACAATCCACTCGCAGAGCTGTCGATACATTGTCATATGTGATGAGTGGAATGATATAGAATTAAAAATCAATGTACTACATTTCAGTTGGATTAAATCATTTCATGTAAATCACAAATAAAAATGATGTACAGTATGCTCTAAATCGAAGAAGTATCTATCATTATGGATATGAGAATAAATGATTTCTGTCCTGTGCGAGCCCAAATTTACATTATGAATTTAGCGAGATGGTTGTAAGTCCTTCATTGATCTGTATACATTGCTTTATACACATGAAATGTCTTCTAAATTAAATGATGGCATTTTAATACTTTGTGGACCATTGGTGTGCTGCTTGTTTTGTTTATCAGAAATCATGGTCCCTGGTTATTCACAGCTCTAATTTCAGTTTGAGTTAATAGGATGTGGAGCGATTCGCTATCAATCATATCTAGGTAATGAGCAATGATTTAAGCGGGAAAAAACCTATCAATATATTAATTCTGTGTGTGTACCCTAATTGTGTTATAGTTGAGCATGCAGGGGGAAATGTTTGATTTGTTTGGAATCATCTGATAGGTGTTCATTAATAACAAGATTCGGTCAGTCTCTGGACATGTGTTGTTTAGTAATAGTAACTGACCATGGCCACTCTTTTACTGAGAATGAGATAACAGGTGACTGTGAGCAATCAGATTTTCACTAGATATTAGCTCGCCTCGGTGAGAGCTTATGTTTTCGCCCTGGCATCGGCATCGTCGTTAGCGCTGGTTTCTGAATGTTAAGCTTTTGGTGCAAGTGTTGAAAGGCATCAGTAAACTCTTTTTTCATTATACTAGGGTTCTAAAAGTTGGGTTTCATGGTTGCTATGGGTTAACTATTACTTTGTGAATTTTTTTATTTTTTTTTATATTTTGGATTTAGACTTTTAATGTCAGATCAAATGTTAAGCTTTTGGTGCAAATGTTGAAAAGCATTTGTAAACTCCTTTACAAGTGTACTTATATCTAATACAAAATCTAATTTAAACTGTTTGTTCACCTTTTGATATTTCAATATTTTTTTGTTAAAATATCAGTATGTATGTATTGCAGTATAGATTCCAGTTGAACTTGCCCTCTAATTGTGTGAAGTATAATGATATTCAATTTGAGGTGAGCTTTGTACGAATGATGATGACGGTAGTCACAGAGAAAATTGAGTGTCAGGCTTTTGTTTGGAAACTCTGTGGTTGTTATCTAGTGTCACAGTACAAATGCTTGGGACTATTGGTCATTACAGACAGGACTGAATCTACAAGTGGTAGTGAAGACAGGTTCCACTCGACTTAAAATATAACCTGTTATCACAAGAAAATGACAACTGTTGTCTGCTACATAGATTTTCAGCTCTTTATAAGGACAACAAATCCTTCAGAGGGAATACTTTGAGGTTGTGCTATGGTGTAGTTCCAGTATCGGTGTTTTCCTTTTACTGTCTCAATGAACGAGAGGTGTGGGGTAATAATGTTGATATTAGGCAGTAGTCTGTGGGATGAAAGGCTACCACATTTGTTTAAAAGTCATGACTTTGGCCTACTTTCAAGATCACAGTGGTCAAATGTGTGTTTAAAACTTGAAATCTTAATTAATAATGCTGGGGGGGGGGATACAAATATTTGTATCTCCAAAAAAACAAAATAATAATAAAAAATCTCGTCTGACCAGTGGTCCAGTTTGTCGAACAAAGTCCATTGGATTTACAGTGTTTATTGGTAAATTTTAGGGGACGAAAAACAAAACCAGAACATCGCTTTTTGTTATATTTATTGCAAAATGGGACGACTTTACAAGAAATAATTTGTCCTATTCCTCTAAAATGTTGAAAAGGCATCTAAGAGAGTTGTTTCCCCTGGAACAAGATTACAGGAATTGTCTTAAAAAAAATAAAAGAAAAACACAGCATGCACAACAATAATGAGTGGTATAAAAATATGTCAGTGGTTCTTCAACATATATGCTGACCTCTACACTTCAAATTTAGTAGAAGACCATGCAGACTAACTAGCAGACATGTGTTCGGGAGTGATACAAACGGACATGTCTGTATAAGTATAATCATCAGCATCTAGGGAGCTGAAATGCCAAAAGGAGATTAGATAGCGCTTGTGAAATACCTAAACGAGACAGCACTGTATTGTACCAAAACGGGACCAGATAGCGTTGCTGACACACATAAACGGGACCAGATAGCGTTGTTGAAACACATAAACGGGACCAGATGCCGTTGTTGACACACCTAAACGGGGACCAGATGCCGTTGTTGACACACCTAAACGGGACGAGATGCCGTTGTTGATACACCTAAACGGGACGAGATGCCGTTGTTGACACACCTAAACGGGACCAGATGCCGTTGTTGACACACCTAAACTGGAGCAGATGCCGTTATTGACGCACCTAAACGGGACCAGATGCCATTGTTGACACACCTAAACGGGACCAGATAGCGTGGTTGACGCACCAAAAACGGAACCAGATAGCGTTGTTGACGCACCAAAAACGGGACCAGATGCCGTTGTTGACACATAAAGGGGACCAGATAGCGTTGTTGACACACCTAAACGGGACCAGATAGCGTTGTTGACACACCTAAACGGAACCAGATAGCGTTGTTGCCACACCAAAACGGGACCAGATGCCGTTGTTGACACACCTAAACGGAACCAGATAGCGTTGTTGACACACCTAAACGGAACCAGATAGGGTTGTTGACACACCTAAACGGAACCAGATAGCGTTGTTGACACACCTAAACGGAACCAGATAGGGTTGTTGACACACCTAAACGGAACCAGATGCCGTTGTTGACACACCAAAACGGGACCAGATAGCGTTGTTGACACACCTAAACGGGACCAGATGCCGTTGTTGACACACCAAAACGGGACCAGATGCCGTTGTTGACACACCTAAACGGGACCAAATGCCGTTGTTGATACACCTAAACGGGACCAGATGCCGTTGTTGACACACCTAAACGGGACAAGATAGCGTTGTTAACACCAAAACGGAACCAGATAGCGTTGTTGACACACCTAAACGGGACCGGATAGCGTTGTTGACACCTAAACGGGACCAGATAGCGTTGTTGACACACCTAAACAGGACCAGATGCCGTTGTTGACACACCTAAACAGGACCAGATGCCGTTGTTGACACACCAAAACGGGACCAGATAGCGTTGTTGACACACCTAAACGGGACCAGATAGCGTTGTTGACACACCTAAACGGGACCAGATAGGGTTGTTGACACACCTAAACGGAACCAGATGCCGTTGTTGACACACCTAAACAGGACCAGATGCCGTTATTGACGCACCTAAACGGGACCAGATGCCGTTATTGACGCACCTAAACGGGACCAGATGCCGTTGTTGACACATAAACGGGACCAGATAGCGTTGTTGACACACCTAAACGGGACCAGATAGCGTTGTTGACACCAAAACGGAACCAGATGCCGTTGTTGACACACCTAAACGGGACCAGATAGCGTTGTTGACACATAAACGGGACCAGATAGCGTTGTTGACACACCTAAACGGGACCAGATAGCGTTGTTGACACCTAAACGGAACCATATAGCGTTGCTGACACCTAAACGGGACCAGATTGACCAGATAGCAATGCTAAAATACCAAAACGAGACTGCACAGTATTGCTAAAACACCAAAACGAGCATAGGTGAAATTCCAAAATAAGACTAGATAGCGTTATTGAAAACACCAACATACGACCATATTGCTTTGCTCCAATGCAATAATGAGACCAGCGATGCTTGCTTTTACAGATGACAATGAATGGGTTTCCAGTATGATTCTGCTTGGTTCAGCTGTCGTTACACTTTGTATATACAATGGGGCAGCAGAACTACAAATACACAATACATATTTACATACGCCAGCTTTAACAGTTAAGGATATAATGATTAAATTGCAAAGTCTTTGTTAACCACATTCAACATATGTTCCAATTCGAGGCTGTGTTGATCATTTTCGAAAATAAATGTACTGTATGACCTGTTTTAACTTTGATAGTTCACATCTTTGTCTCCTCGTATCGAAACACGACGATTCCAAATCTGCCCTGGCGATGGTCAGTGTTGGACACTTTAATATAATGTTTAAGTGCGGGTCATCGCGACTTTGTTATTGGACGGACTATGTCCCCGACAGCGGAGACACAGCACAGCTGCAGCTGGTGGTTAGTTGAATCCAGTTCCAGTCGAATGTGGCATCAGGAGAGAGCCGTACCAGGGCCATTACGAAGGACTTTTTAGGCAGACACCGAGATGCGTACCTGTAGATAGAAAACGTCGCTGTTTTACATCAACCTTTCCCTTACTGCGTACAAACACAACCAGATCTAATTAAGGAATGAACGTCATTTTAAATGCGTATATCTCTACGAAACTGAGTTAGCAGAGGATATTAGCGCTCCATTAAGAATATTGTCGCTGCCAACAACGTTTATACTACCATATACGCAGTCAAAATAATGTGCAATCCTTGCATTAATATTCAACTAAAGAAAATGCAGTGTTGACTATGGTCGCTTGGTGAAGTAGTTTAACACAGTCAACACCACTATAATAAGCTTTGTGTAATGGGCTATTCAAATGTTCGTCCGTGGTCCGTCGTCAGTCCGTCAGCAATCCTTGCTATTTTCTGAGAACTATTGGGAGATATTTCTCTCTCTCTCTCTCTTTTTTTTTTTAAAGATTCCATTGTTCCCTAGTTTTTGCCCAATTTTGAGTCGGATAAGGAAAACAAAATGGCGGACAGGCGGCGATCTTGCATTTTGACAGTTGAAGTTTGTTATCACTATTTCTTGAGGACTGAAAGGATATTTCTCAAACTTCATATATAGGTTCTTGAGAAGTAATGGGATTGTAGAAGAGGAAATGGGGATATAAGGGAAACAAGAAATGACCTTTCTTACATTGAACTGATAATGATAATTCAATGATGGACGATCAGATCCCTCTGGGACCTCTTGTTTGACGAGTAATTAAACCAAACAAAAGTTGTTACATTTGTATAAATACGGTTGGAGCCCATAAACACAAATTGAAAATGTTTTGAGGTGGATTGAAATTATATTTCGGTTTTCACAAAAGTCTTTAAACGTAATCGTGGAATACTACACTTGTTGGTATGTACCAAATGGTGCGACATTTAGGTAAGTAATATAAACACTTAGGGTTCAGTTTGTACGAAAATAGCACTGTTCCTTAGTACAGCGGCTGCCTGTACAACAGACTTTGAACTTAGACACGGATTCCATTCACGTTCGGTAAGTGTGACATAACCACATATCATAATGTATCATAACAGTTCATTCTAACGAAAATGGACGTCATTTAAGGTAATTACGGAATGGCCACGTGCGGTGAGTTATTAGACACTTTCGAAAGTCATCCATATGAGTATCCAAAACCATCCATGCGGTTACATTGTTTGTACGAGAGGCCAATACCACAAGCGTACGTCACCATTTCTACACGTTCCCCCAATATGCCCAAGTACGTTCCGTCTACGTTATGTTGGCTCGGCGGGGCACTTCGCTTTTAAGTGTTTGAGTTTAATAACACCGAGTTGGGCACTACATTTGTGGAGAAGATAAACGAGCTCTGTCAAGCTACTTCAGCAGTAAATACATTGAACATGATACTCTATATGACCTTGAAGATGCTAGTTTCAACTGTTTGACATTTATACTGAACAAAACAGCGGTGTTTATGGAATCCAAACTTATGGTATGCTTAATATGCGAAAAGAACATGTTAACAACAAAAAGTTATTTCTTTTCTATTTTTTCCCTTTCGATGTTTAAAAGGCCAAGACATGCTGTGTTCACAAATACTTCTAAACCTGGCGACAACATAATGCGTGGGTGGTATAAAGGTCGTAGTCATTTTCTGAACGATCCCGTGAAGCCAACCGAAAGCTGTAACCGTTACTGTTTCAGCATTACTGCCTTTTAATTGGCATTCATAGTCAGTATAAATCATCACCGAACTACAGAGCTAGCATTGTATGGTAATTCATCTTAGGTGGTTTGATATTGAGACATATCCGTTTGCGAACTTAGGTCGTTTATGGTGAAGTACATCTACAGAGGTGCTCAGAGTTGTGACGTCATGAGGAGGAGGACTACCTACCTGCGGTTATTCACCCCTCGGCAGCAGTTGTTACATCCGGGGTTTTCTAGTTTTAAGAGATCTGTGTCGCACGTGACTGTGTAGAACCACTGTCTCCCTGATATATCGGAACCTGTGGGTTGAAAAACCTCTACGTCTGAATCGTTGATGTCCTTTGCCTGATAGATGAGGCGCCAGTCGGTGTTATACGGGCATGCGGGCTGGGCCATCCCGGGGACGAAAGACCCGTCTCGTTTCTACAACAGTGACACTTATAGTTACATTGGTACCACGACGTGTCAAGTGACACATACTAATCGCCATTTTTTCGTCGTCGTGTGTCCTTCAATATCATTTTCAACTTCTTCTAAAACAGAACCTGAACCAATTTCAATGAAAGTATGCATGTATCTTCCATAATCAATGACCCAAAATAGAGAATTAAATGCCCACAATTAACAAACTACTTGATACTTGAAATTAAATACTACAATAAAGAAAATATGAATAATTTAAGTAGAAATGGCCCCCTTTTAACAATTAACGGACCATTTTAACTTGTCCGATTAACTTACAGGTAGACCATTGTCAGATAAAGAAATTGCTGTAGAAACAGGTTTGTGAAGCCATGATCACTGGACATGTGTGGCTGTATTACTAAAACGGTTCTAAATGCCACATAAACTTTATTGTAGGGACGTCTCTATTGGAGATCGACGTGGTGTGTTGTTATATTTAGAAAATTTGATCTTGCTTGTAACAAGCATTTCCATTGGCTTAAAAATGTGCATATTATCAGCCAATCACGTAAAAAATGACGTCGCCGTTTGTTACGCCGCTTTTGATTGGCTGATGCAGTGGCGCAATGATTTCGTAGAGAAAAAAATCCATATGTATAAGTAGATTTTCACAGTGATTGTGTACAATTGATTGAATTATAAGATTAACTTGACTTGATGTTTAGACCACCGTCATCGGATGGTGGGCTGTTCAATTCGTCTTACTTTCGTGGTCCGTCCGTAAACAATCCTTGCTATCGCTATTTCTTGAGAACCACTGAAGGAATGGTTTTAACACTTTATATGTTGGTTCCTCTTCGTCCCTAGTTGTGTCCATTTAATTTTGAGTCTGATTTTGAAAACAAAATGGCCGATAGTCAGCAGCCATCTTGGATTTTGACGATTGAAAATTGTTATCACTTTTTCTTGAAAGGTACTGGAGGGATATTTCTCAAACTTCATATATATATCATGTTCCTTTTGATCCCGGTTGTGCCCACTTAATTCTTATTCTGATCAGGAAAACAAAATGGCCGATAGGCGGCCATCTTAAATTTTGACAATTGAATATTGTTATCGCTATTTCTTGAGAAATACTGGAAGGATATCTCTCATACTTCACATATGGGTTTCCCTTGATCTCTAGTTGTGTCCATTCAATTTTGAATTTGGTCATGAAAACAAAATGGCTGGCAGTCAGCCATCTTGGATTTTGATTGTTTAAGTTTGTTATCACTATTTTTTGAAAGGTACTGGAGGGATATTTCTCAAACTTCACATATAATGTTCTCTTTGGTCCCTTATTGTGTCCATTTAATTTTGATTCGGATCGGGAAAACAAAATTGCCGACATACGGCCATCTTGAATTTTGACAATTGAAGATTGAAATCACTATTTCTTGAGAAGTACTTGAAGGTTATCTCCCAGACTTAATATATGGGTTTCCATTGGT
This sequence comes from Pecten maximus, assembly GCF_902652985.1. Taxonomy (NCBI): domain Eukaryota; kingdom Metazoa; phylum Mollusca; class Bivalvia; order Pectinida; family Pectinidae; genus Pecten; species Pecten maximus. The sequence goes on from NC_047019.1 coordinate 29,180,611, forward strand.
CTTTAGTTGTGTCCATTCAATTTTGAATCTGATCAGGAAATCAAAATGGCTGACAGGCTGTTTTTGGATTTTGCTAGTGTAAGTTTGTTTTCTCTATATCTCAGAAAGCTCTTTTTAGGTCTTTCTTAGATTTCATATAAAAGTTTAGCTTGTTATCAGATTTTGAATAGGAAAAGAGGAAAGAATGGCATTTTAGAGAGAAAAAACAGTCTTACATAGAATCAATAAAGATCATTCAATGGTGGTCGCCAAGATCTCTCTGGGATCTTTTGTTTTATGATATGGAGCTATAACACGCACACAAAATGGAGTGTTATCTCATCATAAACATTTTATTTATACTCCGTTTTTGTGTTATGGCTTCATGACATTAATATAAATTAACCCTTTATCAAAAGTATATAATAGATCAAACTAAAAATACAATTACATTAGGAGATACTTATGATGACATGTCTACCTATCTATGAGGAAACCCCAGGTATTTGTAGTTTTATATTGAATAATTAAAGTAATTAAAACATAGGATAGGTCTTAATAAGGTACATGTACTTCTTATTGAATTGATATTTCATAAAGACTTATACTAGGTATTTTAAGCCGACCATCGTCAGAATGGTCAGTAGTTTTGCATGCATGTTCAATTTTGAGACTGAACTGAAAACAAGGTGGAAAATCAAAACCAACTTGACACCCTAATAGATATAGAATTAAAAAGATAATTCACCATTTACCTGTGTATGAGAGTTTGACTGTGGAGGATGTGAGCCCACGTGAAGCCTCCGTTCCATGAGAACAGGGTGGTATTTGAGATGTGTGTAGATACCACGAAGTATCTCACTTCGACTTTCCCGTTCTATAGAGTAAACAGGGTTACGTATAAGGTCGACAAGTGCTGAAAAATAAAACACCAGAATGAAAATCCACAGCTCAAAATAGGTATATGGATATTCGAATAATAAGGGCAAGCACGGGCAAATATGTACGTGTATGTCGTACCCACTGGGCGAATAGGAACGCGTGTGTCGTACCCACTGGGCGAATAGGAACGTGTGTGTCGTCCCCACTGGGCGAATAGGAACGTGTGTGTCGTCCCCACTGGGCGAATAGGAACGTGTATGTCGTACTAACTATGCGAATAGGAACGTGTGTGTTGTACCCACTGGGCGAATAGGAACGTGTAAGTCTTACCCACTGGGTGAATAGGAACGTGTGTGTCGTCCCCACTGGGCGAATAGGAACGTGTATGTCGTACCCACTGGGCGAATAGGAACGCGTGTGTCGTCCCCATTGGGCGAATAGGAACGTGTGTGTCGTCCCCACTGGGCGAATAGGAACGTGTGTGTCGTCCCCACTGGGCGAATAGGAACGTGTATGTCGTACTAACTATGCGAATAGGAACGTATGTGTCGTCCCCACTGGGCAAATAGGAACGTGTGTGTAGTACCCACTGGGTGAATAGGAACGTGTGTGTCGTCCCCACTGGGCGAATAGGAACGCGTATGTTGTTACCACTAGGTGAATAGGAACGTGTGTGTCGTCCCCACTGGGCAAATAGGAACGTGTGTGTCGTCCCCACTGGGCGAATAGGAACGTGTGTGTTGTTACCACTAGGTGAATAGGAACGTGTGTGTCGTCCCAACTGGGCAAATAGGAACGTGTAAGTCTTACCCACTGGGTGAATAAGGAACGTGTGTGTCGTCCCCACTGGGCGAATAGGAACGCGTATGTTGTTACCACTAGGTGAATAGGAACGTGTGTGTCGTCCCCACTGGGCAAATAGGAACGTGTGTGTCGTCCCCACTGGGCGAATAGGAACGTGTGTGTCGTACCCACTGGGCGAATAGGAACGTGTGTGTCGTCCCCACTGGGCGAATAGGAACGCGTGTGTCGTCCCCACTGGGCGAATAGGAACGTGTAAGTCTTACCCACTGGGTGAATAGGAACGTGTGTGTTGTACCCACTGGGCGAATAGGAACGTGTAAGTCTTACCCACTGGGTGAATAGGAACGTGTGTGTTGTACCCACTGGGCGAATAGGAACGTGTGTGTTGTACCCACTGGGCGAATAGGAACGTGTAAGTCTTACCCACTGGGCGAATAGGAACGTGTGTGTCGTACCCACTGGGTGAATAGGAACGTGTGTGTTGTACCTACTGGGTGAATAGGAACGTGTGTGTTGTACCTACTGGGCGAATAGGAACGTGTATGTCGTCCCCACTGGGCGAATAGGAACGTGTAAGTCTTACCCACTGGGTGAATAGGAACGTGTGTGTCGTCCCCACTGGGTGAATAGGAACGTGTGTGTCGTCCCCACTGGGTGAATAGGAACGCGTATGTCGTACCCACTGGGCAAATAGGAACGTGTAAGTCTTACCCACTGGGTGAATAGGAACGTGTGTGTCGTCCCCACTGGGCGAATAGGAACGTGTGTGTCGTCCCCACTGGGTGAATAGGAACGTGTGTGTCGTCCCCACTGGGTGAATAGGAACGTGTGTGTCGTACCCACTGGGCAAATAGGAACGTGTAAGTCTTACCCACTGGGTGAATAGGAACGTGTGTGTCGTCCCCACTGGGCGAATAGGAACGTGTGTGTCGTCCCCACTGGGCGAATAGGAACGTGTGTGTCGTACCCACTGGGTGAATAGGAACGTGTGTGTTGTACCCACTGGGCGAATAGGAACGTGTAAGTCTTACCCACTGGGTGAATAGGAACGTGTGTGTCGTACCCACTGGGTGAATAGGAACGTGTAAGTCTTACCCACTGGGTGAATAGGAACGTGTGTGTCGTCCCCACTGGGCGAATAGGAACGTGTGTGTCGTCCCCACTGGGCGAATAGGAACGTGTGTGTCGTCCCCACTGGGCGAATAGGAACGTGTGTGTCGTCCCCACTGGGTGAATAGGAACGTGTGTGTCGTCCCCACTGGGTGAATAGGAACGCGTATGTCGTACCCACTGGGCAAATAGGAACGTGTAAGTCTTACCCACTGGGCAAATAGGAACGTGTAAGTCTTACCCACTGGGTGAATAGGAATGTGTGTGTCGTCCCCACTGGGTGAATAGGAACGTGTGTGTCGTCCCCACTGGGTGAATAGGAACGTGTATGTCGTACCCACTGGGTGAATAGGAACGTGTATGTCGTCCCCACTGGGTGAATAGGAACGTGTATGTCGTACCCACTGGGTGAATAGGAACGTGTGTGTCGTCCCCACTGGGCAAATAGGAACGTGTGTGTCGTCCCCACTGGGCAAATAGGAACGTGTGTGTCGTCCCCACTGGGCGAATAGGAACGTGTAAGTCTTACCCACTGGGCGAATAGGAACGTGTATGTCGTACTAACTATGCGAATAGGAACGTGTGTGTCGTCCCAACTGGGCAAATAGGAACGTGTGTGTTGTACCCACTGGGCGAATAGGAACGTGTGTGTCGTCCCCACTGGGCAAATAGGAACGTGTATATCGTACCCACTGGGCGAATAGGAACGTGTGTGTCGTACTAACTATGCGAATAGGAACGTGTGTGTTGTACCCACTGGGCGAATAGGAACGTGTAAGTCTTACCCACTGGGTGAATAGGAACGTGTGTGTCATACCCACTGGGCAAATAGGAACGTGTGTGTCGTCCCCACTGGGTGAATAGGAACGTGTGTGTCATACCCACTGGGCAAATAGGAACGTGTGTGTCGTCCCCACTGGGTGAATAGGAACGTGTGTGTCGTCCCCACTGGGCAAATAGGAACGTGTGTGTAGTACCCACTGGGTGAATAGGAACGTGTGTGTCGTACTAACTATGCGAATAGGAACGTGTGTGTCGTCCCCACTGGGCAAATAGGAACGTGTGTGTAGTACCCACTAGGTGAATATGAACGTGTATGTCGTCCCCACTGGGCAAATAGGAACGTGTGTGTAGTACCCACTGGGTGAATAGGAACGTGTGTGTCGTACTAACTATGCGAATAGGAACGTGTGTGTCGTCCCCACTGGGCAAATAGGAACGTGTGTGTAGTACCCACTGGGTGAATCGGAACGCGTGTGTCATACCCACTGGGCGAATAGGAACGCGTGTGTCGTACCCACTGGGTGAATAGGAACGTGTGTGTCGTACCCACTGGGTGAATAGGAACGTGTAAGTCGTACCCACTGGGTGAATAGGAACGCGTGTGTCGTACCCACTGGGTGAATAGGAACGCGTGTGTCGTACCCACTGGGTGAATAGGAACGCGTGTGTCGTACCCACTGGGTGAATAGGAACGTGTGTGTCGTCCCCACTGGGCGAATAGGAACGTGTAAGTCTTACCCACTGGGTGAATATGAACGTGTATGTCGTCCCCACTGGGCAAATAGGAACGTGTATGTCGTACCCACTGGGTGAATAGGAACGTGTAAGTCTTACCCACTGGGTGAATATGAACGTGTATGTCGTCCCCACTGGGCAAATAGGAACGTGTGTGTCGTACCCACTGGGTGAATAGGAACGTGTGTGTAGTACCCACTGGGCAAATATGAACGTGAATGTTGTTACCACTGGGCAAATAGGAACGCGTATGTCGTACCCACTGGGTGAATAGGAACGTGAATGTTGTTACCACTGGGACATATAAGTACATGTACTTGCATGTTCAACCCTATGTCTGACCCCAGTGTAAATACCTGTGTTTGTTGACGATCGTTTTACTCATAGATGAGAGATGAATGAAAACCTGTTGATCAACTCGTTACACTGTCGATAATGACTATTAGTCAAATCGATCCTAAGTACTTGATGGGACCCACATATAGGACAGAAGTCCGGAAGTCGGTCAATAAACACTAACTTTACGCCATACTGTCATTGGTCAGATGAAAACGATACATCGCTAGTCTAGGCTTGTTGAACATACAGAAATTGTGAATTTAGCGATAGACGCATGCCAAACAGAGTATGAAACTGGACCATACAGCTGTTTTGTCCTTGTAGGAATCGGCAGCAATTTTAGGAGCCAACATTTGGAAATTCAGATTGAGCTTAATACATTTTGAAATATCCTTGTGCAGAAAGATATACACTGTATTATAGAAAGTATTATGTATGTGTATAAATGATCTTAGATGATATTTTCTTTTTTTTTTTTTAATTTTTATTTCATACCAGATTTTATGAAACGTTTCTTAGATTTTTTTTTTGCAAATGGGCAAAATCAAAACTTCAAGAAAAAAATCATAAAATCTTAAGAAATGGAAACATCTTTCATGCACAGTTTCTTACATACCCCCTTATATTTTGACAGGTTTAAAGTAAAAACGTAGAGGGCAAAAATCAACCGGAGGCAGCCATTTTGTTGCGCCATTTTCAATTTCTGTCGTAATGTCATTGTCGATAAAACGACGTCACAGCAGATTTCTGACAGGCACGTCCAATGAAAAATAAGTTACCATTATTAGCGTACCGATAATTATTATTTACCGATTTTCAACATACAAAAATAGCATTTTTCGAGAAATATTTAAGGTAACAGAAAGTTTCATACGTTGTTTCAACGCATAGAATTTTTGATATTTCCTCACAGAAAACATTGTTTGAAAACATATACATGTGTAATTACCAACGATCTAGTAAAATAAATAAAGGAGATGGTGTTTTCGTGGATAAGTATCATAGATCATATGTGTTTAATGTTTCCACAGTAATTAAGTAGAATTCGAATGAGAAAGTGCGTGCAAGTTATGTCCCCTCTATTCTGCCTTTAGACATTATTTATATGATACTTCTAACTATATTGGACATATACAAATGTAGAATTACTTACGTCTGGTGGCTCTAATATATCATTTGATGATAATGAATATATTTTAACCAAAGTCAATAATTACATTTTATCTAACAATAGATTGACTGAAAACTAATATATATTTTAAATTTATAAGTACATTCATCTTTGTCCTTTTTTAAGCCGGGTATGGTGTGAATGTCAGAGTGGGTGTCAATTGAATGAATGTGTAGTTATTGATGTTATGTCAAGTATATTTAATTTACTTTATGTTATTTGTAATGTTTGTAATGTATGTATTGTGTGTCGTGTTGTAAATTTCTTCAAATTTGTTATGTGTTCTTCAGTTTTATAGGAAAAGACTTATGTAGGCTTTCCTGTTGTCTAATCCTTTTGTATTATTTATACAATGAAATTTGTTGAAATGAAGTTATGTCATGTTTGAATAGTTAAATTGTCAGGAAATGAACAAAAAAGGCAAGGATGTGTTCCAAAGATATTATGGAAATATAATACAAAGAATGAACATTTCATTTTAAAACTAAACGACGGAAGTCGAACGGAATGACCTAAATGAAGAAATAGATAACAGACATGGCATTACGGAACTTCAAAGATTTAAATGGAGATTAAAAACAAATGTGATAATGCTGACTTACCATTCATAATTAAGCGATTGGAAGCTGTGGTGTCCTTTTTCAGTTTTTCCGCGACTATTCCTGAAATCAAGATGAACAGTAAGATAATAGGAGAATAAACACAGAACATGACTTGGTATACCGGATCACCGACCCCGCGCGCCACCATCAGTGTTGTTATATACATGTAAGCATACCGACCATTTTCCAATGTTTTACGTTTAGCAAGTGATTTATGGTTCCCGAAAGTGCCGAACTTCGTCCCATATATCGAGTAAGTTAAATGTCCAACGACGCGACAAAGCTTGTGACGTCATGCTTTCAGCAGCGGTATCTAAATCCAGCCACCTCGATGGCTAGTGTAAGCGAACTCTCGTTTTATGTTCGTTTTGTAATGGTTCGTACTATAACCTGTGTCATTCATTCAACCATGAACGTCAGTTATATAGAATGTGATCGATGGTATTTTGTTATCAGATCCTTTAATTCTAACGTACCATTAATGCAGGACTAACTAGTCGGCCTATCAATGTAAGGAAATCGATAATAATATTGTCTTTAAAGTAACTATTTATGATGAAGTGTTCGCTGAGAGAAAGTCAAAATTTGATATATACCCATTGAATATAAGTGACGAAATTCATTACATAGAGGTTACACAACGAGTGGTTGTTGGATATGGAATTTATTTCACACGAGTAAGTTATTTTTTAAAAGTTACAAAAGACACGAGCTTTAGCGAGTGTTTTTTGCAACTTTTAAAAAATAACTTACTAGTGTGAAATAAATTCCATATCCAACAATTTCGAGTCGTGTGACCTGTTTCTACCACAATAATATCGGCTTGAATCAAAGGGAAACGTGGCCAAGAATAATTTCGCGTATGCAAATAAAGTGTACCGGTGACGTCCGGGACCCGGTGATTTGACGTCATTAGATTATTGATGACGTCAACAACAATTGCAACTTGGGTCAAAGTTCACCGTGTTAGCCAATCGAAATGCGTACAGAGTTTATACCACGTGTGGTATAAGCAGATTGTTAATCAACAGCTGTAATGATTAACTGATGGTCTGAGAGTTGAATAACACGGCGTATTGTGGTAGAAAGATTCGTATTAAAGGCCAAGACAGTTTACAAACATACATATTCCACGATATCAGATTGGATGCTTCTTATTATTTTATTTTATTCCCATGTCATTTACTTTTAATTCTGAAAAGTCATTATTTCCTTAAATAAACTAAATATGAAGTGCCCCCACTTTACCTTAACTGTTAACGATATTCAAAATAAACCAACCAAATACCATTTCTATCAAACTAAACCAATCAAATCGAAGCTCTTCACGATGTTTTAAATGACATATCCAATCATCGCCGATGGTGTTGATCAGCTGAGCATGCGTAATATTATTTTCACGCAGATTACGAAGTATGCTTTTAATTGGGTGTTTGGAGTTAACATTCTGGTATTTACAGGACAAACCTTCATTTCCACATTGTTAATATATTTGTGCTCCTACATGATGATGTCCCCTTATAAGACTGGTGTATACAATATTCCTCACACATTACTGTCAACTTTACTTCCTATGTTCACGAGCTAGTTACGAATATCATATTTCCGTGGTAGATGTCGCATCCTGACGGTCAATGAAGGTTAACGGAGGTTGATGAAGGTTAACGGAGGTTGATGAAGATTAACGGAGGTTGATGAAGGTTAACGGAGGTTTTATGAAGGTAAATGGAGGTTGATGAAGGTTCACTGAAGTTTTGAAGGTTTCAATTGGCTGATGAATGTTCACTGAGGTTGTGAAGTTTCACTGAGGTTGATGAAAGTTCACTGAATTTGATGAAGGATTCCTGAGGTTGATTTGGATTAACCGAGGTTAATGAAAGTTCGCTAAGGTTGCTGAAGGCACGTTGGTCTAGTTTTAGGACGCATATCTACGTGACTGAAGGGTCGCTAGTTCTAGTCATGACACGGGTACTGTATTACATTCTAGAATAAGATACTTGAGTCCGCTGTGTTTTAGTCAACTCAGCTATAAATGATCACGTGGTAAGCCAGTACAAGAAATGTCATGTGTAAGCTGTGAGCGCCGAACTGGCAGCTCCGGCTGTATGCTCCCCAGATAGTTGAGGAAGAAATTCGCTTATTGCTAAAGGCCCAACAACCATGGATGATAGCTTGTGAGCGGCTTTAAGGCGGCTATGTTGCTGTGATATATCGGTATATCAAACTCAATCAGTACCAGCCCCAGTACACTATTCACGTGACAATAACCCCAGTACATTATACACGTGACAATAACCCCAGTACATTATACACGTGACAATAACCCCAGTACACTATACACGTGACAATAACCCCAGTACATTATACACGTGACAATAACCCCAGTGCACTATACACGTGACAATAACCCCAGTACACTATACACGTGACAATAACCCCAGTATACAATACACGTGACAATAACCCCAGTATACAATACACGTGACAATAACCCCAGTACATTATACACGTGACAATAACCCCAGTACACTATACACTCGACAATAACCCCAGTACATTATACACGTGACAATAACCCCAGTACACTATACACGTGACAATAACCCCAGTACATCATACACGTGACAATAACCCCAGTACATTATACACGTGACAATAACCCCAGTACACTATACACGTGACAATAACCCCAGTACATCATACACGTGACAATAACCCCAGTACACTATACACGTGACAATAACCCCAGTGCATTATACACGTGACATTAACCCCAGTACATCATACACGTGACAATAACCCCAGTACATCATACACGTGACAATAACCCCAGTACATTATACACGTGACAATAACCCCAGTACACTATACACGTGACAATAACCCCAGTACATCATACACGTGACAATAACCCCAGTACATTATACACGTGACAATAATCCCAGTACATTATACACGTGACAATAACCCCAGTACACTAATCACGTGACAATAACCCCAGTACACTATACACGTGACAATAACCCCAGTACACTATTCACGTGACAATAACCCTAGTATATTATATACGTGACAATAACCCTAGTACACTATACACGTGACAATAGCCCCAGTACATTATACACGTGACAATAACCCCAGTACATTATACCCGTGACAATAACCCCAGTACACTATACACGTGACAATAACCCCAGTACATTATACACGTGACAATAACCCCAGTACATTATACACGTGACAATAACCCCAGTACATTATACACGTGACAATAACCCCAGTACACTATACACGTGACAATAACCCCAGTACACTATACACGTGACAATAACCCCAGTACACTACACACGTGACAATAACCCCAGTACACTATACACGTGACAATAACCCCAGTACACTAATCACGTGACAATAACTTATTGCCGATTGAAGATTGTTTTGTATTGAGATATTTCTTTGTAAGTAAATTACTTAAGTGTTTTCAAAGACCAAAAATAAAACGGAAATTAAAGTCGCCTTTCCTTAAATAATTTACGTTTAGAAATCTTTAGTGTTTTGCTTGACCAATCCTCCATCTAGTTGAGACGTCCAGCTGTGTATTAAGTACAGCGGTAGTCGCCAGTCTCCAACAATGAATAGATACCCCAAAATAAACATCCTCATGTTAGGCGTAAGTATGACTAAAAACCATTTGTATTTCACTGTTTCTTATAATTGTATCTACGATACACCAGTCCCTTTTTGTTTTTTTGTAAAGTTATTATATCAAAGTCTCGTTGTTTCAGAGGACAGTAGATTTATTGTACAAAGAGAAAAATCTGTGCAATCACTATATTAACATTGCTGTCATGTTCTATAACCCTACTGGCTTGAAATTTGAACAGAAACCAACATTCATGACAGCGAACGATTTTGATCCTATAATACGATTTGTCCCCTTATTGGCTTCAAAGTTACAATAGCACCTCCTCTAATTCTACATACCTTTGTTGACAATAACCTTTCAACTGCATTGAATAGTTGACCTTGACCTTGCAATTTGCATTGATTTTTTGTTGACGTTGATATAGAAAGATGTATTGATTGTTGACTTTGACCTTCTAATACCCATTGAATATTTGTTAAACTTGAACCTTCAATTTTCTTCAATTCTTGGTCCTTTTATTGACATGACTTTACAATCCGCACAGACCCTTTTTTACCTTAATTTACAATACCCACATACCCTTTGTTGAACCTTACTATACAATACGTACTGACCCTTTGTTGAACCTTACTATACAATACGCACTTAGCCTTTGTTGAACCTTACTATACAATACGTACTGACCCTTTGTTGAACCTTACTTTACAATATGCACTTAGCCTTTGTTGAACCTTGATTTTACAAAGCACACTGACCATGTTATAACCTTGATTTTACAATAAGCATTGACCCTTTGATGACCTTCATTTTACAATATGCTTTGACCATTTGATAACCTTGATTTGACAATACGAATTGACCTTTTATGACCTTGATTTTACAATACCCACTGACCATTTGATGACCTTGATTTAACAAAAGCACTGACCCTTTCATGATCTTAGATTTCACAATACTTATTGACCTTAGATGACCTTGAATGTACAATACGCATTGATCCTTTGATGACCTTGATTTTACAATACGCATTGATCTTTTGATGACCTTGATTTTACAAAACTCACTGACCCTTTTATGACCTTGATTTCGCAATACTTATTGACATTAGATGACCTAGATTTTACCATACACATTAATCCTGTGATGACCTTGATGTCACAATACACCATGGTCATGTCTTAATCTTTGTCCTTAAAACGTCCTTAAGTTCATCAACTGGAATTCAATTATTCTTTCAATTCGATTTCGCTGACTCCGAACACGACACACTAGAAGACGTGTCCATTAACGCCGCCCGTACTGTATGTTGCGGGGGTGGAGATTTGTCAAAGTTTCACATTACCAATCGTACCACTGTTTCTGCGCACTGGTTTCTATATAAATCAAGGTTAGCCTATAGGCAACTATGACATAGAGGTCCCAAGAGGCCGCTGACTGTATCGGTCGCCATCTTTACTTGATTACCGAGGATACGTATTTGACCAGAGGACGAAACTCATCCTGATTTGATTTCATAGCAGACACATATATTATTGCTAAACCCCTCTGATATGCGTTATAACTTGTCCAAATTGACAATGGTTTACTGACATTGTGCAATGTGTATTGTCTTAACAAGACATTGTTGTAAAAAAAAACTAGAGATATTTCGGAATCTGTTGAAAGCAGGACCTTTTCCTTAATTGTATGTATATGTCAAACGTAAGTAATTAATTTCGCCTGACCTGTAAGGAACATCGATGAATGCTTGGTCATTATCACCTGATGTTTAATTAATGACCTAAATATTTAATGAAACAAGTTGGTGTAAGCCTAATTTAAGTGTCAAGTTTACCTATGGATGACACGTGCGGTAATTTCGACTATAGAATGGTTGAGGTTTTACTTTTCATCTTATTCGCTCTTAAAGTTTTTATAACTTTCGAAAAAAACAATTTCTCTCGGTGTTTCAATTCTCATATTAGTTCTGTTTGTCACACAAATTACTGTCTAGTTCCAAGTGTCAATGCCTGTCTAGTTATGTTTGTCACACAAATTACTGTCTAGTTCCAAGTGTCAATGCCTGTCTAGTTATGTTTGTCACACAAATTACTGTCTAGTTCCAAGTGTCAATGACTGTATAGTTATGTTTGTCACACAAATTACTGTCTAGTTCCAAGTGTCAATGACTGTATAGTTATGTTTGTCACACAAATTACTGTCTAGTTCCAAGTGTCAATGCCTGTCTAGTTATGTTTGTCACACAAATTACTGTCTAGTTCCAAGTGTCAATGTCTGTATAGTTATGTTTGTCACACAAATTACTGTCTAGTTCCAAGTGTCAATGTCTGCCCAAATATGTTTTTTTTCTGTCTAGTTTTTGTACATCCTCAAGGAATAGAGAGGACCTGCGTCAGTGTGGTCAGATTTTCCATTGGACTAAGTTAGTCAATAAATAATGAACAAGTTTAAACCGAGTATTTGAAAATGCTGGAGAAAGTTGATAACTCGAATCTTGAATGAGGTAATAGTTTAGCAGGTTACCATCATAGTCTCCATATTTGGTTATTTTTGAATCATCCTGTTTATCAATGAAACCACATCGAAATTTTAGAGTACTTATGTACTTCGGTAAATAGTGATGTGTTAATATTTCCCTAGATTACACCTTTATGTTTACGGATCCAAATCGAGTGAACAAATAATATTTAAATAATTTTATCTTGCCTGAATTAAACATTTTTATTTCCTGTTATTTTACGCAAGTCTATATTTTTATGCTACAGGTACCCTAGAGTTAGTTACCGTATATTTGGACCTACCCCGCGTCCATGTGGTGTAACCTATTTTCTACCACAATACCCTGTGTTATTCAACTCTCAGACCATCAGTTAATCATTACAGCTGTTGATTAACAATCTGTTTATACCACACGTGGTATAAACTCTGTACGCATTTTGATTGGCTAACACGGTGAACTTTGACCCAAGCTGCAATTGTTATTGACGTCATCAATAATCCAATGACGTCACATCAACGGGTCCCGGACGTCACCGGTACACTTTATTTGCATACGCGAAATTATACTTGGCCACGTTTCCCTTTGATTCAAGCCGATATTATTGTGGTAGAAACAGGTCACACGACTCGAAATTGTTGGATATGGAATTTATTTCACACTCGTAAGTTATTTTTTAAAAGTTGCAAAAAACACTCGCTAAAGCTCGTGTCTTTTGTAACTTTTAAAAAATAACTTACTCTTGTGAAATAAATTCCATATCCAACAACCACTCGTTGTGTAACCTCTATCTATATCGGCCTCATGTAACATGAAAAATGTCGCCTTTGTTTGTAACGTTGCTTTTGATTGGCTAGTGTAGACGAGCAATAATTAATCACGAGGAATGAGCCCATTTAAGAAAGTGAAGTTGGTGTGTAGAATTTTTGCCAGGCTAAATAATAAGACAATTATTATGGTTCATTCTCGTAAACAGTACAGCACAGAAAATATTAATACAAACAAATGGATAACGATAATGCATGGTAAAACCAGTTTGGTCATCAGTATTTTGAAGAAATGTTTCACAAAATAAAAAGATTATGTTAAATATGAAATAAAACGAATCCAGGAGGTTGTTCAAAGTTCAAAAATGGTTGTGTATCTTTTAACAAATGAATATTTGCATATCTGGATTATGTTAAAATCTCTATAATTGTGAAATAAAACATTTCTCGTGTTCTCAAATATCCATTTGTTCTAAGTTTATATGTTTTACCGTGTAATAAATTACTGTACGTTATATCATCTGTCAGGTGCGCGCGCGGAGTGTCCCAACCCTCATTTACACTGCCTGGGCACTCACCTCTACGAACTGTTAAAATAAATCTTATTTTACCATTCTATTTCTGGTCGTCTGATTCGGCTACATTTACTTCAATTAAAACAACAAAAATGTTAAAAACAATGTTTCCTTACCTGTAGATGGCTCCCATAACATCGGAAATAGAAACGCGCACCGTAATAAGCTGTTCCGAGTCTTCGTTTTTAATGTTAACATGGCTGTTTCTATAATCGGAAACGTCCAGCACCAGATTTTAACTAACAACTGACGACCTCGGTTCTTAAATAAAGCACTGAAGTGATTCTTCAAGAAAATTAGTCTGTATTTAGTATGTGTAATTCAATTCTGAGTTAAATATCACTTGGTGGAACATTTACATCCCCATATATATACACGGACGCGGTAGAGATGGTCATCCCGGGACGGTGTCGTCAAGCACGCGCAATACCTCACCACATTTAAGATTCACACAGATAACAGACGTGAATTGATGGCATTTTAATACATACATGATTACAATTTCACGCACGCTTTTATTGGTAATATTCAATCCACGTACCATTATGCGCTTGGAGCTTATGTCTATTGCGCATGCTCTCAGTATGCTTAACAAACCGATAATTCGTTGATTGACATGCTGTGCTATCGCACCTGAGTACATAGTGCATGGGGATAGCGTGGAAATAACGTAATAACGGAATCGTATTAGTCTTCGCCACGGAATACACACTACTTCAAACCAACAATATATGGAAGAAATCAAGAAAAAATGCATATGACATAGATATACATTAAATGGAATTAAAACAAAAAACCCCCAAAAAACAGAAAGAAAAAAACAACAACCCACAATCAGTTCGTGAAGCGGTACCCACACACTCAACACATAACGACATATAGCTAGGTTTACATACTGTCCAGCGATCGTTTGTATGTTCATAAGATTTTGCTTTATATTTTTCATGGTAACCATTGAAACTCCTTGCGAGTTATTTTACGATACCTCTGTTTTAGTATGCTCAGTGTCACAGGGAAATGATAATCTATAACAACTAATCTTGTATGTATAAAGTGTGGGGGTGTTAACCTTGTATGTATAAAGTGTGGGGTGTTAATCTGGTATGTATAAAGTGTGGGGGTGTTAATCTGGTATGTATAAAGTGTGGGGGTGTTTACCTGGTATGTATAAAGTGTGGGGGTGTTAACCTGGTATGTATAAAGTGTGGGGGTGTTAACCTGGTATGTATAAAGTGTGGGGTGTTAATCTGGTATGTATAAAGTGTGGGTGTGTTAACCTGGTATGTATAAAGTGTGGGGGTGTTAACCTGGTATGTATAAAGGGAATTTTAAAAAAAGGGATGGTTTCCCAAAGAAAATTAGGTCTTTATTTAAAAAGGGGTTTTAAATTTGGGGTTAAAAATTCAAATTTCTTAAAAAAGGGGAAAAAAATTTTTAATCCTTTTTTGGTTTTGGAAAAATTTAAAAACCGGGCTTGGTTATTTTTTATTTTCCCAAAGAAAACTTAGCTGCGGTGAGATGGTCGGCAATACGGGAAAAAGGGTGGTCGTAAGCCGCCCAAAAACCTATTAAAACCAAAAATTTAAAAAATTCAAAGAAAAGCTAATTGACTTTTAAATACTTTAAAGGGGAATTTAAAAAAAAAACCCAAAAACCAGGAAAAAAAAAAACAAAAAAACCCAAACCAATCATTCTTTTAAGGGGGTCCCAAATCCAAAAAACCAAAGGGGGGCAAAGGGCCGGGGGGGGGTTTTCATTTTTTGCTTTTTTTGTTTAAGTTTTGCTTCAATTTTTGGGTAAACCCAAAACCCCGGGCGGGGGATTTCCCCGGAATAAAACCTCTTTTAAAGTATTAGGGTCAAAAAAAAGGGAAAATGATAATCATTAAAAAACAAAACCCCCAAAAAAAGGGGGAAAAACCCCAAAATAAGTTGGGGCGTTAAAATCGGAATTTAAAAAAAAGGTTGGGGTGGGTTTAAAATTTTTGGTTTAAAAAGGGGGGGGTTTTTTTGGTTTTTTAAAATTTTGGGTTTAATTTTTTTTAAAGGGGGGGGGGTTGAACCTGGAGTTTAATTTTAAATTTTTTAAAAGGGGGTGTGGGAAATTGGAAAATTAAAAATTTCCCTTGTTTTAACCGTTTTTTGGGGGGTTACCTTTGGGTTTTTAAAGTGTGGGGGTGTTCCTGGTTTGGTTATAAAGTGGGGGGGTGTTAAGGGGGAGGGATAAATTTGTGGGGGTTTTATTGGTATGTTAAAGTGTGGGGGTTTTAAACCCTTTGGTTTTAAAGTGGGGGGGTTTTAAACCGGGTTTGTATAAAGTTTGGGGGGTTTTAACCGGGTATGTATAAATTGGGGTTGGGTGTTTTTTAACGGTATTTTATAAAGTGGGGGGGTTTGTTAACCTGGTTTTGTATAAAGTGTGGGGGTTTTTAAACCTGGTTTTATAAAGTTTTGGGGGTTTTTAAAACCGGTAGGTATAAAGTGGGGGTGGTTTAATCTGGGGGGGTTTTCAAGTTTTTGGGGGTTTTTAAATTCCCGGGTTTATAAAAAAAGTGTGGGGGGGTTGTTCCCCCTTTTTTGGTATAAATGGGGGGGTTTTTAACCGGGTTTATTTAAAAAGGGGGGGGTTTTAAAAGCTGGTTTTTGTATAAAGTGGGGGGGGTTTTTAAAACCGGGTATGTATAAAGTGGGGGGTTTTTCCCTGGATTGTATAAGTGGGGGGGGTTTTAACCCGGGTATGTTAAAATGTTTTTTTTTTTTTAATTCGGGAATTGGTATTAAAGTGGGGGGGTTTTAAAATTGGTTTTAAATTGGGGGTGTTGGGTGTTAACCTGGAAATGTATAAATGTGGGGGGGGTTTTTAATCGGTTTGGGGGTTTTTGGGGGGTTTTAATAGGGGTTTTGTGTGGGGGGTTAACCTGGTTTTTTTAAAAGTTTTGGGGGTGCCCCCCCTTTTGGTTTTTTTAAAAATTTTGGGGGTGTTAACCTGGATTTATAAATTTTTGGTTTGGTTTTTTAAAAATCTGGTATTTGGTAAAAAAGTGTGGGGGTTTTCATTTTGGGGGTTAAAGTTTTTTGGGGTTTTAAACCTGGTTTTGAAATAAGTGGGGGGTGTTAATCTGGTATTTTAAAGTGTGGGGTTTTAAAACTGGAAATTTTAAAGTGTGGGTGTTTAAACCTGGTATGGTATAAAGTGTGGGGGGATTTTTTCCCCTGGTTTTTGTGTGGGGCCCCCGGGGTTTTTTTCCCTGGGTTTTAAAAAGGTTGGGGGGTTTTTTGCTTTTTGGGGGGGTTTTTTGTTTAAAATTTTTTGGGGTGTTAACTGGTATTTTTATAAATTTGTGGGGTTTTTCCCCCGGGTTTATTATAAAGTTTTGGGGGTGTTCCCCTTTGTTTTTTTAAAAAGGGGGGGTTGGGGGTTTTCCCTTTTTGGTTGTTAAAGTGGGGGTTTTTTCCCCGGGAAATAAAGTTTTTTGGGGGGGGGGTGTTAACCTGGTATTTTAAAAATTTGGGGGGGTGAAAAATTGGAAATTTAAATGTGGGGGGGGTTTTCTGGATGTTAAAGTGGGGTTTTTAACCCTGGTATTTTTAATTTGGGGGGGGGTTAAACCCTGGAAATTATAAAATTTTTGGGGTTTTTAAACCTGGAAATTTAAAGGGGGGGGTTTTTTTGTTAACCTGGAAATTAAAAAAGTTTTGGGGGTTTTTAAACCTGGTATGTATAAATTTGGGGGGGTTTGTTAATTTTATTTTTCCCTAAGAATGGGGTTTTTAAAACCCCGGTTATTTTTAAAATTTTTGGGGGTTTTCCCCCATGGTATTTAAATTTTGGGGGTTTTAAATTGGTATTATAAAGTGTGGGGGTTTTAAATTTCGGGTTATATAAAAAAAGTGGGGGGTTTTAAAAACCCTGGTAGGTTAAGGTGGGGTGTTAATTTTGGTATGTAAATTTGGGGGGGTTTGGGTTTAATTAATGGTATTATAAAGTGTGGGGTGTTAATCTGGTATGTATAAAGTGTGGATGGTGTTAATCTGGTATGTATAAGTGTGGGGGTTTTTAACCTTTTATTATAAAGTTTGGGGGGTTAACTGGTATGTATAAAAATTGGGGGGTTTTAACCGGGTATATAAAAAATGTGGGGGGTTAACCTGGTATGTTGTGGGGGGGTGTTTCGGGTTTAAAAATTTGGGGGTTGTTAACTGGTAATGTTAAAGTTTTGGGGGTTTTTACCCGGGTTATTTAAAAAGTGGGGGGGTTTAAACCCTTTGGTATGTATAAAGTTTTGGGGGTTGTTTAATTTTTGGGAAAGGGTTAAATGTGGGGGTTTTTTCCCCCGGGTTTATTTAAAAAAATTTTTGGGGTTTTAAATCGGGTTATTTTTTTGGGGGGTTTAAGGGGGGTATTTTTTTCCCCGTGGGGGGTTCCCGGGAGGGGTATTGTGGGTGGGGGTGTTAAATTTTTGGGAAATTTATAAAATGGGGGGGTTTTAACCCCTGGTATTAAAAAATTTTGGGGGGGGGGTTTTTTGGTGGGGGGGTTTCGGTTTATAAGGTGTGGGGGTGTTAACCTAGGTATGTATAAAGTGTGGGGTAGGTGTTAAATCTGGTATGTATAAAGTGTGGGGGTGTTAATCTGGTATGTATAAAGTGTGGTGGTGTTAACCTGGTATGTATAGAAGTGTGGGTGGTGTTAATCTGGTATGTATAAAGTGTGGGGTGGTTAATCCTGGTATGTATAAAGTGTGGGGGTGTTAACTCTGGTATGTATAAAGTGTGGGGGTGTTAATCCTGGTATGTATAAAGTGTGGGGTGTTTAATCTGGTATGTATAAAGTGTGGGGGTGTTAACCTGGTATGTATAAAGTGTGGGGGTGTTAACCTGGTAGGTATAAAGTGTGGGGGTGTTAATCTGGTATGTATAAAGTGTGTGGGTGTTAATCTGGTATGTATAAAGTGTGGGGTGTTAATCTGGTATGTATAAAGTGTGGGGGTGTTAATCTGGTATGTATAAAGTGTGGGGGTGTTAACCTGGTATGTATAAAGTGTGGGGTGTTAACCTGGTATATATAACGTGTGGGGTGTTAAAGTCTGTATATATAAGTGTGGGGTGTTAATCTGGTATGTATTAAAGTGTGGTGGTAGTTAATCTGGTATGTATAAAGTGTGGGGGTTTTTTAACACTCCGGGTATTGTATTAAAGTGTGAGTGTGTTAACCTGGTATATATACAGTGTGGGGCGTGTTGGTGTTGTAATCTTGTATGTATAAAGTGTGGGGTTTGTTAATCTTGGTATGTATAAAGGTGTGGGGGTGTTAATCCTGGTATGTATAAAGTGTGTGGGTGTTAATCTGGTATGATTAATAAATTGTTGGGGTGTGTTAATTCCTGGTATGTATAAAGTGTAGGGGTGTTACCTGGTACTGTATTGAAGTGTCGGGTGTGTTAATCTGGTAGGTAATAAAGTGTGGGGGTGTTAACTTGGTATGTTCAAGTGTGGTGGGTTGTTAATCTGGATGTATTAAAGTGTGCGGGGGGTGTTGGTGTTAATCCTGGTATGTATAAAGTGTGGTGGTTTAATCGGGTAGGGAAAAAAGGTTGGTGGGGTGTTAACCTGGTTTAAAAATTTTGGGGGTTTTAAAAACCTTTGGGGTATTTTGGTGGGGGGGTTTTTCCCTGGCTGTTTTAAAGTGTGGGGGTTTTTGTTTTTTTTTTAAGTTTAGAATTTTTTTTGGAATTGGGGGATTTTAAATTTGGGAGTATAAATGGGGGGTTGTTAAACCCTGGTTGTAAAATGCTGGGGGGTTTTTTTAAAACGGGGTATGTAAAATTTTTTTAAAGGAAAAACATTGTTGCCTTTTTTGGGGTTCGGGTTTCCCCAAAGTTTTTTGGGGGTTTTTAAACCCGGTATTAAAAAAGGGGGTGGGGGTGTTAATTCGTATGTAAAAAGTGTGGGGGGTTTAAAATTGGTATGTAAAAAAGTGGGGGGGGTTGTTTAACCTGGTATGTAAAAAGGAACGGGGGGTGTTCCCCCGGTATTTTAAAAAGTGTGGGGGGGGTTAAATTGGAAATGTATTTGGGGGGTGTTAATTGGGTTTGGGTTAAAATTGGGGGTGGAATTTCCGGTAGTATAAGTGTGGGGGGGTTAATTTGGTTGTAAAAGTGTGGGGGTGTTTCGGGGGTTGTTAAAGGGTTAGGGGGTGTTCCTTTTCGGTTTTTCAGAATTGTGGGGGTGTTAACCTGGAAATTATAAAAGTGGGGGGGTTTTTTAAACCCTTGGTTTATAAAGTGGGGGGTGTTAATCTGGTAGAAAAAAAAGTGTGGGGTTTTTAATTTTTTTGGTATGTTTAAAGTGTGGGGGTTTTAACCCGGTTGTAAAAAGTGTTTTGGGTTTTAAAGGGGTTGAAAAAGGGTTTTGGGGGGTTTTTAATTTGGGTTTATTATAAAAAGTGTGGGAGGTTTTAAACCCGGGGGTATTATAAAGTGTTTGGGGAGGGGTGGGGGGTTAACCGGGGTTTATAAAGTGTGGGGTGTAACCTGGTATATAAAAAGGGTGTGGGGGAAATGGTTTAATAAATTGGGGTTTGGGGGAAATCGGAAAAATTTGGGGTTGGGGGTTTTTGGGGGTGTTAATTGGTAGAAATAACTTTTTTGGGGGGGTGTTTAATTCGGGTATGTAAAAAGGGTGGGGGTTTTAACCGGGTATTTTTACGTTGGGGGGGGTTAACCTGGATTTAAAATGTGGGGGTTTTTAAACCCCCTTTGGTATTTTTAAAGTGGGGGGGGTTTTTTAACCTGGTATAATAAAGTGGGTTTTGGGGGGGGTTAAAACCTTGTTGTAAAAAAGGGGGGGGTTTTAACCTGGTTGTTTTAAGGGTTGGGGGTTTTGTTCCCTTTTTATTTACAATGGGGGTGTTAAACCCTTGGTATTATAAATGTGGGGGTTTTAACCCTTGGTATTTAAATGTGATGGTTTTGTTAATCGGGTTTATATTTTTTTTGGTGGTTTTTTCCCCGGGGATGTATAAAGTGGGGGGGTTTTGGGGTTTTTTAAAATTGGGGGGGGTTAACCGGGGTATTATAAAAGTTGGGGGGTTAACCTGGAAAATGTATAAAGTTTTGGGGGGGTTTAACCGGGTAAAAAAAAAAAGGGGGTGGGGGTGTTAACTGGAAATTATAAAGGTGGGGGTGTTAACCGGGGAAAAATAAAGTGGGGGGGGGAAGGGGGGGGTAAAACCCCTTTTAAAATTTGGGGGTTTTATTTGGTTTTAAAAATTTTGGGGGGTTTTTAAACCCTGGTTGTTAAAATTGGGGGGGGTTTGGTTAATTTTGGTATTTTAAAAATTGGGGTTGTTTATTGGAGGGTAAGTGGGGGGGTTTTTTTTTAATAAAAAGGGGTTTATTGTTTTTAAAGTTTTGGGGGGTTTTAATCTGGTATGTTTTAAAGTGGGGGGGGTGTTAATCAGGTTTGGGTATAAAGTTTTGGTTTTGTTAAATTTGGTATTTATAAATTTTTGGGTTTTTGGTTAATCGGTATTTTAAAAAATTTGTGGGGGGTTTTAAAACCGGGTTTGGGTTATAAAGTGTTTGGTTTTTAATCTGGTTTTTGAAATAAAGGGGGGGTGTTAACCTGGTTTTTTATAAAAGGGGGTGGTGTTTTAATCTGGTTGTATAAAGTGTGGGGTTTTTTTAAGGGGGTATTTAAAAAGGTGTGGGGTTTGGTTTTGGGTTTTTAAAAAAATTTGGGGGGGGTTTAACCCCCGTTGAAAGTGTGGGGGTGTTAATGGTTGTAAAAAAGGTGGGGGTGTTCCTTGGTTTCTATTTTTTTTTTTTGGTTAGTTTTGTGTTGGGGGTTTTAAATTCTATAATTTTGGGTTGGTGGTGTTCCCCCGGGTCTGTTTAAATGGGGGTTTTTAAAAACCCCCCTGGTATGTTTTAAGGGTTGGGGGTTTTTTAAATTGGTATATTTTAAAATGGGGGGGGGTTTTAAACCGGGGATTTTAAAAGTTTTGGGGGTGTTAAGGGGTTATTTATAAATGGGGGGTTTTTTGTTTTTAAATTGGGGGGTTTATTTTTTTAAAGGTGTGGGGTGTTAATCTGGTATTATAAAAGTGTGGGGGGGGTTTTTTGGGTTTAATAGTTTTTTAAAAGTGGGGTGGTGTTTAATTCCGGGTTATGTATAAAGGGTGGGGTTTTTTATTGGTTTTAAAAAGTTGGGGGTTTTTTTAACCTGGTATTTATAAATTGGGGGTTGTTGTTAATTTTGGTATGTAAAAAGGGGGGGGGGTGTTTTTCCTTTTGGTATGTAAAAAGGGGGGGGGTTTTAAACCTGGTAAAATAAAATGTGGGGGTTTTAAAACCGGGGAGGGTTAAAAAGGGGGGGGGGTTTTGGGTTTTTTTCCCCTTGGTTTTAAAGTTTTGGGGTTTTTTTTTAATCTCTAATTGTGGGGGTTTTAAACCGGTATGTAAAAAATTTTTGGGGGTTTTTTCCTTTGGTTTTGTTGGGGGTTGGTGTTTTTTGTTTTCCCTTGGGGGGTTTTTCCCGTTTTTTTTTCTGGTTGTTGGGGGGTTTTAAACCCCCTGGTTGTTTAAAGTGTGGGGGTTTTCCCTTTCCCGGGTTTTGTTTTGGGGGTGTTAACCTGGTATGTTAAAAATTTTTTGGGGGTTCCCTTTTGGTATGATAAAATTTGGGGGTGTTAACCGGGGAATTTATAAAGTGGGGGGTGTTTTAAAAACCTGGTATTATAAATTTGGGGGGGGTGAAAAACCCGGGTTTATAAAAATGGGGGGGGGGTTAAACCCTGGTATTTTAAAGTGGGGGGTTTTAATTTTGTATTTATAAAGTTTTTTGGTGGGGGGGTTTAACCGGGTTTATTTTATAAAGGTTGGTTTTTTTTTAATTGGGTATGTATAAAAGGGGTGGGGGTTTTCAAGGGAAAAAATAAAAAGGGGTTTTAATGGGGGAAAAAATGGGAAAAATAAAGTTTTGGGGTGTTCCCCGGGTTTGGGTCGGTGTGGGGGTGTTAATCGGAAAATGTATAAAGGGTGGGGGGGGTTATTGGTATTTAAAAAAGGGGGGTGGGGGTGGGGTGTTTAACTGGAAAGGGTAAAAGTGTGGGGGGGTGTTAATCTGGTATGTTTTAAAATTTTTGGGGGTGTTAAAGGGGTTTGTTTTGTGTGGGTGGTTTTTCCCCGGGTTTTGGTTGTGGGGGGTGTTAATCTGGGTTTAAAGTGGGGGGGTTAAACCCTTTGGGTTTTGTTTAAGTGTGGGGGGGGTTAACCCTTGGTAATTAAAGTGGGGGGGTTTTAAATCCTGGTATTATAAATTTGGGGGGGTTTTTAACCCCTGGTATGTAAAAGTTTGGTGGTTTTAATTGGTATATAAAAATTTTGGGGGTTTTTAATCTGGTTTTATAAAGTGTGGGGTTTTAAAACCTGGTATTTAAATTTTTGGGGGGTTTTAATTTGGGTATGTATTTTTTTGGGGGGTTGTTAATTCGGTTTCTTTTTTAAAAGGTTGGGGGGTGTTCCCTTTTATTTATAAATTTTGGGGGTTTTTGTTAATTTATTTTTTAAAAAGTTTTTTTTGGTTTTTCCTTGGTTGTTTTTGTGGGGGGGGTTAACCTGGTTAGAAAATGGGGGGTTTTTTAAATCGGGAAAGGGGATAAAGTGTGGGGGGGGTTTGGTAATCGGGGGGGGTTTTAAGGGTTTTAAGAGTGTTTGGGTGTTTTCGGTTTTGGTATAAAGTGGGGGGTTTTTAAACCTGGTAGGTATAAAGTGGGGGGGTTAATCTGGTATGTATAAAATTTTGGGGGGGTTTTTAAATTGGTAGTATAAATTTGGGGGTTTGTTAACCTGGTAGGGTAAGTGGGGGTTTTTAAATCTGGTATTAAAGTGTGGGGGTTTTTAAAGCTGGTTGTTGGGGGGGGGTTGTTTTCGGGGTATTGTTTGGGGGGGGGTTTTCCCTGGTTTATTTTAAAAGTGGGGGGGGTGTTAACTGGTAGTATAAATTTGGGGGGGTTTTAATCTGGTTGTAAAAAATTTTTGGGGGTGTTAACCGTTTTTGTAAAAATTTTTGGGGGGGTTTTAATTTCTGGAAATGTATAAAGTGTGGGGTTTTAGGTATGTTTAAATGGGGGGGATTTGTGGGGGAAACCTTTTGGTTGTAAAAAAGGTGGGGTTTTCCCCGGGTTGTATAAAGGGGTGGGGGGCCCCTTAAAAAAGGGGGGGTTTTAATCGGGTTTGTAAAAAGTTTTTGGGGGTTTTTAAATTCGGGTTTATTTGTTTTGGGGTTTTTTTCCCCCGGTTTTGTGTTTGGGTGTTTTGGTTTTTTAAAAAGTTTTGGGGGTGTTAATCTGGATGTATAAAGTGTAGGGTTTTAAACCCTTTGGATGTAAAAGTGTGGGTTTTGTTTAAATTTCTGGTATGTAGAATTGTGGGGTGTTAACCTTTTATTTAAAAGTGTTTTTTTTGGTTTTTTTTGTTAATAAAAAATTTTAAATTTTTTTAAACTCTTTATTTTATAATTGGGTTTTTATTTATTTTTTAAAAAGTTTTTTTTTGGTTTTTGTTTAAATGTGGTATGTATAAAGTGTGGGGTGTTAATCTGGTATGTATAAAGTGTGGGGGGTGTTAATCTGGTATGTATAAAGTGGGGGGGTGTTAACCTGGTATGTATAAGTGTGGGGGTGTTAATCTGGTATGTATAAAGTGTGGGGTGTTAATCTGGTATGTATAAAGTGTGGTGGTGTTAACCTGGTATATATAAAGTGTGGGGGTGTTAACCTGGTATGTATAAAGTGTGGGGGTGTTAACCTGGTATCTATGAAGTGTGGGGGTGTTAATCTGGTAGGTATAAAGTGTGGGGGTGTTAATCTGGTATGTATAAAGTGTGTGGGTGTTAATCTGGTATGTATAAAGTGTGGGGGTGTTAACCTGGTATGTATAAAGTGTGGGGGTGTTAATCTGGTATGTATAAAGTGTGGGGTGTTAATCTGGTATTTATAAAGTGTGGGGTGTTAATCTGGTATGTATAAAGTGTGGGGGTGTTAACCTGGTATGTATAAAGTATGGGGGTGTTAATCTGGTATGTATAAAGTGTGGGGGGTGTTAATCCAGTATGTATAAAGTGTGGGGTGTTAATCTGGTATGTATAAAGTGTGGGGTGTTAATATGGTATGTATAAAGTGTTGGGGGTGTTAACCTGGTATGTATAAAGTGTGGGGGTGTTAACCTGGGTATGTATAAAGTGTGGGGGTGTTAATCTGGTATGTATAAAGTGTGGGGTGTTAATCTGGTATGTATAAAGTGTGGGGTGTTAATCAGGTATGTATAAAGTGTGTGGGTGTTAATCTGGTATGTATAAAGTGTGGGGGTGTTAATCTGGTATGTATAAAGTGTAGGGGTGTTAACCTGGTATGTATAAAGTGTCGGTGTGTTAATCTGGTATGTATAAAGTGTGGGGTGTTAACCTGGTATGTATAAAGTGTGGGGTGTTAATCTGGTATGTATAAAGTGTGGGGGTGTTAATCTGGTATGTATAAAGTGTGGTGGTGTTAATCTGGTATGTATAAAGTGTGGTGGTGTTAATGTGGTATGTATAAAGTGTGGGGTGTTAATCTGGTATGTATAAAGTGTGGGGGTGTTAATCTGGTATGTATAAAGTGTGGGGTGTTAACCTGGTATGTATAAAGTGTGGGGGTGTTAATCTGGTATGTATAAAGTGTGGGGTGTTAATCTGGTATGTATAAAGTGTGGTGGTGTTAACCTGGTATATATAAAGTGTGGGGGTGTTAACCTGGTATATATAAAGTGTGGGGGTGTTAATCTGGTATATATAAAGTGTGGGGTGTTAACCTGGTATGTATAAAGTGTGGTGGTGTTAATCTGGTATGTATAAAGTGTGGGGGTGTTGATCTGGTATGTATAAAGTGTGGGGGTGTTAATCTGGTATGTATAAAGTGTGGGTGTGTTAACCTGGTATATATAAAGTGTGGGGGTGTTAATCTTGTATGTATAAAGTGTGGGGGGTGTTAATCTGGTATGTATAAAGTGTGGTGGTGTTAACCTGGTATGTATAAAGTGTGGGGGTGTTAATCTGGTATGTATAAAGTGTGGGGGTGTTAACCTGGTATGTATAAAGTGTGGGGGTGTTAATCTGGTATGTATAAAGTGTGGGGGTGTTAATCTGGTATGTATAAAGTGTGGGGGTGTTAATCTGGTATGTATAAAGTGTGGGGGTGTTAACCTGGTATGTATAAAGTATGGGGGTGTTAATCTGGTATGTATAAAGTGTGGGGGTGTTAATCCAGTATGTATAAAGTGTGGGGTGTTAATCTGGTATGTATAAAGTGTGGTGGTATTAATATGGTATGTATAAAGTGTGGGGGTGTTAACCTGGTATGTATAAAGTGTGGGGGTGTTAACCTGGTATGTATAAAGTGTGGGGGTGTTAATCTGGTATGTATAAAGTGTGGGGTTGTTAATCTGGTATGTATAAAGTGTGGGGTGTTAATCAGGTATGTATAAAGTGTGTGGGTGTTAATCTGGTATGTATAAAGTGTGGGGGTGTTAATCTGGTATGTATAAAGTGTAGGGGTGTTAACCTGGTATGTATAAAGTGTCGGTGTGTTAATCTGGTATGTATAAAGTGTGGGGTGTTAACCTGGTATGTATAAAGTGTGGTGGTGTTAATCTGGTATGTATAAAGTGTGGGGGTGTTAATCTGGTATGTATAAAGTGTGGGTGGTGTTAATGTGGTATGTATAAAGTGTGGTGGTGTTAATGTGGTATGTATAAAGTGTGGGGTGTTAATCTGGTATGTATAAAGTGTGGGGGTGTTAATCTGGTATGTATAAAGTGTGGGGTGTTAACCTGGTATGTATAAAGTGTGGGGGTGTTAATCTGGTATGTATAAAGTGTGGGGTGTTAATCTGGTATGTATAAAGTGTGGGTGGTGTTAACCTGGTATATATAAAGTGTGGGGGGTGTTAACCTGGTATATATAAAGTGTGGGGTTGTTAATCTGGTATATATAAAGTGTGGGGTTTTAACCTGGTATGTATAAAGTGTGGTGGTGTTAATCTGGTATGTATAAAGTGTGGGGGTGTTGATCTGGTATGTATAAAGTGTGGGGGTGTTAATCTGGTATGTATAAAGTGTGGGTGTGTTAACCTGGTATATATAAAGTGTGGGGGTGTTAATCTTGTATGTATAAAGTGTGGGGGTGTTAATCTGGTATGTATAAAGTGTGGTGGTGTTAACCTGGTATGTATAAAGTGTGGGGGTGTTAATCTGGTATGTATAAAGTGTGGGGGTGTTAACCTGGTATGTATAAAGTGTGGGGGTGTTAACCTGGTATGTATAAAGTGTGGGAGTGTCAACCTGGTATGTATAAAGTGTGGGGGTGTTAATCTGGTATGTATAAAGTGTTGGGGGTGTTAACCTGGTATATATAAAGTGTGGGGGTGTTAATCTGGTATGTATAAAGTGTGGGGTGTTAATCTGCTATGTATAAAGTGTGGGGTGTTAACCTGGTATGTATAAAGTGTGGGGGGTGTTAACCTGGTATGTATAAAGTGTGGGGTGTTAATCTGGTATGTATAAAGTGTGGGGTGTTAATCTGGTATGTATAAAGTGTGGGGGTGTTAATCTGGTATGTATAAAAGTGTGGGGGGGTGTTAATCTGGTAGGTATAAAGTGTGGGGTGTTAATCTGGTATGTATAAAGTGTGGGGGTGTTAACCTGGTATGTATAAAGTGTGGGGGTGTTAACCTGGTATGTATAAAGTGTGGGGTGTTAATCTGGTATGTATAAAGTGTGGGGGTGTTAATCTGGTATGTATAAAGTGTGGGGTGTTAATATGGTATGTATAAAGTGTGGGGTGTTAATCTGGTATGTATAAAGTGTGGGGTGTTAATCTGGTATGTATAAAGTGTGGAGTGTTAACCTGGTATATATAAAGTGTTGGGGTATTAATCTGGTATGTATAAAGTGTGGGGGTGTTAATCTGGTATGTATAAAGTGTGGGGGTGTTAACCTGGTATATATAAAGTGTGGGGTGTTAATCTGGTATGTATAAAGTGTGGGGGTGTTAATCTGGTATGTATAAAGTGTGGGGGTGTTAACCTGGTATGTATAAAGTGTGGGGGTGTTAACCTGGTATGTATAAAGTGTGGGGGGTGTTAATATGGTATGAATAAAGTGTGGGGGGTGTTAACCTGGTATGTATAAAGTGTGGGGGTGTTAACCTGGTATGTATAAAGTGTGGTGGTGTTTACCTGGTATGTATAAAGTGTGGGGTGTTAACCTGGTATGCATAAAGTGTGGGGGTGTTAACCTGGTATGTATAAAGTGTGGGGGTGTTAACCTGGTATGTATAAAGTGTGGGGGTGTTAACCTGGTATGTATAAAGTGTGGGGGTGTTAACCTGGTATGTATAAAGTGTGGGGGTGTTAACCTGGTATGTATAAAGTGTGGGGGGTGTTAACCTGGTATGTATAAAGTGTGGGGGTTGTTAACCTGGTATGTATAAAGTGTGGGGGTGTTTACCTGGTATGTATAAAGTGTGGGGGTGTTTACCTGGTATGTATAAAGTGTGGGGGTGTTAACCTGGTATGTATAAAGTGTGGGTGTTAATCTGGTATGTATAAAGTGTGGTGGTGTTAACCTGGTATGTATAAAGTGTGGGGGTGTTAATCTGGTATGTATAAAGTGTGGGGTGTTAACCTGGTATGTATAAAGTGTGGGGTGTTAATATGGTATGTATAAAGTGTGGGGGTGTTAATCTGGTATGTATAAAGTGTGGGGGTGTTAACCTGGTATGTATAAAGTGTGGGTGTTAATCTGGTATGTATAAAGTGTGGGGGTGTTAACCTGGTATGTATAAAGTGTTGAGGTGTTAATCTGGTATGTATAAAGTGTGGGGGTGTTAACCTGGTATGTATAAAGTGTGGGGTGTTAATCTGGTATGTATAAAGTGTGGGGTGTTAATCTGGTATGTATAAAGTGTGGGGTGTTAACCTGGTATGTATAAAGTGTGGGGTGTTAATCTGGTATGTATAAAGTGTGGGGGTGTTAATCTGGTATGTATAAAGTGTGGGGGTGTTAACCTGGTATGTATAAAGTGTGGGTGTTAATCTGGTATGTATAAAGTGTGGGTGTTAATCTGGTATATATAAAGTGTGGTGGTGTTAATCTGGTATGTATAAAGTGTGGGGGTGTTAACCTGGTATGTATAAAGTGTGGGTGTTAATCTGGTATGTATAAAGTGTGGGTGTTAATCTGGTATATATAAAGTGTGGGGGTGTTAACCTGGTATGTATAAAGTGTGGGGGTGTTAATCTGGTATGTATAAAGTGTGGGGTGTTAATCTGGTATGTATAAAGTGTGTGGTGTTAATCTGGTATGTATCAAGTGTGGGGTGTTAATCTGGTATGTATAAAGTGTGGGGGTGTTAATCTGGTATGTATAAAGTGTGGGGTGTTAATCTGGTATGTATAAAGTGTGGGGGTGTTAATCTGGTATGTATAAAGTGTGGGGGTGTTAACCTGGTATGTATAAAGTGTGGGGGTGTTAACCTGGTATGTATAAAGTGTGGGGGTGTTAATCTGGTATGTATAAAGTGTGGGGGTGTTAATCTGGTATGTATCAAGTGTGTGGTGTTAATCTGGTATGTATAAAGTGTGGGGGTGTTAATCTGGTATGTATAAAGTGTGGGGGTGTTAATCTGGTATGTATCAAGTGTGTGGTGTTAATCTGGTATGTATCAAGTGTGGTGGTGTTAATCTGGTATGTATCAAGTGTGTGGTGTTAATCTGGTATGTATCAAGTGTGTGGTGTTAATCTGGTATGTATAAAGTGTGGGGGTGTTAATCTGGTATGTATAAAGTGTGGGGGTGTTAATCTGGTATGTATAAAGTGTGGGGGTGTTAATCTGGTATGTATAAAGTGTGGGGTGTTTACCTGGTATGTATAAAGTGTGGGGTGTTAATCTGGTATGTATCAAGTGTGGGGTGTTAATCTGGTATGTATAAAGTGTGGGGGTGTTAACCTGGTATGTATAAAGTGTGGGGTGTTAACCTGGTATGTATAAAGTGTGGGGGTGTTAATCTGATATCGACCCATGTCTCATTAACGTTCTCATTTTTACGGAAGAAAGCATTGCAGAATTTAAGGATGGTTCCTTAACTAGTATTTTTCCATAAATCAAATTGTTTAAAGTTCTATAAGGAAAGGAAAGTTGATGAAAACGGGCTCAGATATCCCGAGCTTCCTGTTATCCGGAATCTGGAATATTCATACTGTAGTAAGGGTAGTTATTCTGGCAAACTGCCCTGGACAGGATTTGTTGTAACGAAGTTGTGTGTGAGGCATTCTATTTTTGTCTGATCACGATCTTTAAATTCATTAAGATGACTATTGTGTGACGTTGATAACAATGTCGCCAAACCCAGTTGCACTTTTCAATTCAATACGGTTCTATTTAGAGATCCCGAAGTTCCATTCCAAAAATGTCAATGTCATACTCGCTGTACAGTCTTTAAAAAGCAACAAATATTTTGTAATGAATTAAAAAACAACCATTGTTACCTGAACACACCCACTGTCCTTCTTTTTGTGTCTCCCCACCATTCCTTCCGCTCTGTTTTCAGTTTTTCGTATAAGTTGGATTATGTACGTCTGCAGCACCAAAATATGGGGTTCGACACGGTGAGGTAATGTAATACCGTGGCGTCCGGCGTCCGCTGTCAGGCGTCCGTTATCCGGCGTCCGTCCGTCAACGATTGACTTCTTTTTCTTAACCGCTAATCAGCATTTAACTAGATTTGGTAGGAAGCATCCCTAAGTGGCTGGGATTCAAATTCTTACAAAGGATAGGGCTGACCTCTAGGGCCCTGAGAGATGGGACCAAAAGGGGTCCATTTGGCAATATTGATATTAACGTTTTCTTCTCTGGTTTTTCTATTTCAAAATTTTGATTTAGTATTTCAAAACTTCGGGTTAGTATATCAAAATAACTAGTTATTTAGTCGAATTTGACAGTATCTCAAAATTCGGGTTAATTTCTCAAAATTTTGTGTTAATTTCTCAAAAGTTTGACTTATCTCAAATTTTTGAGTTCGACACATTATCTTAAACTTTTGAAGCATTGCATGTATCAGCATTATCAATAATATCATAACCTTGTCATCAAAACCTTTCATAGATATAATGAACATGGTTTAATTGGGTCAATGTGTCCTATATTGTTACAGCATGGCTGAGATCGCCATCCATAATGTGTTGTGCGAACTTCTATTGATTATTCTTTGTATACATTTTCTTCGAAAATAATAAAAACAGCATCTAACATTTCTGATCAAGTTTCTGTTGACATATTTTACTTATTAATTAAAAGTAAGCGTGTTTGTGTGTCCATATTTATAAGTTTTAAGGTTCCCTGTAAGTATAAGATAGGGTAACCATGGTCACTAATGTCATAAATCAACAAAATCACTCACATATCATCGACCACCTCCTGTATAACCCACAACTGTCAAATAATGGTGATTTTATTGTTAGTATTTCATTTTATTTTAGTTTTGTCAGTGAAATATAGAGATTTATCAAACTAATAAATCTGATATTTTCACTGCAGCGATGAGCAGTGAAAATCTAAGATTTTGCAGTGAAAATATAAGTTTTGCAGTGAAAATATAAGTTTTCCGTTTTTGAGCAATCAGAGCGGACCTTTGTCCTTTCGTGCGGGAATCAGTAATGACGTCGTCTCTTTGTGACGTTACTCTACGTCAACTTGGCGGCGCCATTTTCAAAGGACTGGTCAACGCAATTTAAGCGTTTTCTGCTGTTATAGGTTAATCTGTGCATGAATAGCTAACGTCAAGTGAGTATTATGTCAAAAACTAGTCTTTAAATTTCAAAAATAAGGCAAAATAACCAATTTATCTATCTCCGCTTCGATTGGAAAAAATCGGCAAATTTCAACGAGGTGAATACAAAGGTCCGCTGTGATTGATCAAAAACGGAAAACTTATATTTCAACTATTTCACTGCAAAATCTTATATTTTCACTGCCAAATCTTACATTTTCACTGCTCATCGCTGCAGTGAAAATATAAGTTTTATTAGTGTCATAAATCTCTATATTTCACTGGCAAAACTGCAATAAAGAAATTTATTATTATTATGGCTTTTCGTCCTATCCTTCTATGTATCAAGTCGTCAGGACATTTCAATATTCTAATATGTTTGAGAATCCGTGACAAAATAACCACATGCGAGTACTAAATTAATATTTCTCCTTATTTGCTGCATGACTTGATGTACACACAGAAGAATGTCTTTATTACATGAGGAACTGTTAAAATGCATTGTATAGTGAAATAAAAACAAGTAAATAGAATCAGATTTAAGTGTATTATCAAAAAACAGAGCACTTGGGTGTGAAATTGTACCAGTTGAAAATGTCAGGTAGTGAAAACCGACAAAAAGCCCTGTTAAGAAGGTACTGACCAATGCATTGCAGTACGATTTTTTGCGTGTCATGTCACCTGTTAAATGGAATGGTGTATGTACCCGGTTACCTTTGTACGTGACTTGTTTAAAGACAATGGTCGATGAGTCACGTTATCTTGGTCGTCTATCAATCCTAGTACCTAGGCCTACATTTTACCTCTCCAGATATCCAAATGTCATTGTCTATATTACCATTCAGGGCCATCAATGGAAGGACACATCAAACGTTCAGCCGACCTAGTCCACCCACGATCTGTGAAAATAGGCAAAAAATACTTTTAAATGATACATAAATTCAAACAATAAAAATAAGTCACTGTAATAAAATGGCCGTTAAACATAGCTGGTATGTAAGCGAGAACAGGTGTGACAATGCATTGGAACAGTTAATTAGTAATAGCATACTGCAGCAGACCGTTATGTTACATTGGAGGGTAAAAACCCCGAGAAGCAGTGATGTAATTAGCTACATTGTTTGTGAAGGGTACATTTGTTTCTTGCACAGACGATTCCGTTGATATTTATAGATCAGTAAATACATTAGCGTATTCAACCTTATGAAAATGGCAGTATTATCATCAAGTTTTAATTCTGTCATGAACAAACGACTATAGTCGGAGTTCCTTTTCTCCTCCAAACTGGAATAGCGTGGGAGGGTCAGAACTATAAGGGCGGAAGAGGATGTTGGTGTGGCGGAAGGGGTGTTGTATGGTGTTCCATTAGGGCCAAATTTCCGATATCGATCCTGCGCTTCTTCGTCCTAAACGCGAAGGAGCGACGGAGCGAAAACACGATGGCGTAGGAGCGAAGAAGCGAAAATACGATGGCGAAGGAGTGAAGTTCCATATGTGGCGGGAGATTATGTTTGTGCTCTAGAATGATGAACTATTTTTGTGCGAGAGGGAAAAACGTTTGCAATAGTTGTGTGTGCACCAATATTAATAAGGCAGGCGTTTATGGATAAAATACTATAAAATCTACAGCTAGTTGACGTGGTCATTTGCCCTCTTTATTGTCGAGTAAGTGTATTGATTACATATGCACTTTTAACGTAGACGGGACGATAGACCTTACCTTACACACATTCAGCAAAGCCTCCCCTCCCCCGGGGAATGGTCAGTTAGGTATCCATTGTCTACCGGTCTGATAACCGGCGAAACATGTCCGATCTCTTGATACTCGGTCACGTGTACTCTCAAAATAAAAGGTTTCTAATAAAATATGGTAGGTCAACTGTTGGGATGATCGACTAAATGCAAGTATATATGTTTCGTGACCTTGGCTGGTACGAGGTCACAATACCTAACACCTTGTACATAGAGGTAAGAGAAAAATAATCATTCACCCCGTTTCGGGATGAGATAGGGGGATCTCAACCCTCGAAGGCAGATTGTTAAGTTCCCAAACACTCGGCAAGCCTTGTGTTTGGGAATTTAACAATCTCCCGCCTCGGGTTTAGATCCCCCTATATCATCCCAAAAGGGGTGAAAGATTCTATTAGCCCATAACCGAGGACATAAACCTTGGTCGCTACAAGGACAGAACATCACGAATCGAGCACATCGTCAAATGACCTTGGCTGTTACAGGTCACAATACTCAAAATCGAGCACATCGGCATATGACCTTGGCTGTTACAGGTCACAATACTCAAAATCGAACACATCGTCAAATGACCTTGGCTGTTACAGACCACAATACTCAAAATCGAACACATCGTCAAATGACCTTGGCTGTTACAGACCACAATACTCAAAATCGAGCACATCATCATATGACCTTGGCTTGTACGGAGTCACAATACCAGAACAGAGTACTTTTGGCAGATGTAATGCGACAACTGCCACTTGGCTGTTGTAACGGAAAACTGACGTTATAGTAGGCCAGACTGGCACGACTTCTGCTCGACTAACGATGCTTATCATTTAAATAATGATGTGCAGTTGCCATTGGAAAATTCAAAATGCCAAAAGTTCAAAATAATCTTGTAGTACGGCCCCCTGCGATCAGGACGGGGTGAAGTGGTGGGTTGTATGACAGTACAGTGATAAAGGCGAAAATGTTCGTTTTGTTTCTTGTTAACGAAGACAAAATATTAATGAACATCCCTACTAATTAAACGTGAATATTTCATGCAAAATGTTTTGAAGATGAAATGTCCAGTGGTTTAGGACGGATGAGTTACCGGTAGAGCTTGTGAAATCTGTTGTAAGTTTACTCTGTTCTTTCTCTAACACAAAATCCATTTTTTCTTTCAGACTGTGTGACATTAGCAGTGATGCATAATGGCGCTTCCTGCAAAGAGCCAAGGTCCAACCAGTAGGAAGTGAGCACGTGACGTACAGGACATGCTTTATAGATTTCGTAGTTATAAAATACAGATTGATCAGCTCATTCATGATTGTTTCTGCATAAACAACGTTGCTGGGATTTGACAAGAGATCTCTTTCTATCCACGTTAAACGAATCAAATTCAGTCGTCACGGTTGTTGAATGAGTCCCAGCCTATGTCGATTTCAATGCCACTGACTGATTGGGATAGATTTTACAACTTCCGCCAACCGTATGATTTAAACTGTTGTGTAAACAAATAAAGATAATGGCTATTTCACGCTTAATCTGACATAACCGCCTACTCTAGTAGTGTGTATCGCAAGACGTGGTGTCAAAACTGAACCCAAGGTCGAATGCTGACCCCTGTTAGATGTTTTCCCATTAACTTACACATATCGGCAATTAATGCACTATGCCAGTCAAACGTTAACGGTGCGTATCCCCTATTTGATGGTTATGACGGAGACAGTTACATCTAAAATGCAAATCTACCCGATCTATTCAGTTGACTCCACTTAAAAATGGAATATGATATAAAAAGTCTATAGGCAACGATCTCCGGTAAATGAGGATAACAAAATCAATTATACACACTGCATTTGAACACTCCCATGTCGACAGTAAAATAAAATAATCAAACGTTCAGAACTTTCTTCTATGGAGAATAAAATTTGACAAAACGTGTGCTCAATAACTATCAACAAACTTATCGTTCACAAAAGATACGACACAGTGTAACACACCCTAACTGAAGTTTGTCGACAAACGACTATTGATACCATTTAATACACATAGTGTAACACACCCTTACTTAAGTTTGTCGACAAACGACTATTGATACCATTTAATACACAGAGTGTTACACACCCTTACTTAAGTTTGTCGACAAACGACTATTGAAACCATTAAATACATATAGTGTAATAAACCATACAGAGGTTTGTCGACAAACGACTATTGATACCATTAAACACATATAGTGTATCAACACTGAAGTTTATCGACAAACGACTATTGCTACCATTAAATACACAAAGTGTAACACACCCTTACTTACAGAAGTTTGTCGACAAACGACTATTGATACCATTAAATACACATAGTGTAACACACTTACTTAAGTTTGTCGATAAACGACTATTGATACCATTAAATACACAGAGTGTAACACCCTTACTGGAGTTTGTCGACAAACGACTATTGATACCATTAATACACAGAGTGTAACACCCTTACTGAAGTTTGTCGAAAAACGACTATTGATACCATTAAAACACATAGTGTAACACCCTTACTTAAGTTTGTCGACAAACGACTATTGATACCATTAAATACACATAGTGTAACACACCCTTACTTAAGTTTGTCGACAAACGACTATTGATACCATTAAAACACATAGTGTAACACCCTTACTTAAGTTTGTCGACAAACGACTATTGATACCATTAAATACACATAGTGTAACACACCCTTACTTAAGTTTGTCGACAAACGACTATCGCTACCATTAAATACACAGAGTGTTACACCCTTACTGGAGTTTGTCGACATACGACTATTGATACCATTTAATACACAGTGTAACACATCCTTACTGAAGTTTGTCGACAAACGACTATTGATACCATTAAATACACATAGTGTAATAAACCATACAGAGGTTTGTCGACAAACGACTATTGATACCATTAAATACATTTAGTGTAACACACCCTTACAGAAGTTTGTCGACAAACGACTATTGATACCATTAAATACACATAGTGTAACACCCTTACTTAAGTTTGTCGACAAACGACTATTGATACCATTAAATACACATAGTGTAACACCCTTACTTAAGTTTGTCGACAAACGACTATTGATACCATTAAATACACATAGTGTAATAAACCATACAGAGGTTTGTCGACAAACGACTATTGATACCATTAAATACATTTAGTGTAACACACCCTTACCGAAGTTTGTCGACAAACGACTATTGATACCATTAAAACACATAGTGTAACACCCTTACTTAAGTTTGTCGACAAACGACTATTGATACCATTAAATACACATAGTGTAACACACCCTTACTGAAGTTTGTCGACAAACGACTATTGATACCATTAAATACATTTAGTGTAACACACCCTTACCGAAGTTTGTCGACAAACGACTATTGATACCATTAAATACACATAGTGTAACACCCTTACTTACGTTTGTCGACAAACGAGATACATAGTGTAATAAACCATACAGAGGTTTGTCGACAAACGACTATTGATACCATTAAATACATTTAGTGTAACACACCCTTACCGAAGTTTGTCGACAAACGACTATTGATACCATTAAAACACATAGTGTAACACCCTTACTTAAGTTTGTCGACAAACGACTATTGATACCATTAAATACACATAGTGTAACACACCCTTACTGAAGTTTGTCGACAAACGACTATTGATACCATTAAATACATTTAGTGTAACACACCCTTACTGGAGTTTGTCGACAAACGACTATTGATACCATTAAATACACATAGTGTAACACCCTTACTTACGTTTGTCGACAAACGACTATTGATACCATTAAATACATTTAGTGTAACACACCCTTACCGAAGTTTGTCGACAAACGACTATTGATACCATTAAATACACATAGTGTAACACCCTTACTTAAGTTTGTCGACAAACGACTATTGATACCATTAATACACATTAGGTAAACACATCCTTACTGAAGTTTGTCGACAAACGACTATCGCTACCATTAAATACACATTAGGTGTAAAACACCCTTACTTAGAGTTTGTCGCCAAACGACTATTGATAACATAATACAATAGTGTAACACCCTTACTGAAGTGTGTCGACAAACGACTATTGATTACCATTAAATACATTTAGTGTAACACACCCTTACCGAAGTTTGTGCAACGACTATTGTACCATTAAATACAACATAGTTAACACCTCCTTACTTACGGTTGTCGACAACGATACATAGTGTAATAAACCATACAGAGGTTTGTCGACAAACGACTATTGATACCATTAAATACATTTAGTGTAACACACCCTTACCGAAGTTTGTCGACAAACGACTATTGATACCATTAAAACACATAGTGTAACACCCTTACTTAAGTTTGTCGACAAACGACTATTGATACCATTAAATACACATAGTGTAACACACCCTTACTGAAGTTTGTCGACAAACGACTATTGATACCATTAAATACATTTAGTGTAACACACCCTTACCGAAGTTTGTCGACAAACGACTATTGATACCATTAAATACACATAGTGTAACACCCTTACTTACGTTTGTCGACAAACGACTATTGATACCATTAAATACATTTAGTGTAACACACCCTTACCGAAGTTTGTCGACAAACGACTATTGATACCATTAAATACACATAGTGTAACACCCTTACTTAAGTTTGTCGACAAACGACTATTGATACCATTTAATACACATTAGGTAACACATCCCTACTGAAGTTTGTCGACAAACGACTATCGCTACCATTAAAACACATTAGGTAACAGCGCAATGACCTCACTGCAGTCCTCAGCATTACCGAGGACAATAAGAACCCGATTGATATTCCTCGAGCTATCACTGCCAAACACCTCAAAATGAGATATCTTCTCCCATTTCTAACACTAAAACAACATCGATATATATCACATCTCTCTGCCCCCCCCCCCCCCCCCCCCCCCCCCCGGTGACGTTACCGATTACAGAATAGATACATCCATACTGTCCACTTTAATCAGGGCAGATTTTGATTGTTTCCTATCAGTGTGTTATTGTCGGTGGTCCGTTTGACCTTTCATCAAACACTACTTACCGAAATGTTATCTGTAAATTAATATTTCATCGCGAGAACAATCGGCCTCCGGCCACGACAGATGTTGATAATTTTTTCGGTATATAAACTAGTGTAATAAACGATATGGTCATCTATTGGTCACCTATCGTCTGTTCGCTAAAACCCTGAGTGAAATCAGCATGAGGTAAGTCAAGATTATTTTACTTAATATATATTCCAAACAAAAACAGTTCACTACTTTTTTTTGAATTTGTATTCCGAACAGAGACAGTTCTTTACTTAAATTCTTTTCCAAACAGAGAAAATACACTACTTAATTTCTATTCCAAACAAAAACAGTCTACTGCTTAACTTCTAATAGAAGCATAGAAAGTTCACTACTTAATTTCTATTCCAAACATAGAAAGTTCACTACTTAATTTCTATTCCAAACAGAGAAAGTTCATTACATAATTTCTGTTCCAAACATAGAATGTCCACTACTTAATTTCTAATAGAAGCATAGAAAGTTCGCTGCTTAATTTCTATCAGAAACAGAGACAGTTCACTACTTAATTTCTGTTACAAACAGAAACAGTTCACTATTTCATTCCTATTTCACACAGAGAGAGTTCACTATTTCATTCCTATTTCACACAGAGAGAGTTCACTATTTCATTCCTATTTCACACAGAGAGAGTTCACTATTTCATTCCTATTTCACACAGAGACGAATCACTATTTCATTCCTATTTCACACAGAGACAGATCACCGATTCAATTATTATGTGATAATGCCTTGCGATATACACAAATATCGCATATTGATGAGATCGATGTATGGTTTCACCAATCCCAGGTCAGCGATCTTGGGTGATCAAACCATAGATCGACCGAATTTAACATGCGTTAATAGTTTTAATTTTTAAGATTATGTGGAGACGAACATTTTAATTTCAAATATAACCTAGGCACTTTAAGCCATAAGAATTTAATTGATAAAATACAAAGCAGGTTTCGACTATTTTCTAGTTCACAATTTCGGTGATCCTTTTAACAAAACTAATAATTAAATGTTGCATGATAAAATATTATTTAAACAAATCAAAACAAAACCAGCAGACAATACTGAAGTATTTCTCGATAACAACCAAACCAGGAAATCCTCCAGACACTGACAGCCACAGATGTTATATAGTGTTGGTGGATTATATCAGTATCTATATGCGATATCCTTTTTTTGTCCTGTTAACACTGTAACGCACACGTGACCGTCCATGTTAGTTGTTGACATCTCCACTGGAATCGTTTACCGACGGTTTAAGCACTGAACATGAAATCATTCTGACGTGATGTCCGTATTATTTCCCTATTTTTTGTTTCAGTGTTAAATATGGACTACTTCCGGTGGCCATTTTCTTTGTGATGACGTCATGTATGGTAATGGAAACAAGTAAGTTTATGTCTTACAAAACATTCGATATGCATGTCACGGAACAGATCTGATATCATGCCCGCACGTGCATGTACCTGTTGCTTTACCTGCGTCACACAGAACCCACGTGATGTTTCAAGGAAACTTATAATCTATGCAGCAATCACATTGTATTTCTGTGTTGAATACTGTTTGCTTCCAAATGATTAAATCACATTTCGAAGTCGTCTTTTTAAATCAACACCTGAAATATTTCCACTAGAATAGACATTGGAATTATTTGTACATGTGGACATATCGTGTTTCAGATGCCGACCCCTGTTTGTTTACATGCCTTGAGAAGAACTGCACTTTCGGATACCTGCCGTTCGGATGTCCTCGTTGCCAATGTGCCCCAGACCCTTGTTCGGTAGAGTAAACTATTTGAAATTCGCAAGATTTAGAAATGGATAGTTGTCTATCGTGATAAGTATTTGAGTAAATCGAGTCATTCTTGGACAAACACATGAATTACATCACATCGGCCCCACTTAACATAATTATAGTTTATCACAATGGTTTTTTTTCAGTGGTTGTCGTGAGGTGGCCACGAGATCTCATCCACGAGCGAGCGATGAGAAAACTGTTCTCACGACAACCACTGAAAAATGGTGTGATTGTGTTTTAATCATCTATATACTACTCATCATTTTTTTTTAACTAAAGTCATTTTTAAAATTGTAAAGTTTCAACAGTAACGAAGCACATGTCGATGTGTCTATCGTCTTTTCATTGTATGTCGGTGGAGTAATATTAAGCGTTCAATGCATTTGATAAAACATAATACATATGCATAATGTCAATTTACTCTAAATATGCATATTTATGATTAAAATCATATTTTTGTTTCCAAATCAAGCGCTTTTATATAAGAAATTAAAGAAATCTGAACGGACTATTTTGTGGCGGAGTAGTACAACTCTGTGTGTGTTTTACGGCTCACATCTGATAAGATAGATCCGCTGATAGTCAACAAAAAGAAATGATATATTCGCGGTGCAATTTTATATATCTATACGTCAGTAGATTTTCTCAAACTCTAATCTAGTCAATGTCTGTAACTGTCATTCACACGAATTCGTCTTTTCTTTGTCAGAAACGTCACAGCACGTGCAGTTTCCCACCAGAAGTTTTTTTCTTAAGTTCTTGTCATGTTTTTTCTCAAGTCGTTCTCAAGTTGCTCTCATTTTTATCAGAGGAAATAATTTATTTCTCATTTATTCAGTAGGCTGGTATATTGTAGTATATTGATGATAATAATGGTTATCACACATCTATCTATATTTATTTCCAGTTCACAGTATGCCCCCCTGGCTTCCGTTGTGAGGCTGTCCAGTCATCTTGTCCCAGCGGCCTACAGTGTCCCAAGGCAGCGACATGTATGGCCGACTCCTCCTACGGAGGTAAGCATGATATGAGGGTAACCATGTCAAAAACTGACAACGAGGCTGTACATTTTTGTCCTCCTCTCCACCTGTTCGCCAGTGGTGTTAGTCTTATCAATGTTCTAGTGGTGTTTGATATGAAATTGTTATGCATTTAACTTTTTGGCAAACATAGTCATCGATTTTAGCCCAATCCGAGATTCCAGACGCTACGTGGCCGAAACGCCTTGATGAATTTTGACCAAGTTAAGAGTGAAGCTTTCTTTGGTGAAGGAGCTGAATTTCGAATTCCAAGTTTACCTACGTGCACAACCACTATATTACATTGTTCACAGAACAGCCGTGCGGATGTCGTGAGGAGTTCTCACCTGTGTGTGGAGTAGATGGTCTCAACTACCCGAACACCTGTATTATGCTTTGTTCGTAAGTATAGACCATCTAATAAACTCAGCACCACGATACTAGTAATGTCCCCCTATGGAGGAGCCAACCCACCACTTAACGCCACGATAACGTCCCCTTGGGGAGGGGTCAACCCACCACTTAACGCCAGGATAACCCCCGTGGGGAAGGGTCAACCCACCACTTAACGCCACGATAACGTCCCCTTGGGGAGGGGTCAACCCACCACTTAACGCCACGATAACTTCCCCGTGGGGAAGGGTCAACCCACCACTTAACGCCAAGATTACGTCCACTTGGGGAGGGTAAACCAACCACTTAACGCCACGATAACGTCCACTTGGGGAGGGGTTGACCCACCACTTAACGCCACGATAACGTCCCCTTATGTTATATAACAATTTGATATATGCATTTTTAAATTACCATCCTGAAAGATAAATTTATTTTTTTGTCATATATAAACAACACATGTGAATCTTTTAGCGCATCAGTGCATTGAGGTCATACTTGTTGAGGTTAAAATGCCGATTTTAGAGCGGATGTGGTCAGGTCTGGTGCATCTTCAAAATACAAGGGTTCTTCTCTTAGTGTACATATCTTCTCTACAACATTGGAATACCGCTCTCAACGTACCTGTCTTCTCTACAACATTGGAATACCGCTCTCAACGTACCTGTTTTCTCTACAACATTGGAATACCGCTCTCAATGTACCTGTCTTCTCTACAACATTGGAATACCGCTCTCAACGTACCTGTCTTATCTATAACATTGGAATACCACTCTCAACGTACCTGTCTTATCTATAACATTGGAATACCGCTCTCAACGTACCTGTCTTATCTATAACATTGGAATACCACTCTCAACGTACCTGTTTTCTCTACAACATTGGAATACCGCTCTCAATGTACCTGCCTTCTCTTTACAACATTAGGATATGCCGTGGTAACATATAAGACAGTGCACGTGACATCTAGCGGATTATAGGGGTTTAGTAGAACCGATAGCTCCTGCGGAATCATGCATGGCTAGGATCACTCTGGTAAAGGAAAGAAAGAAAATGCGCATAGATCTGCAAAAATGGTAAACTTGACCGACCTGGATTCGGGTACCGCGTATCTGTAACCATAAGTCTAACTTAGCTCTGACTATCTCTTGTCTGGAAGCTGCTAAATACATTCGAGTGTCTTGACGTATTGCATATGTATAGATACGTTTGAACCCTTAGTATTAGAGGATGCGTCTCGCGACCTGCTGGTAAAATCTGAGGATGATCTGATGTGTCTTTTGGCTAAATGATAATAAATGTCCTGAATTACTGCGATGTACATGACACAGTGGTAGCCACTGCGGATATTTGTAGATATTGGTCTAATGAGAGATTTGTTTTTGTAGAGGGATGTTGAAGGTCTCCGACGGGTTCTGTCGCTGTAACTGCCCTCATATGTACACCCCAGTCTGTGGTACAAACAACGTCACCTACGAGAACGACTGCTTCAGGGATTGCGAGTAAGTCTGACAGAATACTGTTTGTGGTATTTCATCTTTTTCGGCATAGCCGTATAATTTTCTTTTGGCCCCGGATATGACGCGAAAGGTGGCGTTACTGGTCAAGATGAAGTGTGTGATTGGTCAATGAAGCGGTAAATGCAAAATGCAGATATGCAGTTAAAGACGAAACAAAATTAAGATTGAATGCAAGCTGAATAAGTGGATGTATCTATTAAAATGACACATCAATAAAATAATATTCCTGCATGATTCAAATGCAGTCTTATTATCACCAAAAATGATTCAAACTTATATAATTTTGTTATCCGTGCTGAAACGCATTTATTAATAAGTTCGTTAATTTATTTCACCAGCAGTTTTACATTATAACCACCAGCACTAAAACTATGCCGTTTATCTTTTTTAAAGATATTTCTTGTTAGAGCTAAAAATGATTTCTGACCACGATTGTCTAAACACGATTTCCATTTCGATGTAATAAGAAAATAAGAAAAACATCTACATTAGTCAATATTGAT
Organism: Pecten maximus; assembly: GCF_902652985.1. Classification (NCBI taxonomy): domain Eukaryota; kingdom Metazoa; phylum Mollusca; class Bivalvia; order Pectinida; family Pectinidae; genus Pecten; species Pecten maximus. Next base: position 29,224,473 of record NC_047019.1, read on the forward strand.
TCATTTTATCTGTCAGTGTCACGGCTATAAAGGTTTGGACAGTACTCTTGTCACATATCCCTGGTTGACACCAGTATATATTACTATCCACAGGTCGATGTACGACCAACGGATTCAGAAGCAGCACGACGGAGTATGTGAGTGCGCATGTCCTGAGACCGAGAAGCCCGTATGTGGAGAAGACGGAAGGACCTATCTCAATGACTGTGTCCGGACATGCGCGTATGTTTATTTAGTAAATTTAAAAACATACCATTAAACAGTACTGGAATACGAAAATAAGTAAAAAGTAGAAGATTATTTTTAGATTATAATTAAAACCTTTATGTATAACATATATTATGTATGTCATATATTATATATGTCATGTATTATGTATGTCATGTACATATTATGTATGACATATATTATGTAAGACATATACTATGTATGTCATACATTATTCCTTTAAACAATATTTGATCTCCAATACACTTTACTTTAAACTAAAATAACGTCATGTTCAATTTTGCAAGTATATTTTAAAACATCAAATATAGTCAAACTTAGTTACCACGAATCCTGATAACTCGAAGACCATACTATACACGGTAGTGACTGTAGGGCAATGTTATTAAAATCTAGATGGTCATTCTCACTACGTTACATGAACATCTAACAACATCCCTTAAGGGGTCACGGCGGGGCGACCTTTGAGATGTGTGTATTTCACTTTCTGGGCGAAATGCCAATTTGACGATGTCGTCGAATCAAACCATTTCGTCTCAGCATGCGTCTGAAGCAAACCATTTCGGTACAGCTGTGGGGAGGTGCTAATTTAACATGCTGATTTGGTGTTTTAGCATGCTCACATGCTATTTTAACCTGCTAACATGCTGTTTTAGCATGCTAATTTGATGTTTTTGACATGTTAACATGCTGTTTTAACATGCTGGTCAACCTACCAAATACCACCATAGTGTCTTCTGGGGGAGTGGTCAAACTCCGAAATACCACGGTAGTGTCTGTGAGGGAGGGGTCAACCCAACTACTACCACGGTAGTGTCTGTGAGGGAGGGGTCAACCCACCTAATACCACGGTAGTGTCTGTGAGGGAGGGGTCAACCTACCTTATACCACGGTAGTGTCAGTAGGGAGGGGTCAACCCACCTTATACCACGCTAGTGTCTGTGAGGGAGGGGTCAACCCACCTAATACCACGGTAGTGTCTGTGAGGGAGGGGTCAACCTACCTTATACCACGGTAGTGTCTGTGAGGGAGGGGTCAAACTCCCAAATACCACGGTAGTGTCTGTGAGGGAGGGGTCAACCCACCTAATACCACGGTAGTGTCTGTGAGGGAGGGGTCAACCCACCTAATACCACGGTAGTGTCTGTGAGGGAGGGGTCAACCCACCTTATACCACGGTAGTGTCTGTGAGGGAGGGGTCAACCCACCTAATACCACTGTAGTGTCTGTGAGGGAGGGGTCAACCTACCTAGTACCACGGTAGTGTCTGTGAGGGAGGGGTCAACCTACCTAGTACCACGGTAGTGTCTGTGAGGGAGGGGTCAACCTACCTAATACCACGGTAGTGTCTGTGAGGGAGGGGTCAACCCACCTTATACCACGGTAGTGTCTGTGAGGGAGGGGTCAACCCACCTAATACCACGGTAGTGTCTGTGAGGGAGGGGTCAACCTACCTAGTACCACGGTAGTGTCTGTGAGGGAGGGGTCAACCTACCTAGTACCACGGTAGTGTCTGTGAGGGAGGGGTCAACCTACCTAATACCACTGTAGTGTCTGTGAGGGAGGGGTCAACCCACCTTATACCACGATAGTGTCTGTGAGGGAGAGGTCAACCTACCTTATACCACGGTAGTGTCTGTGAGGGAGGGGTCAACCCACCTAATACCACGGTAGTGTCTGTGAGGGAGGGGTCAACCAACCTAATACCACGGTAGTGTCTGTGGGGGAGGGGTCAACCCACCTGATACCACGGTAGTGACTGTGAGGGAGGGGTCAACCCACCAAATACCACGGTAGTGACTGTGAGGGAGGGGTCAACCCACCTTATACCACAGTAGTGTCAGTGAGGGAGAGGTCAACCCACCTTATACCACGATAGTGTCTGCGAGGGAGGGGTCAACCTACCTTATACCACGGTAGTGTCTGTGGGGGAGGGGTCAACCAACCTAATACCACGGTAGTGTCTGTGGGGGAGGGGTCAACCCACCTAATACCACGGTAGTGTCTGTGGGGGAGGGGTCAACCCACCAAATACCACGGTAGTGACTGTGAGGGAGGGGTCAACCCACCTTATACCACGGTAGTGCCTATGAGGGAGGGGTCAACCTACCTTATACCACGGTAGTGTCTGTGAGGGAGGGGTCAACCTACCTAATACCACGGTAGTGTCTGTGAGGGAGGGGTCAACCTACCTTATACCACGGTAGTGTCTGTGAGGGAGGGGTCAACCCACCTTATACCACGGTAGTGTCTGTGAGGGAGGGGTCAACCCACCTTATACCACGGTAGTGTCTGTGAGGGAGAGGTCAACCCACCTTATACCACGGTAGTGTCTGTGAGGGAGGGGTCAACCTACCTAATACCACGGTAGTGCCTATGAGGGAGGGGTCAATCTACCTTATACCATGGTAGTGCCTATGAGGGAGAGGTCAACCCACCTTATACCACGGTAGTGTCTGTGAGGGAGGGGTCAACCTACCTAATACCACGGTAGTGTCTGTGAGGGAGGGGTCAACCTACCTAATACCACGGTAGTGTCTGTGGGGGAGGGGTCAACCTACCTTATACCACGGTAGTGTCTGTGGGGGAGGGGTCAACCTACCTAATACCACGGTAGTGCCTATGAGGGAGGGGTCAACCTACCTAGTACCACGGTAGTGTCTGTGAGGGAGGGGTCAACCCACCTTATACCACGATAGTGTCTGTGAGGGAGGGGTCAACCCACCTTATACCACGGTAGTGTCTGTTAGGGAGGGGGTCAACCCACCTTATACCACGGTAGTGTCGGTGGGGAGGGGTCAACCCACCAAATACCACGGTAGTGTCTGTGAGGGAGGGGTCAACCCACCAAATACCACGGTAGTGACTGTGAGGGAGGGGTCAACCTACCTTATACCACGGTAGTGTCTGTGAGGGAGGGGTCTACCCACCTAATACCACGGTAGTGTCTGTGAGGGAGGGGTCAACCCACCTAATACCACGGTAGTGTCTGTGGGGGAGGGGTCAACCTACCTAATACCACGGTAGCGTCTGTGAGGGAGGGGTCAACCTACCTTATACCACGGTAGTGTCTGTGGGGGAGGGGTCAACCCACCTTATACCACGGTAGTGTCTGTGAGGGTGGGGTCAACCTTCCTAATACCACGGTAGTATCTGTGTGGGAGGGGTCATTTTTGTCACTGATAATGGCTATAAAGGTCTGTGATATAGCAGAATTTAAATTTCAGCAATGTAATAAAATAGATTTATATCTACGTTACTACGATACCTTTTCCTTGCACTCCATATACTCGTATTGGAGCTAGATGTATTGGAATCGGAGAATGCCATAGAGGAATTACAAGTCAGTGACTTTAATTATATTGAGATCTAATTGCTTCTGCGCCGTTTGGAGTGCCCGGTTGCTCTTTGACATTTACTTACGGAAATCACGTCACGTTTCTAATGTGTCTAAATGGTTTCGACGAGTTTTCAGAAATACGACGACGTGATATATTTCAATAATTTAGAGTCTATAATATTGTGTTGATATTGTACAGTGGTCCATAGTTATAGACTTTGGTCCCAGCGGGAGGGTCTCTTACAGTTGGCGATTGTTGTACTATCATAAATCCCCCGGGACTCGGGGAGCATTGAGCTACCTGTAAAAGTACACTAGTGTGGGTGTATCAATCTCCCACATCTGTGAGGAAGTGTAGGAATTTACCTGTAATCGGTACTTTAATATTTTAGAAATGTTTATGCGGTGGTCAAGGTAGAAATTTACTTAATTCCGTGCACGTGTGGGTGTACTGACCGGGTCAATTCCGTGACAGGGAGGAGGTGTTGGTCACGGTCCGGTGGGAGGGACCATTTTGTTGAAATCCTAGCGGATTTTTTTTTTTTTTATCTCAGCAATGATTTATAATGACATACTGGCCAAGGCCATTATGATATTAGTTTAACACGCTAACTAATTAAGTACCGGTTATAATTAATTTACCATTATTAATCATCATTTGTAAGTTATCGATTAACATGTGAAAGGTTTACCCGTGTATTGTAGTGTCCGACTAAAAACAGCAAGTTAGAAGACTGTACCTATTGTTTTAATGATGTATTCTTTTGAATGTTAATGCGTGTTCATTGTTCTCAGTTTGGACTTTTGGAAACATTTAATGATATGGAATGCGTTAGTCTTCAGTACAATACCGATGGCATGCTGGTTAAGCCTTAGATGAAATTATGAACGCGTGCTTGCCAAAAGGTTTGATGGTCAGATATTTGAGATAAAGTTCGCGGGAATTAGGGCGTGTTGTCAAAGTGTTGTCACTAAGTTTACAATATCGAGGATTTGCTGGCAAATGGTTTGACTTGAAGCTCTCAACAATGATGGCTTGCTAGTCGATGGTTTGACTCGAAGCTCTCAACAATGATGGCTTGCTAGTCGATGGTTTGACTCGAAGCTCTCAACAATGATGGCTTGCTAGTCGATGGTTTGACTCGAAGCTCTCAACAATGATGGCTTGCTAGTCGATGGTTTGGCTTGAAGCTCTCAACAATGATGGCTTGCTAGTCGATGGTTTGACTCGAAGCTCTCAACAATGATGGCTTGCTAGTCGATGGTTTGGCTTGAAGCTCTCAACAATGATGGCTTGCTAGTCGATGGTTTGACTCGAAGCTCTCAACAATGATGGCTTGCTAGTCGATGGTTTGACTCGAAGCTCTCAACAATGATGGCTTGCTAGTCGATAGTTTGGCTTGAAGCTCTCAACAATGATGGCTTGCTAGTCGATGGTTTGACTCGAAGCTCTCAACAGTGATGGCTTCGTTGCCAAGGATTTGCAGCTCGTAAAGATGAATGCTGTTGGTTAGTTTCTTGGCGTTGAGTACACGACAATACCTGCGTTCAAGTCAAGGTAATTTGACGAAAATCTCATGGAAGGCAGGACATGTTAGTTAAGGGTTTGACACAAAAATGAAAAGAAAAACAACAAATCTGTGTGTTTGTGAAATGATAAAAACGCTTTTCAGTTATATCTATATCTCTATATATTATATTGATGCCTTTTTAAGTAAAACAAAACTGCTTCAGTTGACTTGGGTTATTTGTCCATGTATATCCTTTCCTTGAAGTGTTATATAACGATTTGATATATGCATTTTTAGAATAACCATCTTGAAAGATAAATTATTTTTTTTTGTCATACATAAAACAACACCTGTGAATCTTTTAGCGCATCGGTGCATTGAGGTCATACTTATTGAGGTTAAAATGCCAATTTTAGAGCGAATGTGGTCAGGTCTGGTGCATCTTCAAAATACAAGGGTTCTGCTCGTAGTATTCATGTCTTGTCTACAACTGTCTTCTTTAAAACATTGGAATACCACTCTCAACGTACCTGTCTTATGTAAAACATTAGGATATTCCGTGGTAACATATAAGACAGTGCACGTGGCATCTAGCGGATGATATATATCATAAGCCTAACTTAGCCCTGACTATCTCTTGTCTGCTAAATAGTAAACCCCGAACATTCGGCTGTCTTCACGTATTGCATACGTATAGATACGTTTGAACCCTTAGTATTAGAGGATGTGTCTCGCGATGATCCGATATGTCTTTTGGCAAAATGATAATAAATAGCCTGAATTACTGCAATGTACATGGCACAGTTGTAGCCACTGCGGATATTTGTAGATATGGGTCTAACGAGAGATTTGTTTTTGTAGAGGAGTGTTTAAGATATCGGAGGGGTTCTGTCGCTGTAACTGCCCTGAAACGTATTCCCCAGTCTGTGGTACAAACAACGTCACCTACGACAACGACTGCTTCAGGGAGTGTTAGTAAGTCTGACAGAATACTGTTTGTAGTTCGTTAAATATTACTTTGGTATAGATTACAATTAAAATATTAATGTATATCATATATTATGTATGTCATATATACTTGCCATATATTGTGTTCGTCCTACATTATGTATGACATATCATGTTTGTCATATATTGTTTGTCATATATTGTTTGTCATATATTGTTTGTCCTATATCATATATGTCATATACATGTATCATGTTTGTCATTTTATATGTCATATATTATGCGTAACTCATATCACGATAGCGCGAAGACATTACTTAACTCGAAGACCATACTTTACTCGAAGTAAATAATTTTTCATGACCTCCTGACTTCGAGATAATGAGGTTTCTTCTGTATTTGATATATGTTATGTTTGATATGTTATATGTGATAAAGGAGAGGGTTTATTGTAGGGGGTTATTTCGTGATATTTATTCCTCAATATTTGTACACGGAACATGTAAATTATTGCAAAATGAGTAAACATAATGTATAAAGTAAGATATCAAACATCTTGCAAATTATTCCTTAATTACTTAGTAATGCGGGGTTCCGTGTATATATTCGGCTTATACTCGAGGGGGGAGGGGGCTACTGTTTACTGATTAGTTTATATAGAATTGTGATATTCTTGGCTATACACGTGCTTATAGCTATACATTTTGTATTTGTTCTGCTCATCCCCATATAGCGGTGTCCCTAAAGGCGCGTCTGGTTCCTGTGAATGTTTGAGTAAGTGTAATCCGCTGTACATTCCCGTGTGTGGAGCGGACGGACAAACGTACGTCAACGACTGCTTTAGACAATGCTCGTAAGTAATGTAGAGTTACTTCCCTTATTCAAAATAATTACTCCAGAATGTAGTTGTCGAAAATAGTGGATTTAAAATTTATAAATTGAAGAAAAAATTCAAATTGCTGATATATTTGTCCTCAGAAAGGAATAGGATATCAATATTTTGAATACTATTTATTTCTTTGTAATGCTTGTTCTTTCGTTTTCTATTTGCAGAGGGGTAGGGCTGTTATCCAACATGGCCTGTCCATTGAATCGCCGTAAGTGACCGACTATTATAATGTAAAGGAAACATCCTGGACAAGGGGAGACAACTAGAATGTATGTCGCCTTAAGAACTACTAGCCATCCGACAAACTTATAATAAACTTATTTCACTTAGCCTTGATACCATATACAATTTAGAGAAAAATGAGCTATTAAACAAAATGTAAACGGTGAATATTGGTTTTGCTTATAGTTTCCAATTATCTGTTAAAATTCTAGAATTAACTTAAGGAAATTATCGCTATTTGGAAATCCAAATCAACACATTATCAATATGTTGGTCAATCGCACTAATCTGTGCGCTTTGTATCAACACATTATCAATATGTTGGTCAATCGCACTAATCTGTGCGCTTTGTATCTTTATTTAACACGTGGTGTTTTTCTGCTTTGAAATTATTGGAAATGTAAAATACATATGTTAATCTGTGATACTTTGTGCTGATGGTTCTATGAAGGGATACAAGGTTTCCTGTAAAACAAGGCCAAACGGAGATGAGTAGGTGAATGAAGTATAGGACAAAAATTCAAATTTTGGTATCTAAAACATTACACATCCAAAATCCACTCATAATTATGTTGATGTAAGTTTTAATAAGGTCACCTGAGACGAAGTCTCAAGTGACCTATATCTAATTGCCTTTTGTCCGTCGTCGTGCGTCCGTAAACAATTTACATTTTCGACTTCTTCTCCAAAACCTCTGAACCAAATTTAATGAAATTTGGCAGGAAGCTTCTATGGCTGAAAATCAACCAAAAATCAAACACTCTTCAGATGTTGAAGGGTCTAAGGTGCTTTACCAAAATTGTGGATTACATGACTGTGGGTCTCACGTTTGCCTCTGGGGACGGGATAAACTTTACTATAGTTTATATAGGGAAATCACAATTGACTATTATTTGTTGGATTTGTATTGGAATTCATTCTAACTTGGTTAATATTATCAGCATGGGATAACTTTTTGAAGGTATGCATACGTTGGCCCTGACTGACTCCAATGGGCTGATGGGTGGGACCAAAAAGGGTCAATTAAGTTAACTGAAATATTTCAAACTTCAGGTGACCGTTAAGGCCCATGGGCCTCTTGTTGTAATTTTTTACGGAAGGAGCGTTTTTAGCTCACCGGATACGTTTTGAACAGCTTTTAAATCCTGAAGCATTTACACCCCAACCTTCCAATTGGGTATATAAAGTGTGTATACATTAGAGGGCTTAGAGTGATGGTACAGCAAAATATTATGGAGATATTTTGTATGTTTTTTTTTTCTTTCAAAGTTTTTCAAATGTTTGAACTTATTAAAAAAATCACTTTTTGAAGTATTTGGGGGTGTATATGGAAGACTTCTAATACTATATGTATACACCCCTCACCCTACCAAATGACATTATTGAGGTATACATTCATTAGAGGTCTAGGCGTTACTGCAAATATTGTGGAAATATTTTTTTCTCAAATGTACAATGTTTAAGGCTTAACATTTTTTGTTTGCATAAAATCTCTCTTTAAAGCTTTCAAATTCTTCCAAATCCTTATATTTCACAGTCATTGGTTGTACTTGTTTTACTTGGAGATGTTTAGCGTTGGGGTGAAATGATAAAGCTGGCACTAGATAGGGACAATGTCCCTGTTGACAAGGTATTCCTCCTATATGTGTTTGTCTTTACTTGTATTTGATACACTGTGGTGTATTACAGCTATCTGACCATCCACAACAGTTTAACAATCATCTAAAGATCTGTGGTCCAATACCTACGATCTATCATTTTCATCAACAATAAACAAAGTATCTATTTGTCATATTCGTTTATTCGCATATTCCATAATAAACAACAACAAACCATTCGTTGCTATTCGATAGCCAAATAAATCACCATAACAAACAGTACTGATAAAGCCCCAACTGGAGCTTATCTCATAGTAATCAGTAAAATCATATACCCAAATCATCAAACATGTCAGATTATTGCTCCATTAAAATGGTCATTGTATAATATCTAACAGACTGTTCATGTGATCAAATGATTATTGTTATGGACGGTCTGTTTTGTAGAGTGTTGATATTGGTTGTTTTTTGTTTGTTTTTTATTTTGTTTTCTAATTTACCGATGCGTACGTTGAACGTGTAAACTAAACTTACTGACGAATAGTCCAGGTACACCGACCCGATAGAACGGGAAATACATGGCAATATGTTGTTGTGTAAATACAGTTAAATTTGGTTAATTAAATTATAGCAAGCTATTCGGGCTAGTACACTCTATAATCTGGACCAGTACAATGGGATAACACTAACTTGAACCAGTATATATAGCCTCTCTAATCCGGACAAGTACGTATAACCTCTCTAATCCAGACAAGTACGTATTACCTCTCTAATCCGGACAAGTACGAATAACCTCTCTAATCCGGACAATAACATATAACCTCTCTAATCCGGACAAAACCGTATAACCTCTCTAATCCGGACAATAACATATAACCTCTCTAATCCGGACAAAACCGTATAACCTCTCTAATCCGGACAAGTACGCATAACCTCTCTAATCCTGACAAGTACGTATAACCTCTCTAATCCGGACAAGTACGCATAACCTCTCTAATCCGGACAAGTGCATAGAGCCCCTCTAATCCGGACTAATACATAGAGCCTCTCTTGTCCGGACCAGTATATACAGACTCGGTCTCTAGTCCGGACTAGTACATAAAGTCTCGCTAATCCGACAAGGTTCATATAGCCTCTTTAATCCGGACTAGTATATAAACCCGTCTAATTCGAATAAATATAAAGAACCTCTCTATTCCGCACCAATCCATACAGCCTGAGACAATACGGAACTGTATCCGTTTTATTGTGAATATAAAGATATTAAAACCAAACTGTCTAGAGTATAAGATCCCTAAATTCAACATACGTGTCCGGACTAACAAGGTAATAGTGAAAAGTAAAGTTTCAGGTTAAACAAGGTTTGGCTTTAATATAAAGTGTCTGGATTAAAAGGTTTGTAATTTAATGTTCCTGGGCAAATTGTCCTGAAGAAAAAACGTATAAAGGTATTGTAATTCTTATTCTTTCCTTCCTTCAGGACTCTTCGTCCCATTAAGAACGTTTGTAAAAGCTATCTACGATTTGGCAAGAAGGCATTCTTCATAAACGTACATCTTTAAAAAATAAAAACAAATATTGCTCAATAAACGGACAATTATTTCCATAACCTGTGAACGCACGCAGCCCCACCCAGTCTGACAGTCACTCACTCACTCACTCACCCTCACGTGCACATCACTCCAGTTTCCTTTTGTTTTACTAAGTAGGGATCACTTGTAATTATGAACACACAAGTCACTCATATACATAAAGCAGGTCATATATAGTATAGTAAAGTGTTTGATACATCGTTCAAAATATAATTTAAACCATGCATATCGCTATACGTGATGTTCCTGAAAACAAACTAGTTAAACTAATGCCCCATTAAACTTTCAGCATGCACAATTAAAACCAAACCTACCATTATCATTAAAAAGTGCCGTTAAAATAAAATGTACATTTATTTTTAAAGGAAGTACATTGTACCATTCAATTTGAAGCATGAACCATAAAAATAACATTGTTTTATCTTATATTATTTAACTTGAAATATACGTATGAATAGATAAAGGGTTAAATTCAAAATGTTCCATTGAAATTAAAAAAACATAGAATTAACAATCATGTACTAAAAACGTGACACACTTCGTTACTCCAACATAACATTGGAACGAGTTATAAATGTATCTAGTGTTAAGTGTGGTAGTCTTAGTAAAACAACAGGTAAACAACAGATAAACAACAGATAAACAACAAATAAATAACAAATAAATAACAAATAAACAACGGAACAATGATATCAATAGAGCCTCATGACACGTACTTTCCCATTCTATCATCCGGTATTTGCATTAATCTTGAATTTTACTTTAAAACCTTAAATGCACATGTACACTTAAACTTGGAATATAGTCATAATGTATCAAAAATGAACAACAGCTAAACTTAAAATATATCATTTAACTTAAAATACACCATACTTTTATGAAATATTCAAATAATCTAGTTGTATTTGTGAAGACGAATTACAACAACCTTACTCTATATGGGGATATTGTATATTGTCATAATATACATATCCAACACAACACAATGATGTAAACAACGTCGAAATATCTACCAAGGCCACTTTGTCAACAGTAGAACACAATGTCTGTAGGTTTTATTGACAAAACCATTTTGATTTTATGCGACTATCAGTTTCATTTTCTGTGTATAGAAAACAATCAATACATTGGAACCTAAGGTATTTCAGAAATATCCGTATGGAGAATTTTTAGATTAGATAAAACAATAACATCCGAATAAAATGTAATGCAAAACTGAGCCAAGATCTTTTATCCATAACTTACTTACCAATTATACATATTCCTGTCATTCCAATGATTTGTAGTCAGATAAACCCCTGAGTGATTGTGTGTCTTGTGTGTTAACCTGGCAGCAATTTGTTTCCGTCTTGAACGACACATTCTCGTGGTGACCGAGCGATATGGAGTTCTCGAAGTTAGTTTCTAAGTTGTCGGTGTATTGGTAATGATTCACAGAAAAAACAACATCAGTATGAAGCTGACAAGGTTTCTTACACACGACAAATTACTTTGTTACACGGCATACACACGACCGAGAACTGTGTTACACGACATACAAACATACACACGACCGAGAACTGTGTTACACGACATACAAACATACACACGACCGAGAACTGTGTTACACGACATACAAACATACACACGACCGAGAACTGTGTTACACGACATACAAACATACACACGACCGAGAACTGTGTTACACGACATACAAACATACACACGACCGAGAACTGTGTTACACGGCATACAAACATACACACGACCGAGAACTGGTTACACGACATACAAACATACACACGACCGAGAACTGTGTTACACGAACATACAAACATACACACGACCGAGAACTAGGTGTTACACGACATACAAACATACACACGACCGAGAAACTGTGTTACACGACATACGGGCATACAAACATACACACGACCGAGAACTGTGTTACACGACATACAAACATACACACGACCGAGAACTGTGTTACACGACATACAAACATACACACGACCGAGAACTGTGTTACACGACATACAAACATACACACGACCGAGAACTGTGTTACACGACATACAAACATACACACGACCGAGAACTGTGTTACACGGCATACAAACATACACACGACCGAGAACTGTGTTACACGACATACAAACATACACACGACCGAGAACTGTGTTACACGACATACAAACATACACACGACCGAGAACTGTGTTACACGACATACAAACATACACACGACCGAGAACTGTGTTACACGGCATACAAACATACACACGACAAAGTACTTTTGCACCACTGCATACAAGTGAACACTTGGCAAAATTGTGAGTCACTCAACAGACAAACTTAACTCGACAGAGTTATGAATGTCACGCTGCTGATTTTGCAGACATACACGATGAAGTGTTTTATACTAGAAGGGGGCTGACAAACCTATCCACTGAAGACTATCACAGAACCTTCTTTGGTTGAAATGGTGTAAAAATCCTAAATTACTGAGCAAGTTGGGTGTAAATTTGTGAGACATTTTCGTTGGATCTCACATGGGACGTCACTTCTGGGCCAACTCCATAAACAGCAGTGTCAACTCCACAAGCGTGAGCGTGAATGAGAATAGGTTCGTGTGACGTTATTCACGCAATATGTGAAATCTGACAAGGTGGAACTTTCTTCGATCTGGAATACAAAATCAAAATACTAATCAATAAATCATTATATTATAACAGGGTCACGCATCATTCAAAACATATCATAAACAGCGAGTTTATAAAATATGCCCAGCCGATTTCGACTCGTGACACACGAAGATTCTCATTCTCCGACATGGTAGTCTGTATGTAAAGGGAGGTAACTCAGATACATTACCGCCAGAGTGAAAAACAAATATAAGCCTGAAAATATTTTACAATATACAGATGTAAAGTAAAATCTGACTTGACAGGATACACACATACAATGTATTTTAGAAGAATAATGAACATTTTACGTCAATCTGCATAAGATAAATAACACAGGAAGTTTTCATTAGGTAAAGTGTAATAAAATAGATCACGTTCGATATCTACAGCCTTATCTAGACCTACCCAACAAAAGATCTCTGGGGAATCTTGGCGCTGAAATCTTATGGTCTTCAGTTTAGTTTTTTTTTCTTAACACTTAAAAGGATTTTCAAAGTATTGTCAGCATCCAAATAAGTCTTGATAAATATTGATACATTTTCTTCCTTAACTCTGAAAAGGAAATTCCTGACTCTAAAAGTTTCAAAATGGCTTTTCAAAGTATTGTCGGCATCAAAATAAATCTTAATAAGTTTTAAGCAGAGTTGATGTCCCTACATTTTTTGTTGTATTGGCATTCATATCCATAGTAAATGACCAATGTGATTACATAGTAAAATCTTTATTTACTAAGATATGAACTGTCAGGTTGTATCCTGTTACTTCGATAAGTCTCATAATTGGGTGACAGTCATTTTGTTCTTTCGATCAGTCTGGAAATTAGATATGTAAAAAAACGGACGAAGGGAGCCCTTCATCTGAAACACGAGAAAAAAATCACAACAAAACCACATACAATACATTAGATAAGATAGCAATAACGAGTTCCATATGTGCAGATAGGCGGTCTTCGAACAGTTTACAGAACATATGTAAGTACATGTATGTGTTAAGATATTGCAATTGCAGAAATTGAAATATTGTCCGTGAAATCTATGACAGCTGCGTTCTTTTTTCTACCGATAACTCTCCTTTTGGAAAGATCCCGTCGTCACGGTGTACGGAATTACAACAATACTCTTTACTGTCAACGTTTAAAGTGTTTGTCGGTGTTCTGTCAACCAGTCTCAAAAATTAACATGTACAACTTAAGACCAAAATTATACATATAGCAATTGACACAAATCTACCCAGTACTTCTAGAGAAATCGTCATAACAATCTTTGTCAAACTTCAAGATGGCTACCTGTCGGCCATTTTGTTTTTGCACAGCTAGGGAAATAATGGCAGCCTGCACACCGAATTTGAGAACGATTCATGCAGTAGGCACATTTCTGAAATTAAATTGGATAGTTAGAACTGTTTAGGAAGGACCACGGACGAAGGAGAGCGAGATGAAATTGTAAAACATCGTCATGTATTCCATCAACGTTGTCATCACCATGAACCCGAACTCAGTAAGATTTGCCTTTAAACATAATACGCGACTGTGATAGAATATCTCGGTATCATCTATAAACTATCATCAGTTAATCTATATTAGATGATCAGGCCGCGATTATGCTTGTTTTTGAGTTTGTGAAGTGGGTTCAATATCGCGATGTCTAATAGGCAGAGCCAATATCACTATCGCATTCAACATCATATATATCATAGCAGTAATCCATTCCTGTAACTGAGGCTACTTTCGAATGTTCGAAATCGTCCTTTTAACACCCAATTCTGTCCTGCTTGGTGTTGGTAAACTCCGCTCGACTCATTCAAAAGTTAGGAAACGTAAAAATGGCATAGATAAATTACTGATCAACTGGTCAAGGTGCTCAAAATTGAACCCGTTAATCCAGTGAATAATACTGTATAGTTGTTTAATTTCGCGGGGTGAAAATTTCGCGTTTTTCTGTTCAGGACTATTTCGCGGGGAGAAAATTTCGCGCATTTTCAATTTCTTACAAAAATGAATTATATAGGGAAATAGTAGAAATTATACTTACGATGTACACATTTTATGTGACTCTAATATGAGATCGTGAAACAGTAGAAACTACATGTGTACTTACGATGTACATGTTCTGCTTAACAATATGCTTTAAATAAAGATTGTTTATTATTCATTGTCATAGTGGTCACTCATCACACGGTGAAAAATATTCACGGGTATTTAATTTCGCGGACATTACCTTGACCGCGAATATAGCGAAATTAAATCCCCCGTGAATAAAAGCAACTAGTTGTTATACATCCTTAAGAAAGTAAGGTCCAAGTTCGAGTCCACTGCTAACGTATTTTCGACTTTAGCGAGTACAGTAGTTTTGTTTGTTTGTTTTGTTTAACGTCCTATTAACAGCCATGGTCATTTAAGGACGTGCCAGGTTTGGAGGTGGAGGAAAGCTGGAGTACCTGGAGAAAAACTTGCAACCAGAGGTGGAGGGCTAGTATTAGTGTCGAGTACACGAGTGTAACCATCAGACAGACGTATATACTACGTCACATTACCATATACATTGACGTCGAAACAAAGTCTCGTTAAAATACCTCCAGTCTTTCAAATGTTACGGCCAAGAAATGAAGCCAAGCATGGTCATTTGGTAAACCATAAAAAAGAGAAGATTTTTTATCATCTTTTGTCACATTATGTCTAGCGCCATCAGTTTGTGAACATAATTCCGTTTTTTAAAGGAACATTATTTGTCCGTTAGATCGAGTGAATGTTAAGGGAATGGAATTTGACCGGAAGTTGAGATACATGCATGTATAGAGGTTCTTTCTAAGTGGCCTAAAGAAATTGTGCAAAGATGTATACACAAAATCACCAAGACGTTTACAGATAACAACACGATGTAGCGTTATCGACGGAAAGATAAACCGATAGTCGACGGTAGAAAACTTAAACTAGTGCACAAGGAGGTCAGAGAAAAAAGGAACAAGGAACAACGAGAAACTAAAGGGAAACTCTTGAAACATATTTTATTTTGTTCAAAAAGTTTCTATAAAATATGGAACTAAAACACAACATAACAATGCTAATGTGGTATTATATAGAATGCCGTAATATTTTTATCGTGCAAAGTAAACACTGTGTCTAAAATACTGACTGGCATCAATTCAGAGTTCCATGACTAGAGTTATCTATCTTGTTGATTATTATTTTTGCCGCTAGATGCCGCTACATGACGACACCTTTGGGATGAGAATCAACATTAGATAACTATGGTCCAATACAGGGGTATCTTACCACAACATGTAAGCGACAGGCAAATTTGAAACTTTACATAACAAAGCTAAAGCAGTTCTACAGCGGTCTATTTTACTATGATTCATTGTGAGACATAAATTAACCAAGGACGTTCGGAAGTTTTCTCAAAAGTAAAATGTTTAATTTCAATTTTCAACCATTTACTGTAATTTGTGTTTTATGGCTGTATAAAGAAACAAAGATGGTGATTGGCTGGCGCTCTTCTTGTCAACAACAAAGGTCAGCAAAGTAAAATTCAAGCATGGAACAGGTCACGTGGAAACAGGAAGGACGGGATCTGTCATGCTGGGTATCATACAATCACCGCCGACGTTTTTAAGGTTAGCAGTAGAGAGGTGTAACCATACTTTATTGTAAGCTTTACGATCACAACATGGAGCACAAAGCTGTCAAACCGATGACACGATTTTCCAGACTCTTGATTGAACGATTATCAAAAATATAGTACAGTACATTGTTAACACACGCGATGTCGCGTGACTAGTTTTGGACAGTATTGCTACCAAAGTCTGGAACGAGGTGTCAACAGGTCTGTGAGAAAACAGCGACCACACTGGTAAATCTGAATTCATACACATTGTTATTGCTGATCAAGGGCAACAGAGACTGCATAAGCAAAGGCAAATACCATACTCCGTACAGTGGCGAATGTCGACTGGAGGTTTAATTAAACATTTTCATCTACGGATATCTTTTCACCTATATTTATTATATAATAAAAAAAAATCTTAACATTTTCGAATACAAATGTGGATGAAAAAATGACAAACCTTGTACCTAGCCTGCCACGTTATCAGGTGATGTAATTGCACCGTTTCGTATAAATTGAGGTGTTTATTTTTCGCCACTGTTTCGGAGCTAAATTCTGTAAGATAGTGTATAAGAATGGATAAATATCTACGTACTACTTGCGCTTCCCCTTTTTTGTTAATGGTATTTGTTTCTTTATAGACGGTTCCTTCTTTGGGGGTTCCTGAAATTACAAACACTGGATCATTGTTGACGACAATCAAGACAATCTAACTGCACAAACACATTCTCCTTAGAATAGAAAGAAAAGCGATACCTTGAATCACACGCGTCTGCTTCTAGTTAGTATTTATAGAAAAACATAGAAGCCCCTACTTCCACTATATCAACAAGGTTCTTTAATAACCTGTTATGGTTAAACACGAAAACGAACTGTAAATAAAATCTAAATCGTGGTTTTCTCTGGGGAACATTGAGAGTACGTTTATGCAGTAGTTCTCATAATATTGAATTTAGATAGTAAAATAAGCTCGATTAAAATCAACAAAGGATATTGGTATACGTATTTATATAGATTTGTACATTACTTGTTTTACAGCCACAGACTATACATATATGATAACATATATGTTAGAATACAGCTCTTATTTATGTCAGAATACAGCACTTATTTATGTTAGAATACAGCACTTATTTATGTTAGAATAAGCTCTTATTTATGTTAGAATACAGCACTTATTTATGTTAGAATACAGCACTTATTTATGTTAGAATACAGCACTTATTTATGTTAGAATACAGCTCTTATTTATGTTAGAGTACAGCTCTTATTTATGTTAGAATACAGCTCTTATTTATGTTAGAATACAGCTCTTATTTATGTTAGAATAAGCTCTTATTTATGTTAGAATACAGCTCTTATTTATGTTAGAATACAGCTCTTATTTATGTTAGAATACAGCACTTATTTATGTTAGAATACAGCACTTATTTATGTTAGAATACAGCACTTATTTATGTTAGAATACAGCTCTTATTTATGTTAGAATACAGCTCTTATTTATGTTAGAATACAGCTCTTATTAATGTTAGAATACGGTTCTTATTTAATTAGAATACAGCACTTATTTATGTTAGAATACAGCTCTTATTTATGTTAGAATACAGCTCTTATTAATGTTAGAATACAGTTCTTATTTAATTCGAATACAGCACTTATTTATGTTAGAATACAGCTCTTATTTATGTTAGAATACAGCTCTTATTTATGTTAGAATACAGCACTTATTTATGTTAGAATACAGCATTTATTTATGTTAGAATACAGCACTTTTTTATGTTAGAATACAGCTCTTATTTATGTTAGAATACAGCATTTATTTATGTTAGAATACAGCACTTTTTTTATGTTAGAATACAGCACTTATTTATGTTAGAATACAGCTCTTATTTAGCATAAAAAAGAAGAGGAAAAGCAAGATTTCATTAAGAAGGAGCATGCACAACAATTACAACAATGACTGTTTAAAACTGTTTTCTTCATCAATACCGGAATACTGGAATCAGCTCACTTCAATAATGAAATAAAATATATGCCGATAATTTATGTTAAAATGTCGAAAGTACAATTGATATATTTGCAGTCAAATTAATGAGCAACCAAAACACTGAGGTATACTAGTAATGGGATGTTTAGCTTTAAGGGTATATGATATGATAGTGTGACATAGGCTTATTAAGAAACCTACCTCCATATACAAAAAGCTTATCCTTAAAAAATGTTTACTAATTTTCACATCTGTAAAGGGCCCACGAATGCATTCTACGTTCACATCACAAGTATAGAAAACGAAATAATTTCAAAGAAAATAAAATTTAGTTGGCATCGCCATAGCAACATTTATTGTCCGCGATGATTTTGTATTCGAACTTGACCTTTGAACTAAAAGGAAACGACGATAAAACATAGCGTGCCGCGTCCTGTATATTAGAGAAAGATAATCTTATTTAGCCTGATGTTCTATCCTTCATATCGTCAAATTAACAATAGGATACCCGTCAGGTAAGCAACAAAAGGACCAATTGTCCCTACAAGTCGTCTACTGAATTGGAAAATACGATGTATATATACAAGTATAAGATCATTGTAATAAAAAAGACTTGTGATGGAACTATATCAGGACAAAACCAATGTGTAACAAAATAGATATTTTAGTATCAAAAGTATTATCTTGTTAAAATATAATCTTCACTTTATTATAAAAAACATCACGATAAGCCGGTTTACATGGTCAATTAAAACAATTTCCTTTCTTATTTTAACATAACATTTTTTACCAATTTAATGTAAGACATCGCTTTTTCTTAATTAATTAAGGAAACAAATATCTATAACATTTATGTTTAACTTCGGAAATTTTGTTTAAGGAAAGATATGAATAAGAAAAATAAGTTTCCACATCATTTTGGTAATTAATGATGAATTTGAAAAGGAAATTCTAGACATATCAGTGGTTTTGTACAACGTGCATGCCTCATTATTGTAAATCATGTGATAATAAAACGAAGATTCAAGGATTGCTTTATATTGTCTTCCTTATAAACCAGAATGTACTATAAATATTTCACTCGTCCTCAGAAGGTTTTCATTTCAACCGACTACATAAACCTATAACTTAATATAACACAACAAAATAAAACAAAAACTAAAATAGTTCATTTGGTCAATGAATATAACCAGGGCGACGAGCTTAGTAACGACGGGATGGAAATCTAACCATATGCTTGGTCTCCTCTTTGTACACGTCAGGAATCCACCCGAAGCTAGTCTGTATCATTCTTACAGAGTTTCTTCCGAACAGCCTATGTTCAAAGTCAATCAACTGAGTCCAGAATCCTGCATTTGGACGAATCACTGGACGCCGAGCCTTCACGTGATTATATGCATCCACCAACTTTAACCTATGATATTTCATGAGGTATGCAATGCATAGACTAGCCGACCGACTCACGCCTGCTACACAATGCACTAATGTCCTTCCGCCACGATTATGGACTTGGTGAATTTTGTCCGCACACCTATCGAAATAGATAGAGAGGCGCGCGTGCGCCGCGTCCTCCACGTGTATCTGGATGCATTCTATAGTAGGCAGGTGGAGGTTAGGGATATCTAACGTACAGTTGATGATGTGAGTGATTCCCACTGCTCGGATCCTGTCCGGTTTGACCGCCGCTGCACTGCTTAAGTACAGGTGGTCGGTAATTGAGGCGATTTGATTGAACATCTCTAGATTCATGGTGACACGGTTATACTGGAAGGCAGATCTGAAAGATACAAAGTAATGTATAAGTTAGTGATAACATGACCACTGGTCACACCATTCTGACGACAGTCTAACCAGTCCTTACTCAAACTATTTAAAGCTAACCGTTAATCTCAAAGTATCAAGAACCTTTTATTTAAACGATGGTTTATCACGGTTAGTGGCCATACCACTCAAATTGTGAGTTTGCTCAATATTAAAGTGCGGTAAGGAATGAGCAAGGTAAAATAGCTACATATGTAGCGAAGAGCTAGACAACAAATTCCAAATATTATAATGTATGCAGTAGATAAGGATTTGTTTTGTCACTTTCATGTTTCCATGTACACGATGTGAGTTAAGCAGTGAACTGCTTTCATTTGGAAGTTATGGACTGATGAATGCCAACTGGACAAAGGCAAATTTAATGAAGCGCGCTAGCGCTTCTTGTTCAATTAGTTCAATGCTTATATTTACATTTGACAGGGAATTTGAAAGACTATATCAAGGAATTTTACTCTGATAATGAATGAACAAATATTATCGTCAAAGACGGAACAGCCTTTTCAACAGCCATCTTTCGTTATCGCCGACGTGACAATTATGACGTCACTATAATAATGACTTCATAATAAAGACTTGGAAGTTATGGACTTGTAACTTCCAAGTGAGCTTGGTAAAGTTATATAGTGGGGCTGCAGTGTAAATGAACATATATGATTTGCATTTCCTGATGGTAGCCATGGCACGTACTGACTGTACGGCCATATTGTCGGGCAATACTGCTATAGATTTTAAGCATGGCCAATCCAACCGTCAATCTAACATATTAACCTGCAATACATTTTGGTAGATCTTTTCATGTAGGTCGATGGAATTGATCAATTAAATTCTCTACTTAATTCTGATCAAAGTAATCACAGCTAATACATGTATGAAGATACTGATCTACAGCATGGTATGTCCTGCTCACAGCGCACACTGACTGATAAAAACCCTCAGTCTTTAATTCATTTATATAATCCGTACTAACGTAAAAAAAACATTCTATTTTGTCTTAATCACTGACATGTAGGGAAGGCGTTTAAATACATTTCATCACAATGTCCTAAACCATATAAGTATTGCCAGACCCCTTTAACACGTGTGGTGGTATACTATTTGGAGCTGGCTTTCTCTGTCTCCAGTCTTATTCCAACAAATAGTTAACGGCTAGATAGCGATAGCATGTGTAATGGCAAGTAATATCGCCGGTATTAGAAAAAATGGAATATGATTTAAGGATCTTAATCAAAGCAACTGCAACGAGGAACGTCAATAACAATAACTGAAGCGGTCAGACAATGGTTGTTCTCTCCGTCTTAATCATATAAAATGTTATATTAAAAATATATAAATAATGTATAATACAAGTAACCTTCGGACCAGGATCTGTCTGACAATTCCACATTTACATAGGCCGTAGATGTGATTTATCAAATTACCTTGAAAGATAATCGCACGCAGACCATATTGTGATTTTGAATCCGATATAACGAAATACCTTGGCCCGTATCAGATGAGTGACGTACGAGTGTTTCGGGTCATTGACTAAACAGAATGTCGCAAATGAATGTCTTATAAAAATGAATCTAATTGTATGAAGTGATATCTGTTTACATCTTACAGAAAACAGTTCTTGATGAAAACTAAGATGCAGGTATTTTTTTCTAGGATTCGGAATCCAAATGGTTTGATTACACAGGGGCACATATTACGCGTGACGTAGCGATAAACCAATTGCCACACAGACGCCGAGAGTCTTGACGATCGGAGGCGAGGCGGACAAATCTTAGCCGTAGGATATATTTCTTAACCCGAAGCCATTTAGCAGAAACTTGTTCTTTTGTTCTTAGTTGCCCATTTCATAACCTCTCTTTCCCATCAGGAGAGCTGCTGGATGGTTCTTTAAATAAACGTTCTTGACCAGCCATTGTTCTCTATCTGTCGACAGATTCCTAACAAAAGAACATCTACTCTGTCTACAAGAAGATTTGGAAATGTAGTTTTAATGAATAAAGATAGAAACATTTGTCGCGGCGGGAAGTCATTGGAGTGCCATATTCTTACCTAAATATGTACCTATCTACATCCGATTTGTTGTGACACTTAGTCAATAGACCCAGACACCCATTGTATGCGATAAAGGTGGTATCGTTTGACTGTATCCCCACAACTCCGCCCCTCGTAGGGACAACCTGTGGTTGTAAGCCAGTACCACATCGATCTATACCGCGTACAATAATACTGTTACAGCGGAGGGACAGACGAGGCTTCCAAACAGAAATCTGGTCCTGTTCTGACGTAGAGTGCTCCTTAACGTTTAAGGTATCTCGATCAGCACACAATAAAATGTCCCCAAACTGACGATACAAGGGAGAGTGATGAGGCCAGGGGCCGAAGTTATTCTTGTTCAGGACTGTAAACAACAATCCTCTTTAACAGACTCGATATTATACAATATTTATGATATGCTACATTAACTTCCGGTATACAGTAGTTCAGGGTTTATACTAGCTTTGTAACTAAATAATAGCTCTTGGTTGCGCCAGTGTTTGTTTAGTTCACTTTTAAATAAGTTATTCCATATACTAGTAGATACACATCTGATTGACAAAAGTTCCTTCTTATCAAGTTCATGGGTATGTTTTTAATAACGTCCCATGAAGCTGTGTCTATCGGAGGAATTTCTCCATAATGTGACTACACTGCACCAGTCCTTGTCATATATACCATTTACTTTCTATAGCTAAGTATCTTGTATATATCAAGCATATTGCCCCTTGTTCTTCTATACGCGTTGGTATTTTCAACTCCTCCAATCTCTGATTGCAAGTTAAATTCTTCATTTCTGGAAGGCATTTGGTCGCTCTCCGTTGGACTCCCCTTTAATACCATATTCATACGTAGATATGGAGCCCATATAGGGCTGACATAGTCCAGTCACGATCTTATAAGGCTTTCAAAGAGGAAAAGATGACTTAATGCTTTAAACTGAAATGTTCTTCTGAGTGGAATAAACAATGAATTGGCCTTTTAAACTGATGCCGATATATGGTATTAAATATGTTTAATTTATACCTATAATTATATTATTATATCGAGAGAAATGATATTAATACTAAAACATCTCGCAATACTTGCATTTATCAACTGACATCATCAGTACTGATGACTATTTCAAGCAAGCGCTGCGATACTTATCATTATCTTGAACGAGTATAAAGTTTACAATGTACGGAACTCGTGAGGTTTTTTTCTTAACGAGAACCAGATACAGTGAAAAATGATATTAATAAAACGCTACAGCCAGACACTAACGACCCGCTAATTCCATACAGTCTGTGTTGGTGTGACGATAAACACAGTATTGACCAATGTGACGCGGCATTTGTTATCGCTATGTATTCAACCTAATAAGGAAACAAGCATCGGTCATCCTCCCCAATAAATGTCACCTATCACACCAACCAATACAACCGTCGGCCATCACTAGTCAGCCGTGCGACGTACATAAACATTACGTGGCACTGCTGTTAGGAAAGCAGAATTAATAGCAAAACAACCCAGTTTTATGTGTGTCTTTTAAACAACTGATGTTTGGTAATATATGTTATCGAACTTTTTTGATATTTACAAACTGTTCGATTTAAGTTGATCTGTCGATAGGTGGTTATGGTTTTAGTATGCCACAGGGAAGCTGTAAACGGAATGGCATTACCAGGCATCCAAATAGGCGCGTTAATTGGCCTTCACGTAACATTATAACCCTACTCTTCCCATCGAAACTTTAGCCATGCAAACTAATAAGTGAAAACCGTATAATAAGAACTATATAAGCTAGGCCCTGAAGTAAACCGGGGCTTTACACTCCAGTGTCTGTTGACAGCGTTCTGTGGCATTACCGATTTCTCTCGGTAAAACGCCTTCTGAAGTACTAATGTTTCCCTCGGTAAGACGCCTTCTGTAGTACTAATGATTCCCTCGGTAAGACGCTTTCTGTAGTACTAATGATTCCCTCGGTAAGACGCCTCCTGTAGTACTAATGATTCTCTTGGTAAAACGCCTTCTGTAGTACTAATGATTCCCTCGGTAAGACGCCTCCTGTAGTACTAATGATTCCCTCGGTAAGACGCCTTCTGTAGGTGATTCTCTTGGTAAAACGCATTCTGAAGTACTAATGATTCCCTCGGTAAGACGCCTTCTGTAGTACTAATGATTCCCTCGGTAAAACGCCTTCTGTAGTACTAATGATTCCCTCGGTAAGACGCCTTCTGTAGTACTAATGATTCCGCGGTAAAACGCCTTATTTAGTACAAATTATTTCCTCGAGAAAACGCCTTCTGAAGTACTAATGATTCTCTCGGTAGAAGCCTTCTTTAGTACTAATGATTCCCTTCCAATGACGGCCTATTGAGGTCAGTATTGGTCACATGAGTACGTCTAGATCTGGTGGTGACATCCACCAGCCGTGCTATTCTGCTGTGGATGAAATACATGTATACTAATTAACCTAGATTTTTCCGACCAACAATACTACGTAATGAGCAAGGTAATGGTCAATATTCAATACTGACTATATTCTATATATATAAACTGTCAGGGACCACCACATTTAATCACTTTGACCGAAACTGACCATAAGATTATATTAATACAACCACAATACGGGCTGCAAATCTAACTACTAACTCGATGACATCACACATATTTCTCTTCATCCTTATCGCAGAAGTATTATTAAATGGCTCCAAATATCAACCCGAACGAACAGAAACATATTCCAGCGACGTATTCTCGGGGATGTTAATCGATCGTATTAAATCGGACCTACCCTTCATGGATTGAAGAATTCCTTTTCCAGCCAGACACCTAAAATCACACTAGTTTTACAGTAAAAGGTGTGTGTCTTCGTGTGTGAGAGTCTCTCCAGCTAACCACAGAGCTTGGGTCCAAACAAACGCCAATAAGCCTTGTATAATAGGCATGACCAGAGCATTTTACATTAACACAATATACCGAATGAGGTTTTCTCAAAACTGTTTATCAGTGTCTGTGCTTGCTCAGCCTAAATTACTAAAATCCACTTAGCATTCGTTGACCGTTTTCTACTGTGAAGATTTCCTCGTGAATACCATCACTACAAATGCATCGAGAACTATTGATTGTATATGCTTCGGATTTTCTCTTGTTAGTAAAGTTTATACATAACATGACCAGCTTGATGTAAGTGTTAGTTTTTAAGCTTTGTAAAACTTTTCGAAAAAAAGAGCACGTACCTTTGTCAAACAACATATTACGTATGTGTATCAATAAAAACTGTTCATAGTACTTGTATATTAAAACAACAGAGTAAAGTAAAGCCAGTACTATCAAACTATCATATAACCACTTCCGATGTCAACTGACCATGCTCATGACTGGAATTGGTTGTCGCTTCCGGTCGTGAAATAGATCCCCTCCATTAAAATAGAGTGTATTTGTCTCCATTTCTCTACCGTCTCTTTTGTTGATATATCGATCTGTCTCTTAGTGATAGAATTGATCAACA
This sequence comes from Pecten maximus, assembly GCF_902652985.1. Lineage (NCBI taxonomy): Eukaryota > Metazoa > Mollusca > Bivalvia > Pectinida > Pectinidae > Pecten > Pecten maximus. The sequence goes on from NC_047019.1 coordinate 29,250,401, forward strand.
AACCCGGAAGACACTTGACAGGGGACTTACTATATACAACCTACAATTTGTCTTAGCTATCAACATCAAAGTCAAAATAAGAAGCCAGAGAGAATCAGGACAAAATGTCATAAACGGCAAACACATGATCTGCATATATTTTATTTTGAATATCGTCATCTTTAAACGTCCTATCTATCAACAGCTATGACCATATTAGAATGGTAGTGTTGGGGCCGTGTGGACCACGTGGGCAAATTGATATTAACCTTCAACTTTTAACATATACCTATCTTTATCAAAAGAAACAAGATAAGTTAAAAATTGCACATTGTATGTTTGGACATGAAGTTAACATTATTATAGTCAGCTGCACTCACTTGATGAATATGATATTATGTAAGGTCACTAAGTAAGTCTGTCTGCCTTAACTTGTCAGGGATTCCCCGTCTACCCTGTCTGATTACCCATATAGCCTCGTTCCTGAGAAGGCTACCTCCACGGGAAATCTCAAAGGACTGATCTATACAACCTCTATACTGATCAATCATTCACCATGTAACAAGCGCCTTCTAAGAGAAGAAACAATTTCGAATGGATTTTAAACCCGTGTTGGAAACCATTGCCAAATAAGGGCATATCGTGATAGTATTACGTCTGGATGATAAATCATCAGGCAATTCTTTTCCTATTCGCCTTTAATTAATTCGACTCTGCGGAGAATGTTTTAGGTTCAAAGAACATTTTTTGTTGTAAATCTTGTAATACTGTCAGAAGCAAGGAATATTTCACCAAGTCTGGGCCGTGTGATCCTACATTCATTGTGTAGTGGAATCTGTCAATAAAACAACATCTAGTGGATATCTGGCTTACGTCCGATACCGGTAAAGCCACTAAACTAGAAGTCGTGATTGGCAAATGAAACCAACAGCGTCAATAGAAATGAATACAATCACAAGGAATAAAATTATGAAACAATGACGGAAGCATAGTAAGTTTGTTTCGCGTTATGTGTCTGTGGCCTTGGTAGCTATTTTACCGCTAAATATCATACAATTATGTAGATGCAGAATTGTTTCCATCTAGAGTAGGGAAGCTTTGTTTTGATGAGCTTGTCTTGATTCTAGAAGAGTGGGTTCTAGTTTGTATAGAGCTAAAACCATGGCCATATTCCAAGACACCCCGTCCAAAATCAATGTAGGGAACTCGGAGGAGAGGACTATATCACCAATACCGTATCACTTACGTTAGAGTGTAAATTTTATTACAGCATATTTGATAAGGGAAATATATGATCAACGATTCCACAAATCGATCCATATTCATAGGGAATATGGAATGTTTAATTGAATAAGCACCACCAGTTGTACGTACACCTGAACGGTCTACCAGCCAATACCACACATGTTAGGTATCTCTTGCGCTCTATGACATCATTCTCGTGTGTATGGGGAAACCATCAAATCGAAATAAAGGCGTACAAAATGTACTAGTAATGTTTGTAACGTGTTACATTATGAACGTAGAAGGCATGCCCAGAATTTAGTTTTGAAATACAACTCCCAGATATTCGAGAGAAATATGCGTACGATATACTGTTACCCTCAATCAGGCCGAACGGATTAGCAACACCTAAACAGAATCACCACTTTACAGAACTTCAGACGATGTTAATAAAGTCATGAAAAGATCTCATCGTTAACATAAGGACAAAAGCAGCTCAGTTGATGAGAAAATACACCCGACCATGAGATGGTACATTTGTACCGACACTGGATTGTATACAAGACGTAGAGGTGAATATCATCATTTAGTGTTGATATGTAATACACAGTAAGTACCGAACAAGATAAAACTGAATCATAGTTGTTTGGTCCTTCTATACTCGCCATTGATGCTACAGACATCATACATATGATTGGTCCTTCTATGACTCGCCATTGATGCTACAGACATCATACATATGTTTGGTCCTTCTATGACTCGCCAGTGATGTTAGACATCATACATATGTTTGGTCCTTCTATGACTCGCCATTGATGTTAGACATCATACATATGTTTGGTCCTTCTATGACTCGCCATTGATGTTAGACATCATACATATGTTTGGTCCTTCTATGACTCGCCAGTGATGTTACAGACATCATACATATGTTTGGTCCTTCTATGACTCGCAATGATGTTACACACATCATACAGCTGTTTGGTCCTTCTATGACTCGCAATGATGTTACACACATCATACAGCTGTTTGGTCCTATGATTTTGCAGTGATGTTACATATATCATACAGCTGTTTGGTCCTTCTATGATTTTGCAGTGATGTTACAGACATCATGTATATGTTTGGTCCTTCTATGACTCGCAATGATGTTACACACATCATACATATGTTTGGTCCTTCTATGACTCGCAATGATGTTACACACATCATACATATGTTTGGTCCTTCTATGACTCGCAATGATGTTACACACATCATACAGCTGTTTGAATGCCAGATAGAAAAATAGAAATGGACCTAGACACAAAAAAGGGTGATAAGGAAATAACAAACAACAGGAAAGACATTATGGAGCAACAAAAGCTGATATCTACGTCTGGATACAAGTGTAAATGTGGACATACCATATGTTCAATGTTCAAAAACTGTCACGGTATGACTGCTTATTTATCACGAATTGCAAACAAAGTGGACAATGTTAATCAAGAAAAAGTCTGCCCTCCACATAGAATCACTCTGGGGACAGAAAAGGTGCCTAGCGTGCTGTATATTTGATAACATCGAGTCCCCGACCCATTACCATGGCCTCACCTTAATAAGCAATTCCATCAGGGAACTGACGTTCCTGAAGTATTCGTCATTTACTCAGACATCTGTACTAACTTCGATCATTTTCGGATGGGTATTTCGAGTATACATGCAAAAATCCCAACTCAACCACAGGGACGGACGTAGCACAAAAGTTACAAAAAGATAACAAAAGATAATGCCTAAAATACCATGATCTAACCTATATAAGTATTGATACGTACATTAAAACAATGATGATAAAATACCATGATCTAACCTATATAAGTATTGATACGTACATTAAAACAATGATGAGAATGCTTTAACAGCAGTGCATTGTATAAGGAGAACATTCCTAAATCATGAAATCTATTTCCCATGTTTGTATTTCATATCTAAATTCCACAGGATCGAAATATAAGTAATTGTTTTCAATTATGTACTATCTATATAAGCAAATCTGCTATTTGGAAACTTTGACCTAGAATTACATGCGGGTGTCGTCGGCGAAGTAGAAGACGCTTATATTTTCGGCTCTTATTCTTCTTGTACCTTTTCAAGGGTAAATTTACATTTTGTAAGGATTTTGGTGCCATTTCATCGATTTTGAATTACTATTTCGTTAATTGCGGTATTTGCTGTTGTTTTTGTATGTAACAAAGGTTGCTTAGTTACACAAAATACACGATGTTTCTGTCATAAACTTACCTCTTCGAAACAATATATACATATTTACAACTGTACTACAAATTTATGTTTATAAGTATATACAATTCAGAAGTATATGTTACCAAAACTGACTATTTAATCTATTTTATTATAATAACCATTGAGGTATATTTACAATAAAAGTCGTTATATTACCCGTTAATAAGTTCGGGTATGAGACGAGTCATTATGCCGATGAATGGTGATGTATGCATTGACCAAACTAAATCTAATTTACCTATGTATACAACACCTGTCGGATTTTTATCACGGTCACTTGACGTCACCACTCAGTCAACCATTGTTGATCTAATAACTTTTCAAATATATCACTTTCACTTTGTTTATTGATGAGAACAGTTAGGATAACACAGTAGCATAGTCTTCCGTTGATTATACGTATATCTCAATACAGATGATGTTTTAAATATTTCTAAATTGTTCATGGTTGCCCCTAGTGACAGCCAACATACGTATCTATCTATCTCTAAGTATAAGTTGTCTTTTCTGTTGTTTTAAATCTTAAGTTTTATATCTATTTTACCTATGATGTATATCGTTAGCTGTATGTTGACTATTCTTCCTAAAATATCGCTGCTGGAAAATACTGCTCATTTGTGACAATGTTGGCAGGCGATCACGTCTACTCGCCTTGTGTTCCGTGAACAATAGGTGTGATCCAAGTATGTCATCCATTATTTAACCTCGATACGTGTTTTATGGTGGAGATGATCACTATCTTACCAATTTTATCTAGTTATATATACAACGAAATGCTGATTCTGCAACCTAGATAGCTTAATCAAAATTCTGATCCAACAATGGACGACTTGCTCGGGCTCGTGGCCAACTCTGCTCTGTGCTGGGAGGTTTGGAAGGTGGTGATCGACATGACTTTTTAATGTGATGCACTTACAACAACAACTTTGATAAGGACGAAGCCAGCTCAGATGAGTTGGTGATAATAGCCGGTACGATTTTGATTGATTTTAATAAAATTAATATGTACTACAAAAGCGACATTCACTGCGACAGGATGGGAAAAAAACTTTAGAAATTGATGACTTGACATTTTCTTCCCAAAATACGAATTCTAAATGCATTCAGGAACGCTTTCCATAATTGCCTTAATTTTAGCCCCGGGAGAATTTGACCATGTATTGTTACATACTAGCAGTCTTACTCTAAAGGATTGTACAAGAGACACACGTTATTAGCACTTTTAATACAAATGGAGTAAGATACAGTAGAGCCAAATGAATAAAACTGTGCTATACGATAGCTTCGTCCGCCTAGGACTCGTGAGTGGTGTCAAGGGAACATTTCTCTCGTTCTTCTTAGCGTTTGCCCATCTCTCACTCTCCTTCACGGTATAGTATTCATTCACAAATTATTGTCCACAAAGTATTTTCTCCATTAATATTATTTACCGATACAGGATCTATGAAGATCCTCACCGGTCTAAAAACCTAATAATGAATTGTTTAATAGTACAAAGTATATGAAAGTGATGTTACTTGGGTCATTACCTGATCTCGGATCTATAATTATCAGGGAGTTCCTGGTTCTCTCAATGCTTATCCAGTCAACTGTAAAAGTGTTTTAATTCGGTTCTAATTCCAGATTTTTTGAAATTCGAGTATCTAGCCTTGAATGTTGTGGAAATACTCTCATCAAAAGTCCTCTAATTCTCTATTTGGAGATTAATCTTTTCTTGCAATACATTCTGTGGTTCAGTTTACATAGCTTGATATTTTAAACATCTGTTGGTTAAAGTTGGTAATTTGAGATCTGGATATGATAGATCACGATATCCCTTTATCTGTCCCGTGTCTCTCCTGACTCAATCATATCGATATACGCCGTGTATTTAAACAAAAGATACCATGCGGTATGTTTTGATATACTATCTACGGTTACATATTCTCAGGAGGGCGCGATGACTCCGCTATAGATAGGATAGGTGGACATGACGGCTAACTACATATGCACTAAGGTGTATTGTATAAAATTAATTGTCTAGACAAGTAATGATATGTCCACTTTACGTAAACACATGATGGGTGTCAAATCTGATACCAGTCTACATATTCCTGTCGGTAATGTTTTGGCTAATCATCCACAGTCCATATGAATTCCAGTAGCATCTTATTTCTAATATATATATATACAGTTCATTGGTTTTCAGCCAGACACGAAAATATTCCCTCACGAAGTTGACTTAAAGGTACGAAACAGACAACAGTCAAGTTGATCAATTCATCACACAGACTTCTCAGACACCTTGAGTAGTTCACACTCCATACCACCAGAAGATATTACAAGTGAGATCAAATGACAAATATATAAGTCTATACCGTTAAATGTTATATCTATTACATTTAAAGCAAAAAGTCACAAATGTTTCTTTCTACAGCTTAAAAGTGAGAAGATTATCAATCTGATCATTGAATCATTTGAATGATGTCACTCTTTAACAACTCTGCATGAGGCATGCTAGTATTAAACCCAATACTGTTCCCATTAACGCTACTATCGGTTTCGTAGCAAAGTAAATGTATCACATTTCTTATTCTACTGTCGTATTACCGGAAACGGGAAACAAAACGTGCGACTGCAGTAATGGTAAAATTTTGTTATGATTGGTCAATCAAAATCAATAATTTGTGGTATTTAACACTATAGTGGAAATATTATCGTTACATTCATTATTTAGATGTTTATCAATACTAAATACACATTTAATGTGTTGTTTACTTGTGAAATGTCTATACAATCCTTCCTGAATGTTCATTGATGACTTTTTAATAATACGTAGGATATCTTTTCAGTAACAATGGAATTATACAGTCCAGAAATCTCTATAAACAGCATTATCTGTCTGAAGACAGGGACGGCTCCGGATACAAGTCAATACATTATGTGTTTACCATCATGGTGTTTTCAGTTACAGGTCAGTTACCAGACCGTTTATTTAACAGACCGTTTATTTGGCATTTAAAGGATGTTTGCGTTTATCACTGCATAATGATATATAGATAGACGAAAGGTTCAGAAAATGGAAATGTTTAGAGCAATATGTCAATGAGAACTAGAATGTCAAAAAAGCAAACAATGTACAAAAAGACGAAATGTTCCGAGGACGACGAAGGACATGGAATGGCAAATCTACAACGAAGTTGTATTGTCGACAATTACAACAGAAATAAATAGTTCAGTGTTTAAACAATGATCAGAAACAATACTGGCCATTAAAACAGAAAAAAATATTAACCGATTTTGCGGACAGAAAGTTTTGATACTTTTGTAGAAGCAGTACGAACTATTCGACAATGATTACAATCACAAAGAATATACCATATTCAAGTAGCATCGCCATTTAACAAAAAGTTTTGTATCTCCCAAATTATCGACGTTATACAGACGCAAACTGACACTTTAAAAGTAACCATGTTAAATATTAGCAGGTAATATTACAGTTCCAGGAACGCACAATTATTTGAAATATTTTTTTCCAAAACTTTTCCCATCTATTAGATATCTATTTAATATAAGTAGACAGCGTATTATAAAGCATTTCTGTGTCGTTCCTTTAAATTGTGAAGACAGTTATCTTAATGGTTATCGATCGTATGGGAGCCAATCTTTATCTGTAATTCTAAACACACATAAACTTTACATTCTCGTTATTTATTTATATTAATTGATGCTGCTGATTGTTGTAATTGTAGGAGAAATCGATAAACCCATTGTTTTATCGGGAAGACAATGGTTCCTAACGATGGGTCCAAGATTGGCCAGCCCACATCCGCTGAATTATTCATAGCCTCACATAACATCTCAAATCCGATTTTATTTGTGACATTAAAACACGGTATCCGAGGAACACAAAATTAAACGCAGTAGAGAAAACCGTTTTCAAATTAAAGAAATTCCAATTATATTTGTTTATATCCCACGTGAGGTGTTCCAAGTAGAATGTCGAATAGAGACAATAGCGGGGTACTATACACAGTTACAGACGGAGTTACCAGGGATTTCCATCGAATCAGTGTTAGGAGTTTCGGAAGCTGGATTTATTGAGGTCAATAGGGAAAATTTCAGAACTGTATTCTGATTTAATCTAGAATCTTTTCTTTCCGAGCTTGTGTATAGCGTTAAACCTGGATCCCTATGTTTGCTAATACAGCATTGAAGTTTCTATTTCTGGACGGGTATCGTGCTTCCATTACGAATCTGATCTTATCAAATTGATATACCAATCAAGATATAAATCCAATTTCCGATTACCTCGGTCACTTCCGGTCAACTAGCAAACGCAAATAATAAATTTCATTGTGTGACAGGTGTTCGATGAAGAATGTAATCATATTTTCCATTAAAAGCCATGTAATCGATTTTTACATCGGATATGGCCGTGAAACTAATTTTTAGTACTCTTTGCTAATACCGACAACCTAATTACGTTGTCCTAATTACGGATACTTGTAATTTGTGTGAATAACCTTAAGATATATAATTCTTGCAAACGAAATAACGAATAATAATAATGAATGTCATACCAATCATGTCGGAGAGACGTTCCTCCCAAAACATGGTACACAACCATCTCCCGGAATAGGAAAACGCCATGTCTTCCTGTCACACCGGCACATGTAATACACGTGCATGGTGTTTGTTTAGTCTCGTCCGTTTATCTTGTTTGTAGATACAGAATAAACACAGTACAAAGGTTATCAACCTCCAGGCTAAAAAGGACAACTTCTAAGGCGTGCCCTACATAAGTGATGTCACAATGCATCAACTCTTGTACTTACAGATATGTGGTACGTGGGGTTTGCAATCAAATTACTAAGACAATACAATTACTCTCACTGTTGTCGAAAACCGAAAAAAAAGTTTTTGGATGAAATGTCTTGGGTGTAATGCCGATGCGCTTAGACAGCCTTGAAACATATCTGGCTGGCTAGACATGGTATAGGTATTATTCTGGCGATACTTGTTCACCCTTTACAAGCTATGCGTTTTGTATAGTAATATTTTACCATAATGCATTAGTTTTATGTAATTTTTAAATAATTTCTTTACACAATAATGGAGACACGACGTGTGATACAAAAAATGTGAATGATTCATATCAAACTATTTTCCTTATATTCTTTTTTATTTATGTATTAATGTAGATTTTGAATGTCTACAACTTCCCTGTCAGAACAAGGTCCTTCCCTACATCCGAGACCAATATCTTATTTTAATTCGTGTTCGGTACCACTGTCTTCATTTTAACATCATATTCCGGATTTATATAAAAAAGAAACCATCTAATCGAACACCGAGAATCACTAACTATAACCTACCTGATATATGACCTAGCACGCGTTAAACGTAAACAACTATGTAAACAGAAATACCTTTCCCTGACAGGGAAATCAGAGCCGGAATACACATACTGAATTAGACAAACATAAACTGTATGACGTAGCACTGCTGGCACAACATCAGAGAGGTAATGTATTATCCGACATGGTTAACACTCCTACTGATAGATAGATATAGTGATTACCAGGATTTAACAGGGCATCAACACAAGACTAGCGATAACAGAAATAACCACATAAAGGTCTGCTCAATTAATTTTAAATACACCACTACCGTCTCCGAAAGATATGCAAACTTGATATTTTTTAAACATTAAATTTCAACGATATCCCCGACATGCGATATGACGGCTTACCTGTAAAGTGATTAGCTATTGTCTATATTTAGTACCTATTGAGAGATATACATGTCTATATACACGAACAGAATATATAAACAGAGGATCTAGTGTTTTACGTCAAGTAAACAATACTTTGTAACCCGAGGTTAAAAGTTAACATGTTTAACCAGCATTGGTTTTAAGTTTGGCCGACTGCCCTATATTGCTATTATCAATTGTCGATATGCATACGGTAACGTATATAAGTATATAGTACGTATATAAATACGGACAACGCACCAACTGAATAGCACCTTTATTGTAGGTATAGTTCATTTCTCCATTGTTATGATGTTAGGTATAGGAACAATGTATCGGTATACTGAAAACAATACAAATGTTGATATGGAAACAATAAACTCTATACATCCAACAACTACAAAGGTCAAAGTAGTTTATATGTAACCCGTCACTCTAAATAACACATATAACTTTGACATTAAATACTTACCTTGTGAAAAACAATACGATTAGGAGAAACGTCCGAGACCCACTTATGAAGCACTACACAATATTATATTATTCCGTAAGCATGGTCATAGGTGAGATTACGTAATGTGTAAAATGTTTCCAAAGTACAACTCCACAATTTAAATTGTGTTTATAAACATACGTAAGTAACTCGAAGGTTAGCTAGCCAGTCAGCTAGGTATACAGTTTATGGAACCACATGGGTATGTGTGTACTTATACGGCGGGTACCCAGCACTGAGAATATCCACCGACTCGGTCCAGTCTTTAGAGTGCAGTCTATAGATTTTCTGATCGTCCTCTTTTCAACACACACTAAACAGACGGAAGAGCAAAAGTCAGAATGCTACACAGCCCACTCAGATTGGAGAGTTACTAAATTTAGAAGCTTCTTCCACACACGTGTATTCGGAGAGGACTTAGGTCCAGAAACAGTGAATGAGCGGCATTCCTAGACAGCCTTAAACTTTCATTGCCGGAGGTTTTGATGATAGTTTTCAAAGCCCACACTAGCATGATGAAAAATTACAGGTGACCCTTGAAACTACCGTCCACAAATTATTCACACCATGTCATCACTGAAAGAGCTGGAGACTGCTAGTACATAAGAAAGGAAGCTTTTAAACTGGACGACCCAAGCAGAACGACCCTGACAAACGCTTCACATGAGTGCGGGCAAGGATTGTAAAGATAAATTGATGACCTTACCGAATTATGCCCTAGGTTGCAACACCCTCAGCCACAGCTAAATTCACCTTGTTCACTTCATTACAGGCGTTTATATATCTACGTTATCTATATAGCGTTCAATTTTATTTGCGCAAATCAGTTGAAACTATTTTTTTCACTCGCATACCATCTAGTAAACTACATAACCAGATGGAAAACATCATGTTGATGTATGTAGAAACAGGATTTGTAACCTATCTGATTTGAGAGACTTGAGATAAGTTCCATATTATTTTGGTAGATTTATTTTATAACGATCTGGTATTTTAATTTGACCAAACGCTTTTATAGAAAGCTCTTTACATGAATACAACATGTGTTCTGAGTTATCCAGTTTAGGTAAACATATAACAAACATACATGAGACGTGCTATCTTAATAAATTGTTGTATTTGTAACTGTTATTAAATTCTATGATATGTACATTACTAAGTAGTGACACCTGCAGGTGCATCATAATTAAAATATGCATCTCCCCTGTCTGGTCTGTGTATTTTGTTTCAAGATATATTTACATATATAAATACATATAAACATTATCAAGGGTTTAAGGTTCAAACCGAGAGATGCTCGTAGACATATCAAACGTACATTTGTATATCATATAAATGACCATTTGAGATGGCGTGCTCCACGCTATACCAGATCACCTTCCTATACAGGAACACCTGATACCTGGGAGGAAGGACCACGATACCCGAGACATGGGACATGATACTTAGGAAATGATACTTAGGACACAGAAAATAATTGAAAGTGGCCTATGTTATTACAAATATATTTAAAAAATGAGGCTAATTTAGGACTTATGACTGTGCAGCACGGATGACAGATACTGAAACTGTTATTTACTGAAGGCAATATTAATCATTTTCTGCATATTTGACTTTTATTAATTCCTCAAAAGATATTTGTACACTTTTGGGAGAATAAGATAACTGATATCCATGCACATTCCGATACGAACGTACATGAATGCCAGCTTTCTAATTGGTCTATTGTATACATTTGTTCCTATTCTGCATATTCACTGGTGTTTGGATGAAAGTAAAAAACAATATTTGAACTGATTAATATTTCTCTATATTTCACTGGTAATAAACATTATCAACACACAATACAGAATGGGTTAATGAATCGGTACTGAGCGGGAGAGATCGAACCCACGACATCCGGGCGGTTTGAGTATGAAAAAGGATCAGGACCAGCGCCATATTATCTATGTTCATACATCCACGACATTCCTGTTTATCTCGTGCATGTGTTATCACGTGCGACATTTACTGTGATTAGATATACACCACGTGATATCGAGGCCAACTGTACTGTAGGGCTGGTTGGTCCCTGAATCAGCAGTGGGAACATGGACTAGGGATGTGCGGCGTGACGGTATCATACAGATCTGATGGCGTCACACGTGACCAGGTGAAACCAAAACATGCCTTGCCTATATCTATATGATTACGGTAACACGAAAAGTAACAGCTGTTGTCAAAATAATCACTTACCAACCAAACGTTAAACCAAAAACGATTATATTTTCTAATTACTGGTACAAGATAATAAACACACGAGACCAAGGTCATGTGTGAATAGCGAATACAGACATTTATAATAAAACAATGCAACAGTTGGGCGTTTGTTTTCTATGTAGGAAAACGGTCACCCGGCCATAGTAAATGTCGGATTTGTCTGTATTTAATCTGGCCTTAATCGATCGAGGAAACTAAAGACTAAACATGTTTTACGAAAATAACCTGTACCTCTTACCTTGCTGGCCTAACAAACTGGACATAGCCTTGGTACAGGAGACACCCATTGTTAAAGCTCAATCATTAGAACTGTGCTCACTGTCACTCAGTCGTCATACTGACCCGTAGGACCACGACGTTTTTCACTGAGCTCCCCAGGAGATCAAGGTCAATCTTAATCTCCAAAGCTAAGTAGTTCAGAGTGTAGCGTGCCAAAGTGTGGTTTGAAATTAACAAACTCGTTTATCAAGCTAGAGCGAGGGCGTAGATTGATAAATTTCGTCGTTAACATGCATGCTTGTACACGGTGATGTCGTCTGCTGCAAAGACGTATTGTAATATGTTATAAGACAAATTGTTTGTTGTTCAGCCATGTGTCTGCTGAGTGCAACATAAAACAATGCAAAACCCTCCACCCGCGTACAATCGAACTCGTCTACATCCTTTATGACTTAAACTCAAGGCATATACCAGTTTAAATGGTATCACATTATATGCTCAAACCTCATTCCATTTTTGAAAGCACAGGAATTGCAATGTCAGGCTTTTAATAAAGACACGGTAAGAGAGCAAGTGGTTATAAGGCATAACTGGAAGATGTAACGGATAGGAATTGATAGGTCTCAATACAAAGGCCGGAAGTGGGGTTGGAGGCGAATGATGAAAGAAGTAGAAGAAGGCACATTAGCTCACTAATAAATCCAGACCTAGATACTGGGACGTAACTCAGGGGGATAAAATACCAGCCACGACTGGATTAAAGATTTCTAATGTATTAAGGACAGTGATTAAAGGAAATAACGGTGTCATCAGTAGTAGACAAGGAAGTAAGGGCAGATGGACACCACAAATTCAAAACACAACTTCGCCCAAATGGGGCAATGATTACAGAAAATCGTCACTTTGGAGGACGTCAACAAAGAATACAAAGAGTCGAGGTAGGATTCAGACATCATGTACGCATCCACCTGGATACGCAGAATGCATGAAGAGGTATTTATCGGTCAATAGAGCATTGTGATTGTGAAATCTTCACAGTGTGCCATGTTTAAAACGTACGTGTTTTGCATTTTTCATCATTTTTCGCTTAATATATTATAAGGGACATTTAACAAACTGGCAGTTTTTTTTTAATATGAAAGGAAATCTACAGTATACATTAACGCTTTCCGTATAGGAACTCTGGTGGTCTCTAAGCGAATATCGAAACCGCTGATACGTGATATACAATACTATCCACATAGCATTGGACTGTTTGTATAATGATTACGTTAATAGAAACAATCAACATTTTTGTCATTAGAAACCTGTTACGAGACGCATCACATTAGAGGTATAACGATTCCGGGGTGATCTTACGGCCTACAATTTAGAGTACATTATGTATTTATTTTGCCCTATATTTCTCGGTATTAGATGAAGTCCAGATATATGAACCCCTTTCGGGAATACTTTTCACCGTCACCAACGATCAAATAGACATTTTGTAAATTCCCATTAAACAAATTGTTTGGTATGGAATTAAATATCTTTTACTAAAGACAGAAAACCGCATGTTATGATGTTTTTAATGAACCTGACGGATCGTCCCCGGAAAATGCTGACACCATTACACAAATCCAGATACCGACGTGTAAAACAGTCTAAAAATAGCCGCCAATAGATGGTAATGGTATTGTGTAAGGCTCGGTGTGGTTGTTTACAGCATTGCATAAAGCCGAGATGATCTAAACAAATATTTCGACGATTCTATTTTCAATAATGAAGATAATATAAACCTTAGAAGTACCGACTTGAACCAAAGACTGTATTAAGTTAATTCTAAGTTATACTAACACTATCGGAAAGGACTATCTCATAATGTGTAATCATTTCATGGAGTTGCACACCTATATTCCAAACTAATTCACAAACGTACGAACATGATGAGAAACACATGATTTTGAGCGAGGATACTATTTCTAGTGGTATTAAGTCCCGAATTCAGAAGTGCTAACGGTGTTTTTTTTTCAATAGAAAAGCATTATTAGATTGCCTTAAGTAAAGTTTCTTACACTTCATATATGCGTTCGCTGTAAATAGAAATGTCAGATGATAATATTTAAGTTAAGAGGCGAATAAGCAGTGAACTACAGAAACAAACACACCAATGCAATATGACGTGACATTAGAGGCCAAACAATGAGGGGTACAGTGTGACACTGGGGTGACCTGAATTCCACAGGCTAATCGTGGCAGACATAATTTGATGTTTACATCTAGAGTCACGGTTAGTGTTTAGACAGAATATTCTAAGCTCCACAATGTTCCTAGCGAATGAATTTCTTGATTTTTAAAGTTTTAAAATGAATATCTAAGGACGGAGCAGAGCGTCAATAACCAGCTGAAGTGACAAAGACGTTCCTCTCCAGTCATTAAGATATGGAAATACGTCCATATTAATCACGTAGGGATAATGATCGGAAGTAGTCAGTTCGTCTTCTTTAATGAGACACTGAGCTGAAATATATGGCAATACTTCAAACCGATTTGTAGTAAAACTAATATGAAACATATCAGCGACTCATATCAGTGATGTAAGATTGCTACATCGACGTGCGTTATTTCAGCTACAATTTCAAGGCAGTAATTTCCGGCCATGATACAGTTTTTTAGTCCACGACCAGGGTGTTCTAGGTCACACGAACAAACATTCGGAAGGCGATAGAGCCGTCGGAGGGCGACAATTGAAGAAACATTCAGAAGACGACAGAGCTGTCAAAGGGCAACATTTGAAAAAAAAGAACTGTCTGAAGGCAACATCCGAGCTAACCTGTTAGAGAGTTTCTTGCCCTTACTTCCGCTACTTTTTAACAGTGTTACGTCTCGCCATACACTGACAATTAGCAAGCAGTCTAAGTTGATTGTATTGACCAGTAAATATGCTAAAGTGTCTGGGGATTTTCTATTCATGGATGCCGTCAGTTTCACTTTGTTAACACAGAGTAGCTTCGGGGAAATGAATATTGCCTCTGGCGGATAGTGACTCCAACTCCTGGATACCGGAAGCATGTACTTTCCTGATGATTGCGCACATTATTTGCGTACAGTTTAAGTATGAACAGCGTAATACAAGCCGAACACAGTGTCTACAAAGTCCTTAAATATCGAAACTTGGAAAACCTTATTTATTAATTATTGGGGTTCTTGCAATATGTTGTTACCCGACTCTTTGTGTAAACGTGAATAAAGTATTTTCGACTGTTTCCCAGCAAAATTGCTAAATCATAGTTACAAACCTGTCAATGCTAAAAAAATGCCCGGCCAACGTTTTTGACTGTTGACAGGCGAAAATTTGTATGTCTTAATTCGAAGACAGAAGAAATCTTCGAGCGGGTTAGTTTGATTTAATTGAAAACAAGGATTTGGCTCACACAAATAATGCTATCAAACGGTCTGTAAGAATTCCTACAGCGGGCTGCGAGGCCAAAAATGAACCAAAGCCGGAATAAAATAGTCTACATTGTAGAATTAGATTTTTTCTGTGGAGCTCAGGGCACATTGCAAATAACCTAGAAAACTGAATCTTGTGATGATAAAACAGTTGTCCCATGCCTTTGATTAGGTCAATAGTCAAGGCATAGAACAATTCTATACTGTTTAACGTATACTGTATATACAAACCGAATGGTTTCTCGTTAATTGAATACAACATGTGTGTTTCACGAATATGACAGAATATATCGATATTATGTTATACTTGTGAAATACATGTCATATGCAAGGGGACACCATTCAATTTTCTTTTTATTTCATTTTTAAAGAGGAAAACAAATGAAAGTGAAAAAATCTTTGCGTCGAAAACAGCAGAAGAATCGGTCCATATGACGTTACGCGGGAGAAAGACGCCATTTTGAATAGGCTAGTCTACGCAGTTCAAACTTCTGCTGCTCTTGGTAAGTTTTGCACGCATAACTATAGTCAAATGAGGATTTCATCCAAAACTGGAATGTATATCGCAAAAATGCAGCAAAATATCCACTTATTCTACCTTCGCTTCATCTTTGATCTGATCCGAAAAATCGGCGGTTTTCAATGCGGTGAATGAAAAGCGCCGTTCTGATTAACGAAGTTATATCATCACAGTGATGCAATGTTTTTACCAGGCTGATTTCTCATATCTCTGTGATAAAAATGTAATAAAGACATATTACTCAATGGAAATCAGTTTGCCTACTAAATAAATTATGTCTTCTACAATTACATTGAGAGGTTTTGACGGATACTTTTGTCTCGAAAGCATAATAATACCAATATCGCCGATTTATTTTAGCTTATTTTTTCTTATCTTTAAACTGCAGAAGTCAGTTCACATTAAGGAGTTAAATCACAAATATTTTACATTCATCCCCAATCATTTGTAACAAATCGGAGACTGTTTTATCGCCATGACGGATGGTAACATCTGACCACCCCAATCATAATTGAGTGATGCAATTCATACGGATACCATCATGGATTCGTAAGGGTTTTTTTGGCAGACGTAGCACTGACCCACTGACCATTGGTCAATGCCTTCTGATAAAGCCCCAAGACACTTTCTGCGGTGTGTGACCCCTCTGACAGACAAGAGACTTGTGCTCCAGACAATCAATGTGAATGATAAATGACTTACTCACATATTGGCGTCACATTCCTACACTGGATAACAACAAATGTAAATTAACTTATTTATTCAGAAAACAATGTTTATTGGAGGTAATCAGCGGTCAGAAATGCCCAGACGCGAGCGTCTGGTCAAATATGTCTAAACAAGAATATAAGCGCACACAGCTGAACAGGCAATTTTAGGTTGAGGCTTCACTGTCGTACTATCAACCCAAATAAACATATTAGTAGGAAACACCACAGTATCTCAATTACTACACTAATTGCTGATGGCTATTTAGCAACGGCAAAAAATAACATTTACTCCAATGTTTTGTTTGAAGACCTGTGATAAGCTATTTTGGCATTGCTTTCACAATACTCTTCAGTAAACGATAGTGGTACATCACAGAACACACGTTTGTGTGTACCGAAAGCTGCACGTGCCATTAAGTACCCGTGTGACGTCAATATGTATCAGCGTCATTGTCCCTTTCCTAATGTGACCTACCACCTGCTACATCAGAGAATCCACGTCTTATTATCTACGTTACTCACTACAATAGGATTCCTATTCAAAGAGTTGTAAATGTACATCCTACAATACACGTCTCTATGTCGACTGTCAATCAACTGAGAAACACATACATCCAACATTACATTGTATCCGGGTGTCATATTTAGTATCGGTGTAATGTCTTGATAGTCATTCTTTGTAGGTATGGGGTTAAAAAACAATATTTATATATACAATGTATCATATACACTATGTGTTGGTGATCCGAAGGAAAAGATTTAAATTTCCTGTAGTAGTTGTACTGTGATGAATATTTATAACATGTGTACAATTCGCATCCTTGTATGTAAATACATTGCGATCCAGGTTTTCATATCATCTAATAGACGACTTCCATAATGATCATGTCAGGATATCGGGCCGACTATCACTGCGCCATTGAAACGTTCTTACTAAGAAAGTCGACATGGCGCAGCGGTATAACCTGTGGGTATTTCTGGCTAGGCGATTGGGTGCCGTAGATCGTGAGTTCGAGGCCCTCTCCTGGCACGAGTCATAAACTCGTCTTCTTTCGTCATTTGTGTTACTATATGTCATATATACATATATCTTTACATTTTGAATATAAAGTTATTGGTAATTGTTACATAAGAATAACCTATATGGGTTGGAAAAGCTTCTGCATCATCTGTGACAACTTTGTTCCTGGACTCGCCCAACGTCATGCAAATGTTTGCTTCTTACAAATGGTTAAACGAGACAAAAGAAAAACAAAATGATGCAGTTCTTTGAATCGTTTAGAACGGACTGATCTATCACAAATACGTATACATGTATACCATGTTCCCAAAGTCAAAAATAACTTCCAAATTTTCTGCTAAAAAATGTTTTGCGTACAAAGTAAAAAAGATGGTTGCTGGTTGGTGTGATAAATAGTATCAGTCTGTTGGTACTGTGATACCATGTGTATCCACTTACACGGAGGCGACAGAGCTCGGTAGAAGGAAGTCATCGGGTGATTATACTGGGACACCACAAGGTGTAGCAAGGGAAACAATGCACGTGGCACGCTTACCATTACTACGATCAGGCGATCCATCTCACCAGGAGAATGGTGCTATGTTCTTAACAATCACACAGCCTACAAACACCTTCTATATTTTAGTTGGTGCGGTACGACTGGACTAAATGTATGCCAACCAGGAATGTTATACAGGAACCCAGGCTACATCCCAGTCGAGATGAGAAACACGTGTGTGTGGTTCCTGTCTAAGTAAGTTACCAGGCACTTACGTCAGTGGTTATTTGTGTACAAGGTGTTATTGTGTCTTGTCAGCATATCCCCGGAATGCTTTCTGATGATCGCTTATTAAATACATGATATTATTATCTATGTCGAGTCTATTAAATTCCTGGTCAATGTGTCATTGATTATAATAAAATCACCTCCGATATGTCACACGGCGAAGTTAATATCTTTACTCATAGAAAATGTACAACAAACAGCAGACTGTATACAAATACTCAGATTCTCCTAGTCTATAAGGAAAGGAGCTTGGATCATTCCGTTCCCTGCAGGGTTTCGGACACGAAATGTTCCATTAAGAACTCCCTTTCCTTGTAACTTTTTAATTCAATCTGAAATAGTGACACGGATCAGAATATACACGCGTAATGATGTTCATTTGAAATGCAATATTGAAAACTATGAAATTATTGACAATGGTAAAGATTATATTTATAGGTCTTTTGCATCTCCGTTTGGCATTTATTTTGATATATTGCCAGTCCTGTTTTTGGTCGCCCCCTACCAGCTGTATGGTCACTTTAGTTCTTCCGTATCAGACTCTGTTATAAAGGTACTAATATCTTTTGCACCACTGCTGTTTAATGCTTTAAGGCAATGCTACATCTCTATTACATCCCTAACACACCTACGCCTTTAGTGTGGATTTGGGTTAATTTACTTTTATATTTGAACACCAATGTAGCTGAAAAATACCACCGGAGCAAAAAAAAAAAACCTGTCCAATGTACAGTGTAAAAGACGAAACCTTTTCACTTAAGTTTTCAATGTACAAGTAATTTGTTTTTGACTAAATAATTTACAAATAATTCAAAAGTATTCAGATCGTGATAAAATAAACAAATATGACGTTCCATGTCGAATGTATCTATAACTGCCTCTATATGTACACACCCACTAGCGAATTCCGCGATAGTGAACGCTACAATTGACTGAATAACTAATAAGGCACCAAACCGATTCATTATCATTATTTCTTCAAATGTGTTTATCATGTGTTGTCATGGAGAATGAATGACTGTTTGTATAACGTCGTCAAGGACAACAATATGTGTCCCCGGGTTATATTCCAGTGTCAGGTCCAGCTGACGCTTGTTTCCGTGTGTTGTGAATTGGTGAGGAAATTCAGAGAAGGATTCCTCTTCCAATGTCTGATTTCGTTCATAGAAAATATTTGTATGGTATATATGTAATATCCAATCAAATGGAAATGTATTATAATGGTTTTATGTACATTGAAATAAGTCGGTCATGATCACGTGACTATTTCCTGATTTGCACAGAAACATGTCCATGCCGACAACACCATAAGTACAGGAGAGGAACATCACCATCCATATAAACCATCATTATCAGATCTAAACCATTAAAAAGATATCTGGTCTCCGGGCGTACTGTCAGATCCATAGCGACGCCATGACAGGCTGACAGATTAACGGATGTATGTGGAACATGGACCGAGGCGTCATTTGTTTCAGTCATATAACACTTGGTTGTCGTTCTAACAAACGTCATTCTGACGTAACCAGTTTCGTATTGTAAAAATCAATTTGTAATTATTAAAACATTTGAAACAGATCATGTTACATCTAAAGAAATGTCTGCTATTGATCTAGATTATCAAGCATGGAAATATAATATCCGTGACAGGAACTTTGTACTCAAACGACCCCACTCAATATCGGTAACGATCCAAATACTGGAATTAAAAATGAAATACTGTGGTGTATCATCGTGCATTACTTATACATCTATTGATTGTTATGGAGTTCTATAGCCATTCGGAACTGAGATAGCTTTGGGATTTTAATTACAGGTATGGAGGATGTTTGTTACCTTGATATAAGAAATTCAGACAATTTATTGTACACGCGTATTATATAGAAATGTATAAACTAATCTACATATGGAGCAATACCTGTCGGTCCCTTGTATTATAACAAGATTTGAATAGGTGTGTGTTCAATATCACGTACCCTTCCTATCATCATATTGAAAAAAAAACCAACATATTTCTCAAGCGAAAATACAAGATGTGATAAAAGTGTGAAAGAGCACAAAGACGGCATGGAGTGACTATCTTTCGCCTCAGAGAACGCTTTGAAATTCAATTTCCTGGACACGCTATAACACGCGGCTATATGTACCATACCATTTATAACCGGTTTACACTGATGACCACACAAGGAAATGATATCTATAATAAAACATGCACAGACATTTACCAGACAATCTGGGGATTGCTCTATGTACTTTAGTCCCCCCCCCCCCCCCCCCCCCCCCCCCCCCGCGATCTAATTAATGATTCAGGTTTGGTTTGGTTGAATTTATAACCAACTGAAGTTTATTTTGAATTGTTAGTAATACAATGTCGCAAGTTTCTAGCGAGTCCCTCGCAATGGTATGTTGATAGGGACAAATTTGTTCTGAACAAGACAATTCGGCGAATTACAGTCCACAACCGGAAGTGACATTATATGCTAAGAATGCACGGCCACAGATGACCAATTCGTAATAAATAAGGTAAACCTATAAGTATGAAATGCCAGTGACAATTAGTTTCGGAGATAAGAGCCCAGACAAACATTTTTCTTTTATATAGCTAGATATTTCAACAAAACGACAACTTAAAAAATAACCAAAACACAAAACGGTGTTTACTCAATAGAAACCACGATCTCTCCTTGTTTAAGTATTTAGAACAACATGGCCGCAGTTCTCGTTTGAATGCGTGTTATTCTTCTGTTTAAGGTTTAATGACAGCTGTAGCTACAGACAGAAGGAAGGAACTATCGGGTTGTGGTTACTGAGATTTGACTATCTACAAAAGAGAACAACGAGATGTATGGATAAATCTACAACGAAAGTATACAGCGATCCTTACATAAATCCGGATAGTTCAATCTTCGGTTTATAGAGTTTTCATTTGCAGTGAACCGAAGGTTTATGCATACATGAATATCGGTTTATGCATACATGAATATCGGTTTATGCATACATGAATATCAGTTAAGTAGCTATACATTTGTGACGTATCTATAACGTATTGTAATTATACATGTATAACATCACTATATCGCGACATAAATTCCACAGAGATATACATCGGTGATGTATCTATAACTGTATTATACAGGTTGTCAAAGCCATTACTGCAATGAGAAAACCCCATGTTTGGGCCAAATAAATGACGCGTTGGCCTTCACATCATGTGGTGGGGTTTGAGAGATATTAATGCTTCAAGATGTTTTGCAACCAACTATACATGTACTTGCATACTAACATGTAACTGGATGTGACGTCAGGAAAACAATTGTTGATCACAACATGTTTCATGTAATGTATCACACCTAACCATATAGCTAACTAATATAACTATCAGGGAATAGAATGCTTCATTGGTAACAGTTACCGACCAGAAGATTTCAGACTAGCTTGATTGCACATTCCCCAGGAATTCAATCAAGTTGATATAAAGAACAGACGCAGTCCTTGATTAACATTGGAAGTCAGCATACTTGATGAAGAAATACTTTTCCTATGGGGTTTAAGATTATATAGCTGAAAACTGGCAGGGCAGATTGAGACTTGAAACGTCCCATACATCTTGTAATGAAAAAGGTATGCGGCTATGGATTTCTATCATAGGCTATTGACCATTGGAGTTAAGTCGTTCGGATTGTTTAGAAAAAATCTTTTTGGCGATTTGTAAAGCAAAGACAAATCACTTTACAGTAACATCACTCCATGTTACTCATTTACAGTATCATCACTCCATTTTACTCATTTACAGTAACATCACTCCATGTTACTCATTTACAGTAACATCACTCCATGTTACTCATTTACAGTATCATCACTCCATGTTACTCATTTACAGTAACATCACTCCATGTTACTCTACAGTATCATCACTCCATGTTACTCATTTACAGTAACATCACTCCATGTTACTTATTTACAGTATAATCACTCCATGTTACTAATTTACAGTATCATCGCTCCATGTTACTCATTTACTTTATCATCACTCCATGTTACTCATTTACAGTAACATCATTCCATGTTACTCATTTACAGTATCATCACTCCATGTTACTCATTTACAGTAACATCGCTCCATGTTACTCATTTACAGTATCATTATTCCATGTTACTCATTTACAGTATCATCACTCCATGTTACTCATTTACAGTAACATCACTCCATGTTACTCATTTACAGTATCATCACTCCATGTTACTCATTTACAGTAACATCACTCCATGTTACTCATTAACAGTAATATCACTCCATGTTACTCATTTACAGTATCATCACGCCACGTTACTCATTTACTGTCAATTTTTTTTATGACAAGGATAGACTTAAAAACATTTAATATTTTTTTACGGTCTCATTGAACTTTAACGTAGACTGACTTATAAGGAAATGACTTCAGGATACGACAACACAATAGAATAGTTCTGCTAGCCACAACCACTTCATAGCAGATATCGGTCATTACTTACCTACCGATCGTTACCGAACATGCACGCAATAATCGACAACCGTTTAACGGGAGAATAAAACCCCAATCAGCGGAGAGTGTTCTCCATTAAACCCGTGCTATTCTATATAAAAGACTTGCATCAGTTGACCTATTCGGTATATCATTCCAATAACAAAGGCATGTTGATAATGGAACCGGACAGTCTATTATTCATTTTCTCTCAGACATACATAGGTTATAATTGTTTTTGGTATGAATGCACCATTACCTCCTCCGTAGACAAAGATGGACTTACGTGCCTTTACGCAAAATCAATATATTACATTATGTTTTTTGTTGTTGTTTTTTTTACAAATTCAACTTTAGCTTCTTGCTTCGTCTCCAGTTGTAGCAGACGGTCAGATGCTGCTGAGCTAGCCGAGGAAGTCCGGTACCAAATTTAATGTCCACGACATACAAGAAATCAAAACAACATAACCCAGTTGAATCATGGGACACACGAGATCTACATCGCTATGTATGGAACTGAGACACAAGTTCAGTTATATAGTCAACCCCGTCTATAACGGCCATCCAGGGAAGCAGAGAAATGTGGCCTTTATATAGAAGTTCATATACATGTATATCAGTGGTACATAGGGACGCACAACGGGTGGTCTTTAACAGGGCTTCTTACCTCCATATATGAGATATGTAATGACAAAACTGAGGGTTAATTGTCAGCCATTTTATTAGCCCCAAAGATAGTTCACTTGTCTGAAGAAGCTACATCGTATCAAAGCGAGCCATGTTAACTATTTTACAGTCATCACATCGTATCATCCTTCACAAACCCCATACAAAGTCGTCAGATTGGTGGAGACATTTCCCAAAGACAGATATAGGATAACGAACCCTCCAATTCTATAGATTACATCTCTTCAAGTTGTTTACGGTAGTCAGTTGATCATAGTCCACCTAATATTCAATAGTATCTTCATCGCTAGTTTCCTTACCATATCAGTACTTACACTTGCCAGTAGTTTTTGTTTTAGCAATTGCCCTACTAATAGCCCATGTATATACACTAGCTTGTTTTCTAGCATTAGCAGCTATAACCATTGTTAGCAGTAGATGTCATCGTAATCATATCAGCCGTTATTACCATCGCTATAGTAGCAATTTCAAGTCATAAGTTGTTACGGAGGAAAAGCGCATGATCGTTAATGACACTTCCTGTAACAAAACACCGCTTTTCATGGGCTGATACACGATGTCTTTGAAGCATGGTTTGCCATGAATTCGTATCGTTTTTACCTGTCCAACAACAGAATGTTTTACCTGTAACACAACACATTGTTTTACCTGTTTTTTACCCGTCCACACAACAGATTGCACAGAATATTTACCTGTCCCCACAACAGAATATTTACCTGTCTCCACAACAGAATATTTACCTGTCCCCACAACAGAATATTTACCTGTCCCCACAACAGACTATTTACCTGTCCTATTTACCTGTCCCCACAAAAGAATGTTTACCTGTCTTTATCGATCTGAATTACATTCGCATTAATTCACGCACCACGCAAGTTGGTCAATCGTTTCGACGAACGTTGATGTATGTGTTTTTATCGATGATATATATATCATTACGTTCTAGTACCACTGCAGAATGACGTATCGTAATTCCATAAACTGGTTTCTACGTTACATAAACTGCTGTGTGTCTAGGAGTTCTTTCAATGATATTAAATGCGTTTACTGAATCTATTTTTTATTATAATTAAGTTGTATAAAAGGTGTCGGATACATCTTGTCGTGTTGTCCGTTCCACCAAGCTAAGGAGATTACAGGATTGCTGGCGTGACCAGACCTAAATCCTAAAGAATTATCTTAGGCTCCTTAGACGAACTGACATCTCCTATGTCACCCGCACGCAAAGTCAATGTGTCGTCACCACCACCACCACCACCACCACCACCACCACCGCCGCCGTCGTCGTCGTCGTCGTCGTCATCATCATCATCATCATCATCATCAAACAGTTACCGATATCGAATAAATGATAAATGTCAGTATTTCTCCGAATTTCAATCTAGACAGAATCAGCCACTAAACATTCAACCCACCAGCGGTTACTGTGGTAACTACCAAGTCGGTAGGACGATCGCTAATTCAGGAGAAATTTGATAACTTATCAACTGAGAAGCTAGTCGTAAATATTTCATTTTCTACCTGAGATTGCGTTTCCAGGTACAAATCCATTATAATAGATTATAATCCGCACACAAGTGGTGGATTGCCTAGACGTAGTCCAACACACCAATAAATTGCCTCATCAATGCCGGTCGGAACCAAGAATTGATTAAGACTTAGTAGGCTGCGTTTTTAAAACGTATTTTACATGTAATCAACAGGTACATGACAGGTAATCAGTACGAACCGTACCGGCAGTGGGAAACATTCAAGGAACATTACATGGTGCAATGAAAACAACAATCCGTAGACTTTCTATAAATATCACAGCTAGGATATGTACACAACAACTGTCAAACCAAGAAAGTCCCAATGTTAAACTATTGAAACGTCACCAATGTCAATTCCGTCCCAAGTATCAAACATCATAAATGTTCAGCCTACCGAACATCATCAATGTCAAACCGATCAAACATCAACATTGAACAATGTCGAACCCACCGAACATCATCAATGTCAAACCCAACAAACATCAACAATGTCTAACCCAACAAACATCACCAATTGTCAAATCCATCAAACTTCACCAATGTTGAACCCATCAAACTTCACCAATGTTGAACCAATCAAACAGACCAATGTTGAACCCATCAAATAGACCAATGTCAAACCCATCAAACATCACCAATGTCAAACCCATCAAACATCACCAATGTCAAATCCATCAAACATCAACAATGTCAAACCTATCAAACATCGCCAATGTCAAACCCATCAAACATCACCAATGTCAAACCCATCAAACATCACCGGTGTCAAACCCATCAAACATCAACAATGTAAAACCTATCAAACATCATCAATGTCAAACCCTTTAAACATGACCAATGTCAAACCTATCAAACATCACCGATGTCCAACCAATCAAACATCACCAATGTCAAACCCATCAAACATCACCAATATCAAACCCATCAAATAGACCAATGTCGAACCCATCAAACATATCACCAATGTCAAACCCATCAAATAGACCAATGTCGAATCCATCAAACAGACCAATGTCGAACCCATCAAACAGACCAATGCCAAACCCATCAAACATCACCGATGTCAAACCCATCAAACAGACCAATGTCCAACCCATCAAACAGACCAATGTCGAATCCATCAAACATCACCAATGTCGAACCCATCAAACATCAACAATGTCAAATCAATCAAATATCACCGATGTCAAACCTATCAAACATCACCGATGTCAAACCCATCAAACATCACCGATGTCAAACCTATCAAACATCACCGATGTCAAACCCACCAAACATCACCAATGTCAAACCCTTTAAACATGACCAATGTCAAACCTATCAAACAATGACAAACATCACCGATGGCAAACCCATCAAACATCACCAATGTCAAACCCATCAAATAGACCAATGTCCAAGCTATCAAACATCACCGATGTCAAACCCATCAAACATCAACAATGTAAAACCTATCAAACATCATCAATGTCAAACCCTTTAAACATGACCAATGTCAAACCTATCAAACATCACCGATGTCCAACCAATCAAACATCACCAATGTCAAACCCATCAAGCATCACCAATATCAAACCCATCAAATAGACCAATGTCGAACCCATCAAACATATCACCAATGTCAAACCCATCAAACAGACCAATGTCGAACCCATCAAACAGACCAATGCCAAACCCATCAAACATCACCGATGTCAAACCCATCAAACAGACCAATGTCCAACCCATCAAACAGACCAATGTCGAATCCATCAAACATCACCAATGTCGAACCCATCAAACATCAACAATGTCAAATCAATCAAATATCACCGATGTCAAACCTATCAAACATCACCGATGTCAAACCCATCAAACATCACCGATGTCAAACCTATCAAACATCACCGATGTCAAACCCACCAAACATCACCAATGTCAAACCCTTTAAACATGACCAATGTCAAACCTATCAAACAATGACAAACATCACCGATGTCAAACCCATCAAACATCACCAATGTCAAACCCATCAAATAGACCAATGTCCAAGCTATCAAACATCACCGATGTCAAACCGGTCAAACATCACCAATGTCAAACCCACCAAACATCACCAATGTCAAACCCTTTAAACATGACCAATGTCAAACCTATCAAACAATGACAAACATCACCGATGTCAAACCCATCAAACATCACCAATGTCAAACCCATCAAATAGACCAATGTCCAAGCTATCAAACATTACCGATGTCAAAACCATCAAACATCACCAATGTCAAACCCACCAAACATCATCAATGTCAAACCCATCAAACATGACCAATGTCAAACCTATCAAACATCACCAATGTCAAACCCTTTAAACATGACCAATGTCAAATCCATCAAACATCAAACATCACCAATGTCAAACCCATCAAATAGACCAATGTCAAACCCATCAAACATCAACAATGTAAAACCTATCAAACATCATCAATGTCAAACCCTTTAAACATGACCAATGTCAAACCTATCAAACATCACCGATGTCCAACCAATCAAACATCACCAATGTCAAACCCATCAAGCATCACCAATGTCAAACCCATCAAATAGACCAATGTCGAATCCATCAAACAGACCAATGTCGAACCCATCAAACAGACCAATGTCAAACCCATCAAACATCACCGATGTCAAACCCATCAAACAGACCAATGTCCAACCCATCAAACAGACCAATGTCGAATCCATCAAACATCACCAATGTCGAACCCATCAAACATCAACAATGTCAAATCCATCAAATATCACCGATGTCAAACCCATCAAACATCACCGATGTCAAACCTATCAAACATCACCGATGTCAAACCCACCAAACATCATCAATGTCAAACCCTTTAAACAAGATCAATGTCATACCTATCAAACAATGACAAACATCACCGACGTCAAACCCATCAAACATCACCAATGTCAAACCCATCAAACATCACCAATGTCAAATCCATCAAACATCACCAATGTCAAACCCATCAAATAGACCAATGTCGAAACCATCAAACATCACCAATGTCAAATCCATCAAACATCACCAATGTTGAGCCCAACAAACATCACCAATTGTCAAATCCGTCAAACATCACCAATGTCAAAACCATCAAACATCACCGATGTCAAACCCACCAAACATCACCAATGTCAAACCCACCAAACATCACCAATGTCAAACCCATCAAACATCAAACATCACCAATGTCAAACCCATCAAACATGACCAATGTCAAACCCATCAAACATCACCAATGTCAAATCCATCAAACAGACCAATGTCGAACCCAACAAACATCACCAATGTCAAATCCATCAAACATGACCAATGTCAAACCCATCAAACATGACCAATGTCAAACCCATCAAACATGACCAATGTCAAACCCATCAAACATCATCAATGTCAAACCCATCAAACATCACCAATGTCAAACCCATCCAACATCACCAATGTCCAAGCTATCAAACATCACCAATGTCAAACCCATCAAATAGACCAATGTCGAAACCATCAAACATCACCAATGTCAAATCCATCAAACATCACCAATGTTGAGCCCAACAAACATCACCAATTGTCAAATCCGTCAAACATCACCAATGTCAAAACCATCAAACATCACCGATGTCAAACCCACCAAACATCACCAATGTCAAACCCTTTAAACATGACCAATGTCAAACCTATCAAACAATGACAAACATCACCGATGTCAAACCCATCAAACATCACCAATGTCAAACCCAACAAACATCACCAATGTCAAATCCATCAAACATGACCAATGTCAAACCCATCAAACATGACCAATGTCAAACCCATCAAACATCATCAATGTCAAACCCATCAAACATCACCAATGTCAAACCCATCCAACATCACCAATGTCCAAGCTATCAAACATCACCATGTCAAACCCACCAAACATCATCAATGTCAAACCTACCAAACATCATCAATGTCAAACCCATCAAACATGACCAATGTCAAATCCATCCAACATCAAACATCACCAATGTCAAACCTGTCAAACCTATCAAACATCACCAATGTCAAACCTATCAAACATCACCAATGTCAAACCTATCAAACATCACCAATGTCAAACCCATCAAACATCACCGATGTCTAACCCATCAAACATCACCAATGTTGAACCCATCAAACATCACCGATGTCAAACCCATCAAACATCACCAATGTCAAACCTATCAAACATCACCAATGTCAAACCCATCAAACATCACCAATGTCAAACCCATCAAATAGACCAATGTCGAATCCATCAAACATCAAATACAGCCAATATCAAACCTATTAAACACCATAAACGTCAAATCCATTAAATTGCAGATGTAAAATTCAACAAACATCTTGTTGTGCCCGTCTTTAAAGCATGTGTATTACAAGCATATACTGACAAATAAGATTTGACAGCCACGCAAACAAATACTCAAGCACTGAATTTAAAGTCAAATGATACTAAACCCGTGTAAAGTTAGATTTGTGAGTTTAGGTGTTAACGAAATTCAAGTCAATATTCCATTCTCGTACAACATTGTTGTTGCTGACAAGTGAAAACACATCTGACGGCTTAGTTCAGCCCATGGGGGATTTAGCTCTATGGCTAAGAAATAAGGAATTGATTCTAAAGAAATGTGTTTTACAGAACCATACGTTGAATTCCTACTTCAGCGTACTTTATAATAAACATAAAGTACGTGACTCAATAACTAGAATTGTACACCATGAATTTCTACCAGAATGATAAATAAAGTTAAACTAACGAAAATCTGTATTTTACTTTTACACATTCTAAATGCCGAACACAGATTTCAAATTTCAAGCATTAATAAATTCGACACAGCAAGATTAATATGTAAAATTGCTTAACAACTTAAAATGGCACAATTTTCAGTTTAGATTAAAATGATTCAGCAACAGATCAATGACTACTAGTTTGTTTTACATGGACCAAACCTCGCTGCTTCAGAGCGACTATCTACTGCTAGAGCAAGCAGCCGCAACTACTTGTTGAATCAGCAAAACAATGAATCGCTTACCTCTCGTGGACACATGCCGGGGTGCTTGTGGCTGGGGTGAACGTAGCCAGGGTGTCACGGTAGAATCCCGAGTAAGCCAGTGTGTGTCACGAACGCGGAATGAATAAGACATTTCTCAACAATATACTATATGTATACCTCTACGCCGCCATCTTTTGTATTGATCAAACTCGGGGAATCGCTTGAGTTCACAGCGACGCTTGGATGATGTTTTGCTGTTGCCTAGATTTCTCGCTAGACAAAACTATTTA
This sequence comes from Pecten maximus, assembly GCF_902652985.1. Taxonomy (NCBI): domain Eukaryota; kingdom Metazoa; phylum Mollusca; class Bivalvia; order Pectinida; family Pectinidae; genus Pecten; species Pecten maximus. Next base: position 29,281,101 of record NC_047019.1, read on the forward strand.
CATTCTGAACGTGACGGTGTCTATTGAAAACATTCTCTTGGCACTTTATTCATTTTGCATTGTGTATGTTTAACCCGTGAATATATTTTTGTAATGATGGCGTGAATACCAACACATACAAGATATGTGAAAATAAATTACAAAACCAGCCAACCAGGGAACAACTTAAATCAAAGCCTCTGGGCAATCGTCAAAGGTGACCTCAACCCAGGTCCATAGTTCCCCTTATAAAAGACACCGATGTACTGGCTATCGTATGTGTTGTCAGCTGTTCTTCATCGACCTTGAGAGTTTGACCAATTAAACTTACGTTAATTGTAACATTGTAAGTATATTATGTCCGGTGCCATACACATGTGAATAATAGATAAAAAAAAACCTAAAGTGACCGGTGACTTATTCTAACGTCTACCGCGGGACCACTACATAAAATTCTACAGACTATTCTCATTGACAGGGGCACCGCCAGCGATCGATCAGGCTGGTGCAGAAATGCAAGTAGGGATGTGGATGAAACATGAAAGTCTGGCCTGTATCAAGGCCTTGTCGTAATTACGTGAACCAGCTCTCTAAGAGCACCCTGTATTGTTACCTGTAGGTAGGGAAATACAAGAGTTACGAAACTAAATCGATAGTGAGGGTGAATTGTCGGCGTGTTTGTACGCTTGTCAAACATGAATATGTTTATATCAGTTAAGGAGACAGTTTGTAGCGGTAAGTTTGTTCGAGAAAACTCAAACCCACTTAACGTTAGGCGATGACGACAGGTTATCAGAATCCAAAATCAAGAAGGAATGAAGATGAGGGATTTTTATAAGTTTTAGATTCCAGTAAATGTGTTTGTTTGATGCAGTGTTTACAGAGGGAAATATCACAGACAGAACATTTAGTCTATATCGATATGGTAACATCAGAGACAGAACATTTACTTTATATCGATATAACAACATCACAGACAGAACATTTAGTTTATATCGATATAACAACATCACAGACAGAACATTTAGTTTATATCGATATAACAACATCACAGACAGAACATTTAGTTTATATCGATATAACAACATCACAGACAGAACATTTAGTTTATATCGATATAACAACATCACAGACAGAACATTTAGTTTATATCGATATGGTAACATCACAGTCAGAACATTTAGTTTATATCGATATAACAACATCACAGACAGAACATTTAGTTTATATCGATATAACAACATCACAGTCAGAACCAGATTCACATGATGAATATATTAAGACGCTAACCCTTCAATCGTGTCAGTATAAATCTATATTTTATCCTCGATTTATCGACTTTGAGTTATAAGTTTACACGTCGTTTACACGTCGCTTTTATCAGTATGTTCTTGTTTTCTGGAACAATAAGAACCACACGAAATCGTCATGGTATTGTCCAAAGACATCTGAGAGGAGATGCTATTTTACTATGTAATAATATTGTAAAAATAGCGGCGTCCGTATTCTAAATCGGGCATGACCTCCTGTTGACGACACCAATCGAGTTTATATCGTCAGATAACAACATGACGACACCACTCGAGTCTATATCGTCAGATAACAACATAGCTATATTAGTCAGCAACAGACACTGATATTAAACGATACATAATTATCAACGAAATGTCTGTGAAGTACGTCTTGTGCCTCTGTATATTAGTATTGATTGTTCTTGAATTGTTCTTACATGAAGAACAATTCTTCCTAAAATGTATTTTAAACAATACTGACTCAGAGTGTTCACACAGGTAGAAATCACCTTTATATCTGACAGGGAGGGTTCACACAGGTAGATATCACCTTTATATCTGACAGGGAGTGTTACCACAGGTAGATATCACCTTAAGATCTGACAGGGAGTGTTACCACAGGTAGATATCACCTTTATATCTGACGGGGAGTGTTACCACAGGTAGATATCACCTTTATATCTGACAGGGAGTGTTACCACAGGTAGATATCTGACAGGGAGTGTTCATACAGGTAGATATCACCTTAATATCTGACAGGGAGTGTTAACACAGGTAGATATCACCTTTATATCTGACAGGGAGTGTTACCACAGGTAGATATCACCTTTATATCTGACAGGGAGTGTTACCACAGGTAGATATCACCTTTAGATCTGACAGGGAGTGTTCATACAGGTAGATATCACCTTTAGATCTGACAGGGAGTGTTCATAAAGGTAGATATCACCTTTAGATCTGACAGGGAGTGTTACCACAGGTAGATATCACCTTTAGATCTGACAGGGAGTGTTACCACAGGTAGATATCACCTTTAGATCTGACAGGGAGTGTTCTTAAAGGTAGATATCAGCTTTAGATCTGACAGGGAGTGTTCACACAGGTAGATATCACCTTTATATCTGACAGGGAGTGTTACCACAGGTAGATATCACCTTTATATCTGACAGGGAGTGTCACCACAGGTATATATCACCTTTATATCTGACAGGGAGTGTTACCACAGGTAGATATCACCTTTAGATCTGACAGGGAGTGTTAACGCAGGTAGATATCACCTTTATATCTGACAGGGAGTGTTACCACAGGTAGATATCACCTTTATATCTGACAGGGAGTGTTCACATAGGTAGAGATCACCTTTAGATCTGACAGGGAGTGTTCACACAGGTAGATATCACCTTTATATCTGACAGGGAGTGTTACCACAGGTAGATATCACCTTTAGATCTGACAGGGAGTGTTACCACAGGAAGATATCACCTTTAGATCTGACAGGGAGTGTTCATAAAGGTAGATATCACCTTTATATCTGACAGGGAGTGTTACCACAGGTAGATATCACCTTTATATCTGACAGGGAGTGTTAACACAGGTAGATATCACCTTTATATCTGACAGGGAGTGTCACCACAGGTAGATATCACCTTTATATCTGACAGGGAGTGTTACCACAGGTAGATATCACCTTTAGATCTGACAGGGAGTGTTACCACAGGTAGATATCACCTTTATATCTGACAGGGAGTGTTACCACAGGTAGATATCACCTTTATATCTGACAGGGAGTGTTACCACAGGTAGATATCACCTTAAGATCTGACAGGGAGTGTTACCACAGGTAGATATCACCTTTATATCTGACAGGGAGTGTTACCACAGGTAGATATCACCTTTATATCTGACAGGGAGTGTTACCACAGGTAGATATCACCTTTATATCTGACAGGGAGTGTCACCACAGGTAGATATCAAATTTATATCGGACAGGGAGTGTTCATACAGGTAGATATCACCTTTAGATCTGACAGGGAGTGTTACCACAGGTAGATATCACCTTTATATCTGACAGGGAGTGTTACCACAGGTAGATATCACCTTTAGATCTGACAGGGAGTGTTCATACAGGTAGATATCACCTTTAGATCTGACAGGGAGTGTTACCACAGGTAGATATCACCTTTATATCTGACAGGGAGTGTTACCACAGGTAGATATCACCTTTATATCTGACAGGGAGTGTTACCACAGGTAGTTATCACCTTTATATCTGACAGGGAGTGTTACCACAGGTAGATATCACCTTTATATCTGACAGGGAGTGTTACCACAGGTAGATATCACCTTTAGATCTGACAGGGAGTGTTACCACAGGTAGATATCACCTTTAGATCTGACAGGGAGTGTTACCACAAGTAGATATCACCTTTAGATCTGACAGGGAGTGTTCACACAGGTAGATATCACCTTTATATCTGACAGGGAGTGTTACCACAGGTAGATATCACCTTTAGATCTGACAGGGAGTGTTACCACAGGTAGATATCACCTTTAGATCTGACAGGGAGTGTTCACACAGGTAGATATCACCTTTATATCTGACAGGGAGTGTTCACACAGGTAGATATCACCTTTATATCTGACAGGGAGTGTCACCACAGGTAGATATCACCTTTAGAACCGAATTTTATAAACATAAAGCTGTTTTGTTCTTCTGGGATGTGGTGATACGTGCAAACGATATGGATGTTTAGAATGATACTAGTAGTAATATATAAACGACTTAATTAAATGTTAAAATGTATCAGAGTACTTAGAGAGTAGATAAGTAAACCTATAATTTTATCGATAATGGAAGAATCCATCAGTATTAAAGGTAGCATGCAGGTATAGCAATCCTCGACGGAGAGAAAATGACACAGCAGATGAATCTCTAAGAATGTGTTTCTGAAATAACTCACACTGTACCATACTGAGTTTATACTCCATTACGGCCTGTTTCTGATTGTGAGAACTCTGGAGAAGGCTAACATGCATTAAGTGTAATATCATGTACTTTTGTGGTTTTCCGTAACTTGCAATTGTATTTTGCTTTTATAGATAAGCCAGTAAAGTCTATTACATGTAATCAGTAGGACTGTTGAGATGTCCGTACAATGCAACGGTAGTCCAGGTTTGGTTGAAATAACATTGACATCTTTTGAGAGACTGAGCTAAATATAAAGATCCTCAGCATCCTTAATTTCCATGGTCACTGAACCATAAATTCTGGATGATATTCCATCAAGTTGTTGTGATGTCCACTATGTGATCTTTAAACTGAAAGGTGGGCGCCGTCGCCTTCGCCACCGGAAAAGTCTCGCTTTGCGACTTCGTCGCAGGCGAAACAAAAATCGTAGGCCTACCATAAGTGATCCTTGAGACTCGCAGAGTAAACATTTCGATAGAAGCCCATCTGATCAATGACTTACTATAAAGCTATCTGCGTTATGTATGTCTTGGCTTCCGTTCAATACATTGACTTCGTTTGTGAAACAATCATTTTATTTAATACCATTATACCAATTCAAACACCACCAGAATGCTTTCGGTTCCGAGATCATTTTACATCTGGATACCGAAGTTCGTGACATTGTGCTTCTTTGTACCCTTACCGCCATCCCGTACAGCATATACGGTGGTTTTCTGTACCCTTACCGCCACGCCGTACAGCATATACGGTGGTTGTCTGTAGCAACAATGGTAGGATTACAGACGAGTACATAAGGAGCACGCCAACTTCCGGGTCCGATAAATCGAATCAATGTTCGCATGAGCAGGGATTTCCAGCACGGTGATATGATCGCGCGTGTTTTTATGTTTACAGAGTTTGTATATTTCAGTCTTTTGTCGACAAATTACCGGGAGTAGAGACGTGAACTTCCTAAGTCTCCCGTCGTCAGTCGCCATTTCCTTCTCGATAATATGGCGATATATGCTACCCCGACCCCCTCCCCCTCTCCACGATCAATTAAGATAAGTACACATGTACATAAATCCGGGAACATATCCATATACATCGGAGGTCTTTGATTGGATATGATATTCAGTGTTTTGGAATATAAATGATAATGGTCCATAACTTAAAAACTACAAGTAAGAATTTGTACAGACGGTGAATGCATAACTCTTTACGTATCTAGAGAATCGGGAGATTCTGACATGGAGGAGATTCGTTTCTATCTGATACAGGACCAGACGTATCCAACAGAAGATAAGAAATCATTATTGAATATATATAAGAAGCAACACATTTCGTCTACTTCGACAGCTTAACTCCGGAATATTTGTGTATCCATGTACATGTAACCTTCATCCAAACTTATTTGTTTACCTTTGCAATTTGTCTTCAGCAGCATCACTATAATTTTCAAAATGTATTTAATTAGCTTGAGAAGCGCCTTATCGGGAATCTGTCGACTACGGCTACATGTATGTTCGGTTTAATTTGTTCTGATAGCAATTGGTAGATAGTCCATCTTTATATGTGTGGACGTCATCAGATGGGGTAATATTGGTACCATCATGGCGGCCATCTCGTAAGTGTGGACGTCATCAGATGGGGTAATATTGGAACCATCATGGCGGCCATCTCGTAAGTGTGGACGTCACCATCATGGCGGCCATCTCGTAAGTGTGGACGTCATCAGATGGGGTAATATTGGTACCAACATGGCGGCCATCTCGTAAGTGTGGACGTCATCGGATGGGGTAATATTGGCACCATCATGGCGGCCATCTTGTAAGTGTGGACGTCATCAGATGGGGTAATATTGGTACCATCATGGCGGCCATCTCGTAAGTGTGGACGTCATCAGATGGGGTAATATTGGTACCATCATGGCGACCATCTCGTAAGTGTGGACGTCATCAGATGGGGTAATATTGGTACCATCATGGCGGCCATCTCGTAAGTGTGGACGTCATCAGATGGGGTAATATTGGTACCATCATGGCGGCCATCTTGTAAGTGTGAACGTCATCAGATGGGGTAATATTGGTACCATCATGGCGGCCATCTCGTAAGTGTGGACGTCATCAGATGGGGGTAATATTGGCACCATCATGGCGGCCATCTTGTAAGTGTGGACGTCATCAGATGGGGTAATATTGGCACCATCATGGCGGCCATCTCGTAAGTGTGGAGGTCACCATCATGGCGGCCATCTCGTAAGTAATACAGTGTTATGTCTACTTGTATGTGACACTCGGCCAGTTTTCGTCTATCGTGGTACAGTTGTTCGTTTATGAAATAATGATGACTTTATGCTTTCCGACGAGCTTTGACAATGACGTTCAAGGCCTGTATTAATATCTTAAGGTCCGTCAATATATGCCTGAAATGTCACATACCTCCTGTAGGTGTCACAACACCAATTAACTTCCGGTAGTTACTTCCGTTTCACGAAGAACTAAGACGACGTGACGTTATTACAATTAGCACTACGGATCACTCCTCCATATCAGTAACAAACAGTACTGATCAGGATCAGAACATTATATCTGTACAGATCCGCAAACTTAAAACACAGCATAACAATGTATAATAATTACTATCTATTCATTAACCTAAGATTGATAAAAAACTATGAATATATATATCGACAATGTTTGTTATACATTAGGTGTTGACTAGTTTATATATGCCACGGGACTAGACTCACGCACCACACAACACTGTTACACACCGTATAGATGTATTCACAGCAGATACATTGTAATGAATTGTATCCTATTTTATTATAATCAATTAATATTTTTTCTAGAGTTAATCTGATTTCCTTCAGATATGTGATTCACGACTAATTATATTTGATATCGAGAAACATATGACCGTTTCCACCGTATAAATGATTTCTTCTTAAGACACCAGATATTTTCTATATCCACTGCTTACATGTACATATGTACGTCGATCTTTATTCTTTTTCCTAAGCAACTGTTGGTCTTAATACCAGTGACAATTTAGATTTTCATATCGCAAACTTTCCCTTTTTTGGTAGTTACATCCCTAACTCCCCATCTCCGAATTGTTAACATGTTGACGTCGCCAAACAAGGAAACTCAGTGCTGTGCAACTCGAACATTACTATATTGCGTCGACACACAGCATACAAATGTCCGCGTTCTTAAAGCCTCTCTATGCTTTTTTTGTAGATACCAAATTAGACTTCATAATCCCCTTATGGGTTCATCTTCATTCAATTGTCAAACACGCTCGATTACGTCAACGATTCTAAGTAAAGTGTGTAATAAACATCTAAAAATAGAACGTGAACAAACCCTGCGCGTGCCGATTTACATCCCCGGATGATAAACAGAAAAAAAACATTGGTTTGTTCACCAAATGTCGAGAATTTTCAATGCCAATTCGTGATGGCTTTTCACGTTTAACCTTTCTTTAATTGGACAATGGTTTTCCAATTGGATTTTTCCATCGGAAAATGACTACAAGTCTACTTTTTTCAATGTGTTACGCGAGAACCGGTCTATTGGCCTACGGAAGATGACCTAGCAAATTATTAGACTTCGTGTCTCAGTTCGAAATATTATATAAACTTTCGTCTGTTGTAGGTTTTTATCACATTAACTATATATATAATTTCGGTCGCCTTCTGATCCTTTAGCACGTCACATGAAGCACTGCAAGAATTAGAAATCGATTGGGCAAGATTATGTTTTTAAGGGGGTTGGGGGTCACAGTTAACACTTAGTGTTTTTCTCGCATGTGTTTCTCTGCTATTTGTTGTGGAGGCGGCGACAACACGAGGCACGTTCACACTTCTCGTTATGATGATTGCATGGTGTGTTCGTGTGTTGATGAAGCTGTACCTTAGGCAGTCTCTGGGCCTTGATCAAGGTTTCATTAGACAATCAAATTGCTATTACTGTGAACACGTGAACTGCTGTTTGTATGGTACAAATTGAAATCAATCGGACTAATGGGAACCAGCAGTGGTAGTTAGTGGCGGTGTTGCACGCTCTCCAGGAAATGAATAGACAGAAGTGTTGTGAAAAAAACAATGCTTATAATGGAATACATCACGTAGAGACAGGGGTCGGACCCTGGGGTGAAATATTTCATATTGGGTCATAGAAACGTGTCAAGCGCCTGTGCTAGAAGCATACGATTCCATGAAGAAAAGATAATTTCAAAATCAATACACTGCGTTTCATTACTCGAATTTCGGAAAGATACAGACACTAAACTGTTAACTAATATGCGGCTCCACGCTTAGACACAAATACACGACTCCACGCTTAGACATAAATACACGGCTCTACGCCTAGACACAAATACACGGCTCTACGCCTAGACACAAATACACGGCTCTACGCCTAGACATAAATAACAGCTCACAGCTCCAGCTTAGACCAATACGACTCTACGCCTAGACAAAATACACGGCTCCACGCTTAGACACAAATACACGGCTCCACGCTTAGACATAAATACACAGCTCTACGCCTAGACACAAATACACGGCTCTACGCCTAGACACAAATACACGGCTCTACGCCTAGACATAAATACACAGCTCACAGCTCCACGCTTAGACACAAATACACGGCTCTACGCCTAGACAAAAATACACGGCTCTACGCTTAGACACAAATACACGGCTCTACGCCTAGACACAAATACACGGCTCTACGCTTAGACACAAATACAAAGCTCTACGCTTAGACACAAATAAACGGCTCCACACTTAGATACAAATACATGGCTCCACGCCTAGACACAAAATCACGGCTCTACGCTTAGACACAAATACACGGCTCTACGCTTAGACACAAATACATGGCTCTACGCTTAGACACAAATGCACGGCTCCACGCTTGGTCACAATTACATGGCTCTACGCTTAGACATAAATACATGGCTCTACGATTAGACACAAATACACGGCTCTACGCTTAGACACAAATACACGGCTCTACGCTTAGACACAAATACACGGCTCTACGCTTAGACACAAATACACGGCTCTCCACGCTGATAACCGAGCTTAGACACAAAAAAAGCCACGGCTCACTGCTTAGACACAAATCATGGCTCCACGCTAGACACAAATACATGGCTCTACGCTAGACACAAAACACGGCTTACACTTAGACACAAATTCACGGCTCTGCTTAGACACAATTACGCGGCTCCACACTTAGACACAAATACACGGCTCTACGCTTAGACACAAATACACGGCTCTACACTTAGACACAAATACATGGCTCCACGCTTAGACACAAATACATGGCTCTACGCTTAGACACAAATTTACGGCTCTACGCTTGGTCACAAATACACGGCTCTACGCTTAGACATAAACACATGGCTCTACGCTTAGACACAAATACACGGCTCTACGCTTCGACACAAATGCACGGCTCTACGCTTAGACACAAATACATGGCTCCACGCCTAGACACAAAATCACGGCTCCACACTTAGACACAAATTCACGGCTCTGCTTAGACACAATTACGCGGCTCCACACTTAGACACAAATACACGGCTCTACGCTTAGACACAAATACATGGCTCCACGCTTAGACATAAATACATGGCTCCACACTTAGACACAAATTCACGGCTCTGCTTAGACACAATTACGCGGCTCTTCGCTTAGACATAAATTCACGGCTCTACGCTTAGACAAATTAAGCAGCTCTTCGCTTAGACTCAAATGCATGGATCTACGCTTAGACTCAAATACGCGGCTCTACGCTTAGACAAAATCATTGTGTAAATATCTAATGCCGGATTTGTTACTAGACAACTGGACGACATGTTTGACAATGCCTAATGCATGCAGTTTCATTTTGAATATCAGCGATTGAAGCGATATTAAGATTCTATTATACACTGGAATCCAAAGCTGAATTCACATTTCTCTCAAATCTCCGATCGATTTGAATAGAACTCTTGAGGCATCATAGTTTGAAATGAAATAAAATCATGTTTTTGGTTTGTGTAAAAGACATTTATGAAGAGAGAAACTGCCGCACTCGCCAATCAAAATGCCAACAGCATAAACTCTTCAGCAACTTGAATAAGTAACACTTAATGTTACAAGCGTAGTTCCAGTGGTTTAGACCTCCTATTCCATCAGAGTCTAGACTATACACCCATCCGCCTTTGGACCATATTCTCTCTGATATAAGATATATGACCAGGAGTTTTGATCTACCATACATGTATTTCGAGCAAATGTATCGCTTTGAAACGGTTGAAAAACAAACCTGAGTGTCCGTTTCATGAATTAACTTCATATATACTGAACTTCCTTTCATTTCATTACGTAAAGAGTACATCGTACACAAACGGAATTTCCAGCATTACATCTCGGCAATTTCGTAATTCAGTCAAAGATAAAGATGAAATCATACTTTTTCAGTTATTTTTTTTAAATAACGATATCGACTACTTAGCATTTCGCGTGAGTGGGGGGTTACATGTTGTTACAGAGAGTGCGTAGAAACACATGTTTTTGTTTCTTATATAAACACTAAAACGTCGTATTATGTAATACTATGTCAGTATTACATAACGTCGTGGAAGCAAAAATCATTAAAGCAGAAGACAGAGATCGTAACATACGCTGTAGGGAAATGTTGGCATTTATACATTTGTAAAATAAAGGTTATGCTATACGTGTATGTAGGTAAACAGTAGTCGGCTTTCCCGGTCTCTCCGTTACTTAATCCATATTATAATGGGCTATTCCTGAACCTTTTGCACAATTCGAAAAATACCGCGTACCTCTTTTTGAGATGAAACTATATTTTAAAAGTTCTATCTCAATATACATTGTTATACTGCTTTCCAAAGAATGCAGGATGTGGACTATTCATTATTTGTTCGTTATTTAAGTTACGTCAGGTACGTAAGTGACGTAGTAAAGGCAGTTCCGTAATGAAAGCTCATTACAATGGTAAACCCCACACGTATACTATGACACGCCCTGGGAGTGTAGGAAATGTATCAGGCTACAAATCAGCCATAACTTCACATGACGAGGCGAAAGCTCTTTGTTCAATTATTCATGACACAAAAACGGAAAGCTAGAGCGGATACAGGCAGATCCAATTCAACCAGAAACCCATTTACATGTGATTTGGAATAAAACAGTCAAACAAAAACCATTATTTAATTTGTTTACGGCATGCTCTACCAGAAACATGTATTATGTTATATATGTTTCTGGCTCTACCTTAAAAATTATAGATTTTGTTACAAAGCCAGAAGGTCGTCTGCGAGTGTTACTTTGCCGCTAGGCCATAGTGACATTATCTACAAATTACATTGGTCCGTTTGTTTGTTAACCTAAAATGATTTCAACCATGAGTTACTGTCCGGGACTTACAGTTTCACACATAGAATATGGATAATTCATGAAGTTAAATTATTTATGCAAATTTACATCAATTTTAATTCCATTTGAAATTATTCGTACACGACATTTTGTACCAAGGACTCGTCAGATCGTTGAGTTATACTTCCAAATCTGTACGGCAAAAGCGCCAAGGAATTCAAGGGCCTCGTACCGTCTTCTTACGAAATTGCTTGCATGTAAACACGTACATTTGATTTTGGCATACCCAAACATTAGGTCGCACGCGCAACACTAAGTCATTCTTCTAGCTAGCACGACACACATACGTCGTTCTCATTCCCATTGTTCGAATTGACTGCTAGTTTCTTTTCTGTTTCTATTTCTTCTACGACTATCGCCTACGACAAAAGTCCGTGCGACCGGTTGTGACCAATTGCAAGGTTTTTTGGAGAGTAGACACAAGTCGAACAGGGGATATAGCTTACCGAAGATCGGTCATATGGGGATATAGCTTATAGAATGGACGTACGGGAAATATGGCTTACCATAGAATGGACGTACGGGAAGTATGGCTTACCATTAAATGGACGTACGGGAAGTATGGCTTACCATAGAATGGACGTACGGCAAGTATGACTTACCATAGAATGGACGTACGGGAAGTATGGCTTACCATAGAATGGACGTACGGGAAGTATGGCTTACCATAGAATGGACGTACGGGAAGTATGGCTTACCATAGAATGGACGTACGGGAAGTATGACTTAACATAGAATGGACGTACGGGAAGTATGGCTTACCATAGAATGGACGTAGGGGAAGTATGGCTTACCATAGAATGGACGTACGGGAAATATGGCTTACCATAGAATGGATGTACGGGAAATATGGCTTACCATAGAATGGACGTACGGGAAATATGGCTTACCATAGAATGGACGTACGGGAAATATGGCTTACCATAGAATGGACGTACGGGAAGTATGACTTACCATAGAATGGACGTACGGGAAGTATGGCTTACCATAGAATGGACGTACGGGAAATATGGCTTACCATAGAATGGACGTACAGAAAATATGGCTTACCATAGAATGGACGTACAGAAAATATGGCTTATCATACATGTAGCTCACAAAAGAATGGTTGCACGGGGATATAGCTAAACATACAGCTTACCAATGTATACCCAATGGTGGTACGGGGTAGTATGCAGCTTACCAATGTATACCCAATGGTGGTACGGGGTAGTATACAGCTTACCAATGTATACCCAATGGTGGTACGGGGTAGTATACAGCTTACCAATGTATACCCAATGGTGGTACGGGGTAGTAGGCTAGTAGCAATCCAAGTATTGGTCGAACGAGGATATAGCTTATTATGAATGGTCTACGGGGACATACTTTACCAAAGAATGGTCCTACGTATGGGGATAGAGTTTGTCAACAATGGACCTACGGGGATATATTGCTTACATAGTGTTGGTTGTCTACAACAACCAAGTCCTAATAGGATTGGTTATCTATAACAACCAAGTCCTAATAGTGTTGGTTATCTACAACAACCAAGTCCTAATAGTGTTGGTTATCTACAACAACCAAGTCCTAATAGTGTTGGTTATCTACAACAACCAAGTCCTAATAGTGTTGGTTATCTACAAGAACCAAGTCCTAATAGGATTGGTTATCTACAAGAACCAAGTCCTAATAGTGTTGGTTATCTACAACAACCAAGTCCTAATAGGGTTGGTTATCTACAACAACCAAGTCCTAATAGTGTTGGTTATCTACAACAACCAAGTCCTAATACAGTTGGTTATCTACAACAACCAAGTCCTAATATGATTGGTTATCTACAACAACCAAGTCCTAATAGGATTGGTTATCTATAACAACCAAGTCCTAATACAGTTGGTTATCTACAACAACCAAGCCCTAATAGTGTTGGTTATCTACAACAACCAAGTCCTAATAGGATTGGTTATCTACAACAACCAAGTCCTAATAGTGTTGGTTATCTACAACAACCAAGTCCTAATAGGATTGGTTATCTACAACAACCAAGTCCTAATAGGATTGGTTATCTACAACAACCAAGTCCTAATAGGATTGGTTATCTATAACAACCAAGTCCTAATAGTGTTGGTTATCTACAACAACCAAGTCCTAATAGTGTTGGTTATCTACAACAACCAAGTCCTAATAGTGTTGGTTATCTACAACAACCAAGTCCTAATAGTGTTGGTTATCTACAACAACCAAGTCCTAATAGTGTTGGTTATCTACAACAACCAAGTCCTAATAGTGTTGGTTATCTACAACAACCAAGTCCTAATAGGATTGGTTATCTACAACAACCAAGTCCTAATAGTGTTGGTTATCTACAACAACCAAGTCCTAATAGTGTTGGTTATCTACAACAACCAAGTCCTAATAGTGTTGGTTATCTACAACAACCAAGTCCTAATAGTGTTGGTTATCTATAACAACCAAGTCCTAATACCGTTGGTTATCTACAACAACCAAGTCCTAATAGTGTTGGTTATCTATAACAACCAAGTCCTAATAGTGTTGGTTATCTACAACAACCAAGTCCTAATAGTGTTGGTTATCTACAACAACCAAGTCCTAATAGTGTTGGTTATCTACAACAACCAAGTCCTAATAGTGTTGGTAATCTACAACAACCAAGTCCTAATACCGTTGGTTATCTACAACAACCAAGTCCTAATAGGATTGGTTATCTACAACAACCAAGTCCTAATAGTGTTGGTTATCTACAGCAACCAAGTCCTAATAGGACTGGTTATCTACAACAACCAAGTCCTAATAGTGTTGGTTATCTACAACAACCAAGTCCTAATAGTGTTGGTTATCTACAGCAACCAAGTCCTAATAGGACTGGTTATCTACAGCAACCAAGTCCTAATAGTGTTGGTTATCTATAACAACCAAGTCCTAATAGGATTGGTTATCTACAACAACCAAGTCCTAATGGTGTTGGTTATCTATAACAACCAAGTCCTAATAGTGTTGGTTATCTACAACAACCAAGTCCTAATGGTGTTGGTTATCTACAACAACCAAGTCCTAATAGGATTGGTTATCTACAACAACCAAGTCCTAATAGGATTGGTTATCTACAACAACCAAGTCCTAATAGTGTTGGTTATCTATAACAACCAAGTCCTAATAGGATTGGTTATCTACAACAACCAAGTCCTAATAGTGTCGGTTATCTACAACAACCAAGTCCTAATAGGATTGGTTATCTACAACAACCAAGTCCTAATAGTGTCGGTTATCTGTAACAACCAAGTCCTAATAGTGTTGGTTATCTACAACAACCAAGTCCTAATAGTGTTGGTTATCTACAGCAACCAAGTCCTAATAGGACTGGTTATCTACAACAACCAAGTCCTAATAGTGTTGGTTATCTACAACAACCAAGTCCTAATAGTGTTGGTTATCTACGATAACCAAGTCCTAATAGTGTTGGTTATCTACGATAACCAAGTCCTAATAGTGTCGGTTATCTACAACAACCAAGTCCTAATAGTGTCGGTTATCTACAACAACCAAGTCCTAATAGTGTCGGTTATCTACAACAACCAAGTCCTAATAGTGTTGGTTATCTACAACAACCAAGTCCTAATAGTGTTGGTTATCTACAACAACCAAGTCCTAATAGTGTTGGTTATCTACAACAACCAAGTCCTAATAGTGTTGGTTATCTACAACAACCAAGTCCTAATAGTGTTGGTTATCTGTAACAACCAAGTCCTAATAGTGTTGGTTATCTACAACAACCAAGTCCTAATAGTGTTGGTTATCTACAACAACCAAGTCCTAATAGTGTTGGTTATCTACAGCAACCAAGTCCTAATAGGACTGGTTATCTACAACAACCAAGTCCTAATAGTGTCGGTTATCTACAATAACAAAGTCCTAATAGTGTTGGTTATCTACAACAACCAAGTCCTAATAGTGTCGGTTATCTACAACAACCAAGTCCTAATAGGATTGGTTATCTACAACAACCAAGTCCTAATAGTGTCGGTTATCTATAACAACCAAGCCCTAATAGTGTTGGTTATCTACAACAACCAAGTCCTAATAGTGTTGGTTATCTACAACAACCAAGTCCTAATAGTGTTGGTTATCTACAGCAACCAAGTCCTAATAGTGTTGGTTATCTACAACAACCAAGTCCTAATAGTGTCGGTTATCTACAACAACCAAGTCCTAATAGGATTGGTTATCTACAACAACCAAGTCCTAATAGTGTCGGTTATCTATAACAACCAAGCCCCTAATAGTGTTGGTTATCTACAACAACCAAGTCCTAATAGTGTTGGTTATCTACAACAACCAAGTCCTAATAGTGTTGGTTATCTACAGCAACCAAGTCCTAATAGTGTTGGTTATCTACAACAACCAAGTCCTAATAGTGTTGGTTATCTACAACAACCAAGTCCTAATAGTGTTGGTTATCTGTAACAACCAAGTCCTAATGGTGTTGGTTATCTACAACAACCAAGTCCTAATAGTGTTGGTTATCTACAACAACCAAGTCCTAATAGGATTGGTTATCTACAACAACCAAGTCCTAATAGGATTGGTTATCTACAACAACCAAGTCCTAATAGTGTTGGTTATCTACAATAACCAAGTCCTAATAAGGTTGGTTATCTACAACAACCTAGTCCTAATAGTGTTGGTTATCTACAACAACCTAGTCCTAATAGGATTGGTTATCTACAACAACCAAGTCCTAATAGTGTTGGTTATCTACAACAACCAAGTCCTAATAGGATTGGTTATCTACAACAACCAAGTCCTAATAGTGTTGGTTATCTACAACAACCAAGTCCTTATAGTGTTGGTTATCTGTAACAACCAAGTCCTAATAGTGTTGGTTATCTACAACAACCAAGTCCTAATAGTGTCGGTTATCTACAACAACCAAGTCCTAATAGTGTTGGTTATCTACAACAACCAAGTCCTAATAGTGTTGGTTATCTACAACAACCAAGTCCTAATAGGATTGGTTATCTACAACAACCAAGTCCTAATAGTGTTGGTTATCTACAACAACCAAGTCCTAATAGTGTTGGTTATCTACAACAACCAAGTCCTAATAGTGTTGGTTATCTACAACAACCAAGTCCTAATAGGATTGGTTATCTACAACAACCAAGTCCTAATAGTGTTGGTTATCTACAATAACCAAGTCCTAATAGGATTGGTTATCTACACAACCAAGTCCTAATAGGATTGGTTATCTACAACAACCAAGTCCTAATAGTGTTGGTTATCTACAACAACCAAGTCCTAATAGTGTTGGTTATCTACAACAACCAAGTCCTAATAGTGTTGGTTATCTACAACAACCAAGTCCTAATAGTGTTGGTTATCTACAACAACCAAGTCCTAATAGGATTGGTTATCTACAACAACCAAGTCCTAATAGGATTGGTTATCTACAACAACCAAGTCCTAATAGTGTTGGTTATCTACAACAACCAAGTCCTAATAGTGTTGGTTATCTACAACAACCAGGTCCTAATAGGATTGGTTATCTACAACAACCAAGTCCTAATAGTGTCGGTTATCTACAACAACCAAGTCCTAATAGTGTTGGTTATCTACAACAACCAAGTCCTAATAGTGTCGGTTATCTACAACAACCAAGTCCTAATAGTGTTGGTTATCTACAACAACCAAGTCCTAATAGTGTTGGTTATCTACAGCAACCAAGTCCTAATAGTGTTGGTTATCTACAACAACCAAGTCCTAATAGGATTGGTTATCTACAACAACCAAGTCCTAATAGTGTCGGTTATCTACAACAACCAAGTCCTAATAGTGTTGGTTATCTACAACAACCAAGTCCTAATAGTGTTGGTTATCTACACAACCAAGTCCTAATAGTGTTGGTTATCTACAACAACCAAGTCCTAATAGTGTTGGTTATCTACAATAACCAAGTCCTAATGGTGTTGGTTATCTACAACAACCAAGTCCTAATAGTGTTGGTTATCTACAACAACCAAGTCCTAATAGTGTTGGTTATCTACAACAACCAAGTCCTAATAGTGTTGGTTATCTACAACAACCAAGTCCTAATAGTGTCGGTTATCTACAACAACCAAGTCCTAATAGTGTTGGTTATCTACAACAACCAAGTCCTAATAGTGTCGGTAATATACAACAACCAAGTCCTTATGAATAATTCATCACACTCCCATGTTAATGATGCTTTTAAACAGAATCTCATAAAGGGTAAAATCACTATAAAGTTAAAGAAGCATGCAGATTCTTCAATAGAACAATAGATAAACAACATTTTATTAAGTAAACTGAATTGTTAGTTGTCTTTATGGTTTTTGGAAACATCCAGCCCAGACTAGCTATCCAAGGCTTGCCATGTATGCTTAGAAAATTGATACAGATTGCATGCCGTCTGGGATAAACAAATAACTGTAGGCAATTTACTTAGCAGTGAACTTCAAACGTTCATGTAACTGGCTACATCAGATAACAACCAGGATGAATGACAACAGGCTTTACACGTGTAAGTGTCCTGACAAACAGTTTAATGGACGGATACTCATGATTCTAGCCAAACAACAGGTTTCCGCTCCACAGAATGGCGACAGTTCAACCACAACATTCAACTGACAAGTTTATTGGAGAAATTGACTTCAAAAAGACTAAGTTCAGATGTTTCTCTACAAATGTCATTACTACAAAATTCTGATATATCTTCACTTCATTCAAACCATGCAAAATGGTCAACAAAGCGTTTGTTTGGCTGTCCAGTCTAGTAGTTTGTGTACAGTCCCCTCAAAGTGATCATTTAAAGTCTTTTAACAGGTGAATATCAACTAGAAAAGGCTTGTTGCAATGCTGATAATTTAAGGTGTCATTATAAAGATGAAGGTGTAGAAACAGTTTATTTATAATTTAACTCATATTTAGCCAATTGTTATCATAAAAGAAAAATAGAACAAACAGTAAATTTTGACTTTTGACATTTTTTATTTTGAAAAATATCCCGAAGAGAATTACTATCTAGGCCTACAACTCTAATTTTGAAGCTTTGGGAAAAATGATTTTCCAAATTATTTTAGAGTAATAAGATATGATGAATATTAATTACTAATGATCAACTGCTGATGATGTTACATTTACTATTGACTTGACAAATTGGAAAACATATCATTCAAAAATAGATTCAATAGGCAATTAGAGGTATAAACATTATTTTAATAAAAATGACATGATAACTTATATAACACAATCTTGTATAAAGTATGTCTCCATGCAATTTCCTTCATGAAAAACAAATGGCTGTAAATATTGCACATACTATCACAGAACTGCTGGAATACACTAACACAGTAAATAAACACATGAATATGTCTCAGAAGATGCGAGGTTGTTTACAACTGACACAAAAGGCATATAGGATGAGAGTCTAAGGTAGGGATACAAATCTTCACCTCACAGATCTAAACCCATAAGGTGGGGATACAAATCTTCACCTACCAGATCTAAACCCATAAGGTAGGGATACAAATCTTCACCTACCAGATCTAAACCCATAAGGTAGGGATACAAATCTTCACCTCACAGATCTAAACCCATAAGGTAGGGATACAAATCTTCACCTCACAGATCTAAACCCATAAGGTAGGGATACAAATCTTCACCTACCAGATCTAAACCCATAAGGTAGGGATACAAATCTTCACCTCACAGATGTAAACCCATAAGGTAGGGATACAAATCTTCACCTACCAGATCTAAACCCATAAGGTAGGGATACAAATCTTCACCTCACAGATGTAAACCCATAAGGTAGGGATACAAATCTTCACCTTACAGATCTAAACCCATAAGGTAGGGATACAAATCTTCACCTAACAGATCTAAACCCATAAGGTAGAGATACAAATCTTCACCTCACAGATCTAAACCCATAAGGTAGGGATACAAATCTTCACCTCACAGATCTAAACCCATAAGGTAGGGATACAAATCTTCACCTGACAGATCTAAACCCATAAGGTAGGGATACAAATCTTCACCTAACAGATCTAAACCCATAAGGTAGGGATACAAATCTTCACCTCACAGATCTAAACCCATAAGGTAGGGATACAAATCTTCACCTCACAGATCTAAACCCATAAGGTAGGGATACAAATCTTCACCTGACAGATCTAAACCCATAAGGTGGGGATACAAATCTTCACCTACCAGATCTAAACCCATAAGGTAGGGATACAAATCTTCACCTTACAGATCTAAACCCATAAGGTGGGGATACAAATCTTCCTCACAGATGTAAACCCATAAGGTAGGGATACAAATCTTCACCTCACAGATCTAAACCCATAAGGTAGGGATACAAATCTTCACCTCACAGATCTAAACCCATAAGGTAGGGATACAAATCTTCACCTCACAGATCTAAACCCATAAGGTAGGGATACAAATCTTCACCTGACAGATCTAAACCCATAAGGAATAGGGATACAAATCTTCACCTGACAGATCTAAACCCATAAGGTAGGGATACAAATCTTCACCTACCAGATCTAAACCCATAAGGTAGGGATACAAATCTTCACCTGACAGATCTAAACCCATAAGGTAGAGATACAAATCTTCACCTGACAGATCTAAACCCATAAGGTAGGGATACAAATCTTCCTCACAGATCTAAACCCATAAGGTGGGGATACAAATCTTCACCTACCAGATCTAAACCCATAAGGTAGGGATACAAATCTTCACCTCACAGATCTAAACCCATAAGGTAGGGATACAAATCTTCACCTCACAGATCTAAACCCATAAGGTAGGGATACAAATCTTCACCTGACAGATCTAAACCCATAAAGTAGGGATACAAATCTTCCTCACAGATCTAAACCCATAAGGTAGAGATACAAATCTTCACCTTACAGATCTAAACCCATAAGGTAGGGATACAAATCTTCCTCACAGATCTAAACCCATAAGGTAGGGATACAAATCTTCACCTTACAGATCTAAACCCATAAGGTAGGGATACAAATCTTCCTCACAGATCTAAACCCATAAGGTAGAGATACAAATCTTCACCTAACAGATCTAAACCCATAAGGTAGGGATACAAATCTTCCTCACAGATCTAAACCCATAAGGTAGAGATACAAATCTTCACCTAACAGATCTAAACCCATAAGGTAGGGATACAAATCTTCACCTGACAGATCTAAACCCATAAGGTATGGATACAAATCTTCACCTGACAGATCTAAACCCATAAGGTAGGGATACAAATCTTCACCCGACAGATCTAAACCCATAAGGTAGGGATACAAATCTTCACCTGACAGATCTAAACCCATAAGGTAGGGATACAAATCTTCACCTGACAGATCTAAACCCATAAGGTAGAGATACAAATCTTCACCTAACAGATCTAAACCCATAAGGTAGGGATACAAATCTTCACCTCACAGATCTAAACCCATAAGGTGGGGATACAAATCTTCACCTCACAGATCTAAACCCATAAGGTGGGGATACAAATCTTCACCTCACAGATCTAAACCCATAAGGTAGGGATACAAATCTTCACCTCACAGATCTAAACCCATAAGGTAGGGATACAAATCTTCACCTCACAGATCTAAACCCATAAGGTAGATACAAATCTTCACCTGACAGATCTAAACCCATAAGGTAGGGATACAAATCTTCCTCACAGATGTAAACCCATGAGGTAGGGATACAAATCTTCACCTCACAGATCTAAACCCATAAGGAATAGGGATACAAATCTTCACCTGACAGATCTAAACCCATAAGGTAGGGATACAAATCTTCACCTAACAGATCTAAACCCATAAGGTAGGGATACAAATCTTCACCTAACAGATCTAAACCCATAAGGTAGATACAAATCTTCACCTAACAGATCTAAACCCATAAGGTAGGGATACAAATCTTCACCTTACAGATCTAAACCCATAAGGTAGGGATACAAATCTTCACCTGACAGATCTAAACCCATAAGGTGGGGATACAAATCTTCACCTAACAGATCTAAACCCATAAGGTAGGGATTCAAATCTTCACCTGACAGATCTAAACCCATAAGGTAGGGACACAAATCTTCACCTAACAGATCTAAACCCATAAGGTAGGGATACAAATCTTCACCTAACAGATCTAAACCCATAAGGTAGGGACACAAATCTTCACCTGACAGATCTAAACCCATAAGGTAGGCATACAAATCTTCACCTGACAGATTTAAACCCATAAGGTAGGGATACAAATCTTCACCTGACAGATCTAAACCCATAAGGTGGGGATACAAATCTTCACCTACCTAATCTAAACCCATAAGGTAGGGATACAAATCTTCACCTACCTAATCTAAACCCATAAAGTAGGGATACAAATCTTCACCTACCAGATCTAAACCCATAAGGTAGGGATACAAATCTTCACCTACCTAATCTAAACCCATAAGGTAGGGATACAAATCTTCACCTCACAGATCTAAACCCATAAGGTAGGGATACAAATCTTCACCTCACAGATCTAAACCCATAAGGTAGGGATACAAATCTTCACCTCACAGATCTAAACCCATAAGGTAGGGATACAAATCTTCCTCACAGATCTAAACCCATAAAGTAGGGATACAAATCTTCCTCACAGATCTAAACCCATAAGGTAGGGACACAAATCTTCCTCACAGATCTAAACCCATAAAGTAGGGATACAAATCTTCCTCACAGATCTAAACCCATAAAGTAGGGATACAAATCTTCACCTAACCGATCTAAACCCATAAAGTAGGGATACAAATCTTCACCTACCAGATCTAAACCCATAAAGTAGGGATACAAATCTTCACCTACCAGATCTAAACCCATAAGGTAGGGATACAAATCTTCACCTACCAGATCTAAACCCATAAGGTAGGGATACAAATCTTCACCTACCAGATCTAAACCCATAAGGTAGGGATACAAATCTTCACCTACCAGATCTAAACCCATAAGGTAGGGATACAAATCTTCACCTAACAGATCTAAACCCATAAGGTAGGGATACAAATCTTCACCTCACAGATGTAAACCCATAAGGTAGGGATACAAATCTTCACCTCACAGATCTAAACCCATAAGGTAGGGATACAAATCTTCACCTCACAGATCTAAACCCATAAGGCGGGGATACAAATCTTCACCTACCAGATCTAAACCCATAAGGTAGGGATACAAATCTTCACCTGACAGATCTAAACCCATAAGGTAGAGATACAAATCTTCCTCACAGATCTAAACCTATAAGGTGGGGATACAAATCTTCACCTGACAGATCTAAACCCATAAGGTAGGGACACAAATCTTCCTCACAGATCTAAACCCATAAGGTAGGGATACAAATCTTCCTCACAGATCTAAACCCATAAAGTAGGGATACAAATCTTCCTCACAGATCTAAACCCATAAAGTAGGGATACAAATCTTCCTCACAGATCTAAACCCATAAGGTGGGGATACAAATCTTCACCTAACAGATCTAAACTCACATCCAAACCACAAGAAGAAACAATTTGACATTGCAGCTGGAATTTTAAAACATTTTTATATGCCTTTAATTATTTGGTCAACAGAAAAATAGAAATTTCACTCCAGTATAATAATAATCTGTTGAAATAAATTGTAGATTTAAAAAAAAAAGCAGTGAACCTTCGAATGCATTGTGTTTTCCTCCAGTCAATAATCATTGAATATAAATTTCTCTCACAGTTAATCTGCCGTTTTATATTACATGAAATGGTTACACATCAGTAAAATTGGTTGTCTCATAACAAATAGCACCAGCATCCTTGTGATGAAGAGCATTGGTATAGTCTGTAACTCATTACTACCATCACCCTCTCTCATTGTTTTTGTATCCAAATCTTTGACATTAACTGGCAACAAGACATTTCCATTGCCTCTGGAGTCGATAAATGATATCAAGTTTTCCCTCACTGAAAACGACAATAATTAAAAGAATGGCTTTCATGGTTCCTGAATTATGGGAAGAAAATTGTATCAGATTTAATCATTCCTGTAATATGGTTCTGTGTCAGCATTTCATGGAAACACATTTTTCATTGTTTTAAGACATGATTATTTAGTCTTCCCATCACATCCTACTGATACAGAACATTTTATAACAAGTCTACAGAACATTTTATAGTGAGTCTAAAATTCTTACTTAGTATATCAAACACATACTTTTGTCTATTACTTGTGAGCTCTGTTTCCTACATAATATATAGCTCAGTATGTCTAGTATGTACAGAACTATAAATATTAGTACTTCCTATATAAAACTTGTATTTATTAACAGGGTGTACTTCTCATACAGAACTTGTATCTATGTACTTCTCATACAGAACTTGTATCTATGATGTACTTCACATACAGAACGCGTATCCATGTACTTCTCATATGAAACTTGTATCTATGTACTTCTCATACAGAACTTGTATCTATGTACTTCTCATACAGAACTTGCATCAATGTACTTCTCATACAGAAAGTGTATCTATGTACTTCTCATACAGAACGTGTATCTATGTACCTCTCATACAGAGCTTGTATCTATGTACTTCTCATACAGAACGTGTATCCATGTACTTCTCATATGAAACTTGTATCTATGTACTTCTCATACAGAACTTGTATCTATGTACTTCTCATACAGAACTTGCATCAATGTACTTCTCATACAGAACGTATATCTATGTACTTCTCATACAGAACTTGTATCTATGTACTTCTCATACAGAACTTGTATCAATGTATTTCTCATACAGAAAGTGTATCAATGTACTTCTCATACAGAAAGTGTATCTATGTACATCTCATACAGAACGTGTATCTATGTACTTCTCATACAGAGCTTGTATCAATGTATTTCTCATACAGAAAGTGTATCAATGTACTTCTCATACAGAACGTGTATCTATGTATTTCTCATTCAGAACTTGTATCTATGTACTTCTCATACAGAACTTGGATCTATTTACCTCTAATACAGAACTTGTATCTATGTACTTCTCATACAGAACTTTAATTGTATCTATGTACTTCTCATACAGAGCTTGTATCAATGTACTTCTCATACAGAAAGTGTATCTATGTACTTCTCATACAGAATGTGTATCTATGTACTTCTCATACAGAACTTGTATCAATGTACTTCTCATACAGAAAGTGTATCTATGTACTTCTCATACAGAAAGTGTATCTATGTACTTCTCATACAGAACGTGTATAGATCTTATACAGAACTTGTATCTATCTATGTACTACTCATACAGAATGTGTATGTATGTGCTTCCCCTAAGAACTTGTATCTATGTACTTCCCCTAAGAACTTGTATCTTTTTATATCTCAGGATAATAGGATGTATCACATATAAACAGAAATAAGCATCAGGAAACATTTCCATGAGAACAATGTTATGTAAAACACAACCATATTATCTGTAAGATGAGAATCAACATGTGTCTTGTATAGAAGGTTATGATGTAATCCATCCATCCTCGCAACAAGAATGGTAAATCTGCAGGAAAAACACTTGGTCGCCAACCAAAAATATAGGGTCGCATCTCTACTGTGTTCTCTCCCCTTAGGTCAAATTCAAACTCGATCATTGACCTCCAGAAGCCAGTGTTGGGATAGATACAATCTCGACAACTCAGGACATGGCTTGTAAGCCTCCTGTAGGGAAAGGTTGTTGTACTTCATCAGATACATGATACAGATACTGGCGGATCTACTCACACCCGCAACACAGTGAACCAAAATTCTCCCACCTGTATTGATAGCATCACAAATAAAGTCGAAACACTTATCCACAGAACTGAGAATATTTTCATCAGAGTTATCCTTCATGGCGATTAAGTGACAGATGAGAGGGTAGTCGGAAGGGTAGGTCATGTTATGGATTTCCTCGGCTACATTTAGAACGTGTGTGATTCCCAACATTGACAGACGTTCCGAGGTGATAGCACCACGTCCGCTCAAAAACAAATGCTCAGTAATTTCTGCAATCTGGACTCCTGCATGTTTCTGCAAAGATGAGGAAAGATGTTTCAGGTATTGTCAGTGGATTGAATGGTACAGATGGTGTATCAATATGACAGGAAGAAAGACCGAGGGGTAACCATAGTGATTCCATGGTAACCTATTCTTGCCGGCTGGTGTTTTATGAACAAGGCTTAACCAAAACATTTGCTTAAAAGCCACACTGGTGCATTACACTATAAAATATGAATGATAAAATAAATACAGCAGATACCAAATATCTAAGGAATTAAACTTAATTGTACATTTTCACCTAAGAATCTTCAGGGATGCTATAGAAACAAAATATGTAATAGTTTAAGGCCCTGAGAAAACCAACATGGTATTAGATGAATCCAAACTCTGTGTCTTCCTTTACTTGAAGAGAAGATCTGATATCACCATATTTTCGAAATCAGGATACTGACAAAGAAATTGCTGACACAAGAACAAGCATTGAAGATGTCAATCTTCATATCACACAAGGAAATAAAAGATCATGACGTCAGCGTTTGTATGAATTTTTCAATATCTCATCAAATGCAATAAAAGATCATGATATCAGGGCTTGTATGCATGAATTCTTCAATATCGCATCACATGCATTCTAATCCTGATTACATCAATAATTTGAATTACATAATAAACCGACGATGAGAAATAAAAATTTTAAATCTTAGATAATAATTGAGAGACAGCAATCCTATTTCCTGTATGTATATTAAGTTACACTTATGATGTGATCAGTCACCAAACAGAATGCTTCATTTCCATTATACTGACTTATTTACATCAAAATTCAATTAACAAGTGCATGCTTTTTAACTCTATGTCCACAAAAAATCTATAATATTTTACAGACATTTGAATTGGATAATTAAAGATAATCTCAGTTCTTGGGACTCTTTGTGAAAATAGGGCTTTCCTCAGCTTTCCTCACACTTGGTGATTTTATTAAATCTGCATATACCTAAGTTCTCTTTAATTAAAATTAGCTGTGCTAAGAAACCAGCTAAATTATCACAATGTCCATAAACAACTTGTTTGAAAGGAACATTAAAAATAATCTGATGATTTCCCAATACTGTTTTAAAGATGGAACAATTTCAATATGCTCTATTAAAACAAGAGGCCCATGGGAATTAATAACTGTCATCTGAGGAATGAACAACAAGATAGAAACTTGCTACGGCAGCATTTATTCCAATCATGCAATTCCATTTAGGCTCACTGCCAGCTTTATGGGTACCTGGTGAGGATAAATCAAGTAGGGCTTGTGCAATTATAGATTAAGATCCCTTTCTGTATTTGAATATTAGATGATTGTTGTTGCTATTGTTGTTGAGTGATGCAATACCATTAATTGAGAAAAAAACAATCTGTTAAGAAGTGGAAAGTAAATACAAATGTATACATGTAAATTACCCTTAGTGAATTAAGACATTCTAATATGATCTATCAGAAAAGACATCTAATATGACCATCAGGGAAGAGATCTAATATGGCTCATAAGGGAAGAGATCTATTATGACTCATAAGGGAAGAGATCTATTATGACCCATCAGTGAAGACATCTAATATGACCAATCAGGGAAGAGATCTAATATGACCAATCAGGGAAGAGATCTAATATGACCAATCAGGAAAGAGATCTAATATGACCAAGCAGTGAAGAGATCTAATATGACCAATCAGGGAAGACATCTAATATGACCAATCAGTGAAGAGATCTAATATGACCAACCAGGGAAGAGATCTAATATAGCCCATCAGGGAAGAGACCCAATATGACCAATCAGGGAAGAGATCTAATATGATCAATCTGGGAAGAGATCTCATCTGAGCCATCAGGGATGACATCTAATATGACCCATCTGGGAAGAGATCTGATATGACCCATTTGGGAAGAGATATAATAAGATCCATCCTGGATGGTGAAATCTTATATGACCAAAGCACTTGAGTTATATGTATAAAAGACTGTCTTAGTATTCATCTAGAAAGTACCTTTGTAACTTCATAAAATTTATATGCACAAACTTTCCATTATGATTCTGTCAATGTAATTGCAAAACAATGAAATCTTCAATAGGTACCTGATGAAAATCTCTCCCATAGAGAGACAGAATAACAGAGCTAGGTTTCAAAAGTTCTGACAAAAATCACACTATTTAATCTCAATTGTCTGCTGACAGGGATAATTCTGAATTGTCAGCTTCACAGCATAATTAAAACATTTTTCTAAAAAGGTCAAACTTATAAACACGTTTATATCCTCTGTCAGCTTCAGTATTAGTAATCAAAGGCACAGTATAAAACTCCTCAAAACAACAACAAAACTGTTACACAGAAAATACTTCAAAAACCTCAAAACTGATCATCAGCTCATGTGAAAACTTTGCAGGCAGAGAGCTTTGCAAGCAAAGGACAAATTTATCTTGAAGGCAGATTTTGTAGCCATTGGAGTTATCAATCAACAGTGTACAGTGTACTTTTGTCTGCTCCTCCCATCATTTGTCTCAATATGGTGGACAGTTTGATACATTTTCAGCATTCTAAATACAAAGCCAACACTCACGGAAAAATGAAGATTAAACCACAGCGATATCAGGTGAAAGATTATCGTGAAGAATGTTGGCAGCAATAAAATCCACACTTCCATGGGATATAACTGGCACTCAACTATACATGTAAAATGGATATATATCGTACATTATTTTGAAGAGGAATGTACAAGATTAAGGATTGTTTTCAACCTGCCAAACAAAGAGGAAAAATGAAGGATGTGAAGTGGTAATGATCACTTACTTACATCAAATTCCAGAAGAAAACCCTCTATAATTTGTATTGAATGACATCTACACATTATGAGAGTTATGAAGCTCTCAAAGCGCAGAGTTCTATGTAACAATCACTAATGTCACGTCAGAAATGTTCTAAAAGCTTTCTAGCGAAAGTCAGTGTGCTATGTTAAGAAGTGTTTCAAACTTTATTTACTTACATTGGCAGATCCATAGAAATCTTCAGATACCAAGTATATGATATAAATGTATAAGCAGAGAGTAAAAAGTCTAGGATTCACAGGGCATTTAATGATGTATAGCCATAAACTACTTAAGAATATGCTAAACTTTGCATTCATTATTATGACAAAATAGATAGAAATAGGCATGACCTATTTTTATCTCGTTATATAATTTACCTCATTAGTGGCAGGTATGGGGTCCTTAACAGGATATGGACCGTTGTTTATGGTGTCCATGCTCCTGTATATGGACACCACATTAGTAGGAGGTAAGTTTAGTGTACCACAATATGGACTATTTGAGATGTCCATTGTCCTGTATATGGACAAAATTCACATTGGCAGGATGTAGGTATTTTGTACCAGGACATAGAATGTTAAGAGCGTCCATGGCGCTGCATATAGACACCACATTGGTCGGAGGTAGGTATTCTGTACCAGGATGTGGACTTAGGACATCACATTGGTAGGAGGTATGGGGTTTGTGCCAGGATATGGACTGTTTAGGATGCCCATGGTCCTGTATATGGACACCACATTGGTAGGAGGTATGGGTTTGAACCAGGATATTGAATATTTAGAGTGTCCATGGCGCTGTTCAATAGGAAAACTAATGACTTTTTGTCCTGTTTTCACTCTTTACACATCGTCCTTATCATAAGTATCTGCTGCATCAAATTCTTCTCCATCGTCCCTGTTATATCCCCTATAAGTCTCTTTAATTTGGTCTCTGATTATCATGATCCAATTAAAAAATATCTGTATTTCAAACATTTCATAGCCAGAGAGCTTTATAAAAAGTTGTAGGGGCCGCGGTGGCCGAGTGGTTAAGGTGTACCGACACTTTAACACTAGCACTCCACCTCTGGGTTGCGAGTTCGAAACCTACATGTGGCAGTTGCCAGGTACTGACCGTAGGCCGGTGGTTTTTCTCCGGGTACTCCGGCTTTCCTCCACCTCCAAAACCTGGCACGTCCTTAAATGACCCTGGCTGTTAATAGGACGTTAAACAAAAACAAACAAACCAAATTATAAAAAGTTGACATTCTTCATTGTTCTCGGGGTTTTCAATTAGGAAGAATCCTTAGAATTAGCATAATTTTTACGATGTTCCACAAATCAGGATTTAGGAGGACATTCCAGGCTAAAACATATACAGAATATAACTGCTGTGATACCAGAACAGAAAAGCATTTCAATGTTTTACACCTCTACAACAGGAAAAAGTCTGCTATCAAGGTTAGCTGTATGATTCAAATCAAGACAAGACTACAAATTTTTAAAAAGTTACCATTAAACTTAGATAGCACTAAATATAACTGCTGACTCGGCAGTCAACACTGTACATCACCCTCTGTGGAGAACTTTGGGTGTGACAAGGAATAATCAATCTTTTGGAATTCCAGGAAGCCTATCATACTTCTACAGTCTGGAACACATTTTCAATTAAACATCAAACCTATATACATGTCATTATACAATATCTCCATGTCTGTGGCACTTCATTATATCACAGACCATCTTAACTAATAGTTACTTAATTACCATTGCAGCTGACTATCTTAGCCAATAGTTACTTAATTACCATTGCTGTTATAGATTTCATTTTATAATAATCAAAATTGTACTTGTTCTATCTGAATTATTTCATTAAGTGAATCAGCTATTGACATTATTTATCTGCAATCAAACTCATTAATGTTCACTCATTATACTGTACCTGCACAAGCCGAGAACATTACCCTACACCCAACACTTCTGAATTCAGCAGTAAACAGCTGAGACAATGCAGGCAATTAGGACCATACCTTTATAAACAATTACATACCTAGACAATTTCCATGGATACAATTTAGATCAAAATCATTTGTTTTCATAAATCCATACTCAGGTATGGTACCAATCATCAGTGTGTCAGACATGCATATATCTTAAATCCTTCACAGAAATCATCAGTAATGCACTGTTTTATTGGGTTTAAGCCTTGTGAGTATTCTATGATCAAGTGAGCGAACCTCAAGGTTGGTCATTATAACAAAGAATCCTGTAATTTAATTAGTGACTCAATCACAATGTCATTATAACATGATCCTGTAATTTAATTAGTGACTCAATCACAAGGTCATTATAACACAGAATCCTGTAATCTAATTAGCGACTCAATCACAAGGTCATTATAACAAAGAATCCTGTAATTCAATTAGTGACTCAATCACAAGGTCATTATAACAAAGAATCCTGTAATTCAATTAGCGACTCAATCACCAGGTCATTATAACACAGAATGCTGTAATTTGATTAGCGACTCAATCACAAGGTCATTATAACACAGAATGCTGTAATTTAGTTAGTGACTCAATCACAAGGTCATTATAACACAGAATACTGTAATTTAATTAGTGACTCAATCACAAGGTCATTATGTAGTCAACAGGAAACATATTTACAAGCTTTTCCAAGCAAATTGGCTGGAATGTTTAATATGATACTGTACTAATAGGTATTTGGGGAATTTAACTTGAAACATGCTGAAAATTCATCATCTCATGTCTATAGTGACATTAATTACACACAACTCCTCTCACTATTGAGATTACAGTATGATGAATCTAATACAACATGTACAAAAACTTGATCAGGGTATGTATATATATATATATATATACACATGTACACTAGTGTAATTATCTTTATATATATTATAGAAAATGGCAAGGAAGCATGGCAAAATATATAGTCTTTAAAATGAATCAATTATAATTGGAGATGAAAAAGGCAAGAACCAGACAGAGACTTGATCTGGTACCACAGATATCAAGATGGTCTCTCTAACCATTAGAGCTACATTTACCTGGCCACTAACATTTAGTCTGTCCAGTTTCACTACCTCTTCCCTTGTTAACAAAGTCTACGGCCCAAAACAAACACATGAGACCCTTGCCACTTTTGTTGATACTTTAGTTGAGGCACCAAATTTGAACAGCTAGACTGAGACATAAACCAAGGACCTTGGAACTCCAGAGGGACACTGATCATTTAAACTACATGGCCACCTGGACCTTAGAACTCCAGACGGACACTGACCATTTAAACTACATGGCCACCTGGACCTTGGAACTCCAGACGGACACTGACCATTTAAACTACATGGCCACCTGGACCTTGGAACTCCAGACGTACACTGACCATTTAACCTACATGGCCACCTGGACCTTGGAACTCCAGACGGACACTGACCATTTAAACTACATGGCCACTAAGTGTTCAGCCATGTCCAATTCTGTTTTACAATGACAACCATTATACTGTCGGTATAAAGGTTGTTCTTTTCAGGGTGTTTTATATTCCACTATTTTTGAGAGTTGACGGAGCAACAATATTCTGAGAAACATACATAGAAAACAAAATTAATTGAGAAAATCACGGGCCAATCATGACTTTACATAAAAATTACCTGGGTACATCATTTTCTGGTGCCAAAGCTTTCTTCAAGCTAATAGATAGTTTTAACAGCCAGAGGAATTAATTAAAGCTAGGTATATATCACAACATGTATCTGGAAAATTCTGTGATCAAATGAGGAGAGTTGTGTGGGACAGTGTGTAGTTTTGGAGTTCAGAATTACAGCTCAATCAAGTAAACAAAATTTGACCCAGTGGTACTATATAGTTTGACAATGTTGTCAGGTTTAACATACCTGTAAGAGGGGAAATAACTCCCAGAATGTCACAAAGTAGTACATTAGGAGAGGCTGTTGTGCAACCCTCCAAAAGTTTGAGCTATGTTTTTTTTTATTATGTTTTGACCTTAATTAACAGTAAATAAATAATTACGGTACTTGTATTAGATCAGTGGTTACAGAACCGGAGAACAAAAGAATCCACAAACCCATTAACACAGCATGTGAATCCCCACTGAATGTAGATACTGAGTCTACCTAATGAACTAAGCTAAATGCCAAGAAATACAAACATGTACAACAAATTGGCAGGCACAAACCAAGACCATTACACATTCACACCAAGGGGATAAACTCCACCTCAGCAACGGTACCACACAAGAAATAATTTGGATGAATCGCACACAACATATCAACAAATCTGTGTCTAATGCTGTGGTGTTCTCCAAACCTTCACATTTGTAGACTACATCATGTTCCTGACTTTACACAAATCACTGGTGAGGATTTATCTAAAATGCCAAAGCTCGTGTCTCCACCTATCAAAAACATAGGACTATGATTCAAACCTGACAAAGACTGGCAACCAAATGAGTTTCAGGACTAAAACACAAGAACCTTAAAGCTTGGACATGCTTTTCTTTGAGTACCAACATATTTAAAGATCCAAAATGGTGGAAATATAAGATTTCAGAAAAATTGAGTGTTGATACCAAGAAAATGTTAATC
The DNA here is from genome assembly GCF_902652985.1 of Pecten maximus. NCBI lineage: Eukaryota > Metazoa > Mollusca > Bivalvia > Pectinida > Pectinidae > Pecten > Pecten maximus. The sequence goes on from NC_047019.1 coordinate 29,314,332, forward strand.
TTTCAAACGCTTCACAAACGGATGACACACAAAAAATCAACAAAGAAAAATACAACATCAGTTACCTGCAAAAATAAGCCCAACCATGATATTGTTCAGTAACAGAGAAGTGGATATTTAACCTGAATGAGTCCCAACAATATGGTAGATAAGATTTGCCACCAACCCTAACTGCCTTTTAAGTCTGCCGTGGCTAAGTTTCATCAATACTTAATAACCTAAAGGAATTCTTTAACTTACAATCAATATTAGATTTAAGTCGGAAAATCCTTAGCTAAGGAAACTTCCTTAAATCCTGTATGTATTCTGTAAGTCAAGGAGTTACTTTAGGTTAAATATAGAGATGAAATTATGTCTGATAACACTTCTATCATTCCTGTACATGTACAATGTAGATATTTGTTTATTTTAGCTGCTGCGATCAGGTTTATTAAATATTTGAAAACTTAGTACTTAAACCACTAAAATCGGTGGCACAAAACGTCATACAATTGTATACAACATGCTCACAATACAGAACAATACCAAAAAGCTAGATGTCTGGGAGTTTCGACTTTCGTATCGTTGTTGAATACTACTATATACATGTAAGCTTACATGCTGATTGTTCTGAAAGGTTTTGAGCTTCGTTGATTGTCAATCATGACAGGAAATAATGTTCTAATTTTAATAGTAATATTTATTCAGGTAAAGCAACATTCACACCAGTCTACTGATTCTGTCTCCTGTTCTTGTTGGGAGCTAAAGACAATGCCTCTTGTTACTGCTGCAGGGGAAAGCCTTGGACATTCAGCACTTTTGTCAAATTATTGCAGTTAAAATACAGTAGAATCTATCAACCTATCATTAGCCTAACGTTATAGCAGCAATGCAGTTGCGAACTGAGTGGCCTACAGTATGTCTGACAACTATTTAATTTTTATCCACTGACATTTTCGTACAGTTATTAAAATGCATCCACAACGTGCTAATTAAAGATTACATGGATAACAAAACTGAACACTTACCATCGTGATCTTGCCGGTTAGTTCACTGATCGTTGTTGATTTGGTCAGAAGGCCTACTGCTTTGATAAGCTCGAGCTTAATTACACTTTACGCTTCGAACTTTATTTTGATAACACAGTATTTAATCATATTACTTATACAGCTGCGAATTATTAAATTTAAATTTCGTTCAGTTTGATTCACATATTCAATGAAATATACCATAAATACACTGGCTTTATTTTTTTATCAAAATAATGATGTGGGTCATCACAAAAAGAAAACACATTGCATTTCTGGCGTCATCATGTTGTCAAGGAAAATAATCGACGTAATATCTTAATCCTAAATATCTTTGGCATTTTAGAAAAATGCTTTATTTTCTTAAATACAAAATTATAACAATACCCTGGCATGTAGACAATGTCAAACAAATAAAACAAAAGAACAAATTAAGCTAACTCAACAAGTGCTCTAAGGGAGACAAACCTTGCAAAACGAAAGTAGCGGAAATGCGAGTTTTTGTTTTGGTGTGTTGCGCATGTCGGTGGGAGCAGAAGCTTTGTTTATGACAGGTGAGGGAGCCGTGTGTCACGATAGGTTGATGTTGTTACAGTGGAGCAGCGTGTGAAATATTGATGATCTATCACATACACAAAGAGGTACGTCTTAGCAAAGAAGTAGATTGGGTCCATATGATAATTACATATTATTGGAAAATGTTCGTATCACATTATGATTACATTTTCATGCGTTTCGTCACAGTGACTTTGCGGCAAGGCTGACATAACCAGCTGAGGTACAGCTTTCATAAACATATCGTCTTGGTACTAGTTTGATGTGATTTTTTCAGATTTTGTAAAGCGCTGCTGGTGCGAGTTTTTATACTGTAACGTTAAATATCTTAAGCATAATATTCAGCAGCTATAAACATATGCAAATCAATATATATAATTTCAAATATAGACTATATCAGCTGCTATATATTTCAACCACTGTCTGGAGTTTCAACACGTTACATTTTAAATTTACATGAAGTTTAAATGTAGTGATTGTGGCTGAGTAACGATTCAGGGTAATCACTAATGATTAAGAAAATTGTACTCAATATTTTCCTACCTTAAACTGGTACAGGCTGTTGTAATTTTCAGGTAAAAATAACTGCATGGACAGGTAATTTCAATCAACAAACACCTATAATCAATAATATGTATCTAGACTTCCAGATACATCAGAGTAAAATGTACAGGAATCAAACACTATCCTACCTCATGTTTCCCAGCAATAAGTTTGGTTAAATCCGTGATCATTTGGACTTGAACTTATTTTAATTTCATCACTGCTTATTTTCAGAATACTTAGACCTGTCTAGTCACACTTGATTGGGTCCCAGGGTGACAACAATGGCGGGAGGAGTTTTTCATGTGGAATTTGGAATCAATGAGACAAGTTTGACAAGAGCTCTTGAACAGGGAAACTTTGTGACAGCAGAGAAACTCATCAGAGATAATAATAACCCGTCTTTCTTAGATGAAGGTATTGTTTTTTTGTTGTTCTGAACATGTACTAATTATAAAGAGGTACATTAATTGTATTAGATGATGAAACAGAGTTTGTGTTGAAGGCATCCCAATATATATTATGGACTGGAATGTATACTTTTTATACCATATTTTCAGGTCCCAGATCCACTTTGAAATATAGGTCCACTGTTATGTGATTGATTAATGGATACTCGAATGGATTACTTCAATGCTTGGTATAACTATCCTGATATTACTAATTACATGAAACAAAACATAGCTTAGTACATTACAACTCTGTTATTTACATCCAATAGATTTCTATACCATAACAAAACAATCTTTGTGGAGATTTTCAGGCTAACAAGTGCTACATATTGACCACAAGTGTTTTTACATAACAGTAAACATACTTATTTCTTCGAATTTGCATTCAAATTTTAGTGCATAACCAAATTAGCACAACAGGAATACTTGTGGTAGAAAATAATGTAAAGAAAGTGTAATTATGATTATGGCAATCATAAATAGCGGAATGATTTGAACAGAAAAAATACCTAAAATAATATTATAGCTGAAGTTGGTATGTTTACAGACAGTATTTAGAACAAATATCAAACAAAAAATCCTAAGTCTGCATATCATTATAACTTGTGCTGACCAATTACAATACCATTTTATTGTAGTAATGAGTAAAGTAGACTATAACTTGAGTAATGCTGATATGTTTCAGGTTGCTACCGGAGAACGCCCTTGTTTATTTGTCTATGTGGAATGGATGAAGAGGAGAAGAGAGTGCGCCCTAGAAACCTATACTTAGCAAAACTGATGATAGAACATGGTGCCAATGTCAACTTTAGAGTGCCCACTGTGAGTTTGTCAAGACTACATCATTGTTTCATTAGTGGTGGGCCAGTTTAGGTTCATTGTTTTATTAGTGGTCGGCCAGTTTAGGTTCATTGTTTTATTAATGGTCGGCCAGTTTAGGTCCATTGTTTTATTAGTGGTCGGCCAGTTTAGGTCCATTGTTTATTAGTGGTCAGCCAGTTTAGGTCCATTGTTTATTAGTGGTCGGCCAGTTTAGGTCCATTGTTTTATTAGTGGTCGGCCAGTTTAGGTCCATTGTTTTATTAGTGGTCGCCAGCTTAGGTTCATTGTTTTATTAGTGGTTGCCAGTTTAGGTTCAGTAATGTCCTAACAACAGGTAAGATCATTTAGGGACAGCCTCCCCTATGTGGGAGATACATGTCTGTGGTGGATGTGTATATGTTTTGGGAGGCTGCAGTATTTTCTTGTTTGTGATAGCTGATACTGACTTAAAAGTGCTACTTCACCAAAGCATACTGCTGAAGACACCCAGTCACATTATACTGACAATGGGCGAACCAGTCGTCCCACTCCCAAAATGCTGAATGTTAAGTAGGAGGAGAAAGCACCATTTTTATAGACTTTGGTATGCCTCCGGCTGCCAGGGGACAGAACCCAAAGCCTTCCTCACAGAGGTGAACACTCAACTAATGTGCAAAAGTGAGGAATTATCAAAGGAAACATCAGGAAGAAGAAAGCTGCGCATGCTAGAATAAAGAGAAAAGATAACATTCCAAATTCAGTTGCCTCTTATGATCATGCAATTGGGGCAGCAGGTACAATTCTGATGCCCTACCTGCAGGGCATGATATAATCAGTAAGACCTCCATGATCTATTAAATTTGAACTCTTTCTCATGTACTGATATAATTATATTGATGGAACAAGAAAAAAACCCATTTTCGTTTGATTTAAGACTAAGCTTTAGAGCTGTATTAAGAACTCACCTGTGTGGACTGCTACAATACCTATAAGATTGTTTCTTATATTTCCAGACTTATTTTGGATCTGAATTTGAAAGTCCTGGCCTGAGTCCATTAGAATTACTTACTGATTTCTACAACGATCTTACGAAACACCGTCATCATTACGGGAATGAGCCATGGTAAGACTTAAGTTGATGATAATGTACATGTATCTTGTACCATTTCTTTATTGTAAATCATATAGTTTTCTGTGTTTAGTAATCAGGTTTAAGGGTTTTTCCTGAAGTCCAGCTGTCTCTGTCATGTCACTTACACTGAGAATGAGACTACATTTTTCATGCTTAATCTATAATGTACACTATAAAAACATTCAGTTCAATGTTGATTTATTTACATGTAACTTAAAATGGAGTTTGGTTTTAGCAGTTTTTTAGAATCTTCTTAACAGCACCAGGTATTTTTCATCCACCATCATCAGATGGTGGGCTATTCCAATCACCCTGGGTCTGTTGTCCGTCGTCTATCTGTGCATGTTGTCTATATCTCTTATCCGTCTGTCGTCCATATGTCGTTTGACTGTCCGTCCTTAAACAATCATTGTTATTGCTATATCTTGAAAAGTACTGGAGAGATATTCCTCAAACGTCATATGTAGGTTCCCCTTGGTCCCAAGTTGTGCCATCTGAATTTAGTTTTTTGATCAGAAAAAAAAATGGCTGACAGGCGGCCATCTTAGATTTTGAGAATTGAAATTTGTTATCACTATTTCTCGAGAAGTAAGTGAGGGATATTTCTCAAACTTCATGTGTAGGTTCCCTCTTGTTTCCTTGTTGTGCCAATCAAATTTCCTTTTTGATCAGAAAAACAAAATGGCAGACAGGCGGCCATTTTGGATTTTGAATTGGAATTTGTTATTGCTATTTCTTCAAAAAGTGCTGGAGGGATGTTTGTTAGACTTCACATATACTGTATTTGACCTAATAAGGACGCAGGGCACGGGTAATTGACAGTGGGGGTGCCCTTATCAAGATTAGTTATTCTGAAGTTTTATGAAACAGACTACGGTATACCTTATTATAAGTTATAGCAGAATACCCAAGGCTGTGGAAACGGTAAAATATTCAGTCATAAAAATATAAAAAAAAGATATCTATTCATTATCATATCTTAAGCTTAAACATCACTTGAATATTCCTGTAAACTTGTAAACCATGCCAGCTGATCTTTAGACCAGAGAACATGTGTTCCACCATTTAGCATGTTCAAATGGAACACTTTTGTGTTCTATTTATAGACACAGGTGATTTCCCAAATCTTATCAGACATCTTTTTCTTTGACCTAATAATTGATTTACAATGTCTTTTACTAGCTTTCTGTTTTGTACAAAACTTATTTATCAACAAGAATGAAGTCTTTTACTTTATATTCAAATAAAGATGGTAAGTTATTATTTGTATGTGTGTTTTAGTTTTGGGTGCTCTTTGCACTGACATGTCATCTGTAGGAATAGACAAAATGTGATGAAAACTTGTGTTCCAGTTACTTAATTTGCTGAAGAAAATTGAACACATAAAGTAGCAAATTATTTCACATGAATTATTACTTTTGAACACCATTTTGACACTCAAAGATTTTTATCCTTGAAAAAGGTAGGGGCGCCCTTATTAGGTCAAAGGTAGGTTCTACCTTTTCATGTTATCAGATTAGTGAGAGGAATAAAAGGGAGAAGATCAGTCTGACATAGAACCCAATAAAGATCATTCAATGGGGGGGTCTTCAAACAGTTGTTGTTCACAAATACACCAAATTCTGATCATAAAGTATAAAGATAGCCAATGCGAGTTGTATGTATGTTGGTTAATCAGAAGGATGTGTGACTTAGAAAATTGATACTGAAATGTATTCAGGGAATCAAACGGAGAAATAAGTCCGAGATCCTCAACATGTTCTCTTTCTTAATTTCTGACTTTCTTACTTAGGACGACATACCACTGTGGCTGGGACCCTCACATTGATGTGGTGGTGGGCCTTAACAAACAGTACCTCATCACGCTGGAGGACGTCATAGAACATGTCGAGGACATCATGTTTGTTATCCTCAGTAAGTATCCACTTATACATACTGGAAGTGTAATACTTTAATGGTATAGTATCCACTTCTACATACTGGAAGTGTAATACTTTTATGGTATATTATCCTCATCTACATAATGGAAGTGTACATACATTAATGGTATAGTATCCACTTCTACAAACTGGAAGTGTAATACTTTAATGGTATATTATCCTCATCTACATACTGGAAGTGTAATACTTTAATGGTATATTATCCTCATCTACATACTGGAAGTGTAATACTTTATATAGTATCCTCTTCTACATACTGGAAGTGTAATACTTTAATGGTATATTATCCACTTCTACATACTGGAAGTGTAATACTTTAATGGTATAGTATCCACTTCTACATACTGGAAGTGTAATACTTTAATGGTATATTATCCTCATCTACATACTGGAAGTGTAATACTTTAATGGTATAGTATCCACTTCTACATACTGGAAGTGTAATACTTTAATGGTATAGTATCCACTTCTACATACTGGAAGTGTACATACTTTAATGGTATATTATCCACGTCTACATACTAGAAGTGTAATACTTTAATGGTATAGTATCCTCTTCTACATACTGGAAGTGTAATACTTTAATGGTATAGTATCCTCTTCTACATACTGGAAGTGTAATACTTTAATGGTATAGTATCCTCTTCCACATACTGGAAGTGTACATACTTTAATGGTATAGTATCCACTTCTACATACTGGAAGTGTAATACTTTAATGGTATAGTATCCACTTCTACATACTGGAAGTGTAATACTTTAATGGTATATTATCCACTTCTACATACTGGAAGTGTAATACTTTAATGGTATATTATCCACTTCTACATACTGGAAGTGTAATACTTTAATGGTATATTATCCTCATCTACATACTGGAAGTGTAATACTTTAATGGTATATTATCCACTTCTACATACTGGAAGTGTAATACTTTAATGGTATAGTATCCTCTTCTACATACTGGAAGTGTAATACTTTATATAGTATCCACTTCTACATACTGGAAGTGTAATACTTTAATGGTATATTATCCTCATCTACATACTGGAAGTGTAATACTTTAATGGTATATTATCCACTTCTACATACTGGAAGTGTAATACTTTAATGGTATAGTATCCTCTTCTACATACTGGAAGTGTAATACTTTAATGGTATAGTATCCACTTCTACATACTGGAAGTGTACATACTTTAATGGTATAGTATCCTCATCTACATACTGGAAGTGTAATACTTTATATAGTATCCACTTCTACATACTGGAAGTGTAATACTTTAATGGTATATTATCCACTTCTACATACTGGAAGTGTAATACTTTAATGGTATATTATCCTCATCTACATACTGGAAGTGTAATACTTTAATGGTATATTATCCACTTCTACATACTGGAAGTGTAATACTTTAATGGTATATTATCCACGTCTACATACTGGAAGTGTAATACTTTAATGGTATAGTATCCACTTCTACATACTGGAAGTGTAATACTTTAATGGTATAGTATCCTCATCTACATACTGGAAGTGTACATACTTTAATGGTATAGTATCTACTTCTACATACTGGAAGTGTAATACTTTAATGGTATATTATCCTCATCTACATACTGGAAGTGTAATACTTTAATGGTATATTATCCTCATCTACATACTGGAAGTGTAATACTTTATATATTATCCACTTCTACATACTGGAAGTGTAATACTTTAATGGTATAGTATCCTCATCTACATACTGGAAGTGTACATACTTTAATGGTATAGTATCTACTTCTACATACTGGAAGTGTAATACTTTAATGGTATAGTATCCTCTTCTACATACTGGAAGTGTAATACTTTATATAGTATCCACTTCTACATACTGGAAGTGTAATACTTTAATGGTATATTATCCACTTCTACATACTGGAAGTGTAATACTTTAATGGTACATTATCCTCATCTACATACTGGAAGTGTAATACTTTAATGGTATATTATCCACTTCTACATACTGGAAGTGTAATACTTTAATGGTATATTATCCACGTCTACATACTGGAAGTGTAATACTTTAATGGTATAGTATCCACTTCTACATACTGGAAGTGTACATACTTTAATGGTATATTATCCACGTCTACATACTGGAAGTGTAATACTTTAATGGTATAGTATCCACTTCTACATACTGGAAGTGTAATACTTTAATGGTATAGTATCCACTTCTACATACTGGAAGTGTAATACTTTAATGGTATATTATCCACGTCTACATACTGGAAGTGTACATACTTTAATGGTATAGTATCCTCATCTACATACTGGAAGTGTACATACTTTAATGGTATATTATCCACGTCTACATACTGGAAGTGTACATACTTTAATGGTATAGTATCTACTTCTACATACTGGAAGTGTAATACTTTAATGGTATAATATCCACTTCTACATACTGGAAGTGTAATACTTTAATGGTATAGTATCCTCTTCTACATACTGGAAGTGTACATACTTTAATGGTATAGTATCCACTTCTACATACTGGAAGTGTACATACTTTAATGGTATATTATCCACGTCTACATACTGGAAGTGTACATACTTTAATGGTATAGTATCTACTTCTACATACTGGAAGTGTAATACTTTAATGGTATATTATCCTCACTTCTACATACTGGAAGTGTAATACTTTAATGGTATATTATCCACTTCTACATACTGGAAGTGTAATACTTTAATGGTATAGTATCCACTTCTACATACTGGAAGTGTAATACTTTAATGGTATAGTATCCACTTCTACATACTGGAAGTGTACATACTTTAATGGTATAGTATCCTCTTCTACATACTGGAAGTGTAATACTTTAATGGTATAGTATCCACTTCTACATACTGGAAGTGTAATACTTTAATGGTATAGTATCCACTTCTACATACTGGAAGTGTAATACTTTAATGGTATAGTATCCACTTCTACATACTGGAAGTGTAATACTTTAATGGTAATTTTATTTTGGTGTTGGAAACATTGTGCTATAATTACAGTCACTACTTTTTCAGTTTAATTATGTTTGAATGCCATTCATCATTGTATTATATTGTTAGAATTTGATGATGAATTAGAGTGACCCAAAATATAAACACTTACATTAGAACCTCTACACTGGAATTTCATTACATTTCAATACCCAGTAAAACCTTTCCTTGTTTTTTAACACTTCTTATTAAAGTTAATTATTTAGCAAATAGGATTTTGAATAAGTTCCTGAAGTGATTTCCTGATTGCTGAATAAGTATTCACATCAGAGATAAGTGTAAAGTCAGAGATAAGTGTAAAGTCAGAGATAAGTGTAAAGTCAGAGATAAGTGCAAAGTCAGAGATAAGTGTAAAGTCAGAGATAAGTGTAAAGTCAGAGATAAATGTAAAGTCAGAGATAAGTGTAAAGTCAGAGATAAGTGTAAAGTCAGAGATAAGTGCAAAGTCAGAAATAAGTGTAAAGTCAGAGATAAGTGTAAAGTCTCAGTCTTCTGAAACCAGATTTACTTACTGTATACATGTTAGATATAACAAATTCTTCATCTCTGTTTATCTTTCTGTCCTTAAAGCCCATGGAGGAGATGCAAACATTGCTGACCTTTCAAAGTTGACACCCTTACACAAGACATCAATATTTAGCTATGACAATCGGCTACTGAAACTGCTGGTGGAGAATGGTGGAAACCTAAATGCACAGGACACCGAGGGCAGTTCTCCTCTCCTGGCGATGTGCGACATCTCCGCGTCGGACATGTATGACTATCTGGAGGACTTGTCGCCCACCAGCGACGACACACTGGAGGATACGAGTGCCAACCTTAGTGTTAAACATGATTTCCTCAACTTCATGTTGTCGCAGAAAAATATAGAGGTACAGATATATGATGGAATATAGCGATACAGGTGTATGATGGAGTATAGAGGTACAGGTGTATGATGGAATGATGTAATATAGAGGTACAGGTGTATGGTGGAGTATAGAGGTACAGGTGTATGATGGAGTATAGAGGTATGATGGAATGATGTAATATAGAGGTACAGGTGTATGATGGAATGATGTAATATAGAGGTACAGGTGTATGATGGAGTATAGAGGTACAGGTGTATGGTGGAGTATAGAGGTACAAATATATGATGGAATATAGCGATACAGGTGTATGATGGAGTATAGAAGTACAGGTGTATGATGGAGTATAGAGGTACAGGTGTATGATGGAGTATAGAGGTACAGATGATGGAATATAGAGGTACAGGTGTATGATGGAATGATGTAATATAGAGGTACAGGTGTATGATGGAGTATAGAGGTACAGGTGTATGATGGAGTATAGAGGTACAGGTGTATGATGGAGTATAGAGGTACAGATGATGGAATATAGAGGTAGAGGTGTATGATGGAATGATGTAATATAGAAGTACAGGTGTATGATGGAATGATGTAATATAGAAGTACAGGTGTATGATGGAATGATGTAATATAGAAGTACAGGTGTATGATGGAGTATAGAGGTACAGGTGTATGATGGAGTATAGAGGTACAGGTGTATGGTGGAGTATAGAGGTACAGGTGTATGATGGAGTATAGAGGTACAGGTGTATGATGGAGTATAGAGGTACAGGTGTATGATGGAATATAGAAGTACAGGTGTATGATGGAGTATAGAGATACAGGTGTATGATGGAGTATAGAGGTACAGGTGTATGGTGGAGTATAGAGGTACAGGTGTATGATGGAATATAGAGGTACAGGTGTATTATGTAGTATAGAGGTACAGGTGTATGATGGAGTATAGAGGTACAGGTGTATGATGGAGTATAGAGATACAGGTGTATGATGGAATATAGAGGGTTTGTCCAGATACTTTTCTAAATGCTTTGGACTTAAATCTTCCTTTGGATACTTTAAAGTAACTTTATACTACTATACAATTATTGACTTTTTAGGTCATCTGATCCGAAGGGTCAGGATGACCTATAGCCATCGTGCTTCGTTCGTTGTCGTGCGCCGTGCGCCGTCCGTAAACTTTTCACATTTCAATCTTCTTCTCAATTTCCACCAGTGGCATTGAGATGAAACTTGCCAGAAATGATCCTGAGATGGTCCTGACCAAGTGTTGTTATTTTTCGGGTTGGTCCGAAATCCAAGATGGCCGCCATAGTCGCCATTTTGAAAACACATTTTAAACTTCTTCTCAAGTTCCACCAGTGCTGTTGGGCTGAAACTTGCCAGAAATGATCCTGATATGATCCCGATCAAGTGTTGTTATTTTTCGGGTCGGTCCGAAATCCAAGATGGCCGACATAGCCGCCATCTTGAAAAACACATTTAAAACTTCTTCTCAAGTTTCACCAGTGCTATTGAGCTGAAACTTGCCTGAAATGATCCTGATATGATCCCGACCAAGTGTTGTTATTTTTCGGGTTGGTCCGAAATCCAAGATGGCCGCCATAGCCGCCATCTTGAAAAACACATTTTAAACTTCTTCTCAAGTTCCACCAGTGCTATTGAGCTGAAACTTGCCTGAAATGATCCTGATATTATCCCGACCAAGTGTTGTTATTTTTCGGGTCGGTCCGAAATCCAAGATGGCCGACATAGCGGCCATCTTGAAAAACACATTTTAAACTTCTTCTCAAGTTCCACCAGTGCTATTGAGCTGAAACTTGCCTGAAATGATCCTGATATGATCCCGACCAAGTGTTGTTATTTTTTGGGTCGGTCCGAAATCCAAGATGGCCGCCATAGCCGCCATCTTGAAAAACACATTTTAAACTTCTTCTCAAGTTCCACCTGTGCTATTGAGCTGAAACTTGCCTGAAATGATCCTGATATGATCCCAACCAAGTGTAGTTATATTTCGGGTCGGTCCGTAATCCAAGATGGCCGCTAAGGCCGCCATCTTGAAAAACACATTTTAAACTTCTTCTCAAGTTCCACCAGTGCTATTGAGCTGAAACTTGCCTGAAATGATCCTGATATGATCCCGACCAAGTGTTGTTATTTTTCGGGTCGGTCCGAAATCCAAGATGGCCGCCATAGCCGCCATCTTGAAAAACACATTTTAAACGTCTTCTCAAAACACATTTTAAACTTCTTCTCAAGTTCCACCAGGGCTGTTGGGCTGAAACTTGCCTGAAATGTTCCTGATATGATCCCGACCAAGTGTTGTTATTTTTTAGATTGGTCTGAAATCCAAGATGGCCGCCATATCCGCAATCTTAAAAAACGTATTTTAAACTTCTTCTCCAGTTCCACTGGTGCCATTGAGCTGGAAATTGGTGAGGATGTTAAGGAAGGAGGGCCAACAAAGTGTTGTTGTTTTTTTCGGCCTCTTAAAAACTTTGACATGGCAGCAATGACGGCCATTTTGTAACATGATTGCGCAATCATGGTTTTCATTAACAACACCTATTTCAAACTTCTTCTCAAATTCCACCGGTGGGATTCAGCTCTTACTTACCAGAAATTATCCTTAGATGGTCCAGACCAAGTGTTATTATTTATTGGGTGGGTCAGAAATCCAAGATGGCCACCATGGCCAACAGTGCCACTATATACTAGCTACAGAGAATGCATACTACAATAATATAAGGGTTTTAATTTAGAGTCAGATGACCGTTAAGGCCCCTGGGCCTCTTGTTGTAGGTTGATACAGGGTTTACCCAAGTAACAAAGGGAGACAAATTCCCTGTTAAAATTTTTTATCCCAGATTAACTTGACAGGAGATGTCAACTTATCAATCAACTGATATTCATTGGTTGACATGTTGACATTGCATTTTGCCTGTCAAAGATGCCTCAACCAATCTGGAAGACACAGAAATCTTTGTCATATAACAATCTATATTATGATTTTTGCTTTGAACAAATTGGTATCAGTTAATGGTTTGGTAGTGTAACAAGGGAGCTGTATAAAGAAATGTGATATGTATTAGTGTTTAGAGGTGTTTTCTGCTATCAGGGCCATTTTATATGGATTGAGTGATTAGGTAGTAGATATAGCATGTCTTCCTTTTCTCTACTTTAACACTGCCTGAATCACTCTACCTTCACTCTGCTTTCTTTCCACTATAAGACTTCCTCTAACCAGACTAGTGATTAGGACCATCATTGTTTAGGTTTCATATTGTAACAGTGCAATCCTGTTGATATCACCTTTGTTAATATGACATTCCTTGAGGGACAGAAAATGTATGTTAGATCATCCACTCTCAATGTCTGTATGTGTGTATCAGTGTTTTTGAATATTTGGCAAGCATTCTCCTAATTCTTTAACTCAATTCAAACAAATACAAAATGTGTAAGCTAATGTATGTATGGTTGATATCACTTGTTCCAGCTCAACATATCTAACAGGCGTGGCCAGACAGCACTGTTTCACTGTGTGGTACGTGGGGATGTGGATGCCTGTTATAAACTGTTAAAGGCCGGAGCAAGTCCGTCCATCAGGGGTGTCGTGTGGGAAACGCGCAAAAAGAAAAGGTAGTACATGTGACATGTGATGACTGCTTACTTAGAGCTCCATCCTTTATTTAGACTTTTAAGTTTCTATGGTAAAAAAAATGAATATTCTAAAGCATTAAGCCTAGAATTAAATGATTGTCCTGATACACTTTGTATGTTAAAAAGAGAAGTAAAGCAAATTTTTCGTTTTAACTGATAGTTGCTAAAGTTTCCTCAAATATGTTAACTTTTGATTGGTTTATTTCAAATGTAGATAATAAACAATTATATTTTTTACCTGTAGGAAACTGTCCCCAATATTCGCATCATTCCTGTCCATTCCTATACAGCGGACTTTGAGCTGGCAGAACATGCACCACAAACTAGCCACAGCCCCTCATCAGTATGGCCATCTTGTAGATCTTGGTAAGTCTCGACATCTTAACGACTAAACAATAATACCTGGTCCTAGGTCTGATTATGATGATATTATGTTAGTGATGATTTTTGGAATTTCTTGGTTTACAGCCATAAACTTTCTGAAGCCTTCAGCATGTTATTTCCTCGAAATGAAGAAACAACCCTGAAATGTCTTACTTATTTAAAAGAAATTGTGACTACATTGCCCCATTTTAAGGACAGACTGATGGTAATAAAGAGTCAGACTTCAGATCAAAATTTCACTTATTTCTATGTTAAATCCTGATGGGTTCAGGCTGGGACCAGAAATTATTCTTCCTCAAAAAAACTAACAACATACTAGACAATCCATCTCCATTAAGTAATATGATTCATGCTTTTATATGTTTGAAGACATCTGCTTGAAATAAATAAATAGCAGAAAAAAGTTGAAATCATACACAATGACCTGCTTTATCCTGGAGTATTTCGAACTATTCGCTGTGCAAATTATTACGCTTGCTGCCTGTTTCATGTGAGGAGAGGTAGCTCGTACACTATCTTGTCGATGCAACATTGGAAAGACACCTCAAGCTCTGGAGTTGATAAAAATGGCTGTCGCTCGCTGGATACTGTTTTGAGTCTTCAAAATCTTCGATTGTTTCTACATTTGATAATTAAAATGAAAGTAGAATACTTTTGATTGGTTCTGGCGTCATTTCCAATAAATAGGGCCTACAAAAATGGCCAAACTGGTTGAAGAGATTATGAGGTGAAACCTAAAGTTAGTATGTTTCCGCAACAGATTCCGATAGCAATAAAGAGATTGCATAGTTTGAATCAGTTAATAGTGAATTGCTTGTACAAAGTTTATAACATGAATGTGCGATTCAACAAGTCACAGGAACTGATAAGGTAGGCCTATTCATCAGTAACAATTTAAAAACTTAGGAACCAAAATATACTGTGAGAGTAATCCACATGAATCTTATACGTAGGAAATCATGATGTTGTTTATCAGGAAACATGATTTCATGGATGAATAGATCTAAGAATTAAACTTATATAATAAATCATAGTATGCCATTTCCAGTGAGGTTTAAATAAGTAATTCTTCACTATTCAGCAGATGCAGAACTTTAATGCAACCACAGCCTTTTTAAAGTAAATAAAATTCCTTAACATTGACAAAGGATAATCATCAGTAAAACATTCAGGAATGCACTTTAAAAAAACAACAACAAAAATGTCTTCTTGTTTGCTGCTAGTTTATATTTATATATACTACTTTTCTGCTTTATTTCTATCCCTAATGCACAGCACCTATGAGTGACCTTGGCACTTTGATTTTCAAGTTTTTCTTACTTTTCATTATTAGTATATTTTTTGTTAATGACAATATTTTATGAAAAGTTATTAAAAAATTGAAAGTGAACTAAATATGTACTCAAAATAGAATACAAGCTCTTAGATCTTTTGCAGTACACAGAATTGTACTTTTTTTGTTGACAATGCTATGGCACTAATTTGAGCATAGGGGGTATTTAATAGAACATGTATTTCTAACTTGCTAGGATTCTTCAACACCAAAGAAATTGTGGAGGAAATGACCGTGTATACTGAGCATGAATTCCCGGAGTTTTCAGACCTAAAGTCACTAAGTCATAAACTTGTCAACATGATGTTTGGAAGGACGACAGCTACCCTTCAGCAGCTTGCTGCTCGAAAGGTATTTCACACCTGCTTCCTCGAGGGGTCATCATCCCTGGGAAAGTTAATGCCGGCAGAGGCTCTAAAGAACAGATATTCTAATGCAGATCTGAAGCATTCGGATGTTTACGATGAATATGTGACTCTTGGCCTTAATCAGGCTGTGCTTCGGGCATTGGTTATACGTCTAAACTTACCACAAGACTCAGAGATGAACTTTAAAATTGAGCTGTTTCTACACAGGATGGCAAGTAAGTTTTCCACATACAAGGTTTTACAGCCAGAGACAATCTTTGGAGGCGATGACAGTGACAACTCAAATGACAGCAATTCAGAGAGCCAGGACGAAGGTGACTCAGATTTGGAGTATTGGTGATCTGTATCTTGGATATTTCTGTTATGTATGCTATTAAGTTAAAAGTTGGTTTTGGGATCACCCCAGCTCATCAAGAGACAATCGATTTTAAAATGTATGGCTTAATTACGTTGTATCATAGACTAGCTAGGTATCACAGAATCAGACCATGAATATACACGTACCAGCTGCTTCAGATGTCTCTCAATTCTGTGTAGAAAATACAAGTTTTTATTTCTACACAACTTATAGCTCTGGTCCGCACTGCTTCAGGGATATACAATCCCACTAGTCTGATGTCTGCAATTCATAAATGTCGAAGTGAGTCAACATTTTCATTCTGTGCTACAAATATGTAGCTTAGGCTAGTGAATAATTTCTAAACCTTTGTACAGATTTGTAATCTGTAATAAAAAGTTGTACACCCCTTGATAGTTTCCTGGTATATTGATATCTTGTAAGTTACAGAGTAGATGCATTGCCACAAATTTCCATCCATACAGCTGTAATCTTCTTGTGTTAGAGTACAATGCATTAAATGTTTTTTTCTCTCATGAAGAGTGATACTTTGTAGCTATTTTTAACACAGATACGAGATGTGAATATTTTATCAACCAATGAGACACACAATTTGCACAATAAATGTCGTTGATAGTCACAATAGATGTTGTTGATAGTACACAAATATATTTGTTGACTTTTTTATAGGTGAAATAGTAAAATTTATACAATTAGTGATAATGCACAATTAAGTTTATTGGAATTCTTGTCCAGAGGTAAAAAGTGAAATTTGTTCATTATAAAATGATCAGCAATGCGCCATCTTGTTTTTTGTTTTTGTTTGTTTTTGTTTTTTTTATGTGCTGGGTGCTATACATATCAAGTCTATATCATTACACTTCACAGCTAGATCCTGCTGTTACTATTTGTTACTTCAATATCACTCTCCAATCAAAGGAAGGGGGCATACATTACATTGTAAATATTCATTGGTTGTGAAAATTGTTAGCTGCGATACTTATATAATGATGTACCTGGTAAATTGTTTATGCTGGAATCACATTTACATTTATTGTGACATCAGTGATTTGAAGAGCTTTTCTCATTAAATGTGGAGTACTGTAATTGTGAGAAATATGTCAACGCTGTCCTTCCATTATACTGAACATATGTATTCTGTAAATTGGTTAACTCTGACCCTTAGTCTACTAGTTCCCCAGTAAATTGGTTTACTCTGACCCTTAGACTACTAGTTCCCCAGTAAATTGTTTTACTCTGACCCTTAGACTACTAGTTCCCCCGTAAATTGGTTTACTCTGACCCTTAGACTACTAGTTCCCCCGTAAATTGGTTTACTCTGACCCTTAGACTACTAGTTCCCCAGTAAATTGGTTTACTCTGACCCTTAGTCTACTAGTTCCCCAGTAAATTGGTTTACTCTGACCCTTAGTCTACTAGTTCCCCCGTAAATTGGTTTACTCTGACCCTTAGTCTACTAGTTCCCCCCGTAAATTGGTTTACTCTGACCCTTAGTCTACTAGTTCCCCCCGTAAATTGGTTTACTCTGACCCTTAGTCTACTAGTTCCCCCCGTAAATTGGTTTACTCTGACCCTTAGTCTACTAGTTCCCCAGTAAATTGGTTTACTCTGACCCTAAGTCTACTAGTTCCCCAGTAAATTGTTTTACTCTGACCCTTAGACTAGTTCCCCCGTAAATTGATTTACTCTGACCCTTAGTCTACTAGTTCCCCAGTAAATTGATTTACTCTGACCCTTAGTCTACTAGTTCCCCAGTAAATTGATTTACTCTGACCCTTAGACTAGTTCCCCCGTAAATTGATTTACTCTGACCCTATAGACTACTAGTCCCCCAGTAAATTGGTTTACTCTGACCCTTAGACTACTAGTTCACCAATAAATTGGTTTACTCTGACCCTTAGACTACTAGTTCACCAGTAAATTGTTTTACTCTGACCCTTAGTCTACTAGTTCCCCAGTAAATTGGTTTTCTCTGACCCTATAGTCTACTAGTTCCCCAGTATATTGGTTTACTCTGACCCTTAGTCTACTAGTTCACCAATAAATTGGTTTACTCTGACCCTTAGACTACTAGTTCACCAGTAAATTGTTTTACTCTGACCCTTAGTCTACTAGTTCCCCAGTAAATTGGTTTTCTCTGACCCTATAGTCTACTAGTTCCCCAGTATATTGGTTTACTCTGACCCTTAGTCTACTAGTTCACCAATAAATTGGTTTACTCTGACCCTTAGTCTACTAGTTCCCCAGTAAATTGGTTTTCTCTGACCCTATAGTCTACTAGTTCCCCAGTATATTGGTTTACTCTGACCCTTAGTCTACTAGTTCACCAATAAATTGGTTTACTCTGACCCTTAGTCTACTAGTTCCCCAGTAAATTGGTTTACTCTGACCCTTAGACTACTAGTTCCCCAGTAAATTGTTTTACTCTGACCCTTAGACTACTAGTTACCCCGTAAATTGGTTTACTCTGACCCTTAGTCTACTAGTTCCCCAGTAAATTGGTTTACTCTGACCCTTAGTCTACTAGTTCCCCAGTAAATTGTTTTACTCTGACCCTTAGACTACTAGTTCCCCAGTAAATTGGTTTACTCTGACCCTTAGTCTACTAGTTCCCCAGTAAATTGTTTTACTCTGACCCTTAGTCTACTAGTTCCCCAGTAAATTGGTTTACTCTGACCCTTAGACTACTAGTTCCCCAGTAAATTGGTTTACTCTGACCCTTAGTCTACTAGTTCCCCAGTAAATTGGTTTACTCTGACCCTTAGACTACTAGTTCCCCAGTAAATTGGTTTACTCTGACCCTTAGTCTACTAGTTCCCCAGTAAATTGGTTTACTCTGACCCTTAGACTACTAGTTCCCCAGTAAATTGGTTTACTCTGACCCTTAGACTACTAGTTCCCCAGTAAATTGGTTTACTCTGACCCTTAGACTACTAGTTTCCTCTGTTTATGCCTCTCACTGTGCTGTCAAGCTCCATCATTATTCCTTAAAGTATTTTTTTCCACTTGTACAGGAAATCATTACTGAATTTAAGGCGAATTCCTTAGCAAGACTTTTCCAGTCCAACACCTTTAAATGAAAACTAATAAGAGTTCAATTCTTACCTTCCTGGTTTATGGATGTGGTTAAGATTGAATACAGCTTCTCATTCAATTTTTGTTATGCTGCCACTGAACATTTAAAGTGATATATAACAAAAAGCTTTAATCTAGATGCTTGAACATTTAGCTACATATCAATATATTTCATGTATATGTGATGCACAAAATCTGTCGCGCCTGAACAGTTATGACACAGGCGGTTGGTTCTAGTATGTACTGGTGTATGTGTCACATGTTAGTATTTGTACTGGATAAGGTACAGTAAAATCCTGTGTAATTTACACACATATCTGTATATGATTGAATAAGAGTTCCTGTTGTGTCTGTCATAATCCAATATTGAATACAATGTATATATATTTTAAAGGTTTTGTTTTAATGTCGACAGAAAAAGATGTTGATATGCTCAATAGTAAAACATTCAGTGAGACAGAAGCTTAGTTTGTCTCGGTGGTGTTCTGTGTGTAAATATTATTGTTGATAATTGTGTGCAGAATGTATGATATACTGCCTTAGACCACTGAGGTGAACCTAGTCAGATATCTCAATTAAAGTGTGATAAGTCTCGATACAATTGTACATTAAGCAGGTAATATATATATTCCTGACCAACTAATTATAGAAGTAGGAGTACTTGTAGTGAAAATGTCATTGTTACAGTTTAAAAGTACCGATAGGTGTAAGACAGCCAAGGTATTGGCTCGGTGGCAACACCACCTGTCACTGACTTATAATTAGGTCTTTTGGTTTTATGATTTGCTGTATATACATTGTGTATTGATGTGGACTTTTAATTTGTTAGCTCAACTGGTCCACCAAGATGAGCTTATGCATGCCATATTGTTTTTATCAGATGTTTATCAACTATTTAATTAGAGCTCATTATACCTATAACTTGTAATAATGTCATGTTTCTTGATCCTCTTTAAGATATATCCTAATATCTCACACATTTCTATTATATTGTTGTACCTGGATGTTTATATTGTACACTTTATATCATAGTATAATATATTAATGTATGTCAGACATTTATTTTTTGCTATAGTTGTCTCCCCTAATTACCAAAATATTATTCGGTATGCAGTTATTCTGTATATGTTTCACAGTATAAAAAGGACATGTATATCACAGTATAATAATGTAGCATATAGCCTTAAGTTGATTTTCTAGACCTAAGATTGATTTGAAACCTAAAGCTTATCACTAATCATTAATCTGCCTCAAGTTTGAATGGTCACTCATTAATTGGTAGTGAGGGACGTTCAGATACATAACGAAGGTGATGAAGCATGTTCATATATCATTCAGGAAGATATATTCATCAAAGAAATATTTTTCTCTTGGAGCTTTTAAATGTATTTTTGCATAAATATTTTGATAAAAATATAATATGTTTGCGAGTCACAAAAAGCTGTAGCAACTTCTAGCAAGTGAAACTTTTGAACAACTTACAATTTCTGCTCAGTTTTTTTTCTTCTGGAATTCCATTGATTTGATTCTCCAGACATTTGCAGCCAAAGCATATTTTTGCATTTCTTTAAATGGACTTTTTATTGTCCAATAACTATATTGATTATATCTAAAATGTTTGCCATGTCACAATTATATTAATGATAATTTTAGAGATATGAGTGTGTGTAGTGGAAGGATTATGCCACCAATCAGTGATATTTAATATAAGGATGGGACTACTGTAGAAATTGGGCTATCAGTGTAAAGACCGAAAATTAAAAGTACATTCTGAATTTGATTTTGATCAATCAAATTTTCACTGGATCATTTGAAAATCTGATATGATGTATGTAGTAATTGTCTTGATGCAAAATGGCTAAAGGCATGTTATTAATCAACTATGTTTTGTATAAGATGGAAGTAGATGATCACTTGACAAGTCTCAATTAGTTAATAAATGTATTTTTGTATAAAAGTAGTTAAAGGAAGATTTTTTATTCTATTAATTAGAATAGATAACTATGAAATAAATGTTAAAAAACTAAAATAAATTCCCATAATTGTAGAGGTACTGTTAGTCACAGACATGAGTCACATCAATTTGTAGATAGAATTTTATCTAGATAATGAAGCAAAAAGATGAGTGTAGCTCACATTGTTTATACTCGGATTCATTCCCACAGACCATACAATGTTCTAGGTTAGTGATACCAGATTTATTATATGTTTCTACCATCTCATTGACCCAGGGAAAGATGTCTGACAATCGTTGGTATCTCGTCAATGTTAACAACATCAATTGTTAGATGTCTGACAATGGCTGGTATCTTGTCAATGTTTACAACAACAATTGTTAGATGTCTGACAATGGCTGGTATCTGGTCACTGTTTACAACATCAATTGTTAGATGTCTGACAATGGCTGGTATCTCGTCAATGTTTACAACATCAATTGTTAGATGTCTGACAATGGCTGGTATCTCGTCAATGTTTACAACATCAATTGTTAGATGGCTGACAATGGCTGGTATCTCGTCACTGTTTACAACAACAATTGTTAGATGTCTGACAATGGCTGGTATCTCGTCAATGTTTACAACAACAATTGTTAGATGTCTGACAATGGCTGGTATCTCGTCACTGTTTACAACATCAATTGTTAGATGTCTGACAATGGCTGGTATCTTGTCAATGTTTACAACATCAATTGTTAGATGTCTGACAATGGCTGGTATCTCGTCAATGTTTACAACATCAATTGTTAGATGTCTGACAATGGCTGGTATCTCGTCAATGTTTACAACAACAATTGTTAGATGTGTGACAATGGCTGGTATCTCGTCACTGTTTACAACATCAATTGTTAGATGTCTGACAATCGCTGGTATCTCGTCACTGTTTACAACAACAATTGTTAGATGTCTGACAATGGCTGGTATCTCGTCACTGTTCTGTAGAGGAAGAGAGTTCTGTATATGATGAAGTTTCCCATGCTTGGCTTAAGGGATGTTGTCAATTGATTGTGAAACAATTTGGATTTGTACATTTTAAAATGCTGAAAGGTGCTTAAACATGTGTATATGTGTGCTTATATCTGCTATGTATAAGGAAGCATTTGATAACAACAATGTTTTGTTTGTTGTCTAGAATTCAATTGTTTACTTCCATTAAGGTGTTGTGTTATTGTGAAAATTTACTTGTAATATGAAAATGTCCACAAGTCACAAATGCTCAGACATTTTGTCTCCACCGAGTTGTAAATGGTTTTTAATTCCATTAAGTGACACCAACCTCCCCATATACACATGCATTTTACATCATTATATAATATTCTTTTTATTTGCATCAACCAAACCAGGCCAGAAAATTGGCATTCAATCCTTCCATGTTTGATTCTATGTATAATTGTATGTATGATTGTATGTACATTTGTATGTATATATGTAAAAACATGTGAAAAATATAACACCTACCAGAAAAATCCTAGTATGCATAATATAACAGTACTGATTAAGTAAAAAGGATTTCAAATTCAAGGCTAAATGCTCAACCCCATTGACTGCTGAATATACTTTTTTGCAATAAAAGTACGATGGTGTATTTACGCCAATGCCAAACACTTTTAACAGGTTGTTTGTATAATAACAATGGCTGGTATCTAACTGTCTTCCAACGTGACCTGTTTTTAATTCACAGACTTGCAGTCCCCTACCAGTGAAACCGGAGGGACTTTAGGTTCCTGACTTATCTGCGTGTCTGTGTTTGTCTTTTTGTCTGTCACTCTTTTTGTCCCTTTGTCAGCCTGTCCACTCAGTTTTCCTCACTTTTCTCAGCCATACCTCAAGGTATGTTAGTTAAAGTTGGTATGTAACTTCAGTATGAGTAGCTTCAGATCAACATGGAGTTTCAGGGTTTAAACCGTTTTTGGGTCAAGGTCAAGGTCACTGTTACTATTTTTAGCGGTGGCAGGTAGGGGACGTGAATTTCTTTAGCAATACCTAGCATGCTTGTTATTATATTACTACACATTCTTAATGGCCCATCAACACTGAAGAGGTCATTAGGACCAAAACACTGAAGAGGTCATTAGGACCAATAAATGTTAAGTATAATGGTTATTAAACTTCAAACAATCAAATATTTAGAAAATCTCTTGGAACACTTGCATATATTTGGTACTTTATAGACGAGCAAAATGTAGAATGAGGTTTACATGTCTGTTGCCATTGGGAGGGCAGGGAGATGCTTAATGTGATGTTATTTAAATCTCATCCCTGTATTACATCTGTACAATTATGTAAGCATGGTATATATTTGAAATTTTAAAAATATGTAAGCCTGGAATTATAAAACCATTGCACAGCACCTAATGAGAGTTAAGGGACATCGTTAGGATATGAGGAAGTCTCAGTCAAACATTCACTGATGGCAAACATTATAACCAGATAAAAGTAAGCAATATGACGTAGTGGGTATGTCATATGATGTCCGTGATTGTACTGATAAATTAATATCCCTTTAATACAGATTTTTTATTGTTACATTTGTGTTATTACCTACATAACTAGAAATATACTTACATAATATACAGTATACATTGTTCATATATAATTGCAAATATATAAATACATGTATATAATAATATTTATATTGTTTAATTTGTCCATATACATTATCTGTACAATATCCTACTTGTGTTGTACTTCATGTGATAATATTAAGGTTTTAAGTAGTTTACGAGTGTCACAATATATATAGTACTTACATAATTTTATGATTAATTTAATAGCATGCTGAAATATATCACAATTTCTTTATGTTTACATGCTTATTATATCTGCTTTTTCTCTATACAATTTCAAAATGAACTTGTTCCAAAAAAACATTCCAAGAAGATAGTCACTACATTCTGTATTCTGTTTGTACAGAATTTACTCTACAATCACCTGGATTTAGACACAGTATTTATGTTTTAATTGTGCAACGTCTAATTAACTGATACTCCAGATTAAATTTGTTTGCTGGGTTTATCTTCCTGTGAACAGCAAGGGTCATGTTGAGGTGGAGTCTCTGTGTAGTAGCTGGTGGCTTCCTCGTTGAACAACATACAGAAAGCCCACCTAATGCTATCCAGATGAAGAAGTGTTTTGCCCAAGGACACAACCACAACAGCACAGGATGGTTCAGTGATACTTGTACATTATTTCATATGTAATTACAACATATATGGCTTGCCCATTGATTACTTAATATCAGTAAAGTGAATACATTTATATCTCTCTGTATTTGACTGGTGTGATGATCATAGCTAGTAATGAACATCATCACATACTTTGCGAGTCTAATCTCTGTCAATCATCTCCTCTCCTGGATTCATGTTACATCTTGTCCTAAATGATATATATTTTTGCTGAGCCAGCTAGATGAGCAGAGCTTTGACCAACATACGTAGTTATCTGACATTAGTTTTTATTAGGTCATCTGACCCGAAGGGTCAGGATGACCTATAGCCATCATGCTTCGTCCGTCGTCGTCCGCCGTCCGCCGTGCGTCGTGCGCCGTCCGCCGTCCGTAAACTTTTCACATTTCAATCTTCTTCTCAAGTTCCACCAGTGGGATTAAGATGAAACTTGCCAGAAATGATCCTGAGATGGTCCTGACCAAGTGTTGTTATTTTTCGGGTTGGTCCGAAATCCAAGATGGCCGCCAAAGCCGCCATTTTGAAAACACATTTTAAACTTCTTCTCAAGTTCCACCAGTGCTGTTGGGCTGAAACTTGCCAGAAATGATCCTGAAATCATCCCGACCAAGTGTTGTTATTTTTCGGGTCGGTCCGAAATCCAAGATGGCCGCCATAGCTGCCATCTTGAAAAACACATTTAAAACTTCTTCTCAAGTTTCACCAGTGCTATTGAGCTGAAACTTGCCTGAAATGATCCTGATATGATCCCGACCAAGTGTTGTTATTTTTCGGGTCAGTCCGAAATCCAAGATGGCCGCCATAGCCGCCATCTTGAAAAACACATTTTAAACTTCTTCTCAAGTTCCACCAGTGCTATTGAGCTGAAACTTGCCTGAAATGATCCTGAGATGATCCCGACCAAGTGTTGTTATTTTTTAGATTGGTCTGAAATCCAAGATGGCCGCCATAGCCACCATCTTGAAAAACACATTTTAAACTTCTTCTCAAGTTCCACCAGTGCTATTGAGCTGAAACTTGCCTGAAATGATCCTGATATGATCCCGACCAAGTGTAGTTATTTTTCCGGTCGGTCCGAAATCCAAGATGGCCGCCATAGCCGCCATCTTGAAAAACACGTTTTAAACTTCTTCTCAAGTTCCACCAGTGCTATTGGGCTGAAACTTACCTGAAATGTTCCTGAGATGATCCCGACCAAGTGTTGTTATTTTTTAGATTGGTCTGAAATCCAAGATGGCCGCCATGGCAGCCATCTTGAAAAACACATTTTAAACTTCTTCTCCAGTTCCACTGGTGCCATTGAGCTGGAAATTGGTGAGGATGTTAAGGAAGGAGGACCAACAAAGTGTTGTTATTTTTTCGGTCTCGTTAAAACTTTGACATGGCAGCAATGGTGGCCATTTTGTAACATGATTGCGCAATCATGGTTTTCCTGAACACCTATTTCAAACTTCTTCTCAAATTCCACCGGTGGGATTCAGCTCTAACTTACCAGAAATTATCCTTAGATGGTCCAGACCAAGTGTTGTTATTTATTGGGTCGGTCAGAATTCCAAGATGGCCACCATGGCCAACAGTGCCACTATATACTTGCTACAGAGAATGCATACTACAATAATATAAGGGTTTTAATTTAGAGTCAGATGACCGTTAAGGCCCCTGGGCCTCTTGTATTTCAACAATAACATGTCATTGATATTTTTTTTCTTTTTAATTATTCCAAAAATTGACAGATACATATTTATTATTGGTATAATTGGTATACATTAACATGACTAGGCCAAGCTTTAAACCCTTGTGTATCATCTATGAGACCAGGTGACTTATTGTCTGACTGATAAGCCACAGAGTAAGTCCTCAGGTAAAGGTGTAAAATAAAGTATTGTGGAAATGTGAAGCATATATAGACTTCATCTAGAGATCTGACTTTCTGTTAGAACATGTTTAC
Source organism: Pecten maximus (assembly GCF_902652985.1). Classification (NCBI taxonomy): domain Eukaryota; kingdom Metazoa; phylum Mollusca; class Bivalvia; order Pectinida; family Pectinidae; genus Pecten; species Pecten maximus. The sequence continues at coordinate 29,340,954 of NC_047019.1, forward strand.
ATGAGGGATGTTAATTATTAAGGATGAACTCATCTCCTGTCAAAGAAATACAATGTCTCAGTATTCCAGCTTAATCTTATTCATTTGACATTCTTGTGATCCATGCTTCTTCCATTTATTTACATAATGTTTCCGTAGTTAGATTATTTTGTGCCTTAACAATTCCTAATTTCACGGAGGCTTATAACATTTGATTCAAACTTGTTGTCAAAATTACATTACTTTACTCAAGGAAAATAAATTTTAATTCTGAGTTAGTAGTTTGTCTTGTTTGAAGTTGAAGATTTGACTTGTAACCCTAACTATTTCAGGCTGATTTCTCTACATGTAAGTTACACCAGTAACTATGGAATCTGTCTGAAGGAAGGTCTCCTCATTTGAGTCAAAGATTCCTTTTCTTGATATCCATTCTACATATATCCCCTCTTGGAAAATCTAATGACAAAATTTAAAGCTCAATCTGTATGCAACACATTCAGGATAAATCAAAAGTTTAATGTTACATAGTCCTGCATACCTATGTTCTTTTGTTCAAAGATGAAAGGAAACATGGCAGCATAACAGTAACCTGACTAGTGATTGGTCAGGTGACATATATCAGCCTAGTGATTGGGCAGGTGATAGATATCGGTCAGGTGACAGATATCAGTCTTGTGAGGGATCAGGTGACAGATATCAGCCTAGTGATTGGTCAGGTGACAGATAGCCCAGTGATTGGTCAGGTGACAGATATATCAGCCTAGTGATTGGTCAGGTGACAGATATATCTGCCTAGTGATTGGTCAGGTGACAGATAGCCTAGTGATTGGTCAGGTGACAGATACCCTAGTGATTGGTCAGGTGACAGATATCAGCCCAGTAATTCGTTAGGAGACATATACGAGGGCTGATGATAAGTGGTGAGCCTCATATTGAAGGATTTGAGTTTAGCCGGACATCTATTATTTTTCAATATAATTCCTTCAGTATCTATACACTTTTGCCAGCGGTAGTTATGGGTCTCCATACCACTTTTATAGAACTTTTCACATTTCATCTTCTTCAAGTCCACCAGTGGGATTAAGATGAAACTTGCCAGAAATGATGGGCCGCAAAGCCGCCATTTTGAAAACACATTTTAAACTTCTTCTCAAGTTCCACCAGTGCTGTTGGGCTGAAACTTGCCAGAAATGATCCTGAAATCATCCCGACCAAGTGTTGTTATTTTTCGGGGTCGGTCCGAAATCCAAGATGGCCGCCATAGCTGCCATCTTGAAAACACATTTAAACTTCTTCTCAAGTTTCACCAGTGCTATTGAGCTGAACTTGCCCTGAAATGATCCTGATATGATCCCGACCAAGTGTTGTTATTTTTCGGGTCAGTCCGAAATCCAAGATGGCCGCCATAGCCGCCATCTTGAAAAACACATTTTAAACTTCTTCTCAAGTTCCACCAGTGCTATTGAGCTGAAACTTGCCTGAAATGATCCTGAGATGATCCCGACCAAGTGTTGTTATTTTTTAGATTGGTCTGAAATCCAAGATGGCCGCCATAGCCACCATCTTGAAAAACACATTTTAAACTTCTTCTCAAGTTCCACCAGTGCTATTGAGCTGAAACTTGCCTGAAATGATCCTGATATGATCCCGACCAAGTGTAGTTATTTTTCCGGTCGGTCCGAAATCCAAGATGGCCGCCATAGCCGCCATCTTGAAAACACGTTTTAAACTTCTTCTCAAGTTCCACCAGTGCTATTGGGCTGAAACTTACCTGAAATGTTCCTGAGATGATCCCGACCAAGTGTTGTTATTTTTTAGATTGGTCTGAAATCCAAGATGGCCGTATTTCAACAATAACATGTCATTGATATTTTTTTCTTTTTAATTATTCCAAAAATTGACAGATACATATTTATTATTGGTATAATTGGTATACATTAACATGACTAGGCCAAGCTTTAAACCCTTGTGTATCATCTATGAGACCAGGTGACTTATTGTCTGACTGATAATCCACAGAGTAAGTCCTCAGGTAAAGGTGTAAAATAAAGTATTGTGGAAATGTGAAGCATATATAGACTTCATCTAGAGATCTGACTTTCTGTTGGAACATGTTTACATGAGGGGTGTTAATTATTAAGGATGAACTCATCTCCTGTCAAAGAAATACAATGTCTCAGTATTCAAGCTTAATCTTATTCATTTGACATTCTTGTGATCCATGCTTCTTCCATTTATTTACATACTGTTTCCGTAGTTAGATTATTTTGTGCCTTAACAATTCCTAATTTCACGGAGGCTTATAACATTTGATTCAAACTTGTTGTCAAAATTACATTACTTTACTCAAGGAAAATAAATTTTAATTCTGAGTTAGTAGTTTGTCTTGTTTGAAGTTGAAGATTTGAGTTGTAACCCTAACTATTTCAGGCTGATTTCTCTACATGTAAGTTACACCAGTAACTATGGAATCTGTCTGAAGGAAGGTCTCCTCATTTGAGTCAAAGATTCCTTTTCTTGATATCCATTCTACATATATCCCCTCTTGGAAAATCTAATGACAAAATTTCAAGCTCAATCTGTATGCAACACATTCAGGATAAATCAAAAGTTTAATGTTACATAGTCCTGCATACCTGTGTTCTTTTGTTCCAAGATGAAAGGAAACATGGCAGCATAACAGTAACCTGACTAGTGATTGGTCAGGTGACATATATCAGCCTAGTGATTGGGCAGGTGACAGATATCGGTCAGGTGACAGATATCAGTCTTGTGAGGGATCAGGTGACAGATATCAGCCTAGTGATTGGTCAGGTGACAGATAGCCCAGTGATTGGTCAGGTGACAGATATATCAGCCTAGTCATTGGTCAGGTGACAGATATATCTGCCTAGTGATTGGTCAGGTGACAGATAGCCTAGTGATTGGTCAGGTGACAGATACCCTAGTGATTGGTCAGGTGACAGATATCAGCCCAGTAATTCGTTAGGAGACATATACGAGGGCTGATTGATAAGTGGTGAGCCTCATATTGAAGGATTTGAGTTTAGCCGGACATCTATTATTTTTCAATATAATTCCCTTCAGTATCTATACACTTTTGCCAGCGGTATTTATGGGCCTCCATACCACTTTTATAGAACTGATTTTCTTGGATGTTCAGAAAGTCATCCACTGGATGTTAGGATTAGGGTTAGGGTGTCTGAAATAGCTGTTTTCAGTTTTGGAAATGGATGAAAGTCTGATTCATGAGTGCTGCCTCGTCGATATAAACTAACCAAAGGAGACCAGTCCTTGGGTACGCAGCCCTATATAGTCGGAGAATAGTTGATGAAACACATCAAATGGCTGACCTGATCATGAGTTTAGTTGTTACCATAACAAATTATTATGGTATAGACATGATTTGTATAATTTGAATGGAATCTGAAAATGAAGTGACGTTTTTTTTATGAATGAAAGTGTCATGTAGTAACATTTATCAGTGACATTGAAAGTGGTGAAGGATCAAATACAATCTAGTATTAACATATAAATTCGGTATTGATAGCAAACGTCAAATCTCAAAATCTAAAATTAAGCGCGGTTAGAAACTATTACTCGGGTCAAATTTCACAGAAATAACTTGATCAATTCTTAGAATGCCTCATGTCTAATCTCGTCCTTTAATCAAATATGTCCCTTCAATAATATGTATATATAACTAAGAACAACATCTTTGATCTTTCTCGATGCATAGGACAATTTGCAAAACGGATATATCAGAAGGAAAGGAAAGACAACGGTGAAAGCAAAACATGGCATGAGATATGATGAACATTGAACAGCTGAAAGTATGGAATAGTGTAATGTCAACAAATGTCAGCTGAGTGGAGTAAGATCACTCACTGTCTAAAATCAATACTTGAAAACTTTCTTGTCAAAAAATTTCTAATTATTCTTCAAAAATTGTAAAATAAATTGTAAATGAAGGAGATTCTACACTCTCTCCCTCCATTTCCCTCTAATTATCACCCCATCTCTACTCTTCTTAAACTCACATTTTCAAAAATAAAATCACTTTATGTAAATTCTAATGTCATCTTGTGTAAATATTTGTGTTTATATTGTTTTTGGGGAAGGGCTTATATAAGTTGGAAAACTTGTGCCCGATCTCTTTGTGTAAACTGAATGTCTAATCGCGGACCTTCCTTCTGTCAATTATTTTCTAAACTGTTTGACAATTTTGGCAAATTGTGCAAAAAATACATGTTTCTGGATAACATTGACGAGCTCGGAAATGCTGATGTAGTCATTCCAACAAGTACTGGCATACTGGAGACACGATTATCGAAGAATTAAGGACGAAGTAATTGCTGTAAAAAGAGACAAAAGTTGAAGGGACTTAAATGAAATTTTCATTGATTTCATGAATAAACTATAACCATTACTTACTGTTCTCTTTATTAATTTTACCAGTTTTATTCAAAGCTCTGGTCAAACGTCTATATCCCCCTATTTTATAAAAAGGTGATTTGAAATACCCGAATAATTACAGACACTTTATACGTTGTTATGGTCAAATCCTTGAAGTCCATATTTGATAAGAGGCTGGAGGAATGAAACAATGTAACATTAGATGTTCAGTTTGGATTTAAACCTGGATTTTTTTTACCATAAATGGTATACAAAAACTTGCTCTAAAGGCTTAGATGAAATATTGCGAAATGTCTAAGAGAACTGCCCGCCAGAAGAAATTGATTTGATTATAGCGTTTGTAATCATGCATGATGGTATTGTTTTTTTTGTTTCAAAATCACCTCAGTCTCTCATGTTTCATGTAGATGCGTTGCTTATATATATTAATGACTTGAAGTTGTCCAGGGGTGTCTTTGGGCCACATGTTGGTGTTGATTAGGGAACAATATACAGTACAATTATCAGATGTATAAACATGTTCATGTAAATGTTCGCCCTATCGCCAGGAACGTGACTGGAACACGGACATGGCGTCTGCTAAACAGTGGGCACCCATTACACTTTATTAGTTTATTTAGATACCAGTGTAGTACTATCTCTAATCAACATTATTGGATACAATATGACTAAAATACAGACGTTGGCAGTTTACACTGATACAGCGCCGCCATCTTTGTTCTTCCTGTCCTTACTTTGGTGTAATATTCTTGTCCCTAGAACATGTGTTGTACTGTGTTCTTGATGATAGGGGTGTTCCCGTGTTTTTGTTGTCGCCCAAAGACACCCTTAATATTGAAAAAATATATGATCTTTCGAAATAGGAAGACCGTGACAATGAAAATCGGTGTTACAATAATGCATATACAATGTAGAAGTAGTTGATGAATTAATTCTATTATCTTAGATAAACTCAACTCATTTTGCAAAGCAAGGTAGGAACGTTTACTTTGATAATAAATGGTAAGAAGTTATTCTGTTCATGTTAAGGCACAATGTTCTGTTTTTGATACATATATCAATAATATTTTAAGTTATACAAGTGAGATATGGGGACAACATAAAGAATCCAGGTGTAGAAAAGCTACACACATTTTGTTTTGTAGAAAGTTACTACGTGATAAGAAAACTACAGGGAATGATTTTGTTTATTTCGCATAACACAGGTTCTGCATTTTATCAGAAAATTGAAAATTAAAAATATTGGCTAAATTTGAAGTGTACTTCTAATTGTGTATTTATAGCATGTTTGGATTATAGAATTAAATCGAATGACGAACGAATATTTAACATCAGGATCACAAGAAAAGGGAGGATTAGCTTATCTTTGGGATAGAAATGACTTTTATCGTTGTTCTTATAAAATAAATGAAAATGAAATTTATAATGCTTACAAACAAATTATTACATGAATCAGTAATACAGGACGACCAAAATTATACCAATATTTTGTCAGACGTTTGTTAACAATTTAATCTTATGAAGCGATACAGTTTACAAAAATGTATATTAAGTATTAAAATGCGTAAATAACGTTAAATAAATTAATAAAACTATTAAATCTATACGTTTAGCTTTCTACAAATGTGATATGTACTGTATTAACAATATGCTGGTATAATATTATATAGATGCCTCATTATTTTTTAAATTATTTGTGCATATGTGTACCTTCACATGTTGGTATTTTCCGAATGGTTATGTGATTCATACAATCTTAAATTTACCTCCTGTTCAAAGATAATTATCACAGTAGGCTTACTAAATAATGATATTCCTCAATATTGTTGATAGATAAAGATTTTACATATATACGTACAAAGTGTACCATTGTAATTTGACCTTTGGTGACCCATATAATGACCTTTGGTATAACTTATGACTGACTAAGTTATGTACATATGTAACATGTGCACGATATTGATCGACATTGATTGACGATGTGACCTGTGACCTTGGGTAACCCTTATAATAACCTTTGGTTTATCTTCAAACTGTAATATGATATGCATATAAAATGTATATGATATTGATCGATATTGACCTTTGACCTTGGTTGACCAATATAATGACCTTTCGTATAAATTCAAACAATAATAAGATAATCATGTATATGATATTGATCGACATGGATAAACAATTTGTCCTATTAAGCGTTCGTATATTTATTCATAAACCGAGATCCACTGTAACATTTGAATATAATATAGAAATGGGTCAGTATGTTGTGGGGTCCATCTTCAACGTTGAATATGGAACCGGGTTAATTTTAATGTAATTGGTAAAGGTTGATAATATCTTCTTTTCGGTGATATTAACACGGGAACCCCATTGAACGTTGAATACGAAACCAGTGTCATTTTGAATATTTGATACGTAAATAGTTCAACACTTTATGGGGTCCATTTCTACGTATCAGATATTACACCCGGTCATTAGAGTTACTATGATATTGATCGTCATATTCCAATGTAAATGTTCAACAATGAACATGACCCACGTTATCCTTCCTTTGTTGGATTAGATACAATGAATCTTAAATACTAGCTGAATGGCAATGTCTTCAGTGACACTTTTGACTGATTACATTCTTCGGTTCATTCCAGTCTAGCCAACATTCTGATTGAACACCATTCCACTCTGGCCAACATTTCTATTTTCACACCTTTGCCAGGCTTGGTCATACCTGAGTGACCACCAGGTGAGTTCCAGGTAAAAAGTCGTCACTTACCTGTATTTGGTAAATTTCAAATCTATCACTTCACACTTTACTATGGCCAATGTACAGATACAAGTGGATTTTCTGGAGAATGGAAGAGGGGGGCATTATCTCCTAAATGCTGGCTACAAATATTCTATTAAGACAAGAAGGACCAATAGAGTGTACTGGAGATGTGTGAGAAGAGATATTAATTGTACTGCATCATTAACAACTGTTTGTAATATTCCAGTTGTGATTATGGACAGAATCATATCCATCAGCACGACACTATTGGCCTTGCTGCTGATGCTTTTTTGATAAACCTTAAGAAAAGATGTTAAGATGAAATTACACCAGTACCATCACTGTATGATGAGGAGCTTGGAATGTTGAGGAATAGGGAGTTTGACGGGGATGTCAAGACTCTGATTGAGAAAATTCCTGTTTTTGAAAATGTTAAGTCAGGTCTTTATAATCACAGGATAAAGTCCATTCCAAAATTACCAGCTTCGCAACAGGAAATCGCCCTTCGAGAGTGAATGGAAAGAAACATATGGGGAAGGGGGGGGGGGGGGGGGGGGGGGGGGATTTCTTATAACCTAACCGACCAGGTAATGTTCAATGGACAAAGATTACTTGTTTTTGCTACAGATACAAATTTAGAGCATATCAGTGAATCCTCCATCATTTTCGGAGATGGTACATTCTATTCATGGACTGTTCTATCAGTTATATACTTTACACGGCCGGGTGCTTTGATAGTAAGCACCTGATTTGATTTAAACATAGTTTTATTGTTAAATATAACAACAGGAATAGGACACAAGTTATCGCAACTTAAAACGCCTTCTTCCAATAATCATTATGTACATAATATGAATTTACAATATAATACAGTATATAAAATTTGTATATGATGTAAGAAAAGACAGAGATGAGGTACAGAATGAAAAGTAAATATGTTAATGCCAGTTAATTTAAAGAGAGAGAGAGAGAGAGAGAGAGAGAGAGAGATGACCTAAAAGCACCTATGTTGTTTTAATAAAAAAAAACACCTATTCCACTCTGGCCAACATTTTTCCTCTACCCATTTCTCACCTAAAATCTCAAATGTTGGCTAGACTGGAAGACACCCATTCTTCGCAGGGGTATGAAAACATCAATATGATGTGGTTTCACTTATAGTTTGTTTGAATGGTGTACAGTTGTGTATGTATGTATTTTTTCTGTAATTACAAACATTTAGTATGCAGGCATGCATGCTCCCTAGCGGACAACTTTTAATTAAGTAAATGAAACTAGATAAGACCACATATCTGTGTTTATACAGTTTATTAATCCCTTTACAACCAGGAAATTAGGTTGGAAATGATAATACTGTTTTGTAATATCATTTTTCAATATATGCTGCAATTAATATCAAAGTAAGTGATTTGTCCTTATAAACACAACTAGACCAATAATATTCATATACTTAATGAAAATAAGATAAAACCAATGTTATTAATCAGTCCCGCTATTAATACCAAATTAAATCTTGTTCTCCCGAATTTGAACGTTATCCTGACATCCATATAGAATAAGATCAATTTTAAAGCATTTATTTAATTTCCCTATGGGACCCACCCCTTAGACCCAAGGTGGGTCAGATAATACTTATACGTTAAACTTATACTTAAAGCGTTGGAAGAGGCCCATGGGACCCTGCACGGCCATGGCGCTTGGACACTGGATGATGTAGTGACGATGATCAAGGGGATAGACTTACGTTTATCCGGCATTGAGACACATGTTAAGAAGATAGACAAGATAGAATTCTCCATAACATCTTTAGCTAACCGAGTAACAGGAATGGAGCGAGAAATCAACTTAATGAAACGAGGAAACAAGCTCAAGGTAATGAAAAGTCCATTCAGGCAATCCAACACGAGCTTAGGAAGCAACACATGGAAAATGTTGATTTGGCAAGTGATTTCATTATGGCAAAGAAAGATTGTGAAGAGCTCCTCGGCAAAGTAGAAGATCTTCAGTGTCGCTCAATGAAAAACAACTTGGTGTTTACCGGGCTTAGAGAGCAATATAACGAAGATACTAAGGAGAAGCTGAGAAACTTCATATCGACTGAACTAGAGCTAAAAACTAACATAGAGTTTGGAAATGTTCATCGATTCAAAAAGAGGATACAATGGCGCACTCGCCCGATTGTGGCAAGGTTTATATACTATGCCGACAGGCAAGCTGTAAAAGAAAGGGGTTATCTTCTGCGTGGAACTCGTTATGGCATAAGCGAGCAGTTTCCTGCTGCTGTAGAGGAGCGACGAAAATTTCTGTACCCCATCTTGAAGCACTACAAGTCAAAAAATTGTAATGCCAAGTTAGTCCGTGATAGACTCTATATCAACGGGGAATTATATACTGGATCAGGGGAGGAACTAGTAACAGGCGACAGGGAAAAATGCTCCTAGATGGACCCGTGGGTCCTACAGTGACGCTGTGATGACTGCACCACCCTGCGTACCCGACAACACCCCACGCAGGAATCCATTGAAACGAGCCCGCATCTCATCCTCGCCTATGGAAGCCACTCTTGGACCACGGAACGTTGGTAGTGATATCAAAACTGTTAACTAACTACCAAACCAACTACCAAAGTATGTTAAGGGAGTTAGCAATGGACATGTTATCCAGGTGACGGCGGACGTTCATAGTTCAGAAACTTACGAAAGGCGATTCGCGAATGCAAAACAAGAACAGTGTGGTAGGAACGATTTCGCGAATCAGAGAACCCGTCCAATCCACGACGATAGTGATGATGATGATGGAATAGTGACAATCTCGGAAACCAGACCAGGGTATAACCGGCGGAAACTACATGATATCAGCTATTAGGATTGTGTGGAGGGAATCTCCATAATATCATGGAACATTTGTAGAGGTATTGCTTGTAAACTCGAGTCGCAAGACTTTGTTAATATTATAACTAAACATGATATTATTTGTTTATATGAATGTTGGGTGGAAGAAAATGAGGTGATAGAACTGGAAGGGTATGACTGTTTTGCTTTCCCTCGTATGCATGGTAAAGGTGGTGGGATTGTTATATTTATTAGATCTTCTATTTCCAATAACTGTAGTATTGTTGATAATATTTTTGACAATATAGTGTTAATCAAACTAGCACGTGCGGTAACTAATGATGACACTGATGTGTATATATTTTCTTGCTATTTCCCTCCAATCAATAGCACTTTTTATGAAAAATGTGATAATGACCTGTTCGTGACTTTGGAAGAAATGGTTGCTTTGTATAAAGGTATTGGTAAAATATTTGTTTTCGGTGATTTTAATAGTAGGACTTCCTGTAAGGATGATTTTATCCGAGATGACACTATAGGGCATGATTCGGTGAATGTTATGTCAAATATATCGTGTTACGCTCCAGATGTAAATAATTTCAAACGTAACAGTTCGGACAAAGTACTTAATCAGTTTGGCAGACAGCTTTTATCTTTATGTAAATCGACTAGCTTACGAATAGTCAACGGAAGGCATAAAGACGATCCCAATGGAAGTATTACATTTTATAATCATATAGGATCAAGTCTGATTGACTATGTAATGACGTTTGATGATAGCTATGATAGCATTGTCTGTTTTGAGAGTGGAGTTTTTAATGTTTTTTTCTGATCATTCACCAGTATGTATTGCTTTACGAACTCAGGAGGTCAGCAATGAGTCAGAGAACAAAAACTTAGAACATAACATAAACTGTCCAAGTGTAAAGTGGAATGAAGCGCATACGGAAAGTTTTTTGAATATATTAGAATGTAACAGAGACGAATTATTAAATGTTTGTATGAATTGTGAGTTTACTCAGAAAGGAATTGACAATTGTGTTGACAAATTTACTAATACTTTGAATAATTTGCTGTTACCTTTATATTCGTGTACTCATAAATCACGTTCGCGATCAGGAAATAAGGTTAAAACTGAAGATAAACCATGGTTTAATGATGTTTGCAAAAAAATATATAATGAATATAAACTGGCATTGAGTATTTTCAATTCGGACAAATCAGAGGGGAATAGATACATTCTTTTATGTAAAAAACGAGTATATAAAAAACTAGAATACAAATTGAAAAGAGAATACAAAACTCAGCGGGGCAATATGATGAACTTCATGAGAAGGAGTAATCCTAAAATGTTTTACAAAACGTTCCAGAAAAGGAAAAAAACATGTAAATCCAATTGTTACTTAGACGAACAAGCGTTCTTCAGGCATTTCCATGAGTTATCTTCCACTGAATTACCTGATAATAAAATGGTAACTGATTTTTTAGATACATATTTTGATGGTGATATTGCAGGTTCTGTGTATCAAGAATTAGACTGTGACTTTACTGAAGGAGAAATTTCAAATTCTATTAATAATCTGCATAGTTCCAAAGCTTGTGGTAGGGACTTACTCATTAATGAATATTTCCTTAAAGGTAAGGATGTACTTATACCGTGTAAGTCGAATTATTTAATAATATTTTTAAGTCTGGAAAGTATCCAAAATCTTGGTCTGTTGGCAATATAGTTCCGGTCTTTAAAAAAGGCGACAGGAATGATACAAATAACTATCGAGGCATCACATTAATTAGTTGCTTAGGTAAACTTTTTACATCAATTTTAATTAAACGCCTTATAGATTTTGATATGATATATTCGATGATTAGTGACGCTAAGTTTGGCTTTAAGAGAAATATGTCAACAGTTGATGCTATATTTGCTCTTCAGACTGTAATCAGTAAGACGTTTAGAAACAAAAAGAAATTATATTGTTGTTTTATAGATTATAAAAAAAGCATTTGATTTTGTAAACAGGCAAAATTTATGGTTTAAACTCATCAAAGAAGGCGTGACTGGGAAAATGTTGAATATTATACGGTCTTTGTACAATGATGTGAAATGTTGTGTGAAATATGATAACATCACGACAGAATTTTTTAGTTGTAAAAATGGATTATTCCAAGGGGAAAGTTTGTCTCCGATTAGGTTTTCCTTATATGTAAATGACTGTGAAATGAATTTTTTAACTAATGAATGCCCTTCTATCGAATTACAAACATTAAACCTATTTTTATTAATGTATGCTGATGATATGGTATTGTTAGCTGAAACACCCGAGGGCTTGCAACAAATGTTAGATGCATTGCTAAATTACACCAATGAATGGGGTTTAACAGTGAATACAGATAAGACTAAGGTGTTAGTTTTTAGAAACGGGGGGAAATTAAGGTCAAGTGACAAATGGTTTTATAATGGTCACGAATTAGATAACGTTGATAACTTTAATTACTTGGGTATCTTGTTAAATTACAACGGAAAATTCAGAGAAACACAAGAAAAATTAGCCGAACAAGGTAAAAAAGCACTTTTCGCTGTAGCCAATGTATGTAGAAAAAATTATTTCAATATTGAAACACAGCTTCACGTCTTCGATACATATGTTGCCAGTATTTTAAACTATGGTTGCGAAGTATGGGGAATGCACAAAGCACCCGATATAGAAAAATTACACTTGAAATTCTGTAAAAAATTATTAGGAGTCAAGAAGTGTACACCAGATTGTATGATATATAATGAATTAGGAAGAATACCAATTAGTAATATTCGCAAGTTGAGAATTATCAAATATTGGTTTAAATTAAACAAATCAGACAATTGTATATTACAAGCCTGTTATCAAGAAACGTTATATAATGAGGGTGGGTTATGTGAATACGTCAGAAATGAATTATTCCGAATGGGATTAGGATATATGTGGTATCAGGACAGTATGAGTGATAGAGATGTCGATATTGTTAAATTTAAGATACATGATATATTTCAACAAGAGTGCAGAGAAAAGATTGAATCTTCTTCGAAGTGTGCATTGTATATGCATTTGAGTGATAATTTTTGTTTACAAAAATATTTAGCAATGCCTATAGATTCAAAACATTTAAAAGAAATAATTAAAATAAGGATGTCATCACAAGTTAAAAGTAGAGGTTGGACGTTATAATAATATATCACGTAACCTTAGAAAATGTAATGTTTGTAATAATGGAGATATAGAAGATGAGTTTCATTTTATAATCAAATGTCAATGCTTTAAAGAGTTGAGAAGTAAGTTCATAAATTTTTTTTATTTTACTAGACCAAACATGTATAAATTTATAAAACTATTGTGCACTGATAACATAAAAGATATGGCCAATTTGGTGAAATTCATTTCCTTAAGTAATAAGAAACGAGACCGCCTGTTACAATGTTAGGCTGAATATTGAATAGTGTTGTATGTATTTTCGAAATCACTTAGTATTGGGCAATTTGCTAATATATATGTAATTAATATATAAATGTCTAGAATATATAACTACAACATGTTTGTAATCCCCTATGTACTTCTGAAATTTCCATGGCAGAATTTGTAATTTGTGAAAACAATGTACACATTAATTATTGAAGTGTGAGAGATATTCCTCTACACTATTCTAGATGTAACCGACCGGTGTTCATGTGTGTGGATCAGTGTGAGTGTGTGGGTATAGGTGTGTATGTGCTGTAGTGTATATGTGTGGATTGGTGTGTGTGTGTGAGTTTGTATGTGGATCAGTGTGAGTGGGTGGGTATGTATGGATCAGTGTGGGTGTGTGAGTATTTGTGAGGACTATGAGGACTTGTTGTACATGTAATTTATATACTGATAAACCATGAAGTTATAAAGAACTTGAACTTGAACTATACAAAATTACACCCCCCCCCCCCCTCGAGCGGCCGGGTACTGTGGCCTCCCCACCTGGCAGGCGGGAGGACGGTGCCCAGACCGACTGAGCGGGTAAGTGGTTGTTAACTGGCTTGTGTAAGTCTATGAATGTGGGTCACGCGCATGCTTATTGCATAACAATATACAATTATTTCAATATGTGTATATGAATGTATGCTGGTAAATGCGTCTATATATGTATGTATTTTATAAGACTTACATGTACCAAAATCAGCTAAGTTATGACCAACACCTATATATATATCATAAACTTTCACTTTGGAATATGCTTCCTAGAATCGGTGTACGTCATGGGAATTAACATTTCTTGGAACAAAGCTCTAATAGTTATATACAAGTTCCTGTTTGTGGTGGACGCCATATGCATTTTTCGTTCAATTCAGGTATAACATCTCGCTAATAACTTTGGATAGGTAAAATCAAATCATTCTTTCACATTCTTAATTAGGGTATCGATGACATTTATTTCAACAATTTTTCAAATATAATGGTTTACTCCGTGATAAGCATTAACATTATACGAGTGCTCGTGATTTGAATTAGGTTCCTTGATGGTGACTATTATAAAAATTATCAAAAGTATTTCTGAATTGATAAAGTTATTTTGAAATTTTCTCTTTCTATGCGAGCCTCATATGAGATTTATACTCTTCTAACACTCCATGTTCGGAAATGGCTTTGCAGCAGATACCTATTACAAAGAGTTATATACAGTAGATGATACAAATTTCTCATCATTGAGACTTATTGTTCTCCCTAACATGTACTAAATATAGACATGTATATACAGCCAATGGGCAGCGCTGGTAGGCTGTATGGACAGGGAAGTAAATTTCATTTGTATTCTACTAAAGACCAGAAACAATTTATACCTACAACATCTGCATTTTCTTCAAAACTAGTCCATTCCTCGCGCTCCGTTTGCCCTAAAATTGTAGAATATAAAATATTTTTTAATAATCTAAATGGCAGTAAAATCTTGGCATTCACCTTAATAAATTAAAACTTAAGATATTTTAGAATTAAAATATAAATCTTAGAAAAGGTTACAAGGCACGGGGGTCACTTTGGCCCCACAGTGGTCAGTGTGCCCCTTGACCAATGAATGGACACTTAATTAGCATAATATAATTTCATGTATTCTAACCCAAGTATGTGTGAATCTTTATTGTACAGAAATATGTCTATAAATAGACATTTATTATGTAGGGACCGAAAAGACGGTTTAAATTAAACTGGAGTGTACTATTGGCACAAATGGCTTCGCGGCCTTGTCTAGATTACTTTTTTTGTTATGGATCAATAACATAAAGCTAATTAAAGTCAACCAAAAATGTGAAACATTTTGAGGTAGCATAAAAAAGTTATTAGTAATTTGACTTACATCAATTGCCCGGCTCCTTGTCGGGGCTATATTTCAGAATTAAACAGTACACTGTATCTATGTGCATAATTGAGGACATTGACAATTCTATTCATAGTGACAGTGACCTAAATTTTGACCTCACTGGGTCGGCTTTTACTTAGCTTTCCAAAACGGGAGGTAAATTCTACCTCTTCTATGCAGATGTACAATGTACAAAGATTATTGCCGGCAAGTATAGTTGAAATATCATTGTATTCACATAACAAGTACTGATTGTAATAGGAAATCATTACAGAAGTCTCCAAAACCCCCATACTCCCGATGCAAATGTGTTGGCAACGGCAACAAAAGCCATAAGGTTGAATTCGCAAGTCTCCCAATACTCCTTTATTCCAAATTTCATAAAAATCGGACAATATCCAAATTTCGACCAAGCATAGAGAAGGAAAAGCGGCCATTTTATTTTTCCAAGAATAAATGCCGCCATTGTTTTTGTTGTGTCATACTACACCTACCAGCCAAATTTCATTTTAATTTGACGATATCTTAATGTCGACCAATCAGAAGTCATCTCTATACTCATTTCATTTTTAACTTCATATTTTGTTGATACTCAATTCAAGTAAATCTTGTAACCATCCCTCCCACAAAGCTTTATTGAATTGCATTAAACAGTAAAAGAGTAAAAGCGAATTAGAGTTAAAAAAAAATTAAGCCAATGAGAGGCCGTGACGGCGATGGTTGACCAATCGGGAATAAAAGGGTCCATTGCACACATCCTGACCATGACCCTTGTGTAAAGTTTCATTAAATTCCGTCCAATAGTTTTCGAGAAATGGGTAGAAATTTTTTCCATAATATGAAGTATAAATAAGAAAGCCGGAGTAAGCACAAAATCCCCCAATTCGTTTTGCTCAAGATATTGAGCTGAAGCTGTTTCGGCAAAGGGCCAACTATGTTGTATAACTTTTGTCCAATTTCATTTGAATTTTTCAAATAAAATATGTTTAAACTAAACTAAAGGGCCAACTCGATTAAAAAAATGTGGGGAAAAATTCGCTATCAAACCTGTCCAAGCTCTCACGGCAATAATTCTTCCTATGAATTTTCTAATTAGTCTACTAACAATTATTTTAAGTTACTTTAGCTGTTTCGTGGAAGCTGTTTCGTCACATCTTCATACGTAGACCAAACACAAAAATCAAGCACACTTAAATTTACACCAACGCAACAAAACCTACACAATCTGGAACTTCATCGTTCCCCTCCTTTTCTGATCCTGTCCTCCAAGGATTCGGATAAGACGAAGTGAAGCCTCATGCTTCACTTATTCTTCAAAGGGTTAATGGTTAGGTGCCCAGTTTTGAAGAACGACCCAGAGGCCTACTTTCAGCAAGAGGACAATATTCCTGTCTCCAAATTTGGACGGATTACCAGTCCCATTCATCATTCTGAATGATTTCTATGGTCATAACAGCATGCTTGGATCATCCAACATCGATGATAGTGGTAGACGCATTGATGTCATCATCAACAAGCAAAATTAGTGTTTCTTCAACAATGACAACCCTACTTACCTACATCTGTCGTTAAGATCTTTACCAACTTCGACCTGTCATTACGCAATCCATACGGCCACATTGACTATGGTTGGAGAATCGTTGATGATCTTTGCGGAAGTGGCCAATTTACTTTTAAGGAAAGTATCGGACCACCGATAGATGAACCTGTCAGTCGACGCAATATACACAAAACTGTTAAAAGAGATCGGTCTTTTCACAAAACATAACTTCATATCTCTCAATTTTTCACACACCATAACCAACTATTGACAATCATCCGTTTTTGTTTTTACATTATATCTTGACTATTTTAACTCCACTTTTATGTGTATATAGAGACCTTTATCATGTAATTTTAACCCAAAACGTTTTAAAATTCCATATATCACAATTCAATGTTGTTGTCCCAAAATCACCATGGCTGTCAACGGGCTGTTAAACATAATCAATCAACCGAACCTTATAGTCCTACCAGAAATACCCGCAGCTGATACCACTGCATCACATCCACGTTTAAAAAAGGGGCGTTTCAATGGCCCACTGATGATGCCCTGACATGATTTCAAATACTTGGATCGAGACCCGGTCATGACACAAGACCTAAACGTTATTTTGGAATCGTTCATTTAAAGGCGCTACATCTCCGCAAATGGGCAATTTCAATCGATTAAAAGCAAGACTATGCAACACCAAAAACTATATACGTGTGCTTGAAGCTGTTAACACCCTCCTCTAGACTCAACTTATCTTTCTATCTTTTCTCCGCGGACCATATATCTTTTATAATAAATAAGGTATCTTTTATAATTTGGTACTGGATCAACATTAAGTGCTCCATGAATATAATCTTCCATTTTTTGTTTTTTATTACAGCATACATAGCTGATTTCTTCCGACACCATCGTTTTTTACACAGAAGGTATCATCAGGTAACTTCAGGTACGTCTTTCAGTCTAAACTCTGCATTTTCCAAATCGTAGAATTAATAAAAGATTTTTTTATTAAAATGTAGAAGTCATGGACTTTTTAATCAGGAAATAATGAGTCAGCACAACTTGGACAATACATGTTTCACGTTGAGAAAATAAGATAATGGATACATCATCGATTACAATGCAAGACAAGGGTAAATGAGACCGCCAGGGATTCATCTAGAATGTCAGTTTAAGTCATTTGTGAAATACATGTATATACAACTGAAGAGTAACTTGGAGAAATTTTGTAGTGACCAAAACCTGCGGTCCAGGAAGAAGTTTCGTACAATATCGCCTCACTTGGAATCGATAGTCATGGAGACAAAATGAAGCCAGTCGTGTCGCTGGGTCATCATATAGTGTCTGAGAGCAACGACTGTAACGCAATTGGATAAAAAAGGATATAAACGCAAACACATCATGGCCATATCTGCCTGAGACCAACTTTCAGTCCTACGTCAAGAGTCCATGATACATATGTTATTTTCATCTTGGATTTTAATTTTCGCTAAGTATGAAATAAGACTGACAACACTCCACGACTTGAAGAACATATACCAGTCATAAACAAAGTTGCGAAGATTTGCATCGATAAAACCGAGCCCATGTGCTCTATAAGAAGACAATAAGAGGTTTTCAATGGTTTGTTCTCCTTTCGCCCACTTTTTGGAGTTCAAAAGAATTATATAAACACTTGAGAACAATGGCCCACCAATTATAGTCTGTTCTGGGAAAGTTCGTAAATACATGCAGATATTTACCTGTATTTTTTCAAAGTCACACTACATCACAAATATTATTATTATATTAGTAATTTATATTAAAATGTAACGTCTTTTTTTCAGTTATATATATACACACACTCAACAACTTCCAGTTTAACAATGAAAACCATGCCACTTGCAGGTCAGTGGTACAGCTATGGGCACTAAGATGGCTCCTTCATATGCTAATGTATTCATGGGACATCTTGAATCCCAACTTTTAGCATCTGCTCCAATTAAGCCATTCAGCTGGCTCAGATTCATCGATGATATTGAAATCAAATAGACTTCGAACCAGACATCACTCGATGAATTTATAGATCACGCAAACACGTCCCATCCAACAATCAAATTCACTGCAGAGGTCTCCACGGAAACTAACACATTTCTAGACACCAGTTCAACCTTACTTGACGGAAAAATAAACACAGACCTCTATTCCAAACCAACGGACACGCACCAGTATCACCGCCCGTCCAGCTGTCATCCCTCGCACACAACGAAGAGCATTCCCTATTCCCAAGCTCTGCGTATCCGACGGATAGTGTCCGATGATACAGTCTTCGAACGTCGATGCTCAGAACATAAATCACACCTTCTTGCTAGAGGATATAAATCTACTTTGATAAATCAGGAACTAGACAAAGTCAGGGTACTTGACAGAGCCAGCCTTCTAGAATACAAAGTCAGAACTCCGACACAAAGGGTCCCTTGTGTTGTCACGTTCCATCCTAACTTGCCGTCAATTTCTTCCATTTTACATAATCATTGGCGCATCCTTGAGTCGTCAGCTGCACTCAAACGGATCTTTCCAGAACCACCGTTATTGGCCTATCGTAGACCAAAAAATGTAAGAGATCTGGTGGTGAGCAGCAAATTACATTCATCTGCCTCTGTCGTTACAACAGGCTCCTTCAACACATGCAGCAAAAAAATGTGCAAATTGTGCCCATACACTGAGTCCACAGACACGTTTAAATGTGTAATAAACAACCGTGTTTATCACATTTTACAAACACTGACATGCACATCAGCCAATGTTGTATATCTGCTCTCCTGCAAAAAATGCAAAATGCAGTATGTTGGAGAAACCATCACAAAGCTCAACATCAGAATCAACAATCCCCGTTGCTCCATCAAGCAAAACAGACCAGACTTTCCTGTGGTAAGGCACTTCAATTTACCCAGTCACAGTTGGAAGGATATGCAGGTGGTCGCCATTGATCACTGTCCTACCTGGAATGAAACGAAACGTCGTTCCAGAGAAAGATACTGGATTACCAATCTCCAAACCTGCTACCCTCGGGGTATGAACGAACGTTAAAGACGTCTTCTGGATGTACTCTCCATCTGACCATTATATTTGACTATTCATGTAGTTAATTATACAATTTGTTAAAATTTTCATAATTGCTGTACTTTTTGGGGCATCTATTCATTGTTGCTCTTTGAGACTCACATTTAGTCGCCTCCCGCCATAATGCAACAGCATCTTGGTCCGAGTTGGCCCGAATCGTCTGTTTTCCGTAGCGTCCTGTAGGGACACTTCGGCATTTGTATTTCTTATATTTTCAGTCTTGATAAATATTTGAAGTAGTTTTTTCACACCACTCTCTATAATTCTAATGATCTAAAACATATTTTTCTAAAGTTTTTCAGACTTTGTACACGATATTTAATCAATCACTGTAGAGACGATAATGCAACATTTTTTATTCTGAAATCTGATATGAATGCAATGTCGTCCACTAGCAGTATTTAGGGATGAATCGTCTTTGAACTCTTCGATATACTTTCACGTGCGGGGGGATTCAAAATATCTCTGCCGTTGGTCGCATAGCGTTCTAGTGTTGAACATGATGCAGTCACGCTAGTAGCCCGAGTTTTCTCTTGCCCTGTCACCATGTCTGGTGTAGGGCCAGAGCGCACTACTATATGAAAACGTGGAATTATCCGACACCGTTTGGTGTCGCTAAGAATTTGGTGGATATACAATAAAATCGGGTGTGACATAACACCTACCTTACATATATGGATAAATGAGATATTTATTTACCCTGGAACACCCATTTAGTCCCATCTAGGTGGTTTATTCCGTCCGTATAGACCCTCGCTTTACGCTAGTCAAAATTTCGTACTGCTGACCCGCCATTTTGTAAGTGACAGTACGACTAACCACCCGAATCGGAACGCAATGGACCGAAAAGACCACGTATCATTTATTGTGTTTTTCGTCTTACATTGTTTAAAATAAGAAAACTAAGCTTATTATTTCCCAAAACCTGTTATATCCAATTTAAAAATTCATTATTTATGAATTATAAGCGGTAAAATATATAAAAATAAATGTTGTATTTTTTTTCTTTTCGCTCCATCGCGCACTGATTAGGGTAATTAGGCCGACCGCGACCTACATGGTTAGCAATATGGCGCCGAGTCAAGTATGAAATTTTGGCTAGTGTACAACGAGGGTCTATACAGACGAAATAAAACACCTAAGTGGGACTAAAGGGGTGTTTTGGAGTAAATAGATATATCATTTATCCATATATGTAAGGTAGGTGTTATGTCACACCCGATTTTATTGTATTTCACCAAATTCTTAACGACACCAAACGGTGTCGGATAATTCCATGTTTTCATATAGTAGTGCGCTCTGGCCCTACACCAGACATGGTAACAGGGCCAGAGAAAACTCGGGCTATCACGCTAGTATCCGCCTTCGGCCCACGTTTGCCGAAGGGTTTATTGTGGTTTCTCCAGTTACTAAAACATTATTCTTATTGTATTTTATTGTATTTCCAGTACTTCTTATATATATTATGTGATTGTATTTGTATTTTTTTTTTGTGTTTTGATAAAGGGGCGGATTGCATCGAAAATTTAACAAGCCTTATTGTTTACACTGTTTGAATTACTTCTTTGCCCTATATATATATATATAGGATATCTAACAGTGTCTTCAGTATATATTTCACTCGTGTGGCTAATATTTTGATATTAAAATATCAAAATATTAGCCCCACTCGTGAAATATATTTAAGGATTGATTGTCAATTTTGTTGCTTGCATGGACTGATGAAGGGAAGTGAACCTCGTGCAAATGGTACATGAACTGCTTCGCAGTTCACTTCATTTGCACGAGGTTCACTTCCCTTCATCAGTCCATGCAAGCAACAAAATTGACAATCAATCCTTATATTTACGTTAACCAAATTTAAAACTTCGCCACCAGATTGCAAAATTCGGTCGCAACAGTGTGACGTAAGTGCGTCACTTTGTAACATTGTTATACTTATCGTACATGTGTGCACAGTAGTGGAACAGCAGACAGTCAACTATTCTCGTCGCCAAGGCAACACAAAATATAGTGCCATACACGTTTTGATTATTACGATGTTGATACACATAGATACGATATTTTCAAGGTAAAATTTTCATTTATAACAAATATTTATGATATTGTATAATAAAACCTTAGCAATACCCATATAAATACGAATTTAAAGTGCATTGTTGACAGTATAGTATGTGTGTGATTTGGTCACTCGAGACACAGGGACTCGGTTAAAAAAATGACGTGATGCAGTCTAATAACTGGGATATTCATAGCTCGAGAAAAAGTGTAACAATGTGGATTTTAGTCGCAGGTTAGCTGGTGATGTACATGGTGTTCTTGAAATATTGGATTTCATTGTCGCACTGGCGTTTTGGGATGTAAATTCTGATAATAGTAAGTAAAGAAACATTGATTTGAAAATTGGCGGTATTCGACGGCCGGAAACTTGTGTCCTCCATATGTTTAGATTGAGTCAAATTACGACAATAATGTGTCCCTGTTCTCGATATAGCATGCTTCTGCTACCAGTCTGTTTTGTGTTGTTAAATAGTGTTAAAATTGAGGTTTATTTTCTGTGACCACTAAAATGGTATCAAGGCATGGCATTCGAGATACAGCTAACGTTAGACCTACTGCGCTACGTAGGTCATGAGCTTGGTGCTATCGGGGGTGTCAGTGTTCTGTCAGATCCTGTTTTCTAAACTGTCTGCATTATACTGTCATTTTTATTAGCACATAAAGCGGCTATTCCACTTGTGTTTATATACGTTTATAACAATGTTAAACAATTCACAAAATGAAAGTGCATTCAAGACTGTGGCGGTACAGAACTCGATCGCCATTGTAAACTCAGTGAATGTATTCACACGCCGGCAACAAAGTGATTCGTCTCTCAGAACAGAAGCACGCGACCCAAAATCTTCAACGGGAAATGAAGTGAAATGAGTTTACTATGTTCATTGAGGCGGAGCGAAGTGAAAATGTAAATATTATGACATGGGAAGGCCTGAACTATCTGTATAACAAACAATATACCTCTAATATATCTTACAAAGAAATTTACCTTCGTTCTATAGATGTCATGTTTTATATTTTATATCTGATTTATTTTTTCTGTATTTACGTTTAGCACCACGGTCTCCCATTACCTCAATGTTTATCTTGGCTGCATGGGTTGCTGATAAAGGGGCAGATTGCCTCGAAAACTCGAATTACTACATGACCAAATATAAATACATAAGGCATCTTATGTAAAATCCTATATATTTTATGTTTAAAGATATATACAGGGCAGACAGAGCTCCTTGAAATAAATCTTTCCTTGCCAGCAATGGTACGGAATGACAAGATATACGGCTTGTTCGATCATCAGGACATCCAAGTATATTTTATACCAGTTCAATAAATTCATATGTTTGAAAGATTGCCTTTGAAAAACAATGCCTTAATTATCATAGTCAGTATTGCTGTAACATTGTTTCATGGTACAACTATGTGTAACTACTGTATCACTACGACTTCATTGTCAAACCCGACAAAAACATAGTTCAAAAAAGGTAAAAGGAATGTTCGGGGGTTGCTGGTAGCTCATCTCATCTTGGTTTCTTTTAGGACTTGACAACCCAGAATCTTATCACTAAGTCAGACATCAAAGGTTTTCTGGTGTTGGAAAGCCTAGATAAAAATCGGACTTCTTCTATAATATCAGCACTTCGGTTGACACGGATAGATTGTTAAAAACGACGAAGCATTGGCTCATTTGTTTGGTTGTTTTAATGGCCACATTTGTAACGTTAAAAACGCCTACGTGTCACGTGATATTGGTCGAGCCATGCCATCAAAGTCATACTGCCCTGTTAGTCACAACCTGTTAAGTAACATTGAAATGATAATATATTGTATTTTTATCAATAGGAAATCCTAACACGATATAAGGAATGTCCCATAACTCCTCCTCCCATTAAGTACAATAATACTTTCCAATGGCAAATTATCCTAAGTTTAGCATCCCATTTATTTATTTTTTAAAGCTTCCGTAGGGTATGATAGACATACGGTGACCTTCTGAACCGGAAGTGAGGGACACTACAATGCAAGATTGATGCCTAACACACTTAGTTGGCATGGTTACGCACATGTATTTCCCGAGAGTTTCTTTGAAATCGTTCATTTTTCTATTGATTATTTTTTGGAAGGCAGAAACCTGAGACAGAGGAGATTTTTGCGCAAAAAAAAAAAAAAAAAAAACACCACAGGAATCAGTAGCATAATTTTGACGACGTGTTTTATGACGTTACACTTGACAAGAACGTGCTGTTCAACGCAATCTGCCCTTACCTGGTAAGTTTAGCTCGTACAACTTTTGTCAGATGAGTATGTTATCAAAAACCGCAATGTATATTTCGGTAGTATCGCAAAATAATCACATATTTAGACTGAAACGAAAAAACGCATTGACATGGATTTTTTTAAAATCTAAAATTGAAGCGAAATTATGATAGATGTAAAATGATATTGTGCTGTTTTTCTGCAATAATGCATTGCAGTTTTTGATGAAATACTTATTTGACAACAGTTTTATACGCAATAAATTTCATTATCGAGAGAGACACTTTGCTAACCATATGAATCAGACGTTCTGTGATTAAATCATTAACATATTGATAAAAATATTAGCCCTCTTACTAAATATAAGAGTCCAATTCATGTGATGTAACTTGACAATTATACTGTTTTTATAAACCAATATTACATTGGAACAGAAAATATAACGAGAAGTTCTAAATAATTTGCTGAATTGTTCGAAGCCTGCATTCTCTTCTGTAATTGCTGTTTATTAAAATCCCCTAAACGAAGGCTTCTGATTGGTCGAAATTCAAATATTGTTTGATTTCTATGAAAATGTGTTTATAGGTGTTTAATGGGACTGCGAATTAAACCATGTTTTTCGCTGCCATAGCCACCACATTAGCATCTTCGGGACCATGGGAGCGTTTGTAGGACGTATCTGATAGTTTCCCATTACAATTACATGTAGTACTTGTTATTAATTTCATTATCATTTTAGGTGCGAAAGAGGAAGACTGCCTTGACATTCATAGCCACCCACACGGACAGGAAAGCGCCTTTGCATTTGCGTCGGAACTTGAAAGAACTAGGTGGGTAATAACAAGCAATTCCTTACGTTAAACGTTTGAGTGATAATCTTAAGAGTGTAAACCATTCCATCTATAATGAATATTTGACTCTGGCTTATTTAGGGCTTTAGAAAAAGACTTCGGGCCCGCCATCAGCCCCTATGGTCCACCAGGGCCAATATGTGCATATGTATCATCAAGATGCCATCCCATGCTGGTATTTCTAGCCAAGTTTGAATTTATTCCAATAGCAATCCAGCAAAAAATCCTGCACAAAAATTTGATTTCCCTATACAAACTACATGTATAATAAAGTCCCCCTCCCTCCCCCGGGGGAAACGTTAGACCCCCTGGGTCACGAATTCACAATTATGATAAAGCATCTTAAGACCCATCTATGAAGAGTATTTGATTCGGGCAAATCGCTAATTGTCATGAACCATATATAATAGCTTCGGTCCATATTTGGTCTTAAGCATCCTTGGGTGAAGGGGAAGCAATTTTGTGTAAACAGTGGTTCTGGTCCCAGGGGCCTGAGGGCGGTCAAATTTTGGTAATATAAAACATTCTTTAAAATCATTCTTCTGTATAAATAAAAGGATTGGTCCATATTTTGTCCAAAGTATCAATTCTGTAGACAACGCCTGAGGTTGAAATTAAACAACAAGTTAACTCAGAACTAAAGGTCAAAGGCCATTTCGAGGGTCAAAGTCAAAAATCTTTTCAGTGGTGAACGTTTTTGATGACATTATCAAACAGAGATGGTCGGAATTAAACAAAGAAACGGCTGACCATAAGTCAATGTCACTGGCGGGTTAAAGGTCGACACATTTTGTATCTTTTCACTGATGAATATTTCGTGATGATATTACAAACAAATTAAGAGGCCCATGGGCCTTAACGGTCACCCGGATTTTGGTATATTTAACCCCTGTGACCATGAATGCTGGTAAAGTTCATTCATTTGAACAAATTATGTATAGCCCTTTACACCAGAATGCTATAGGCCCCTATCCCATCTCGAGGCCTAATTGGTTATTGAAAAAACATTGTCCTTTCAATGTTTTTCCATATTTGACCCCTAAGACCTTCAATGAAGCTCAATGTCATTAATTTGATCAATCCTGATAGCTGTTCAACACAGCATGCCTAAGGCCCCATTTCAGGTCTCTGGGCCTCTTAATTGCTTATAGCCAATCTAATTACGATACATGAACATCTCACGACATCGCATAAATGGTCACGTTCTAGTGACCTTTGATATCTCAATATTTCACTTTCAGATCGAATTGTCAATTTTTCAATGTCATCAATCTCACCCATTCGTCACATCATGATGCAGTGGCGTAGGAAGCGGGGGGGCAGGGGGGGCAATTGCCCCCCCCCCCCCCACTTTTTACAGTGGGGGGGGGGGGGGGGGGGGGGGCAAACATATCTTTTTGCCCCCCCACTTTTTGACATCCAAAATCTAAAAAAGGGGAAAAAACACGAATTTATATATTCATTTCGATAAATATCTGTATATTTTCGAACCGATAATGTTTTCTTGAAGGCAACGATAAAAACTTTATCTTGTACATCCGGAACATTCCGACTTTTATACTAGTATATCAATCCTCAGACCTGTGTGTCGGTCGTCTGCAATAGAGCCTGGTAAGTCAATATTTATATCTTAATACGAAATTTTGCTTAACCTCATCACATAGATTCAATAAGTTGATGATAATTTGTGAAGTTAATTGAGTTCATAATGAGAACAAGACAGAAACACAACATGAATAAGAATGCGCGGTTTTAATGTGAATAGAGTGACACTAATAACCGACAGGTACGAGGAAATACAAAAAAAAAATTCGTCTCGCGCCTACGGCGCTCGATTATTACTTAGTTACTGGACCCCCCGCCCTTTCGAAAATCCTGGCCGGGCCTATAGCTAGTGATTCATGTTTTGCCATAAATAATATATCCTGATTTGCGTCAATAACTTATTTTGTACTACATAAATTATCAAAATTATCATGGGATGTTGAAATGATAATTATTGGCTAATTTTGCGGAGATGGCATACGGTTTGTTTAGTGCGTAAAATTTAAGGTTAAAAAAAATTTTGCCCCCCCACTTTTTGACGACTTACTACGCCACTGTGATGCATCTGAAGCTGACTACTTCGGTACAGAATGGATATAGCTATATGCTTCGTTGGACGAAATGACTTTAAACAGATTGACAGAGTACGCAAGCTTTGCGCTGCTATATCGCATCTTTAAGTAGCAATTTGATTGGTTAATCCAAAATGCCATTCTGACGTGAAGTCGTTAGATGATCATGTAACGTAGTGAGAACGAGAATCTATATCATGTCCACCAGGTGTCAGGACCAGAGGAAACCCGGACTGATTGCTTAGAAAAAAAAGGAGCCATTTAAACATTTTAGCATATGTTACCCATTTGACATTGAATGAAGGCCAATGCCTTTCATTTGAACAATCTTGATAGTTCTTCATCTTAGCATGCTACAGGCAGTGTCGGTCCTAGAGGAAAAGTTTGAATTGTAAATTGTTTACGACGGACGACACCGCACTAAAGCGTTACGTTGAATAGACCTGGCAGGACATGAATGAGTTTTAAATGTGTTCGTCGCTTATAATGTGTGTTTTCTTAATAATATCATCCCTTCTTGCACAAAACACAGAGAAAGTACACATGTAGAATCTATAAGCAATAGATACTAAGGCCCATTCATGTCTATTCATGTCTTTAGGGGGACCCTGTTTTAATTGAAGGGTAATCGCCCAATGCACTCTGGGAGAAATTGCAATAGGCCTACTTCCGGTGATCATCTGAAATGTGAAAGTGTAAATAAACGGGTGAGTTCTTGCAATGTTGAAATTTAGAACATCATTCCTCTAGATTTACTGAAAGTACACTATTGGTGAATGACCTGTCGCCGAGACGAGGTTGTTCTTGCCCGCTTCAAGTGAATAGAGATGGATATCCAGGATGGGCAAAACCACCCACTTCGGCACTTGGCAAGCGATACTGTACACGAACTCGGGCAGATTGATTGTTACAAAAAATAACTAAAAACAGCCAAAATCTATTAAACAGTAAATTTTGAAATATATTATTTAATGTCTAAAAGACGTTTTTACTGAAAGCGTTGTCTACCTAGAAACTTTGTTACACTTCCGGAAGTATTGCATCAAAGGGAAAGGGCTTAATATAAGTTTGATAATTATAACTTGTGCCCAATTCCCATGTATATAATATGAAACAGGCAATGCCTGAAAAGAGCGAAGCCAGCTAGTATGCCAATGTATAACATAAAAATATAGCGATAAACGTTTCGCCGTTTAATAATGAGTAAGTAATTATAACCGGAAACCAGAGACTTCTGAAGATGCTATTTCTCAGAAACTTGTGAAATGCTTTGTAGTATGTATGGTCAATATCAACATGCAAAGGATTTTTTTTGAATTTGCGGGAATGTTTGTGAATTGGTTATCTCCATTGCTTTGTGCTGACTTTCAAAACCCAACATTTTAATTTTTTATTTTCTGTTTGGGGTTGAACATTTGGAATTGTTTCGCCCTTGGTTTTGCATAGTACAGTATGTGTGATCATTCTCTGCAGAGACATATGAATGATTTATTGCATATAATGTGTTTATATACCAGACATATATCTCTGTATATACCTAAAATGAGAGTTTTCTTACAGCAGTTAAACTGTAGGTATATGGCCCCATGTAGTTGAAGGATCAAAGCATGACATTGAGTACATGCCAATTATTTCCATTGGTTCCTTTCAACCATACTTTTATGTGAATGTCCAAATGAATTGCTGCTTTCACTTCAGAAAGTGTAGCCCAACCATTATTGAATAGCGTATGTGTCCTGTATGTGGAATTAGAAATTGATGTGTTTTGAACCAATTTTAATATATTTTTTTTAAATCTTCCCAGAAAATCCAGTTTTTATACATATCTGTACAGATGTGCTTTCTCAATCTTTGAAAAAATCATCACCATGTAATGATAAACATCAAATTGCATCACTGCAACACCAATGGTGAACATGTAAACTTGATTCACAGGGACATGTCTAGTCTTATATTTAAAAATAAATACATTTTGTAGCCAGAAATAGCTATATGTTAATTTATATAGGTATTTCTAGCTATTTTTTCAATATAAGACAAGACATGTCCCTGTGGTTGATTAGAGGAACAATTGTTAAGTTCCAATGTAGACAGAGCTATAACCAAGGCACTGGACTGTTAATTGTCTTTGATTATTTTCCCCTTATTAGCCTTGATACAAAGTAGAATAATCAGTGAGCTTAAATGAGTAATTTAAAATATGTAATACCCAAACCTGTATAGTAATTAAAACTATAAAGTGCAGTACAGTACAGTACAGGTCTAACAATGTTATGTCTAGTTATAACCAGAAGTGGATCCAGGATGGATAAAAAATCTAGACAACAGTTACAATTCAGGATGTCAATCGATTTTATTTCTGCTTAATTTCACAATCAATATAACACTTGAGAAGGATGTAGTATTTTGTTGTTCATGGTGCAAATTCAGCAGCTCATATCTATGTAGTTGTTGTTCTAGCCTCTTTATTTCAGCTGCTGCTGACAAAACTTTCAAAGCTGTATCTGAAAAAATACAATAGTTACAAATGTTGTTTTTTTTCATATTTTTCATTTAATGACAACACTCTTAAGCTAAAGCTTTCATTTTTCTACATGTCGGGAGTATGCTTTACAATATCTCAACAAATAGGATGTATATATTCTATGTATGTGCTATTCCCACCCTATACATGAAGTCTTTTGACATGCCTGCTGTTTACTTTATAGACAAGAAAATAGAACACATATGTACAATCATTTTACATGTATTTTAATTGGTAAATTAGAAAGCTCAGGATTCATATCAGGCAAGGTCATGGATGTTAGAATACTCAGGGGGTGGGGTCGGACAAGATATGCTTACTGATGGTGGATAAGGTCATGGATTAATAACACTCTGGGATTAGATTAGACAGTTTCAAAATTTCACTTGTATTATATTGTAGTTACCGATGTTTATTATAGAGGAAGGAAAATCAAATGCATACAATTAGTCAAGCTGTCACACCATTATGTTTGACTGGTTTATAGATTCAAATGTGGTTTATTAAATATTTAGTTATAATTTTCACTCAATGCCAATATGATAATCAACAGGAAAGTGTTCCATTAAAAAATATCACATTATCATTAGATATCCCAAATATTAGTGCCAAATGGAGGCGTTCCAGTAATATACACATTTCATGTGGTAGTACATTTGGTAATCTGTGAGGGGAAAATAAGTGTGAATCAGATGTAATTTTGCAACATTAATATTGTTGGTAACGGTAACATAGCTGGTAACTACAATGTAACTTAATGTCTCAACCAACCTTATGTATATACGGTGTTCTATAGTGGAATTAAAAATACAGTAAGATTTGAGAGATTGTCATCTTTTAATTAAAACTGGTATTGGGCACCACTGATACATGTATAAGGCATGATCTAAACAATAATTTAATTATACATATTTATTGAAAAAAAAAGCTTAATTTATGGTACATCACTACAAAAAAATCCTACTTTCAGTTTTGAAATATCAAGATAGACAGAGAAATCAATGGAAACAAATATTTTGGCATACTTTTGAAATTAATAGCTAATGAATTTGATATAACCACATGGACATGTCTGGTCTTATATTTTAAAAACAGCCAGAAATACTTACATATAAAGTATTCATATAGGTATATCTGGCTATTTTTTTAATATAAGGCTAGACATGCCCCTGTGGTATAAGTTAACTGTAATAAAAGCATGCATACATGATGAGAGTGTTTCAAATGGTATCAGATAGCCCGAGTAAGAGTTTCCTCTTGCCCTAACACCACACCAGACATACATATCAGACTGCAGTATAACGTTAGGCAAACCTTGCCACAAGAAAGTGAAAGTACACTGCTGATGACTAAATACATGAAGACAAGATTCCAACCTTTCGCAGTAAATACATGTTTGTACTACACATACATGTATTTCGTTACACTAGTCTTACTGTACAGTACACAACGGTGACATTACCTTGTTGCTTCTACTTTCGTTTTGACATGCTTTTGTACGCCTTCACCCACCTCAAGCTCATTTTCATGTCGCTTTTACTTACGTTTTAGGTTCCATGAATTGTAGAATATACAACACCGCCCTCCAATCTATCAGGGTATCGGCCGTAACTGTTGCCAGTTCCCCACGAGCACGTTTTCACCATTTTCTGTTTCCATATATGTATTCTCGCGGTGTTCAACTGAGGTCCGACAAGTTGGCGGAAGTAATGGCGGACAATCGACCTCGCGTTCTGATTGGCTAGATTTATATATAGCAACCACGTTGCCTAGGAACGACATGGAGGGTGCAACATCTCGGTACATTTTCGGCAATCATCGGAAATATGCCGAATGTTCCCAGTTCCGTCCTCGAAACCATAATATTCGAGCTACATTTTAATCGCACACTATAACAGATATTTTTTACAAAAATAATTAATCAGCATTATGAACACACCAACTGGATTTACGTAACGTTCGACTTTTTCTAAAGTTTCTGCAGACAACTGGAGCGGGTTGCTCACGCTCACTTCCGGCAGAAAATTTTCAGGCTGTACCATCCCGTCAACGTTATGCTAAGCTGGACTAGAATACTGTACATACGCGCACGTTAACGGTAAAGAGCTTCGCTCGGGCAGCTTCGCTGCCCGAATAGCTTCGCTCTTATTAGTTCCTGTACATTCATGAATAAAAACGGTCACAGGGATTGACACTAACTTAATCACTTTGACAGACCGCCGGGCTGCCAAGTTTAGGAATGAGGCAGCCCGGGCTGCCAAAGAAGGTGCCCCTCTTTGGGGATTTGGGGGCATATGTCGCTCAAGTCCTTACCCCAACAAGGAGGTGAAAATTGAATATTCTAGATACAGATTACTGCATGCTAGTTCATTCTGAGTATAAAAATATTACATCTTGCACCAAGGGGTTTCATGAAAAAAGTTTTGGAAATAACTTTTTTGAAGTAAATGAAGAAAACTTTTGCTGGACATTATACATTTGACTGAAAATGTTGGCAGCCCACAGTGCTGCTGGTCTGGATATTCTGGCAGCCCGACCAGATTCCAGACAGCGCAGGGCTGCCGGGCTACTGTTAGTGTCGACCCTGCGGTCATTTTTCCAATGATCATCTAACATTATTTCAAATTTTATGACAGAATCAGCATTGACAACAATTTGTGGCAAGCTATTCCATAAATCAATAACTCGGTAACTGAAAAAATGTTTCCTTCCATCAAGACGACATCGCTTTTTGAATATTTTCTTATCGTGGCCTCAGGTTCTACTCATCTTGTCCATTTAGAAAAAGTTTTTTGTTATTCTACTATCGTATATGTTATTTACTATTTTAAAAACGTTAATCATATCTCCTCTGGTCCTACGGTGCTGTAGCGTTGGGAGATTTAAGCGTTGTAGCCGTTCTGGGTACGAGATATTTTTAAATCCAGGGATCAGTTTTGTTGTCCTTCTCTGCACATTTTCGATGAGTTCTATGTATCTTTTACTTTTGATGGGTTCCAAACACTTGCAGCATACTCAAGGTGGGGTCTAACTAGAGCTTTAAATAATATTTTGAACATGAGTTCGTCCAGATACACGAAAGATCTTCTAATCAGTCCAACTATACTGTTAGCTTTATTGACAATTAAATGTATGTGCGTTTTGAAGTTTAAATCCTCATCTATGGTGACACCAATGTCCTTTTCGTTCTTGACATGTTCCAGTTCGATTCTTTCTCCTCCCGATCCTTCCATATAGTATTTTCGTTTTTGAGTTGCTTTAAGCGAAAGAACTTTACATTTATTAGGGTGGAATTTCAGTAGCCATTCGTCGGACCAATTTTGAAGATTATCCAAATCGTTCTGGAGTATTTTAACATCCTCGCTATTGCTTATTTGTCTGTATAATTTGGTATCATCAGCAAAGAGTGGCGATTGGGACACTGGTATTTCTGGTAGATCATTGATATATACAACAAATAATATTGGTATTTCTGGTAGATCGTTGATATATACAACAAATAATATTGGGCCCAATACACTTCCCTGGGGGATACCACTCATTACCGGGTACGATTTAGAGGATTCTCCGTTGACTATTACTCGCTGGCATCTATTTCTTAAGAAGTCTTTTATCCAATTAACAACCTGAAGGTCATTTTGTTAAGCCGTTTTTGCATTTATGCGACGTCGACTTGCATTAGACGGACTTTTAAAAAAGTTAACTTGAAAGCGATTTTGGCTATTTTAAGTAACAAAACTACAGTACCTTAATTGGTGTATATAATGTATTTCACACACATAACCTTATTTTGTGCATAATATGGTCATTAATGTACGAATAAGGCTCCGATCTTGCGAACCCCAATTTTATAATATATAATATATAATTAAGAATAAAAATTAATGCTTGATCATGCTACTCTCCTTAAGCCAAAATAGATGAAAACCTTTGATCTGAAATATAACTGGCTGCGAACAGACAATTTATGGTGGTTTTAGCCTTTGATATAG
Organism: Pecten maximus; assembly: GCF_902652985.1. Taxonomy (NCBI): domain Eukaryota; kingdom Metazoa; phylum Mollusca; class Bivalvia; order Pectinida; family Pectinidae; genus Pecten; species Pecten maximus. The sequence continues at coordinate 29,374,727 of NC_047019.1, forward strand.
TCCGAATTTTCTGACGATCTTACTATGTTAACCAGCTTTTGGGATGTTAACATCAGAACCCTTCGGATTACCTTTGGTATTGAGGGGGTGTGCCCCTGCTGTTTGTCAGATGACCGTTTAGACACATGGGTCTCTTGTTATGTCTGTGATTTTTCAGGATGAAGTTGCATGTCAGGGTGTTGAGTAGGGTATCTCCCAGAACTTTCCTGATGCTATGTGAATTCCTCATTCGACTTGACCGACTCCGCCTCCTTCGCTCTCTTCATTCAAACTTTCCATCTAGTTAACGTTGCTGATATTAATATGACGTTTTATTGCCTTTGCTGTCTTGTGTCATCTCCTCATTTTCTTGCTTTACTAGATTCCAGCGGCCCATTAGTTAATCCGAGAGCCAGGTACGCCATTTTTGTTTTTATTCATGAACTTTTCTGCACATGCTCGTATTGAGAGTTGTTGGCAGCGGTTAATTTTCTCACTTCGGGTCTAAGTTACATTTTCAAAAACTTATATTTTTAAGAACTTGGGTTATCTTCAGACTTTGAGTGTTACGGTAAAGTTTATAGTTGAGAAATGTGCAAAAATACACAATCCCAATTCTTGTCTACCACTATACACTGCTACTGAGTATGCATATAATAGCACTATATGGTCCATTGTCATATGACCATCAAGGTCCATGGGCCTCTTGTCCATGGTACATCCATTCTTCCCTCTATAAACAAGCCTTGTTATCGCTATTTCTCGAGAAGTACATGTACTAAGAATGCTTATTTCTTTTATACGTAACGTTTGGGTAAATTCTCTTTAAGCTTTAAACTTGTGCCAGTTGAATTTTTAGACTAATTTGGTTAAGGAAAATTAAAGTGATTATTTTACTCTATAAAATGGGTATAATCGATCATGACTTATTGGCATTTTGACACTAGCTGAATGCCATGTATTTTTGTATCTTTTCAGATATCTCACATGAGCATTTGAGTCACTGCCAGCAATATATCAATTAAAAAAAAAAAAGATGGCTGTACCTGCTCCTTACTACAATGATGCTGAAAACTGTGTATGTAGATCTGAATTATTTTATAGAATATGTAACATGGTATATTGCATAATTGTAACACTGGTAACTGTAAAAGTCTGAATTTTGGCGAAAAGTATGAGATTTATAATACATATCTGAATTTTAGCAGAAAAGTCATAATTTTTCAGATATACCTTTTAATTTCAGATATGTTTGGTAAGATTTAGACTTTTTTAATATTTGTGCCCCCGGGCAACCCCTCTCGCTGGCTACCTCCCGTTGTTTTTTTCTATGTTTCATTCAATGGCGGGTGCCAAGGTCCTTTTTATCTCTTCTTATTTGCATAATGTTGCATATTTTACAGGAAATAGCAAGAAAAGGTGATGCACTGTCTCCGGTACTGTCAGAAGATGTGTGCAATGTATGCTGTGATTCAGGTATTGTAAAAGAACACAAATCCTATAAAAAAAGGTTTGATCCTAGATCTATGTGTTCCCGATGCAAAAGAGATATGAAGAAGAATAAGCTGAGATCACATGCTCGAAACGGGAAGTTATTGGATCATTGGCCTGTAAGAAAAAAAGTTGAGAGTAAAGAGAAGAGAAAGACTTCATCCTCAAAAGAAGAAAGAAAAAAACGGAAGAAATTGTTCAGCCTGAAGAATTTTCATTGTCTTAGAGGGGATAAAACTGAGGTAAACAGTCATCCCGATAAGATAGAACAAGACAGTGGGATTTACCTAAGTGGTAAGACATGTCAGGGGGACACATCTGATGTTTCTGTGACATGTCAGAATGGCCTGGGAAATGTCTTGCCTTTGGAAGGAGAATTATCAGATGCTCACCAGTTTTCTTGGAATGACAGCTTCAGGGATATTCACGTTTTTTCCTTAGACATGGATTTGTCTTCACTGCAGTATCAGTCTGATGTCATAGTGAATGCCATTGTTTCTAGAACTGTTGAGGCAGATGGAATTAGTTACGGAACAACCTATGAATGTGATGAAGATGATAAGTGTGAGGACACCATGGTAAAGGAAGTTGTCACAGCTTGTAAGCAGTCGGCAAGAATTCAGCCAGACTTAACATCTTTTGAAAGATCAAGTTCTGATCTTCAACCATGTGGACTGGAGTTTCATGTCCCTGTTCAATGTACAGAAGTTGTCGAGGACTATACTCCTCGTCCTGTGGCAATAACAGAAAGTCAGCTGTCTGGAAATTCAAGTGAAAGTTACAGCAAAGATGATTACGTTGAGAACACCAAGCCTTCTCCTCCAGACTTCAGGCAGATATGCCATACAGAACCGTTCGTGTGTGTTACAGAGTCATGCAGCCAGTTAATGAGTACTGACTACAAGGTCGTTGAGTCAAAGATTGTTAAATGGATTGACGCTACGGAATCACTTAGTCAACCAGAAATCAAAGATATGAAAAGGGATAACTTTGAAGAGAAGTTGAAGGGGTGTCCTTTTACAAAGACTGGCACAGAGGAGGACCGCCATTGTGATAAACCGTTTATTAATGGAAGCTCTGATGAAAAAGTACAAAGTAAATCCAAGATGTTGATGGGTGGAAAGCTACCATCATGCTCGTCTCCAGATTGGTTCCAAAGAACACCTTCGTGTTATACCTGTAGCAGGTGTGAATTTTCTACAACGGGCTCTGCCCTATCTGAAGGAGAACTACTGAGTTCAACATCTTTGTCCAGGAAACGTAGCTGTGGTCAAGCAAAAATGTCTTCTGTCTTTCTGGTGGATCAGTATACTTTCTCTTTTCGTGTCTTTCTGGCAGAACTCTGTAAGTGTACCTTCCTTTTTTTTTTGATTTCTCTTTGGTTAGACTTTGAGAAGAAACAAAAGGTCCATGAAGGAGAACACAAGAATGTTTTTACCTTACTTCAGTCTCGCACAGATACAGAATCAGGGAAAAGTCCTAAACAAAATAAAACAAATGATGACAGGAAACCAAAAGATTGTAATCTGTTTGGGAACAGCAAACTGGCAAATAATGAGTTAACTACTGCAGGAGATTGGAATTCATCTGATGTAGTGGAGCCCCTTCATGTCTATGTTCCATCTGTAGACCAGTCAAACCCAGCAGTTTACACAGCAAATGAGAATATCTCTCAGCCAAATTCAACAGAATTTCTAAATGTGCACCAGCAAGAGTTAAGACACACTCGGTCAGACCAAATGTCGTCACTCCAAAGAAAAAGCAGACTGGTACAGAGAAAAAAACATGCCCGACATCTTTGCTGCAAAAGACATGCAATAAAGCATGAATACACATGTATACACATTCCTAAATCTAGAACCTCAAGGAGACTTGTCAAAAGGATGAACAGCCTGGAGAATTTTGTTTTCCAACGAAGCAAGGTTGTGAAGAACAGTAAACATGATACAGGAAGACGTGATTACCTGCATTCCATGCTTAATGTGAGGTCAGATCTAAATGTATTCATGCTTCCCTTTAACCATCCAAACAGTCAGCCAGCCAACGGAACTGATGAAGCGGGACATGGAAATAGAGATGGAGAACTTGGGGCTTCAGCAGGAAGACTCTCCAGCCTGGAGACCCCACCTAGCACTGTCAATGGACATATTGGAGTATTTGAACAGATCAGCACAGGAACTGTAACGGAGAGTATGAAGTTTGAATGGGCTAGGTTCAAATCTTTCTGGTCCTTTCCGATGTCCTGTCCTATTCCACCAACTGTTCTGGCTAAGTATGGGTTTTACTATACAGGGAACGAGGACAAGGTGTGTTGCTTCTGCTGTGGAGTGACGCATGGAAACTGGCAAAAAGGACAGTCTGTCTATGCTATGCACTATCAGATTTCAAGAAGATGTCGGTGAGTTATTTGAATATATTGTTTGTAAACAATTGTAAAATGTCAACTCCTAGTGGAAACACTTTCTGAATAATTCTTAAGTCCACTCAACTTCAATTAAAGGAATATGGTTTAACCTCTCAATAAAGACCAATGTCACTTATTAAAGATAAAATTATAACTCATACTAATCCCTCAGGAGTCTCAGTTCTTTTAAGATTTTCCTGAAACTAAACATCTTTCTACAAAATTGTACAGACGTATCTATAACAGATCAAGTACCAGTATCATTGGTTCAAATCTAACCTCTTCTTAATGCCTTGTCACCACTCCATTTATTGTGAACCTATTTAATTGGGACGCTCTCAGATTTCAACATGTGACTTAATTTAAATCAATTATTGGTGCCTCCTGCACACAGTTAAACAATATAAAGGAACTTCCATTAGAGCAGCCATGATTTAGTGAAATGCTTTTAGAGCAAAAAGTGCCAATAAACTATGACCTCTTCAGTATATAGGTAAACAGTGTATATAGCCGACAGGAACCAAGGTGGCTCTCTTGATCTACCTGGCATTTACGTATACATATTCCTATCACTCACTGTTATAACTAAAACAGTTGATGTGTAATGCACATCCTAATTGATCTCTAATGATTTTTCAGAACATATTCATAGAAATAAATTGTTTCCTTCATTTGGAAAATTCATCTTATGGCATCTCTCCTTTTTAGAAACAATGTACTTTATGTATTTTCAGGGAGAACTTTTGTGTAAATTTGTATAAAAATTTAGAAAAAGGACCAGAGTGTCTGAACTGTATATGTAAGGAGTGTCACTGATATTAACATACTGTGAATTATTTTGCAGCTTCATGCTAGGGGAAGATGTTGGAAACGTGCCGATTCATGGTCCATATTCCTCCCTGAACCGAAGAGGTGGAGGTCAAGGTAAGAATAACTGATGTAGTCTGATGGCCATTGTCTTATTTTCCTTTAAGACAAACAAATTTTGACTCAGAATTTTCAATTTTTATTAGTGAGACAATCCTGTGACATCTATTATCATTGACGTTGCAACAGTCTTTCTCTGTTTTATAATTATAACGGGTCAGTGATAAATTATGTTATGATACGCTAGGTTAATCAGAATCAATTATGAAAGTGTTTAATCAAAAGATAAGATCACAAGGTCAAAAGTCAAGGTCAAATTTTGTTCTCTTCACCGGTAAATATTTTTATAACGCATTTCGAATCAAAGTTCATTAAAATCAAACAAAGAGGCACAGGCTTAAAGTTCAAGGTCATTACACTGAAGGTGAAATATCAAGGAAAATTGTGTAAATGTAAGTCTTTTTACAAATAAATATTTTAAGAAATCATGAAGCAAAGTTGATCAGCATCTTATAATGGAAGTTTTGCGATATCACAGTTAGGATAAGTTTGATATACAATAATGTCTAACAACGTGTTCATCATCAGCCACGGCATTAGGACACATATTGGGAAGGTGAGTATAAACTGCAGAGTCACTGGAGGTTGTACTTCTAACATCAATTATATCAATACTGTTTCTAAAATCAGTTAAACTAATACTGTTTTAATACTGTTTCTAGCATCAGTCAATGTTTTCTATTTCATGCAGAAGCGTCACTAACTACAGAACCATCAGAACTAACACCACAACTGCAGACACCAGACAGCGTCACATCAATCCTTCTGGGACGAGAAGGAGATTCAGGAAACCAAGTAACAACATCACTTTTACAGGCCTTACCAACAGTACCAGATCTTCGCAATGAAACAAGGAATGGACTAGGAGTTGGTAGTGGTCAGAACAGTAATGAAACGAGGAATGGATTAGGAGTTGGTAGTGGTCAGAACCGTAATGAAACAAGGAATGGACTAGGAGTTGGTAGTGGTCAGAACAGTACTGCAGCAAGGAATGGATTAGGAGTTGGTAGTGGTCAGAACCGTAATGAAACAAGGAATGGATTAGGAGTTGGTAGTGGTCAGAACAGCACTGAAGCAAGGAATGATTTTGGAGCTGGCAGTGCACAGAACCGTAATGAAATGAGGAATGGATTGGTAGTTAGCAGTGCTCAGAACCATACTGAAATTAGGAATGGATTGGAAAGTGCGTCTAATCTCCCAACACCACAGACATCAAGTGCCAGTTCTTCCTCTGTATCCCAGTCTCCACAGCCAGTCAGCCAAGTATCTACTCTTGGCCAGACTCCTGCTCAGCCAGGACATGCTGCAGCCCATCAGCAGGCCTCAGCTCCTAACACCTCTACTGTATCTCAGACAGTAGCCAGTCCCCAAAACCAGATAGCCACCCAATCACGTATGGATACTATGGCTAACCAGCAACGACCAGCAAACCAACAACATCCAACCACTCTGGCTCAACGCCACCAAGAGCAACGACAGATTCCAGCAGCAGCCAACAACCATGGCAACTTGGGCATCATCACAGCAAGGCCTCGTTACCCTAACTACGCAGTCTTGACAGTGAGGTCAAGTACCTTCAATGGCTTCCCAAACCATTTAGACCAGACCCCCCTACAGATGGCCCAGGCAGGTTTCTTTTATGCGGGTAGGTATATATACTTCATTTGTTGGTAATTTAATTTTTTGAAAGCTCTATGAAGCATTCTTTATGCTGCACATTTCACAAAGTGGATTTTTTGTTAAATTATTGTTTCACAATATGATATATCCCATTCAGGATAGTATGTACATACTGTTTTTAGAAGCTGTGTGTCCTTCCACACTAGATTACTTAATCATGATGGAACTTGGTAAGCTTATAAAATATACCAAGTGACTAACGTGTAAAGGATAAGTTGAAAATTAAACAAAATATGCAAGGGTTTGCTATTAACTTCCTTGGGTTCAAAACAAATTCACTATAACCACAAACATAGCATTTCAGAGAAGTGATTTTGACAGAGTGTAGTATAAGTTTTTCATCAAGGGAGGCTATCTGTAGTAAAACAAATAATTCCTGAGAGTTAATGACCAAATCTGATCAAAGTACAGATCATCATTTTACACTACATTATGAAGATCTGATGGTACTGTCCAAAAAATGTTGTTGATTTGGTTATATTTGGTTACCAGAATACACAAGAACAAATCAGTTTGTTATACATACTTAGTATACAATGTAAGTTAGTGCTACAATGCACATGGCCTGTTCATGGTTTACCAGTGGAAATCGAAATTGGTTTAGTTGACATTTCCTATCAAAACTTTTGTTAGTTTGATTTGATTTTGCATACTTTCAGTATTTGCTTGTTGACAAAATTATATTTTATTCATAGGTTATGGAGATTATGTAAGGTGCTTCTTTTGTGGAGGTGGACTTCGAAACTGGGAGCCTGGAGATGACCCCTGGGTGGAGCATGCTCGTTGGTTTCCTCGCTGTGCTTATGTCAAACAAAACAAAGGTCAAACCTTTATCAACATGGTACTTCAGAGGCAGCGGGAGTTGGTAAGTTTAGAAACGTAACCTGTCAGTGATAGAATCACTGATGCAATTCTCAGATTTACATGATATGTATCTATCAATGATGTTTTTATGTCTATTAGTCCATTAGATAAGTCTAAAATAAGGCAATAACTGTTAGTTGGTGATTCTTTATATAAAAAAAAAAAAATACCAGGTGAACCGAGCATACTGAGTATAGCTAAATCAATGTCACACACTGGCCTCGCCAGATATTAGTACACTTCATATATTTTAAAGAAACTCGTGATTTTGTAATAGGCAGAGTCCTGTAGGCAGTATACAAGTCACTAACTAAGTATTTTATTCATCTATTTGTTTCATAAAAGGATGGTACTTCAAGGGAAGTAACTCTTACATCAAGATATTTATTTTGGGCCAAGCAACTATTACATATTTGTTGGGGATGCAGAAAGGGGCTGGTTCATATGGTTCATGATATGTTTGGAAGACACAGTATGAATTATGTGTTTTACTTTCGAAATGTTGATTTTATTTGCTATGAAACTTCACAACTTTTTCTGATTTATCTGAAACTTATGCTTATAATTTTGATAATGTTTTAAAGAAATAAAAAGCATTAGAATTATTTGATACAAAACATTAAAAAAATATTCCATTCCTTTGTATTGATTACTTATTTAGACACTGCCCAATGAATACATCAGGACCACATCAGGAGCCTCTAGCACGACATCCAGCGCTACCACCCAGACAGCCAGAATAATGGACAACCAAACTGGTTCAGTGAGAGAGCCACCACCTGTTTCTGTCCCTACTACAACCTCCACAGCTAACACTGAAACTCCTCAGACAGGTCCGACCACAGCACAGCGACAAACTGAAATACAACTGACAGGTATACTATACCTAGTTAACACTGAAACTCCTCAGACAGGTCCGACCACAGCACAGCGACAAACTGAAATACAACTGACAGGTATACTATACCTAGTTAACACTGAAACTCCTCAGACAGGTCCGACCACAGCACAGCGACAAACTGAAATACAACTGACAGGTATACTATACCTAGCTAACACTGAAACTCCTCAGATAGGTCCTACCACAGCACATTATACTGAAATACAACTGACAGGTATACTATACCTAGTTAACATTGAAACTCCTCAGATAGGTCCGACCACAGCACATTATACTGAAATACAACTGACAGGTATACTATACCTAGTTAACACTGAAACTCCTCAGACAGGTCCTACCACAGCACAGCGACAAACTGAAATACAACTGACAGGTATACTATACCTAGTTAACATTGAAACTCCTCAGACAGGTCCAACTACAACACAACACATTATACTGAAATACAACTGACAGGTATACTATACCTAGTTAACACTGAAACTCCTCAGATAGGTCCTACCACAGCACATTATACTGAAATACAACTGACAGGTATACTATACCTAGTTAACACTGAAACTCCTCAGACAGGTCCAACTACAACACAACACGTTATACTGAAATACAACTGACAGGTATACTATACCTAGTTAACACTGAAACTCCTCAGACAGGTCCTACCACAGCACAGCGACAAACTGAAATACAACTGACAGGTATACTATACCTAGTTAACATTGAAACTCCTCAGACAGGTCCAACTACAACACAACACATTATACTGAAATACAACTGACAGGTATACTATACCTAGTTAACACTGAAACTCCTCAGATAGGTCCGACCACAGCACATTATACTGAAATACAACTGACAGGTATACTATACCTAGTTAACACTGAAACTCCTCAGACAGGTCCAACTACAACACAACACGTTATGCTGAAGTAAAAACTATCAAATATGGCTGATAATCATCGCCATATGCTATTGTTATACATGTTGTTAATAGACATTTCTAACATAGCCTGTGACGCGAACTCCGAGACCGACTCCGACTGTTTGGGGGTCATCTCAAAATGCTCAAACAGCGAATATGTTTTCTAATTTTAGCAATGTATTAGCCTACCGTCACATCATAAGATGGTCGCTCATATATATATACGTGCTGCATAACAATTGTTTTAATTCACGGAACACATATGACCTGTTATTTTTTGCCATTCGTGATGTTTTCGACGGCCTGCATGATGATACCCAGACAGCAAGCTTACGTTGGGCCAACATCGGTAAATCACGCTGGGCCAACGTAATGTTGCTCATTGGCGCAACGTTGGTCCAACGTGCTGGTCCGACGTTGGTCCAACGTCAAAATGAACAAATCCATGTTGGCCCATCGTTGGTCCAACATCAGATTTAAACAATTTATGTTGGCTCTACGTTGGCAATATCGGGAAACTTACAATGGACCAACGTTGGATTAATGTCAGAAGTTTGACCTATGTGTTGGTTTTCGGTTGTGTTGGAGCTGATACAGTTGATTCCATACAGCACGAAACCGCGTGGATATGGTTTACATCCTTTGCCTAATACCACCTTCAATGTACACGTTTAACTTCAAGAGCATGATAATCCAACGGTAAGGTACGCATTACAGGAGATAAATGCTAATTTAGGGCAAGTGAGCTTATGTCGTGGTGCGGCGTCCGTCGTCCGTCCGTCCGTCCGTCTGGCGTCAACTTTTTCATTTAAAAGACTTCTTCTCAATAACCAAGAAGCCCAGGGACTTGATATTTGGCCTGTACCATGCTGGGGTGAAGGGCTACCATGTTTGTTTAAATAAATGACCTTGACCTTCATTCAAGGTCACATGGGTCAAATAGGCTATACTCTTCAAACAACTTCTTCTCAATAACCAAGAGGCTCAGGGACTTGTTATTGGGCCTGTAGCATGCTAAGGTGAAGGGCTACCATGTTTGTTTAAATAAATGACCTTGACCTTCATTCAAGGTCACATGTGTCAAATAGGCTATAATCTTCAAACAACTTCTTCTCAATAACCAAGAGTCCCAGGGACTTGATATTGGGCCTGTAGCATGTTGGGGTGAAGGGCTACCAAGTTTGTTCAAATAAATGACCTTGAACTTCATTCAAAGTAACATCGGTCAAATAGGCTTTAATCTTCAAGCGACTTCTTCTCAATAACCAAGAGGCCCAGTGACTTTATATTGGGCCTGTCTGTAGCATGCTGGGGTGTAGGGCTACCAAGTTTGTTCAAATGAATGACATTGACCTACATTCAAGGTCACAGGGGTGAAATATTTTTAAATTTTGCGATAGCCAAGAGTCACCAAGACCCAATATTAGGCCAATAGTATGCTGGAATGAAGGACTAGAAAATTTATTGACATGAATAAACCTAGCTTTCTCTGATATTTGAATAAATTTGTGATCAGCATAGTATCTGTTGAAATGTCCTCAATCAACTGCAAATTTGCTGTAGAGCCAGGTGAGCGATACAGGCCCATTGGGCCTCTAGTATTTTCTCACATGTAACGCAAATTCTAAATTTTTTACTAACCGTAGGTCCAAACATGTAGATGGATTTTCCGGATACTTGTGTGATACTTGGCGACAATGTTTATCCATTTACTTCACCCAACAGAAGACAACAGATTTTGAGAAGAAACGTTAGGCAGCGTCGAAAATGTCGAAAATTTAACAACATTTTGAATAGTTACAGAGTCAGAGTGGAGCATGCCATCCGAGAAATGAAATGAAATTACCACGTAATCGGAACGCTGTGGAACGGTGCATTTATTTAAGATAGGGACATTAAGGCAAACGGTCTATGTCCATCAGAACCATATGAGTTATCATACAAATCTTATTATTATTTTCAGTAATATATAAAAAGTTGAGTGATAATGTATTGCACCTCTTGCTCACCATAGAATCTCAGGTGAGTCAAGGACATGTACGCCTCGGGCCGTCTTCAAAATTCTATTGACAATAACACGTATGGTGAAAGTAAATAAAGTGAATACAATATGCAAAAATATCTTTATGTGTTGAAATGTATCTATCGATTTAGTTATTATTTATTTTTTCATGATCGAACGAAATATGACATAATCCTATAGTATTCGGTATTTTAGAATTTTGAGATGACCCCTCAAATAGCCGGTGTCGGTCTCGGTGTTCGCGTCTGAGGCTATGTTAGAAATGTCTAATAATAGCACAGGTAATACAGTGTGGCTATGTATTTATGTGTGTAGGAACAACCTGAATGCTGATATCTAGGCATTAATTTCTTAATACTTGACTTTCAGTAACTGCTGAAGAAATGGAGTCTCCAGCTGTACTCAGCATCAGGGAAATGGGATACAATGATGAGATGATTAAAACTGCCATCCAACAACTCCGCCGCAACCAAGGTAAAACAAAATAACCAACTAAACTCCGCCGCAACCAAGGTAAAACAAAATAACCAACTAAACCACACACTCATACCTGGTAATTTTCACCCCCGTTTAATTTTCGCCCTTTGATGATAGGGCGAATTTAAGATGACGACGAAAATTTCAAGCTCAATTGCAGGATTTACAAGTTATCGTACATAGGCTACTTGCAGTCGGATCCAAAACATACCCTCGTACTTTTGAAGTGCGTTATATCCTATACATTTACAAGCAACGTGTTATATATTTACACTAAGTTTTTAGCCCACCATCATCAGATGGTGGGCTATTCAAATCGCCCTGCGTCCGTGGTCCGTCGTCCGTCCGTCCGTCCCTCCGTCCGTCCCTCCGTCCGTCCCTCCGTCCGTAAACAATTCTTGTTATCGCTATTTCTGAGAAAGTACTGAAGGGATCTTTCTCAAATTTCATATGTAGGTTGCCCTTGGTCCCTAGTTATGCATAGTGTATTTTGGGACCGATCGGAAAACAAAATGGCCGACAGGCAGCCATCTTGGATTTTGACAATTGAAGTTTGTTATCGCTATTTCTGAGAAAGTCCTGAAGGGATCTTTCTCAAATTTCATATGTAGGTTTCCCTTGGTCTGTAGTTATGCATATTGCATTTTGGGACCGATCGGAAAACAACATGGCCGACAGGCAGCCATCTTGGATTTTGACAATTGAAGTTTGTTATCGCTATTTCTGAGAAAGTCCTGAAGGGATCTTTCTCAAATTTCATATGTAGGTTTCCCTTGGTCTTTAGTTATGCATATTGCATTTTGGGACCGATCGGAAAACAACATTGCCAACAGGCAGCCATCTTGGATTTTGACAATTGAAGTTTGTTATCGCTATTTCTCTGAAAGTACTGAAGGGATCTTTCTCAAATTTAATATGTAGGTTGCCCTTGGTATGAAGTTGTGCATATTGCATTTTGGGACCGATTGGAAAACAACATGGCCGACAGGCAGCCATCTTGGATTTTGACAATTGAAGTTTGTTATCGCTATTTCTGAGAAAGTACTGAAGGGATCTTTCTCAAATTTCATATGTAGGTTCCCCTTGGTCTGTTGTTATGCATATTGTATTTTGGGACCGATCAGAAAACAACATGGCCGACAGGCAGCCATCTTGGATTTTGACAATTGAAGTTTGTTATCGCTATTTCTGAGAAAGAACTGAAGGGATATTTCTCAAATTTCATATGTAGGTTGCCCTTGGTCCCTAGTTATGCATAGTGCATTTTGGGACCGATCGGAAAACAACATTGCCGACAGGCAGCCATCTTGGATTTTGACAATTGAAGTTTGTTATCGCTATTTCTCAGAAAGTACTGAAGGGATCTTTCTCAAATTTAATATGTAGGTTGCCCTTGGAATGAAGTTGTGCATATTGCATTTTGGGACCGATCGGAAAACAACATGGCCGACAGGCAGCCATCTTGGATTTTGACAATTGAAGTTTGTTATCGCTATTTCTTAGAAAACACTGAAGAGATCTTTCTCAAATTTCATTTGTAGGTTGCCCTCGGTCCCTAGTTATGCATATTGGATTTTGAGACCAGTCAGAAAACAACATGGCCGACAGGCAGCCATCTTGTATTTTGACAATTGAAGTTTGTTATCGCTATGTTACAGAAGGTACTGAAAGGATCTTTCTCAAATTTTATATGTAGGTTCCCCTTGGTCCCTGGTATTGCATTTTGGGACCAATCCAAAAACAACATGGCCAACAGACAACCATTATTGCTAAATCTTAAATTTTAAATATGGGTTCCCCTTGTTTGAAAAGTACTAGAGGGCTGTTTCTGAATTTACACAGATTAGTAAGGCTTAGAGGAAGGGAAAAGTAGAGAAAAGATCAATCTGACATGGAACCTATAAAGATCATTCAATGGTGGGCGCCAAGATCCCTCTGGGATCTCTTGTTAAAATAGGTTATTGTTTTATTCTAATCTATGCATGTGAAATAAAATCTAGATCTAAATCTAGGCCTTGTAAATTTGCGATATCACATGGAGTTAAATCGAGAGTATCGGCTAAGACAGCGTACTAGGTTTAGTATATTTGATTTAAAACAAAAGCTATAAATACTAAGTAACTTTTAGAATCCAATCATTTTTTCAAATGCACACAAATAGGTCTCTGCCATTGTGAAGACTGATTTTATGAGTTCACCGTCGCTTGTGGCTTGAATCGATGACAAATGAACAAAAGAAAACACTGGTCAGTAGACTTCTAATTAGTCACGGCATGGTGAACTTACCACTCATCGTGTTTGCTTAAAATCGACCATGCATACCTAATACTATTTGAATCAATATAGGCTAAAAGTAAATCTGAACACAGGTAAATGTTGTATATTTCACACCCGATTACATTTCACACCTCAGCAGGATATGCAAAGAAAAGAATATGGGGGACTGGATAAATCCTGAGTGTTCCAAGTGCAATTGTATTGAGAATTCCGAACGGAATTTTCCGATTGTGAACGAGGAAAATATGTTTCTCAAAAGTAGTTTATGGCGAAATCAAAACGGGGCAAATATCTTTTGTGTTGCTCAAGGGCGTAAATAACCTGGGGTGAAAAATACCAGGTTTACAGTATTATAGCAGTTACGCCGCTTTATATTTATAGACAGAATCTTGTTCAGACTAATGTTTCAAAAGTTGTCATCCAAATTTTAAGAAATGTTGGTAATCAGCATATACACTGAAATTGTATACACTTAAAGTTGTGTACCTGTGTACAATGAAGTTGTGTACCTGTGTACACTGACGCTGTTTACATTAAGTTGTGTACCTGTGTACACTGAAGTTGTGTACATTAAGTTGTGTACCTGTGTACACTGACACTGTGTACATTAAGTTGTGTACCTGTGTACACTGAAGTTGTGTACATTAAGTTGTGTACCTGTGTACACTGACACTGTGTACATTAAGTTGTGTACCTGTGTACACTGAAGTTGTGTACCTGTTTTGACAATGGTGATCTGCTCTTTTGCCCCTTATTATCCTATTCCAGGTGTTTGAGGCAGAGTAGGAATCATTGAGTCAACCTAAATAAGTAGAAATAGTTCTAGTGTCTGTTGACAACACAATCTACCATACACTTGTCAGTTTTAAGTTGTCAGTATTTAGATCTGTTGAAAAAATCTGCCCTATTGTATCAAGGCACTTAACTAGAATCGGTACCAGGAATATAAGATTGCAATAACTTTACATGAATATTTCAATATTTTGTATAAATAAAGTTACAATTTCTGTGTGGCCAAGGTATGAATCACGTTGTTTTATGCACGAAAAAAAACTACTGGAAAAGTGTACCTGTGTATGTCAAACAAAAAATTTACCATATACATATAAATAAAGACACTTGCAAACTTTTCATCAGGTAAGATAATCCCTAAATGACAATTAGATTTTATTGTGACTGATTTCATGGATCAACATAGGTTATATAAGCTAGAATTATCTAGTCCGTAAATCACAGTTAATTTCCTGTGAGACCTACTTCACAGCGCAGCATATGTTATAAAACATATTTTATCCAATTCCTAAACCACAATGATTTTCCTATATTACTTCACAGATCTACACTGGTTATAATGACAACAATTATTCATCTCCTTAATGTGATTTAACTAATATAAACTAAGTTAGTTTTCTCTGGATCACACATCAGGGTTCACCAGATGTTATTAACAAATCAAGTCCCTACAAAAGATGTCCTAACAAATTATAAGAGTTACCTCTCTTGGTGCCTCTTGAGTCTCGGTTGATTTAAACCCCAACTGTGACTGGCTTTGGTCACGATGATCAACGTTTACAGATACAGTTAATGTTAGGATCATACAAATTGATTATTTCTTATGCCTAACATAGGTGCAACACAATACCTATGTATTTTCAGTGTGAGGTACTAAAAATAGCTTCTACAGGAAGTTACATCATAAATTTATCAACAACAACTGCAGAAAATTTGCAGCAAAAAGTTTGACGTGGAATAAGTGTCAACATCTAAGGAATGTGTATCTAAATCCCAGCTCCCATAAGCAGAAACACTAGGTAACATTCTACAATATATACATCTGATATTCACACTAAGTAAACAATATAAATGATTCTTCCTAGAATATACAGCATGTGAACACCGCAAGTACATTTGACTTGACCACAAACCATTTTGAATAACAAATTTCACAACAAATTCACACCAATTTTTAGATACCCAGTTTCATAATATCTGGTTACTGATCAAATTTCAAAGAGAAAAGTTCACTACACTTTTATTTGTTTGTTGTAGGTCCTGTGCCGTTATCAGCTGAAGTGTTGGTGGAGATAATATTTGGCTTTGGTGATGACTTACCACTACAGAGACCTGATCAGACACAGACGACAGGGCCAAACAGTGTCCCAACCACCCAAACCGAGACCCCACCAAGCAATGAGAACCCTTCCTTGGCCAATAGGACACCAGAACCCCAGATGGGAGCCGCACTACATGATCCCAGGCCTCCTCGCAGGCCAAGAGGTTTGCTGGACTTATTTATAAATATTTTTACTCATTATAATGAGTCACCATATTTGTTCAGAACTACATTTTTAGCCCACCATCATCAGATGGTGGGCTATTCAAATCGCCCTGCGTCCGTGGTCCGTGGTCCGTCCGTCCGTCCCTCCGTCCGTCCCTCCGTCCGTCCGTCCGTAAACAATTCTTGTTATCGCTATTTCTGAGAAAGTACTGATGGGATCTTTCTCAAATTTCATATGTAGGTTCCCCTTGGTGCCTAGTTGTGCATATTGCATTTTGGGACCGATCGGAAAACAACATGGCCGACAGGCAGCCATCTTGGATTTTGACAATTGAAGTTTGTTATCTCTATTTCTGAGAAAGTATTGAAGAGATCTTTCTCAAATTTCATATGTAGGTTCCCCTTGGTGCCTAGTTATGCATATTGCATTTTGGGACCGATCAGAAAACAACATGACCGACAGGCAGCCATCTTGGATTTTGACAATTGGAGTTTGTTATCGCTATTTCTGAGGAAGTACTGAAGGGATCTTTCTCAAATTAGATATGTAGGTTCCCTTTGGTGCCTAGTTATGCATATTGCATTTTGGGACCAATCGGAAAACAACATGGCCGACAGGCAGCCATCTTGGATTTTGACAATTTGAGTTTGTTATCGCTATTTCTGAGGAAGCACTGAAGGGATCTTTCTCAAATTTCATATGCAGGTTCCTCTTTGTTCCTGGTTATGCATATTGCATTTTGAGACTAATTAGAAAACAACATGGCCGACAGGCAGCCATCTTGGATTCTGACAATTAAGGTTTGTTATCGCTATTTCTGTGAAAGTAATGAAGGGATCTTTCTGAAATTTCATATGCAGGTTCCCCTCAGTGCCTAGTTATGCATATTGCATTTTGAGACCAATCGGAAAACAACATGGCCGACAGGTAGCCATCTTGGATTTTGACAATTGGAGTTTGTTATCGCTATTTCTGAGGAAGTACTGAAGGGATCTTTCTCAAATTTCATATGTAGGTTCCCTTTGGTGCCTAGTTATGCATATTGCATTTTGGGACCAATCGGAAAACAACATGGCCAACAGGCAGCCATCTTGGATTTTGACAATTTGAGTTTGTTATCGCTATTTCTGAGGAAGTACTGAAGGGATCTTTCTCAAATTTCATATGCAGGTTCCTCTTTGTTCCTGGTTATGCATATTGCATTTTGAGACTAATTAGAAAACAACATGGCCGACAGGCAGTCATCTTGGATTCTGACAATTAAAGTTTGTTATCGCTATTTCTGTGAAAGTAATGAAGGGATCTTTCTGAAATTTCATATGCAGGTTCCCCTCAGTGCCTAGTTATGCATATTGCATTTTGAGACCAATCGGAAAACAACATGGCCGACAGGCAGCCATCTTGGATTTTGACAATTGAAATTTGTTATCGCTTTTTCTGTAAAAGAACTGAAGGAATCTTTCTCAAATTTCATATGGAGGTTCCCCTTGGTGCCTACTTATGCATATTGCATTTTGAGACCAATCGGAAAATAAAATTGCTGACAGGCAGCCATCTTGGATTTTGACAATTAAAATTTGTTATCGCTATTTCTCTGAAAGTAATGAAGGGATCTTTCTGAAATTACATATGCAGGTTCCCCTCAGTGCCTAGTTATGCATATTGCATTTTGAGACTAATCAGAAAACAACATGGCTGACAGGCAGCCATCTTGGATTTTGACAATTGAAGTTTGTTATCGCTATTTCTGTGAAAGTACTGAAGGGATCTTTTTCAAATTTCATATGTAGGTTCCCCTCAGTGCCTAGTTTTGCATACTGGGACCAATCGGAAAACAACATGGCCGACAGACAGCCATTATAGCTAAATCTTAAATTCTCTATAGAGGTTCCCCTTGTTTGAATAGTACTCGAGGGCTGTTTCTGAATTTACACAGATAAGTAAGACTTAGAGGAAGGGAAAAGTAGGGAAAAGATCAATCTGACATGGAACCTATAAAGATCATTCAATGGTGGGCGCCAAGATCCCTCTGGGATCTCTTGTTGTTGGGTGCTTTAAAGAATTTCTGAACTATTAAACCAGAAACAAATTACTGATAATTCCTGAAAAAGCATCTATCCCATGGGGGGACTCTAGTTAAAATAAGTTCTATGCATGTTGATACAGAGAATAGTGTAAATCACTACATTTTAATGTTTTAATTGAATAACTTCGATGTTGCCCATTTGACAAGTTTGGAGTCCTCTTCTGAAGTAGATATTTTACTGGAATGGCCCTAAGTCATGTGTCTGTTGAAGTGAGATTTAGTGACAATGAATTCTCAGATACAAAGACTCGTGACCAGTTAGCTTTTAGTTGAACATCAGGTATTGTTTCATTAGTACATGAAATGATTCTAAATCATCATCTCTCTACAATATTAAGATATGTGGTAGAGTGTTACTCTGCCCTACTACTGACTCTGTTTTGTAATATCGCCTTAATCGTCGCAGATCTTTTATAATATCACCTTAATCATTGTAGATGGTGATTCCTCCACACGTGCATACACCGAAGAAGGTAAATCTATACGCTCTTTATCCTTGAAATGATATTTATGTTTGGAGATGGTGTTAAATTATTTTTGTAATAGGAGAGACAAGTTTTAAATATGTAGTTGACATCATTAAAATGCTAGGCTGTTCAATTCTCCCTTTGTTCCTCATCAGTTCTTTATATTAGATTTCCATGTATTTATTCATTTTGATGTAGAATGAATGTCACGTCGACATGGGATGTGGTAGCAGTGTGTACTCTAGCTTGTTACATATTTCTATCTTAGTTAATTTTCTAGTCAATTTCACAACCTGAAAGGACAATTTCTTACATGCCATATGATTATTTTGATTGTGGGCACAAATCTCAGGGGTCTTTTTTAAAGATAGCTGATACTGTTAATAATAAAACATATTATTTGTTTTATTCTATCCTCTGACTGGTCATTTGTACCTTATTTCTAGAATTAAAATCCATTGAAGAGGAAAACAACCAGCTGAAGGAACAGATGAAATGTAAAATCTGCATGGATAACATTGTATGTATTTCTTTCCTCCCTTGTGGACATCTTTGTTGCTGTGCGGAATGTGCTCCTGCAATGGTCAAATGTCCAATATGTCGACAGATAATACGTGGCTCCGTGAAAACCTATTTATCTTGAAATTCAAAAAAAAAAGATGTATCCTTCATGGTTAGGAGTTTTTTTTTTCTTGAAAATGTCAAATCTATTTCTAATGTTAGATGTTGGATGAAAGGCTATCAAGTTTTGAAAATGAAAGATCCTAATATCTAGGTCACAGGGGTCAAATAGGCTAAAATCTTCCAAATAACCAAGAGGCCCAGGAACCTGATATCAGGGCCTGTAGTATGCTGAAGTGAAGTGCTATAAGGTTTGTTTGAATGAATGACCTTGACCTACATTCAAGTACACAGGGGTCATATATGCTAACATCTTGAACAACTTCTTCTAAATAACCAATAGGTCCAGGGACCTGATATTGGTTCTGGACCATGCTAAAATGATGTGCTATCAAGGTTGCTCAAATGAATTAACTTAAACACTTTCTCAATAACCAAGAGGCCGAGGAACCTAGTACTTGGCCTGTGGCATGCTGGGGTGAGGGACTTCTAAGTCTGTTAAATGAACGACCTTGATTAACATTCAAGGTCGCAGGGGTCATATATGCTAAAATCTTTAAAGAACTTCTTCTCAATAATCAAGAGGCGCAGGGGCCTGACATTGGTCCTAGACCATGCTGGTGTGAAGTGCTACCAAGTTTGTTCAAATGAATGAACTAAAACAACTTCTCAATAACCATAGTCCCAGGTTTGAAGAATCTTGATATCTGTGTGAATAATAAACTAGGTGTCTGATCTGATACCACGCTGTCTGATAGAATGTCAGGAATTAATTTGAAGGATTGATTGGAGTTGTTTGTCAAAGGTTTGAAAAATGTGTCTACCATTGTTATAAAAGACAATTTAGATTATAAAAGGTCCCCTTAGATTTTCATGACTTCCTGTTTTTTACTCCTTGTACTGAAAGGTCTTAGAAGTGGAGGTAGCTTGTTAAAGTATTGAAAGAAGCAGCATGTGGTGCAGTTTTGTATGGTTTTGATATTGTGTCATTGTAGTTGGTAGATTGTTTAGCTGACATATATGACATATTTATATAAACTATTCAACCATATATATAGAGCAATTAGAATAACACTGGGATTCAAAGCCCATGTGATGGGTGTAAAAAAAAAAAATGAACACAGTACTCATAGGTACAAAAAAAAAAAAAAAAAAAAAATTAACACAGTACTCCTAAGTACATGTAGTATATACATGGATTCAAAAGTCCACATAATGAGTGAAACAAGACTAGAAAAACATTTTAAATCGACACAATGCTAATAGGTACATGTAGTACATGATGTCTACATAATTTCCCTTCTTATAGAATAAATTAAGTTATTTGATTAAAAATATGCAACACACAGATTGGGAGACATGGCATTGGACTGTAATATTTTAGCTGTCAAGGGTTTTTATAAAAGATACCAAGTACTTCATTGTTAACAGACAAAGAAAGGGATCCACAGCAAAACATCCAAGTTTAAAATCACCACCTGATGAACCCTAATTAATGTTACTATAATTTTGAAGGTTACGTATACCTTTGCCCACAAGAATCGCATGTTGGTGTCATTACTTGTATAGTTTAAAACTATATATAAACAATCAACATTGTATAAAGAAATTAATCTTTATCAGAATTGTACAAATTTTTAGGATTGTACAAACGTATATTGTATGTTGAATTGTGTAGTGTTTACTCTGCCCATCCCATCCTGATATTTTGACCTTTTGTTGTTACACATGTTTATATATGGTGAGGTAAACAAAACTCTGAAATCTTGAATTCGGACCCTCAAAAACAGTATCTTATAGTTTCCTGTGACGACGGCAAGCTACTGCCATCAGACATGGAAGTTTTGGAGAAAGGTTGAACATTTGACCTTGAACCCAGGTTTGATTCCTATTGAGAGTAGTATCAGTCTTTTTATTGTCCAGTGTAATGGTGATTTATATATATTTTAGATGATACTTTATCATCAGTATAAATATTGTGTAGGATATGTTTGTAGTTGTGCTATTTATTTCCTGCATTTCGTGTTCACATTTTGTTTGTATGAACATTTAATGATATCAATTAAGTTTGTATTGATTTAGAACTTTTTGGATAATGGGAAATTTCGATGCTTTTGTAATGTACATCATATAAGCTAGTGAATATTATGTTTGTAATGTGAATGGTATTTCAGGGCTGTTGTTCAAAAGAAGATTAGCTTAATCACTTGATTAGTGAGAATTTCATTTCTCATCTGTTGCAAAACCTGTGAGTATATCATCTTTAAATTATGCCAGTTGGAAGAAAATTAAGAATTACAGAGTTTTGTCAAGCTAATTCTACCATAAATTATATCGGGATTTGAAAAATGTTGTTAAAATATGATTAGCCTAATCACTACTTTGACAACTGGCCCAGATGTTATATTTATATACTGAAGTTGATATCAATCTGTCTACTGTTGTATACTGCTCGTTTAGGAGAGCATTGTATAGTTTGTAATATTTTACTTTTTCACATATTAAAACATCACTATTATTTCTTAGATAATTCAACACATCATAGTATATACAAATGTACTAACATAAATTATGAGGTAGCGGTGAGTTTGTTTTTGTTTATGCCTATGTCTTTAACATGACTGTAGTCAATCAGGATGATTGTCGTTCTCACAGCTTATATATATGTACATGTGTCATGATTCCTTCAGTACGAATTGAATGAAAGACAATTTGATGAGGAATTCCACTTCACAACTTTAAGTGTATGTCAATTCAAATTTTGATCAATGCTATGTATTAGAAGTGTGGGAGTTGTCCTTCTTTAATCATGGCCTGTTTGGTGCATGACAAGTAAATACATGTACTGTGTCTTTTATGATTTTAAACGTTACAAAAAAAAAAAATTTTTTTTGTTAATATTTACCAATTCCTCGATTAACATTGAACTTTGGGATATCAAATATATCTCTACTAGTAAGTGTTTCATTTGTTATATCTCTACTAGTAAGTGTTTCATTTGTTATATCTCTACTAGTAAGTGTTTCATTTGTTATATCTCCATATGTTCATCTATATATAGTTGTATTAGTATATGACTCTCGTGTCACTTATATATAGTTGTATTAGTATATAACTCTCGTGTCACTTGTATATAGTTGTATTAGTATATAACTCTAATGTCACTTATATATAGTTGTATTAGTATATAACTCTAATGTCACTTATTAGCTCACCGGTTACGAGTAACCGAGAGCTAATGCTGTCACCCCGGCGTCCGCGTCGGCGTCCCACCCCAAAACTTTAAAGTTTTTGGAGTAAGTTTTTGGAAAGCTTGTAAGTCCAAAAGTATACTCCTCATGCCCTTCTAAGTTAGTTTATACATTCATTAGGGGTCTCGGAGTGATGTTATGGCAATATCATGCAGAAAAAAATTGTGATTTTTTTCGCATTTTACCATTTAGTGGACTTAACTTTTTTTTGCACCAAAACTCACTTTAAATTTTTGGGGTTAGTCAAAAAGTATACACCTATCACCCTTCTAATTGGTTTATACATTCATTAAAGATCCAGGAGTGATGCTGTGGCAAATCATAGAGGAAAAAAATTGGCATTTTACTATTTAGTGGACTTACTTTTTTTGACATAAAAACTCCCTTTAAAGATTTTGGGGGTTAGTTTTGAAAAGCTTGAAAGTCCACACCCTTCTTATTTGGTTTATACATCCATTAGAGGTCTAGGAGCGATATTACGTGACATACAATTTCAAAATGACATGCTTATACATACATAAAAATATTGTGATTGCTGCCACCGGTGAGCTTTCGCAATCATTGATTGCACTTGTATATAGTTGTATTAGTATATAACTCTAATGTCACTTATATATAGTTGTATTAGTATATGACTCATGTCACTTATTTATAGTTGTATTAGTATATAACTCTGTCACTTGTATATAGTTGTATTAGTATATGACTCATGTCACTTATATATAGTTGTACTGTATATAACTCTAATGTCACTTGTATATAGTTGTACTAGTATATAACTCTAATGTCACTTATATATAGTTGTATTAGTATATGACTCTCATGTCACTTATATATAGTTGTATTAGTATATAACTCTAATGTCACTTATATATAGTTGTATTAGTATATGACTCATGTCACTTATATATAGTTGTATTAGTATATGACTCATGTCACTTATATATAGTTGTATTAGTATATAACTCTAATGTCACTTATATATAGTTGTATTAGTATATGACTCTCATGTCACTTATATATAGTTGTATTAGTATATAACTCTCGTGTCACTCAATTCTTTCACATGCTATGATACAAAAAAAAAGAATGCCTTCATTGTTGAAACAAAATTCATTTTCATGAATGTGTTTATTGTGTATATTGTTGATGTTAGCCACTTACAAATATTTTGGAAGGGAACGAAATAACAGAAAAAAACAAATTGAAGTAGGTTATTTTAAAATTCATTTTCCCCCTTCACTGTGTGGTAAACCATATTTGTTTTTTGTTTTTGTTTTTATCATTTTTAACTGGCTCGCTTGCTTCTGATGCTCCAACAGCTTGGTATTCAATTATATTGAAATGCAACTTGATATAGCATTTTTTTTTTTATTCTACCAAAATTTTCTTGGGATATGATCAATGATATTGGATTGTTTAGCATGTGTTGATCTATTGATTAATTACATATGATGTTTATTGATATATTAGTCCAGGATGTTGAAAATTTTTGGTAAAATCAGTTGATGTACTTATTAATCCAGAACTATTGAAGAAAAAAACAAAGAAATGTAGTCAATAATTTTGGACTAATGATGGGCTTTGTATTTTGTTGGTTTTGGTTTAAATAAAATAAATCTTCAGACAATCGGGTAAAGACTCTTTATTACAATACATGGAGGACAGGTAAAGTGTAAAGACTATTACAATACATGGAGGACAGGTATAGTGTTAAGGCTATTACAATACATGGAGGACAGGTATAGTGTTAAGACTATTACAATACATGGAGGACAGGTATAGTGTTAAGACTATTACAATACATGGAGGACAGGTAAAGTGTTAAGGCTATTACAATACATGGAGGACAGGTATAGTGTTAAGGCTATTACAATACATGGAGGACAGGTAAAGTGTTAAGGCTATTACAATACATGGAGGACAGGTATAGTGTTAAGACACTTTATTACAATACATGGAGGACAGGTATAGTGTTAAGGCTATTACAATACATGGAGGTCAGGTATAGTGTTAAGTCTCTTTATTACAATACATGGAGGACAGGTATAGTGTTAAGACTATTACAATACATGGAGGACAGGTATAGTGTTAAGACTATTACAATACATGGAGGACAGGTATAGTGTTAAGACTATTACAATACATGGAGGACAGGTATAGTGTTAAGACACTTTATTACAATACATGGAGGACAGGTATAGTGTTAAGACTATTACAATACATGGAGGACAGGTATAGTGTTAAGACTATTACAATACATGGAGGACAGGTATAGTGTTAAGACTATTACAATACATGGAGGACAGGTAAAGTGTTAAGACACTTTATTACAATACATGGAGGACAGGTATAGTGTTAAGACACTTTATTACAATACATGGAGGACAGGTATAGTGTTAAGACTATTACAATACATGGAGGACAGGTATAGTGTTAAGACTATTACAATACATGGAGGACAGGTATAGTGTTAAGACTATTACAATACATGGAGGACAGGTAAAGTGTTAAGGCTATTACAATACATGGAGGACAGGTATAGTGTTAAGGCTATTACAATACATGGAGGACAGGTATAGTGTTAAGACACTTTATTACAATACATGGAGGACAGGTATAGTGTTAAGACACTTTATTACAATACATGGAGGACAGGTATAGTGTTAAGACTATTACAATACATGGAGGACAGGTATGTGTTAAGACACTTTATTACAATACATTAGGACAGGTATAGTGTTAAGACTATTACAATACATGGAGGACAGGTATAGTGTTAAGACTATTACAATACATGGAGGACAGGTATAGTGTTAAGACTATTACAATACATGAAGGACAGGTATGGTGTTAAGACAATTAAAATACATGGAGGACAGGTATAGTGTTAAGACTATTACAATACATGGAGGACAGGTATAGTGTTAAGACTATTACAATACATGGAGGACAGGTAAAGTGTTAAGACACTTTATTACAATACATGGAGGACAGGTATAGTGTTAAGACTATTACAATACATGGAGGACAGGTATAGTGTTAAGACTATTACAATACATGGAGGACAGGTATAGTGTTAAGACTATTACAATACATGGAGGACAGGTAAAGTGTTAAGGCTATTACAATACATGGAGGACAGGTATAGTGTTAAGGCTATTACAATACATGGAGGACAGGTATAGTGTTAAGACACTTTATTACAATACATGGAGGATAGGTATAGTGTTAAGACACTTTATTACAATACATGGAGGACAGGTATAGTGTTAAGACTATTACAATACATGGAGGACAGGTATGTGTTAAGACACTTTATTACAATACATTAGGACAGGTATAGTGTTAAGACTATTACAATACATGGAGGACAGGTATAGTGTTAAGACTATTACAATACATGGAGGACAGGTATAGTGTTAAGACTATTACACTACATGGAGGACAGGTATAGTGTTAAGGCTATTACAATACATTGAGGTCAGGTATAGTGTTAAGACTCTTTATTACAATACATGAAGGACAGGTATAGTGTTAAGACTATTACAATACATGGAGGACAGGTAAAGTGTTAAGGCTATTACAATACATGGAGGACAGGTATAGTGTTAAGGCTATTACACTACATGGAGGACAGGTATAGTGTTATGGCTATTACAATACATGAAGGACAGGTAAAGTGTTAAGACTATTACAATACATGGAGGACAGGTAAGGTGTTAAGGCTATTACAATACATGGAGGACAGGTATAGTGTTAAGACACTTTATTACAATACATGGAGGACAGGTATAGTGTTAAGGCTATTACAATACATGGAGAACAGGTATAGTGTTAAGGCTATTACAATACATTGAGGTCAGGTATAGTGTTAAGGCTATTACACTACATGGAGGACAGGTATAGTGTTAAGACTCTTTATTACAATACATGGAGGACAGGTAAAGTGTTAAGACTATTACAATACATTGAGGACAGGTATAGTGTTAAGGCTCTTTATTACAATACATGAAGGACAGGTATAGTGTTAAGACTATTACAATACATGGAGGACAGGTAAAGTGTTAAGACACTTTATTACAATACATGGAGGACAGGTAAAGTGTTAAGACACTTTATTACAATACATGGAGGACAGGTATAGTGTTAAGACTATTACAATACCTGGAGGACAGGTATAGTGTTAAGACAATAGCAATACATGGAGGACAGGTATAGTGTTAAGGCTATTACAATACATGGAGGACAGGTTTAGTGTTAAGACTATTACAATACATGGAGGACAGGTATAGTGTTAAGACTATTACAATACATGGAGGACAGGTATGGTGTTAAGACAATTAAAATACATGGAGGACAGGTAAAGTGTTAAGGCTCTTTATTACAATACATGGAGGACAGGTATAGTGTTAAGGCTCTTTATTACAATACATGGAGAACAGGTATAGTGTTAAGACTATTACAATACATGGAGGACAGGTATAGTGTTAAGACTATTACAATACCTGGAGGACAGGTATAGTGTTAAGACTATTACAATACATGGAGGACAGGTAAAGCATTAAGGCTATTACAATACATAGAGGACAGGTAAAGTGTTAAGACTATTACAATACATGGAGGACAGGTATAGTGTTAAGACTATTACAATACATAGAGGACAGGTTTAGTGTTAAGACTATTACAATACATAGAGGACAGGTATAGTGTTAAGACTATTACAATACCTGGAGGACAGGTAAAGTGTTAAGACTATTACAATACCTGGAGGACAGGTAAAGTGTTAAGGCTATTACAATACATGGAGGACAGGTAAAGTGTTAAGACTATTACAATACATGGAGGACAGGTATAGTGTTAAGGCTCTTTATTACAATACATGGAGAACAGGTAAAGTGTTAAGGCTCTTTATTACAATATATGGAGAACAGGTATGGTGTTAAGGCTCTTTATTACAATACATGGAGAACAGGTATGGTGTTAAGACTATTACACTACATGGAGGACAGGTATAGTGTTAAGGCTCTTTATTACAATACATGGAGAACAGGTATAGTGTTAAGACTATTACACTACATGGAGGACAGGTATAGTGTTAAGGCTCTTTATTACACTACATGGAGGACAGGTATAGTGTTAAGGCTCTTTATTACACTACATGGAGGACAGGTATAGTGTTAAGGCTCTTTATTACAATACATGGAGAACAGGTATGGTGTTAAGACTATTACACTACATGGAGGACAGGTATAGTGTTAAGGCTCTTTATTACACTACATGGAGGACAGGTATAGTGTTAAGGCTCTTTATTACAATACATGGAGAACAGGTATGGTGTTAAGGCTCTTTATTACACTACATGGAGGACAGGTATAGTGTTAAGGCTCTTTATTACACTACATGGAGGACAGGTATAGTGTTAAGGCTCTTTATTACAATACATGGAGAACAGGTATAGTGTTAAGACTATTACAATACATGGAGGACAGGTATAGTGTTAAGACTATTACAATACATGGAGGACAGGTATAGTGTTAAGACTATTACAATACATGGAGGACAGGTATAGTGTTAAGACTATTACAATACATGGAGAACAGGTATGGTGTTAAGGCTCTTTATTACAATACATGGAGGACAGGTATAGTGTTAAGACTATTACAATACATGAAGGACAGGTATAGTGTTAAGACTATTACAATACATGGAGGACAGGTATAGTGTTAAGACTATTACAATACATGGAGGACAGGTATAGTGTTAAGTCTCTTTATTACAATATATGGAGAACAGGTAAAGTGTTAAGGCTCTTTATTACAATATATGGAGAACAGGTATGGTGTTAAGGCTCTTTATTACAATACATGGAGAACAGGTATGGTGTTAAGACTATTACACTACATGGAGGACAGGTATTCTTATATTAAGGTATGTAACAGTATCGTACTTAAATTTGTAGCCAAACACTTGCATAGTCAACCGAAACAATTCATCGGGTGTTCCCTAACAAAATAGTTCACCAAAACAGATGTTTATTGAACACCAATACATATGCCTGGACTCCTCTGTACCTCAGTCAGTTAGCTTCCACCTCCGGGATCGGTCACCTCTTTGTCTAGAGTAGTCGTTAACGACCGTTCAAAATCTGCCATGTGATAAATATGTGCGAGGTTCCTATAGTGACAGAATGAAATGACCAATTTCTTACATTCTTGGCGAAAGGATCCAACCAATTATCGGAACGGAAGCAAATTAATTTGCCCGTCTGTTTCAATCAGTGGTGCAGCGTCCATTCCTCACAACACCAACTGTCGGCCGCTGTGATGGATATGTAGGGGGATCTTGGCGGGGGGTACCTCAAGTAGTGTCGACGCCCTGATCAGGAAAACAGCGATTCGCAAATTTCATCTTGTAATGTCTTATGATATTGGTAGTAATATTGGTAGTAATTGCTTTATTTTGCTTGCAAAAAAAGTGATAGTAGGTATACTATATATTTCGAAGTATGATAAAAAATAATGCTCTTGCAAAAGCAGTCATAGATTCCCGAATATAGAATGAATCATGTGAAATGATTCTGTTGTTAATCAAGACATCTAATTAAAATACGCTCGGAAATTCGTGTCTTCGCTTTCCCACAAACATGGACGTATTCGTATTTTTGTCGCCGTTGTTTATAACCAATAATTGACCGGGTTTTACGGGACAAGGAGACATGTCAGCCTCGACACTAACGATAGACCTCTGTTTTACTGAGTGCTAGGTAAATCTGTCGGCATGGAACACGTGTTTGCTGGAGATTGACAGATTGTCAATTTCAGCTAGTAATTTAACAGTCCATTTGGACGGGGATCCATATTCCACACTCGAACAGTGATGGGGACTGTTTTCCCATCCACACTCGTCTTGATGGTGTAAAATAAACTTCAAAAACATTGTAAAAATGCCTATATTCACTTGTTTGCATTTTGAACAACCCTTTTTATTGTGAGAATTAAGCTTAATATATTTATTGATTTTGAACTCGCACTTCAAAATCACTATTAGGTTAGTGAAAATATACACTGATTTGTATAGGGGTATAATATTTTTCTTCATGATACACCCGACCGCTGAGAAAAATTTGGTACAACTCATTAATATCGGACAAGGAGTAGCATCTTTCTATAGAAACATTATTTCAAATTTAATACAAATTTTATGCTCGTTTTAATTCCGTATGAACATCTACCACACGAAGTCATACGGAGTTAATCTGAACATCAAATTTTAATTGATTGAAAAGTAGGAGTGATGAAAACATCTTTTATTCAACAAAATTAGACAGAATATAAGGTTGTGGTGATGCCGTTATAGAACCGTCCCTACCTAACCATGTAACTTCACTGTCTGTTCTCCACATCTAGATCACACACATCGTTTACAGCAGGAGCTGAGAGCAAAAGATCAAACTTAGCAGTCGAATTGAAACTGGTCCCCAATTATTTGAGTGTAGAACATGTGTTGTGTCAGAGAAGGTGAAGAAGAATCTATCGCCCGTGTCAACATACATAAGTATTAACAATCACTGGTTTCAGGGCGGGGTGTGCTTCACACAAACTATTTAATGTATTCTTCGTTCTCAGAGATCGGTAGAGAGAATTTCTAAACGTTAACGCTCGTTGTGGTATTTAGATATAATAATGCAACATTCAGAAACGTCCTTCGTCCGTCCGGCCATCGTATTGACGCAGATGTACTTGTGGGGTGAATTTACGATCATTCCATGCAAATATCTTCGTCGCCCATAGGAGAAGAATGTTTAATGCTTCTTGGTTTTCCCCCCTACAATTCATCATTGAAGCTCTCTGCGCATGCGCTTTTTAGCGACGAAATGAACGAAAATAAGAGTAAATCCATAACAAAATACCCCCCCCCCCCCCCCCAAAAAAAAAAAAACACCTGCACATTGGACCTCACAGGTCATTGGACAAAAGAATGCAACGTTAACCCATAAGTCAATCCCGTCCGTCCGTCGTCAACATTACCAAATAAACAGTTTCTCAATAACCAAGAGACACAGTCACGATATCGGACTAATAGCATGTTAGAAGTTCAAATGA